>NC_091978.1:178529568-179729568 GCF_044704955.1 Pristiophorus japonicus | reverse complement strand
TCCTTCCATGTCTCCTTGTTGTTTCTTCCTGTGTTGCTGGTCCTTCTTGTGCTGAGCTGCTTCTAGCCCACATATTTATATCCAGGTATGAATAAGTTTCTTGCTTCTTGGATCTGATTATTGATGTGGTGATTTGTTTAACTGGCTGTGGTGATGTGTTTGAATGGCTACTAATTTGCACATGGAGTCGACAATGCAAAAGATAATTCCTTATGCTAAATACTCTGTTATCCAAATTTTGCATTCCATAGGGTCCTTTTTACTCCTGCTTCTTGCAGACTGGGGTATCAAATATCTTTGTCTGTATGCATAACCAATTATTATCTTTGATCAATATAGACTACTTTTAATGAGTGATGAGTCACCACTTGCCTCAGGCTGGTGCCTGTTTCCCTCCCAGGTAGTCCCACAATTTGTTTTACTTTAAAACAGATTGTTTGTGGCCTCTTCCTGTGCCTTGTTTCAAGAAAAATAGGTGTATCTTAACTCCCTCCTTTTAATGTCTCTTATAATAAACTCAGAGACATTTCTCAGCATCATGTTTTTCACAAGCGTTTTGGGTGATTGCAGCCTCCAGTCAAATCTCCCCATTACATTTCTTTTTACACACAAAACCTAATGTTTTTCCAATACAACAGTGTTTCTTACAACAAACCCATGTTTGGCCTTAATCTGACTTCGGTTTATACCTTTTTACAAACACTTCAGCCTGGGTTTACTTTAATAAACCTTCCAGATTCCCTTCCCTCGTCCTTTTCTTTAATTTACAGGACAGGACAAATAGATACAACACTATTATCAACTGTACAATTACTAATGAGTGCGATACGATTCGAACCCAGGGGGGGATTTCAATATTGAGTCCCAGATTCCATCGTGGAGGGGCCATCATTTCCTTGATTTCTCCCCTTTATCATCCTCCTGATGTAATCTGTAATAATGTTTGTGGGACAGCTCGATGTTCTTTAATAGTTCAGTCAAATGTTTGGATAACGGTGAAATATCATATTCACAACGCAATATGTATTCCTGGAGGTTCAGTAAAGTACTGTTGACTATGATACTTATGTGTTTGTGGTCTGAGATAGGAATTACCCTTTTTTGTGCTATTATGTCTCTACCTGGGGTTTGAAACAAAGGGTAGAATCCCTCACTGGGCACCAAGTGTCCTGGTGTATTCTGTACCGACTTTAACTGGTGCTGACACAGTATGTCCCGTTTCCCTTATACGCAACCTGTGGTGGGACATGGTCGTGAGCCATCACTTCCATGATACAGCTTATAGGCTGCCCATCCTCGTACCTGAACCCACATACCGGCTGGTTGAAAGGGTTCAGATGATAGGGGCATAATATCACATGTGTACCCCCTCTCTGGCATCCCTCCAGACTAGCACCGGTTATTGAGTCTCCTAATTTTACCACATACTGCGGGGTTTTATGATGCTTCATATGCACCCCATTCTGAATTACCCCAATGTTTCCGGCCCAATATACCGGTACGGGTCATTGTGACTGATCCAACAATGGTATTCGAAGCACTATCCCCATTATGGATTGTTTACTTTAACCACATTTGACTGAGACTGGATATGCTTTGGAGGCTAACCGTAGCTGGCACGAATTCAAGAGGTTGTTATAGACACTCTCAATGCTTTTAGATGCTTGTTACTGACTCATGACGGTACATGGCCTTGTTTTAAATCCTCTAAATTACTGCATCCTTCATTTAACAACCAAGCTCCATACATGACACACACGTCATTCTGAGCAGCTTGATCTGACGCGTTTCTACCCTCCTTGATTAAAGTATTGATGGCCTGAGCGTGTTTTTCCACCTCAGCTACTATCTCTTTCAAATGAATTGTCATTGCCTGGTCCTCCTGTATTTCGTTACCCTCTATGTCGCCACTCTCCTCCAGTATTTTCTTTAACTGGTCCCTTAAGGTAATCACTTGGACTTGCAAGTGTGTGTTGTCCACACTATTTACCAGCGTAGTCCCAGTATTAAATGCTGTAGCTCCATCACTAATTAGCCCCCTTTTCCTTTTCGGTCTGTACACTTCCCCCTGACTCTTGTCCCCGTAATTCTTTTGATAGAATTGTTTGAACATTTCCTTTAACAATTTTTCATATAACTTTTCCGTTTCTGGTGGGCACCACCGGGGTAATTGTAATTCTGTTAAATTTAGAATAACCAACGCTACTTCGTAATATACAGAATGATACAACATTTCCCTGTTGCCAGGTCCGAGTGTCATAATGGAACACTTAACCTCTTTATCCCGTGTCTTTGGGGCTGATGGTCGGGGCTTCTTTTCGTGCGCTAGTAGCTCGGTAGCATTGACTGTGTTTGGAGGATCTGGGACCACACAGACATTGGGACTCAAAACCACACAGATGGTGGGACTCGAACCCACACAGACATTGGACCTCAAACCCACAGAGACGAGACATTGGGCCTCAAACCCACACAGATGAGGTATTGGGCCTCAAACCCACACAGACGAGGCATTGGGCCTCAAACCCACACAGACGCTGGGACTCGAACCCATGCAGACATTGGGCCTCAAACCCACATAGACAAGACATTGGGCCTCAAATCCACACAGACAAGACATTGGGCCTCAAACCCACACAGACAAGGCATTGGGCCTCAAACGCACACAGATGCTGGGACTCGAACCCATGCAGACATTGGGCCTCAAACCCACACAGATGCAATCACTTGTTCCTCCTTCCACCACTTTTCCCAACACAATTTTGCCCCTTCTTTTGTTGCTGTGATTCCCCTGTTAGAACTATTACCCAGTTTCTCCCACTCTGTGGATGCATTAGTTTTTTTCCCCTGTCTCCCAATCCTTTAATAATAATGGCCATCCACATGCTTATCCTCATCTCATATCCTTGGCTTGATTAGCTCCTATTAATACAAAAAATGAAAGAAAATTATTTTGCTTTGTGGGGGCCTCCCCCTCACAGGTCCTTCTTCAGTTATTCACATCTTTACATAACACCTTTTTATGACCACTGCTGCCCTCTCAAAGTTCAAGTTTGGTAACACCTTGAGATAATTTCCATATTAATGGTCCTCTTTCTGTAATCAGCACTCCTGCTGAAAAAAAAAGAAAAAGAACATCCATTGTGGCTTTCCTGCCAACCCAATGGGCTAATTCATCAATTCTGATCCCCTTTTTGTTACTGAGGGAAACATCCACTCAAATTCAAAACTTAAAATGTTCTTAAAATTTTAAAATGCTCAAAATATTTACATTCAACTCTGCAAAGAGGTGTTCCTTTCTGAAGTCCGGTGCAGAGAGTTACCTTCCTTTTTTCGCATTACTAAAGTTCGACAAACACATGACAATGGTACCAACAACCTGTAAAGCAACACCACACATACCAATAGCTTGCACATTACAATGATTCCCTACTCCCTTTTTCTCCACTAATCACACGTCCTTGAAATTGGTCAGAAATATTTATTTTTAAAATACCAAATATATGTGATTGCCTCATGGGGTTTTTCACACAATTTAAACCAACCAAAATTCTACCATGGCCATAATGAAAGTCTGGTTTTAACAGGCTAATTAACCTCAATAACTCCAAATTAATTCAAACCAATCCCAAATTAACTAGTACCAGTTGAGAAACATCCACATGCCTTTTTAAAAATAATTTTAAACATCCCTGAAAAATCAAAGTTTTTTACACAGACAGGCTTTCACAGACAACACATTTCATAACTTCTCAAACCTCCAAAAATTCAATAAAAAATTCAAATTGACCATAATATGATTAGATGGTTGTTAAGATTTTAAACCACTTTAAAAGCACTTACAAATTCATTCAAAACTCCCATGAACTTGAAGCAGCCTTTTATGAAAAGTCCTCTGAATTACAAAATGGCATCCATACCGCTGGGTTAAGTTCAGGTGAATGCAGCTTTTTTTCGGCGATTTTTTTGGGCGAGCGATCTTTTAGGTGATATATGGGCGAGATGCTTAAAGTAATGCTCGGCGATATTCTGGGCGGTTTCTAGACGTTAGTTTTCATTCTAAACAGTCTTCTGGGCAGTGAACGATTAATGACGTCATAATTTAAAAAAAATATGGGCGGGAGGTTTAGCTAATTCTCAGCATTAACTTTATGCCGAAACTAACGCTGGCGATAAATGGGCGATAATTGGGCGTTAGTTTCCATTTTTATTGAAATATGGGTGTTAGACTAAATCTCAGCGGTTAAATGGATGATAACTGGGCGGGAGTGGAGCAAAACCGATGGAAAGTCTAGCCCAGTGTACAGTACTATGGAGCAGGATTATTAAGTAAATAAAATTGAAACAGCTTGTTGTTAATCTTAGACTGATAGTCTTTTCTGATAATGAGGCATGGTTGAATACAATAGTTGTTGCAATATAATCTGTTAAAAGCACATTTAACTCCTGGAAATTATTGATCCCTTTAATCCTGAAAACATTAAAAGAATGTGCTACACACCCTGAAGAAAAAAATATTTTATATATTTCAAATTTCAATTGATGAAAATCTCTCTTTTTTATCTTTTGGGAATTTAAAATATAAATTAGCAAAATATTGCATTAAATTTGATTCAGAATTAGATGCTCAGATCAAAGTAATGTTGTACATTAATTTAGCAGCTTATTCATTGCATTTTGTGTTTCCCACTTTGGGATACATTTGAGAGGTAACATTTGGAATGAAGCATTTAGAATAAATTACCCTCTCCTTGCGTTCATTAATTTTTGATGACCTAGCAAATTGAACATGATTTAGTTATTCTGCTTAGCTCAGTCGGTAGCAACTTAAACTAAATGAGCCAAGAGCAAGATCCACTCTACTAGAATTGTGAATTAGTGTTGAAATTTCACTCAACTATTTATGTTGCTGTGCTTCCAGCCATGAAGCCAAGATACCATTCATCAAGATGACAGGACACTGGAAATGATTTTTTGTATGTACAAAAAGATACCAAGGTCAATTTTTCAAGCCAATTTGCCAATTGTGCCAGCATGGGTCAGGTGAGGAACTTTGGGAAATTAGAACTTGGTCTGTATCTCACCGAATTGTAATGTAGTGCGATTTTCTAATCTGCAGAATTGGGAGCCTAAAATTGCTCAACATAAAATGTTTAAGAATTTCATTAAATCCTTGAGAATGATGCAAGTTAATATCTGGAAGGCACAATTTCTTAGCTTTCTTTCCAAGGAATGCACTTTACAGACTCTTAAAACATGGGCAATGTTGGGGGAGGTAAGTTCTGGTCTCTGGGAGCTTGTTATCTTAATGGTCCCTTGTAGTTTTTCCTGCTGCAATTTACCTTGTTGGATTTGTGCTTAAGTGAATTGCTTCTCCTTTATTTTTGTTGCATTTATTTTCATCTTAGTTTTTTTGCTTACATTAGTTTGTTCTTTTCTTGCCTGCATTTTTCATCTCAGTGGTTCTGGAAGCTGAGAATTTTAATTGCAGCAAACAAAAATCTTAAGAGACAAATTGCCCTCAAGGCTCTTCTTTCACCAGAATACTGGAGGAGGAAAAAGATAATTTGAGGAAAATGTAGAGGCAGGTTTGCTTACACTAGAGTCTGCTCTTACTTGCCCTTATTCTAAAGCTGTATCTAGGGATTGCTAACTGGGTATGTTGGGATAGATCTGGCTTTGACATACATGCTTTACCAAGAAGGCATTCAAAAACTTATGCCGCTTCCTCCAGCCCGACCTGCAAACAGCGATAGCAGGAACAGATCTGCTGGTGGCTGTAAAGATGACCACAGTTTTGAACATTTATGCCATCGCAGGTGATAATTGTCAAATTAGTCAACTAGCAAGTACACAGATGCTTACAGCAAGTAACACATTCACTATTTCCCAAGGAAAAATCTTTCATCACCTTCCCCAAAAATCATCATGAGAGAACAGTGCACATTTTCTGGGTGGCAGGTTTTCCTAATGTTTTTCATTTGTTCTTAGGATGTGGGCATCGCTGGTAAGGCCAACATTTATAGTCATTCTTAGTTGGCCTAAGAAGATGGTGGTGGTAGTGGTTAGATACAGTTAAGTTGCTTGCTAGGCCACTTCAGAGGACAGTTTTGAGTCAACCACATTGGTGTGGGACTAGAATCATATATAGGCCAGACTGGGTAAGGACAGCAGGGTGTCTTCCCTATTTTGTGAACCAGTTGGGGTTTTACGACAATCCAACAGCTTCATGGTCACTTTTAACTGATAACAGTTTTTTATTTCCAGTTTTTTTAAACTGAATTCAAATTGTCAAGTTACCATGGTAGGATTTGAGTTTGCATACTCTGGATCATAATTTCAGTAACATAACTATTACACTACCATACCCCTCGTCCCCTATAAACTGCCTGAAAGGCGCCGAAAATGGAGTATCGCTTAAAAGCCACCCACAAAAGGGTGTTCAGCTGTTGAACTGAATGCAGGGAAGTAAAATAATGCAGGGGGATAGAGATATCACATTTCCATATATGCGTAGAAAAAAATCCTCGAGGAATGCAAGATGGATAGGTAGAGGTTATAAACCACTGACAAAGTCTGTCGTGCTTGGGTTAGGCTCTGCTCCAAAGGGTCAGTGACATTCACAGGAACACTGCTTTTATCAGAGATGATTGGCAAAAGGGGCAAAACCTTTCAGAATGTGTCACTCTGATTGGTTAATTGAATGCAAAAAAAGTCTCTTTGAAATTAAAACATAAAAATAAAAGGTTTCAATACTTGTTAGTTACAGCTATAACATTAACAGTAGCAGTCTGTCATCTGCAGTCAGTAGAGTAGCAAAGGTAGCTACTCTTTATTACATTTTCTTTGAATTTCTTTGTTAGATGTGCTTCCTGTTTATAGTTAGGAGATTCCCTTGTCATTTTCTGTACAACAACAACGTGCATTTATATAGCACCTTTACCATAATACAATGTTTCAAGATGCTTCACAGGAGCATAATTAGACAAAATTGACACCAAGCCAAATTATCTAGCATATGCAGAAGGTACTTTTACAAATATGAGTAAATTCAGGACAGATTGTGAAAGTCAAATCAAATATCTACACCAGCTGGGTACAGGCAGAAAGAAGTATGTCACTGAATTGCGCAAGTATCTAAAAGTGAAGCTAGCTCAGATACTATTGCTTGTGCGTAAGGCAGATTCAGCCGGAACAAAAGATCCAATTGGAACAGACAGCCCCCCACACCAGCTTGTCGAAGCTAACGGCTGTGTCCCAGGGAAGGAAGGAGATTAACTCAGCCATGCTGCGCATAAGGACAAGCTCGGAAGCATTGCTAATCACGCACATAGACTCTGAGCTATTCGATAAAGTTGCTGTTATCTTGTCAACCATCTAGTGATTCAACCTGAAAATAACCTCACCAATTGTAATAATCTCAGACTCTGATCACTGCTATAATTAATACTCAGCATTACTGTTGATTTACAGTGATACACTGAATTCCCTGTGTAACTTCTGTTACTAATTCGGTAACTTTGTTCAGAAGTGATTTTCTCTTTAAACTGCTAAATCACCTTGACTAAGAACATAAGAAATAGGAACAGGAATAGGCCATACAGCCCCTCGAGCCTGCTCCGCCATTCAATAAGATCATGGCTGATCTGATCATGGACTCAGCTCCACTTCCCTGCCCGCTCCCCATAACCCCTTATCGTTCAAGAAACTGTCTATTTCTGTCTTAAATTTATTTAATGTCCCAGCTTCCACAGCTCTCTGAGACAGCGAATTCCACAGATTTACAACCCTCAGAGAAGAAATTTCTCCTCATCTCTGTTTTAAATGGGCGACCCCATATTCTAAGATCATGTCCTCTAGTTCTAGTCTCCCCCATCAGTGGAAACATCCTCTCTGCATCTACCTTGTCAAGCCCCCTCATAATCTTCTATGTTTCGATAAGATCACCTCTCATTCTTCTGAATTCCAATGAGCAGAGTCCCAACCTACTCAACCTTTCCTCATAAGTCAACCCCCTCATCCCCGGAATCACTCTAGTGAACCTTCTCTGAACTGCCTCCAAAGCAAGTATATCCTTTCGTAAATATGGAAACCAAAACTGCACGCAGTATTCCAGGTGTGACCAATACCCTGTATAGCTGTAGCAAGACTTCTCCGCTTTTATCCATCCCCTTTGCAATAAAGGCCAAGATTCCATTGGCCATCCTGATTACTTGCTGTACCTGCATACTATCCTTTTGTGTTTCATGCACAGGTACCCCCAGGTCCCGCTGTACTGCAGCACTTTGCAATCTTTCTCCATTTAAATAATAACTTGCTTTTTGATTTTTTTCTGCCAAAGTGCATGACCTCACACTTTCCAACATTATACTCCATCTGCCAAATTTTTGCCCACTCACTTAGCTTGTCTATGTGCTTTTGCAGATTTTTTGTGTCCTGCTCACACATTGCTTTTCCTCCCACCTTTGTATTGTCAGCAAACTTGTCTACATTATACTCAGTCCCTTCTTCCAAGTCGTTAATATAGATTGTAAATAGTTGGGGCCCCAGCACTGATCCCTCCGGCACCCCACTAGTTACTGGTTGCCAACCCGAGAATGAATTTATCCCGACTTTCTGTTTTCTGTTAGTTAGCCAATCCTCTATCCATGCTAATATATTACCCCCAACCCCGTGAACCTTTATCTTGTGCAATAACCTTTTATGTGACATCTTGTCAAATGCCTTTGGAAGTCCAAATACACCACATCCACTGGTTCCCCTTTATCCACCCTGTTCGTTACATCGTCAAAGAATTCCAGAAAATTTGTCAAACATAATTTCCCCTTCATGAATCCATGCTGACTCTGCCTGACCGAATTTTGCTTTTCCAAATGTCCTGCTACTGCTTCTTTAATAATGAACTCCAACATTTTCCCAACCACAAATGTTAGGCTAACTGGTCTATAGTTTCCTGCTTTTTGTCTGCCTCCTTTTTTAAATAGGGGCATTACATTTGCAGTTTTCTAATCTGCTGGGACCTCTCCAGAATCCAGGGAATTTTGGTAAATTACAACCAATGCATCCACAATCCATGTCACTACTTCTCTTAAGACCCTAGGATGCGAGCCATCAAGTCCAGGGGATTTCTCTGCCTTTAGTCCCATTATCTTACTGCATACCACCTCCTTAGTGATTGTGATTGTGTTAAGTTCCCCCCCCCCTATAGCCCCTTGACTATCCACTGTTGGAATATTGTTAGTGTCCTCTACCGTAAAGACTGATACAAAATATTTGTTCAGCGTTTCTGCCATCGCCATGCTCCCCATTACTAATTCCCCGATCTCGTCCTCTAAAGGACCAACATTTACTTTAGCCACTCGTTTCCTTTTTATATACCTATCGAAACTCTTGCTATCTGTTTTTATATTTTGTGCTAGTTTACTTTCATAGTCCATCTTCCCTTTCTTAATAATTTTTTTAGTCATTCTTTGCTGGCTTTTAAAAGCTTCCCAGTCTTCTGTCCTCCCACGAGTTTTGGCCACTTTGTATGCCCTTGTTTTTAATTGGATACCATCCTGTATTTCTTCAGTTAGCTCTCTTTTCTCTTGCACCCTTTCCTCCTCACTGGAATATATTTTTCTTGAGAGTTATGAAATATCTCCTTAAATGTTCATCAACCGTGCTACACTTTAATCTATTTTCCCAGTCCACTTTAGCCAATTCTGCCCGCATACCTTCATAATCTCCTTTATTTAAGCTTAGTGCGCTGGTTAGAGATCCAACTTTCTCAACTTCCATCTGAATTTTAAATTCAATCATGCTATGATCACTCATTCCAAAGGGGATCCTTTACCTCTTCACCATCTCGCTCGATTTCTCCACTGCCTTTGTGCTGTCAGACTATCTGACATCCAATCCTGGATCAGTATTAACTGACATGATTCCAGGGTGACCAAGGCTGGGAACTCAACATCCAAGGGTATTCAGCATTTAGGAAGGATAGACAGAAAGGAAAAGGAGGCGGGGTGGCGTTGCTGGTTAAAGAGGAAATTAATGTAATAGTAAGGAGGGACATTAGCCTGGATAATGTGGAATCGGTATGGGTGGAGCTGCGGAATTCCAACGGGCAGAAAACGCTAGTGGGAGTTGTGTACAGACCACCAAACAGTAGTAGTGAGGTTGGGGACAGCATCAAACAAGAAATTAGGGATGCGTGCAATAAAGGTACAGCAGTTATCATGGGCGACTTTAATCTACATATTGATTGGGCGAACCAAACTGGTAGCAATGCGGTGGAGGAGGATTTCCAGGAGTGTATTAGGGATGGTTTTCAAGACCAATATGTCAAGGAACCAACTAGAGAGCTGGCCATCCTAGACTAGGTGATGTGTAATGAGAAGGGACTAATTAGCAATCTTGTTGTTCGAGGCCCCTTGGGGAAGAGTGATTATAATATGGTAGAATTCTTTATTAAGATGGAGAGTGACAAAGTTAATTCGGAAACTAGGATCCTGAACTTAAGGAAAGGTAACTTTGACGGTATGAGGCGTGAATTGGCTAGAATAGTCTGGCAAAGGATACTTAAAGGGTTGATGGTGGATAAGCAATGGCAAACATTTAAAGATTACATGGATGAACTTCAGCAATTGTACATCCCTGTCTGGAGTAAAAGTAAAACGGGGAAGGTGGCTCAACCATGGCTAACAAGGGAAATTAGGGATAGTGTTAAAGCCAAGGAAAAGGCATATAATTTGGCTAGAAAAAGCAAAAAGCCTGAGGACTGGGAGAAATTTAGAATTCAACACAGGAAGAGCAAAGGTTTAATTAAGAGGGAGGAAATGGAGTACGAGAGGAAGCTTGCAGGGAACATAAAAACTGACTGCAAAAGCTTCTATAAATATGTGAAGAGAAAAAGATTAGTGAAGACAAATGTAGGTCCCTTGCAGTCGGATTCAGGTGAATTTATAATGGGGAATAAAGAAATAGCAGACCAATTGAACAAATACTTTGTTTCTGTCTTCACGAAGGAAGACTCAAATAACCTTCCGGAAATACGAGGGGAGCGAGGGTCAAATAACCTTCTGATTGTACTCGGTGACAGTAGGTCTAGTGAGAAAGAGATACTGAAGGATATCCTTATTAGGCGGGAAATTGTGTTAGGGAAATTGATGGGATTGGGGCCTGATCGTCTGCATCTCAGAGTACTTAAGGAAGTAGGCCAAGAAATAGTGGATGCATTGGTGATCATTTTCCAACAGTCTATTGACTCTGGATCAGTTTCTATGGACTGGAGGGTAGCTAATGTAACACCACTTTTTTAAAAAGAAGGGAGAGAGAAAACGGGTAATTATAGACCGGTTAGCCTGACATCAGTAGTGGGGAAAATGTTGGAATCAATCATTAAGGATGAAATAGCAGCACATTTGAAAAGCAGTGACAGGATCGGACCAAGTCAACATGGATTTATGAAAGGGAAATCATGCTTGACGAATCTTCTGGAATTTTTTGAGGATGTAATTAGTAGAGTGGACAAGGGAGAACCAGTGGATGTGGTGTATTTGGACTTTGAAAAGGCTTTTGACAAGGTCCCGCACAAGAGATTGTTGTGCAAAATCAAAGCGCATGGTATTGGGGGTAATGTACTGACGTGGATAGAGAACTGGTTGGCAGACAGGAAGCAGAGAGTCGGGATAAAAGGGTCCTTTTCAGAATGGCAGGCAGTGACTAGTGGAGTGCCGCAGGGCTTAGTGCTGGGACCCCCAGCTCTTTACAATATACATTGTAAGGGGTTTTCACAGGGTTGTTGTTGTGCCTTGGGTATCTCTCTCTGGGCTTCTGCCCTCACAGCTTATGCCTGGCCTGTGAGGTACCCTGAGTGCTGCAAGAGCACCCCTGGAGAGACTGTGTCCACAGTTTATGAAGGGGGTTTTGAGACTCGTGCGTCCCCACAGCTTATGCCTAGCCTGTGAGGCACCTGTGAGTGTCAAACACTCCTAACCCCTTCTTCCCTAGCCTGTGACACACAGTTGAGCGTTTTCGAGGTGCTCCTAGCTTCCCTTACACGGTTCTGACATAAGACTCATGATCAGGAGATGTAATACAATAGAACTGAGACAAGGTGATTCCAAGAGGAACTTTAGGCTTCCAATTTATTTGACAAGGTGTAACTCAACAAACAGCAATACACCAACAAAACAATCCCCCCAAATCCCACTAAAACGGACCCAACGAAAATCTTTACACCAGTTTAGCAGTACAATGCCCAACCTCCCACCTTTCCTGGCCTAACTGAGTTGGGAGTTCTGGGGACCGGAGGTTACACTCACTACTGTGCCTTCCGCAGTCTGGTGGTTTGTTTCTTCTATCTTCGGTGTCTTCGGACACTGGTTTTCCTTCAGTGTCAAGAGGCTTGTGGTTGTGGTTGTTGAATCACGAGGGCAGGGAAAATCATCACTTCTTTTTTTCACTACGTCAGAAACCCTTTTTTTATAGCCAGATTATCCAGTCCGCCTCTCCTGCTGAAGTCGATTCTTCTCATCGGTGGACTTTTGATTTTGAAAAATGCAGCAGTTTGAGGTTTTTAGGTTTTTTTTCCCACTGATCTTAATCTACTCAAGGTTTGAGTGGGTGTTGATTGCATTGGCCTCCTGTAGCCATTGTGCTAGTCTGGCCTGAGCCAGATATTTCTATGCCTGATGAAAAAGGTGTTGGAATATGTATGTGGCATTGTTTAAATGCTAATGTTTTCAAGGGGCAAGTTTCGAGGGTATACAGTTCCCAGACAATTTGATTAGTTCCAATGTCCAAACTGGCCCTTTTGATATTGACTCCACCCCTTTTCTTGCAGACCTTTTAAAAAATCCCAAATTCGATTAAAGTTCGTAGTTTCTTCCATGTGCACTTTAGGATTTCAAACTTTCTGGTAGATAGTTCCAAATTAAATTCCCTTTCCTATGAGTCCAAACACTGGGGGGGGTCTCCATTCACTTGTGTCCCAAAGTTTTCCTTCCATCGGTTTCAATTCACAGCACAGACTGATCCCACAGCCCTTTTCCTTCTGGGTAAAATGAGGGGGTTTTCGTCCTCCCCTACATAATCCCCCATCTGACACAGTCAGACACCACTCGAGTGTGTCAAAGTTCAGGGTGGTGAGAAAACCCTAGGTCTCCCAAATTGCCCAACTTTCCCCAGTTTAACTCTAAACTGATCCCGTCGATATATATCGTAATTCCTTTTAACGCGGTACTAAACACAGAAATCCAACAAGTTACAATACACGACAGCAACATACATATATGTACATAAGGTTACAGCAGTAATTGTACATTGAGTCTCATTTCGGTCTCAAACGTAAAACAAAGAAACCTGCCCTGCTAACTCCCCAGGGGCCATGTATGAAAACGCAGTTATCCCTGGAAATAACAAAACCGCCTAAATGTCGCGGTCAAGCTTTGTTTACACACCTTGAGTGTTTAGCAACGGCTCTCCTGGCTGTGTAGTAGCCTGAGGAACTGCGTTCTTTTTCTTTTTCTCCTGAGCTTACAGCTTGTAACTAGCAGATAAGCTACAATCAGGAGTTGGCCGATTACTAAAGCATGCGATCCCACCCGGATCCATGCAGGTATGTCTGCCCGTATTCCCAAATCCCACCATCCTGGGGGTTTAATCTGCGCAATCTCCCCTGCTAGAATTTCAGTTTTCTGCTCCATGGTGTAAAAATGTTTTTGAGACAAATCCACTGCCTGGAGGAGGGCTGTAAGTTTCTCAGGTAGTGGGGCAATGGGATACCAAATTGGGCGACATATTGTTGTAGATGGCTAAGGTTGTTTTGTACCGTGAGGTGAATCGTGGAAGGTTCAGGGATGGGTGTGATTCTGGTGTGTGCCACTTGAACCTCTGCCCTGGGTTTAAAGCAAAAGCTGCTTTACGGAATTGGACACCACCTTCCCAGTCCGTGTTCATACCGTTGGGCACTTGTGGTGACACAATATGTCCCACCGCCGACATATGATACCTGTGGAGGCATGTGGTTAGGGGCCATTACCTCAATTGTGCAATTGATAGGCTCTGCCCCAGCAGTGCTGAACCCGCATTGTGGCCTTGCAAAAGCGTTCAAGTGCTCCTGCTCCGACAACCCGAGAGATCTGTACCTGTCACAGTGTGCTCCCACATTGTGACTTAAGGTGGGACCTCTTGGAATCGAACATGCACCCCTCCACGAATGACTCCCACATTCTCCATTCGGTACAAGGGTGCTGGTCGTGGGAACGCCCCCATCACGGGCATCCTGACCACCACACCCATGATGGTATGATTTGACTTTCCACAGTCCACCGGTACCGGGTAGGCTTCCGATGCTACACGAAGTTGGCAAGGACTCAACATTATCATAAGGGTGCAGTGCTGCTAAGTGCTGGTTGCTGATCCAGGAGGGGACCTGTCCCTGTCTCAGATCCTTGAGGTTACTCCGTCTCTCCCAGCAACCAGGCCCCATAGAGCACGCACACCTCATTTTGGGTGGCTTGATCAGAGGCGTTTCTATCCTCCCGAATCAAGGCGTTTACAGCCCTGGCCTGCGCCTCCAATTGAGAGATAATCTCCTTTAAGTGAACTGTCATTGCCACCTCTTCGTGGAGCGCGGATCCCACTACGGTATTCTCGTCCCCCAGGACTTTGCGCAGCTGATTCTTTAACCCATTTATCTGGAGGGCCAGCTGCATGTTATCCAAACTGTTTATGGCGGACGCCCCGGTGTTAAACCCCGTAAGAATGTCATTTAAAGTGCCACGCTTCTGCCTGCCCGGTTCGGCCCCATCCCGCTGTTTATACAAGTCTGTCACTTTGACATCCCCGAAGTCCAGTTCATAGAACTTCCGGAACATCTCCCGCAGCAGAGCCTGGTATAACAGCTCGGTTTCCCGGGGACACCACATAGGTAGGCGGACTTCTATCAGATTTAGCACCACTGATGCCACTGCGTAGTGTACCCCCTGATAAAGTAGTTTCTCGGGAGGGACCAACACTAAACCATTCCCCGGCCCCCTGGTTGTTGTCGGGCACTCATGTGGGATGGTGGGCTTGGCCGTGGGTGGGGATTTTATTTCCCGAACTACAAGTTCGGTGGCATTTACTGGTACCCGGGGATTGGGGATCACACACGCCTCCCCGCTGCGATCCTATACCACCCCATCCCCGACATCCTGCTACCACCTATAAAAAGCAATGGAGACCCCCTCTGAACACACGCGAGTGGATCCCCACATACACAAATAAATTCCTTGGTCGTATGCCCACCATTTCTCCCAGCACACCGTGACCCCGCCAGATGACCCCATGATGGTTCGGTAGGTATCATTATCCAGACGTTCCCAGTCCGAGTGTCGGTCTCCCATGTCCCCCTTGAGCTTTCTGAGCCACCACCACCATCCCAGAGGTATGTCCCCTTGGCAAGTTAGGCATACCTTCCTGCCTTCTGTCACTCTCACTCTGGAAGTGGCCACAGTGATCTCCGGGCAGGGGACGGAGGCCTCTCCGTAGGTAAAGTCCTTATGGTTCGAGTACTTGGTGGAGTTCGATCCCAACCACCCAGGCCATTTCCCCTTGTGGGAGTAAGTGACCCGGCCATCCGCCACCGGAGTCCCTTCTCCTGTGGTCACTGTCGGCGCTCTGCCCCCGGAGCATCCGAAAACTAGGGAGTCCTCGGTGTCCCCTCGGTGCCCGGTGCAGATCATTAGCGATACCTGCATCACTATCGTCCAGTAGGGAGGTGTTGACATCTGAAAGGCAAGAAGAACATGGCCTTGCCTTGAGAGACCTCTTCAGGCTCGGCCCACTTAACATGTTCCGAACACAAAAATGCTGTACCCAACCATCACTGCCTTACCGAAACACATATACACACAACACAAAGTAACAAAACAGGAAGGGAAAATATGCACACCGCCACCCATCCCCGGGTGGCCAGGCTATATCCAGTCACTGTACAGGCGTCGTCGACCACTCAGCTGACCGTACCCTGGGGACCAGGATGTCCTCCGCTGAGGGGCTCGTATGGTCCCCCTTAATGAGTCTTGTGCTGCCCTCCAAGGCCCTCCCGAGCCCCGGATAATCGGTGGGAGACCCTTGCTAGTGCAACAGAGCATCCTCCCTGTTGTCTTTCGCCGTATCAGTCTGGGGCGGGAGGCTAAGTAAACAGGGGACCACGGCGCCCTGGGCTGTGGCACTCTGTTACTCCTCCTTACTGTCAGTGCAGAGTCCCACGTTATGGGCTGCAATGCTATCTCCTCCACCTCTTGGGCTAGCCCCAGCTGATCCACCATGGGAGGTTCAGCTTCCCCTTGAACCTTGCTAATGGTAGAGCCTTTCTCCCTACTTCTGTTAGTGGGCTGGAAACCTCTACCCAGTGGTGGGATAGCCTTACAGGAGCAATGAACCAGCCCCGGCTGTAGAGCTTCGGGGCCCACTGCCTCCTCTGGAGCCTCCAAATCCACCGGGGCCTGTTCTTCCCCCAGTGCCTGATTCTCTTCCCTTGCTCGTCCCCTCTGTTTTTTACCTCTTTTGGGGTCAAACAATTTACATTGATTAATGTGATACCACTTCACCCGGCGAGGCAGTCGAACCGCATAGACCATAGGGCTAGCCTTGTCGACTATGCTGTATGGTCCCATATATAATGCCTCAAAAACCCCGACCCGAGCAGAGTTCCTCACCATGACCTGGTCCCCTATCTCCCATTCGTGGTGTTTGCTGGATTCTCGCAGCAATCGGTTACTCTGATGCTGTCTGCCCATGTTACTAGCAGCCTGCCAGTGAATCTGTTTGAGGTGTTCAAACAGGTTCCTGACAAACCGGTCCCGGTTCACCTCTCGGAGCTGCACTTCGGTGAGAACCGGTGCCAACACATGCACTGGGGTTCTCATGATCCGGCCCGTCATCAGCTCATGGGGTGAGTACCCTGTGCTCTTTGACTGACTGGTCCGGATTCCCATGAGGACCAACGGTAAGAGCTCCACCCACTTGTTCAGTGAGTCTCCCGTCTCCTTGCGCAGCCTTTCCTTTAGGGTCCGGTTCAGGCGTTCTACGGGGCCTGAGGACTGAGGGTTGTAGGCGACATGCCATTTGGCTCTTATCCCCAGCACCTTTAGGGTGGCCTGCATCACCTGGCCGGTGAAGTGGCTTCCTCGGTCGGACTCCACGATTTGAGGTAGACCCCACCGAGAGAACACCTCCCTCACCAGGATTTTTGCAGTCCCCACCGCGGTAGCTGTTCGGCAAGGGAAGGCTTCCACCCACTTGGAAAACACATCCACCAGGACGAGGCAGTATCTATAACCTCCCTGGGCGGCCGGTAGCGGTCCGATGTAGTCGATCTGGATCGACTGCCATGGTCCCTCTACCCGCCTGACGTGTCCCATAGATGCCTTCCTTTTCTGAGGGTCTGGATTGTTTGCAGCGCAAACCAGACAGCCCGCACAGAAGTTGCGGACGTCTTCCCGGAGGTCTGGCCACCACCTTGCCTTTTCTACCCGTTGCCAGGTAGATTCCGGCCCGGGGTGTCCCGCACCTGGACCCTCATGGGCCAGCTGAAGGAATTCCCTCCGGTGTTGTGGCGGCACTACCCATTTGTCCCCTTTAAACAACATGCCTTCCCGCACAGCAATATCTACAGCACTGTATGGGCCCTCCGCCTTTTCCCCCCTTTTGATAGCAGCCAAGGCAGCCTTCAGGATCGGATCCTGCATCTGGACTACTTTAAGGTCCGGGGCCGCAGCCGCCCCTACGCTCCCTTGTGTCCCTGGCTTGCTTCTTGCTGCTGCTATCCTGCCTGCCTCATATGGGTCCCATGGGCGACCTGTGCGAGCACCTTCCCTTGCCAGCAGGTCTGCCTGCTGGTTACCTTCCCCCCGTGGCTCAGTTTTGGAGTGGGCCTTTACCTTATGGATATATACATCCCCGGTTTCTCCCACTGCAGCCACGATCTTTTCGAGCAGGGGTTTGGTCACAAGGGTCTTCCCATCCGCAGAGGTGTACCCCCGGCGTGACCAAATCGCCAGATACTCTGTACATGAATTGCAAGTGAACATGCTGTCCGAGCAAATCGTATATGGGGTAGGGAATTCCTCGGGGTGTGTGACCACATACATCACCGCCGAGAGTTCCGCCTGCTGGGCGCTCAGGGTGCATGGGAGTTTAAGAGCCAAGGCAATTCCTGCCTTGGGATCCCAAACTCCGCAGCCCGTGAGTCTTGTACCCGCGGACACTGAACTGGAGCCATCAACGTAGATCTCGCGGCCTGTGGGGTGTATCCCTGCCCGAAATCCAAAGTTAATGTCCCATACTCCCTCCACAGAGCATCTATGCGGCTGCCCTGGATAGATTAAATTTGCTGCGAGCCTGGGCTCACAGAGGCCCTTGACCTTTAAAGTCATTTCGGAGAGGAGGAGGGTCCAGCGAGTGATTCTAGCACTGCTCACTGTCCCGTCCTTAATCCTCCCGTCCAACAGCATCTGCGTCGGGGTATGATGGGTGAGAAGTGTAATGGGGGATATTCCGGTAAAGATCTGAGCTCTCTTTACTGCCCAGTGGGTGGCAAGCAAGTGCCTCTCACAATCGGAGTATCCCTTTTCTACCTCCGGGAGTACACCACTGGTCTCAGCTGACCGTTTCGCCCCTGGAGCAACACTGCACTTAAGCTGTCGCCACTGGCTGCCACCTCCAGGAAGAATTCCTCCCCCCCATCAATTGCCCCTAGGGCTGGTGCTACCTGCAGGTCTCTCTTAAGACGGACAAATGCTGCCTCACAGCCCTCGTCCCATTCCCACTCGACACCCTTATGTAGGAGTCTGAGCAGAGGGGCGGCAGTGGCTGCATAGTCCTCGATGAAGTCCCTACAGTAGCCAGTGATTCCCAGGAAAGACTTTACCCCCGACACATCCCTAGGGACAGGGAGTTCCTGCAATGCCTTTCTTCTAGCCTCATCAATGGCCCTTTCTCCTGCCCTTATCGTCAGGCCCAGGAATTTTACCTCTCCTAGACCTATCTGGGCTTTCTTGGGGTTAACTTTAAAACCCCCTTCCTTCAGTAAGACCAGCAGTTCGGCCAGCAGTGGACCGTGTTCCTCACTGCTGTCTGTGAACAACAACAGAACAACAGGTCATCCACATACTGGACCAGCTGGTGTGGCTGGCTGAAGCCTTTTAAGCAGTTCGCCATGCATTGGTGAAAGATGCTGGGACTATTATGAAAGCCCTGTGGGAGGCAGCTCCATGTATACTGCTGTTCCCGGAAGGTGAAGGCAAATTTGTACTGGTCTTCCCTCCGTACAGGGATAGACCAGAACCCGTTGGATATGTCCAACACTGTGAACGTGGTTGCGGATGCAGGGATTTCCCCCATCAGATCCGCAACCGCCGCTACTGTGGGGGCACAAGCTGGGATGTTTTTATTGAGCACCCTATAATCCACTGTAGCCCTCCAAGAATTATCCGGTTTCCGAACCGGCCAAAGCGGAGAGTTGACATGGGTGGCTATGGGTCTCAAAACACCCTGCTCGACAAGCGAGCTTAAAGCTGTCTCCAAGTCTGCTTCTGCCTCTCGGGGAAAGCCATACTGCTTTTGCGGGCGCGACATGGGATCCCCATCTATTCTAACCTCCACTCCTGTGACTCTCCCACAATCGTGTTTATGGGTGGCAAATGCTGCAAGATTTGCTTGCACATAGGCCCGGTACTCGGCCGGGGTGTTACCGACCAGAACCTCCAGGTCGTAACCCCCTTTTGGCTTCATTGTACACAGAGTCCCTTTTCCCTGTTTCTTATCAATAACCATGACTTCTCCCTCTGCTCCTGTGCCCACTGTGCCCCATAGACAATGATTCCTCAAGTCTACTAGGATCTGACGAGCAATGATAAAATCAGCCCCCAAAATCCCTTTTCCCACCTGCTCCCAGTTCATCAGGACGCACTTCCATTGTGTTTGGAGTGCTCCTAACTGAACTGCGAGCGGGACTGAGAAAAACCCAGCCTTCTCATTATCTGTGAACCCAACTAGTTGATACGGCACCCCGTTTGATAGAGGTGAGGTTGTGGGGTCCTCCAAATGGACTATCGTGCTGGAAGCACCAGTGTCCAAAAGGTAAGTACCCAATACACCCTCAACCTCCATCTTGACCCAGGGTCATCCCCAGGGGTCATATTCTAGTGGGCACAGGTATGCAGGCTGGGTCTGGGCTAGTCACGGCCTCTGTACTGGCAGGGTTGCTGGTGCTTCCCTGCCTGTTGCCGTGGCTACCTTCCCAGTGGCCTCCAGCGCTGTCCTCACTGCAGCTACTATCTGGTCAAGGGATGGTGAGGAGCTCGCTCCACTTCCCCCACTCTGGGCGGCTCCTGAAGGACTTCTCCCCCCATATCTCTTTACTGGGCTCCTGCAATCCCTTTTAAAATGCCCAGCTTTCCCGCACCCGTAGCACACTCCCTCCTTATCAGGCGAGCGGCCACCCTCCTGGTGCCATTCCCTTTTGGGAATCGGGTTGGGTTTTACTTCATTTACCCGACCTTTGGAGGTTTTATCCTCCTCCCCTCCTCCATTCCGTTGGACCAGTGCCAGTTGCCTGACCACTACTTCCTCGGTGAGGTTGGGGTCCCGGGAATCGAACCACAGTTCTGCCCTGGCCTTGAGCCGGGGCAAGCAGTTTGCCACCAGCATCCTCAGCCAGCGGCCAGTCTGTACCGCGGAAAGATTCGCCCGGTCGAGGAGCTCCCCACAGGCTGCGTGGTATACCACCCACAGCCTGTCCGCAAACGCCTGCGGGGTTTCCCCTGCGAGCTGCCTTGTCCTTTCGAGCCCATAGCCTCAAGGACGGCCCTCTGGACCTCAGTAAATGTACGCTGTCCCCTCCGGCATTCTGTCGGTAGGGCCTGGTACAATTTGCTGTCCAGGGAGAAGAGCAGCGGCTCGTCACACCCATTAATTTCCCCTGCCTGCATCACCTCCATGAAGTGGATAGACGGGTCCCCACTGCGAGTGAGTTTGGCCAAATGGGCCACCATGGCCCTGAGTGATTGAACTCCATGGGGAATAATAAAGTCGCTCTCCAGCGCTCCCTGACCTTGGCCACCTCCCTGTGGAGGACCGTACTTGCGCTGCCTGACCGGGCACATCCGCCCTGGTTCAGGATTTTTCTGCGCTGGTCCCTCTACCTCCGGCTGTCCCACCATACCCGGTGCAGCAGACAGTGCCTGGTCGCCTGATCCAGCCCTTAACTGACCCTCGGCTGGAACCTCACATCCCTGCTGCCAAATGGGACACATTGGTCCTGCCCCCAGCCCTGGGTATGCTACAACCTGCGTGCCCCGCCCCTCCTGGTACCTCACCGGACAAACCACCGGTGCCTCAGGGGGTGGTCGGGCGTCTCTTGCCTTTGGGTTCTCCTCTACCCCCCAATACTCTCCTTTGTCCCCTGTGGACCCTCCGGGTCCTATCAGGGTGACCATCCCCTTTGCCTGGGATAGAGCGTGGGTGAGAGTTTTAATCCTCTCCTGGCAGGGACCGTGATCTGCAAACTCACTGCTACTGGCCACTTTATAGGCTGCCTGTACATCTTTTAATTTATTCTCCAGTTCCCAAATTTTCTGGGTGTACCGAGAGTTCTGTTCCCGGAGGGACCCCTCACTACCCTTGGCCTCAGTGACCTGACACTGAAGATAGTCCCGGCTATTTCGGAAGGTCTCCTCCAACTGCCGGTTCCTTTGCTGCTCCCCAACTAATTCGGCCAGCAGGTTGTCCCCAACCATAGCCCGGATAGCAGAGAGCTCCTCTGATTTCTGAAGACTCTGTTCCAAGTCCTTCACCCGCTGGTCGAGCTTTCGGACTTGGCGGGTGAAGCAGATAAGCCAGATGGCCTTTTCCACCCTGTGGTTGTGGTCCTTCCCTGCTGTCCACTGAGCAGCAGCATCCACTGGGCGCTCTGCCCGAGTGAGGGCTTGCACCCAAGGTTTGGTGAGGTTCACCTTGCCAAAAATGTATGAGGAAATTCTCTCCTCCATTTTAGTTTCCTCTCTTATCACCTCATCTGTTATATTAACATCTCCTGTTTGCTTAAGTCCCTTCGTGGTCGCCATGTTCTGTAAGGGGTTTTCACAGGGTTGTTGTTGTGCCTTGGGTGTCCCTCTCTGGGCTTCTGCCCTCACAGCTTATGCCTGGCCTGTGAGGTACCCTGAGTGCTGCAAGAGCACCCCTGGAGAGACTGTGTCCACAGTTTATGAAGGGGGTTTTGAGACTCGTGCGTCCCCACAGCTTATGCCTAGCCTGTGAGGCACCTGAGTGTCAAACACTCCTAACCCCTTCTTCCCTAGCCTGTGACACACAGTTGAGCATTTTCGAGGCGCTACTAGCTTCCCTTACACGGTTCTGACATAAGACTCACGATCAGGAGATGTAATACAATAGAGCTGAGACAAGGTGATTCCAAGAGGAACTTTAGGCTTCCAATTTATTTGACAAGGTGTAACTCAACAAACAGCAATACACCAACAAAACAATCCCCCTAAATCCCACTAAAACGGACCCAACGAAAATCTTTACACCAGTTTAGCAGTACAATGCCCAACCTCCCACCTTTCCTGGCCTAACTGAGTTGGGAGTTCTGGGGACCGGAGGTTATACGCACTACTGTGCCTTCCGCAGTCTGGTGGTTTGTTTCTTCTATCTTCGGTGTCTTCGGACACTGGTTTTCCTTCAGTGTTGAGAGACTTGTGGTTGTGGTTGTTGAATCACGAGGGCAGGGAAAATCATCACTTCTTTTTTTTCACTACGTCAGAAACCCCTTTTTATAGCCAGATTATCCAGTCCGCCTCTCCTGCTGAAGTCGATTCTTCTCATTGGTGGACTTTTGATTTTGAAAAATGCAGCAGTTTGAGGTTTTTAGGTTTTTTTCCCCACTGATCTTAACCTACTCAAGGTTTGAGTGGGTGTTGATTGCATTGGCCTCCTGTAGCCATTGTGCTAGTCTGGCCTGAGCCAGATATTTCTATGCCTGATGAAAAAGGTGTTGGAATATGTATGTGGCATTGTTTAAATGCTAATGTTTTCAAGGGGCAAGTTTCGAGGGTATACAGTTCCCAGACAATTTGATTAGTTCCAATGTCCAAACTGGCCCTTTTGATATTGACTCCACCCCTTTTCTTGCAGACCTTTTAAAAAATCCCAAATTCGATTAAAGTTCGTAGTTTCTTCCATGTGCACTTTAGGATTTCAAACTTTCTGGTAGATAGTTCCAAATTAAATTCCCTTTCCTATGAGTCCAAATACTGGGGGCAGGGTCTCCATTCATTTGTGTCCCAAAGTTTTCCTTCCATCGGTTTCAATTCACAGCACAGACTGATCCCACAGCCCTTTTCCTTCTGGGTAAAATGAGGGGGTTTTCGTCCTCCCCTGCACATTAATGATTTAGATGAAGGAATTGAGTGTAATATCTCCAAGTTTGCAGATGACACTAAACTGGGTGGTGGTGTGAGCTGTGAGGAGGATGCTAAGAGGCTGCAGGGTGACTTGGACAGGTTAGGTGAGTGAGCAAATGCATGGCAGATGCAATATAATGTGGATAAATGTGATGTTATCCATTTTGGGGGCAAAAACACAAAGGCAGAATATTATCTGGATGGCGGCACATTAGGAAAAGGGGAGGTGCAACAAGACCTAGGTGTCATGGTTCATCAGTCACTGAAAGTGGGCATGCAGGTACAGCAGGCGATCAAGAAGGCAAATAGTATGTTGGCCTTCATAGCTAGGGGATTTGAGTATAGGAGCAGGGAGGTCTTAGTGCAGTTGTACTGGGCCTTAGTGAGGCTTCACCTGCAATATTGTGTTCAGTTTTGATCTCCTAATCTAAGGAAGGATGTTCTTGCTACTGAGGAAGTGCAGCGAAGGTTCACCAAACTGAATCCAGGGATGGCTGGACTGTCATATAAGGAGAGACTGGATCAACTGGGCCTTCATTCACTGGAGTTTAGAAGGATGTGAGGGGATCTCATAGAAACGTATAAGATTCTGATGGGACTGGACAGGTTAGATGCGGGAAGAATGTTCCTGTTGTTGGGGAAGTCCAGAACCAGGGAACATAGTCCTAGGATAAGGGGTAAGCCATTTAGGACTGAGATGAGGAGAAACTTCTTCACTCAGAGAGTTGTTAACCTGTGGAATTCCCTGCCGCAGAGAGTTGTTGATGCCAGTTCATTGAATATATTCAAGAGGGAGTTAGATATGACCCTTACGGCTAAAGGGATCAAGGGAATATGGAGAGAAAGCAGGAAAGGGGTACTGAGGTCAATGATCAGCCATGATCTTATTGAATGGTGGTGCAGGCTCGAAGGGCCGAATGGCCTACTCCTGCACCTATTTTCTATGTTTCTATGTTTCTATGTTTTCCAGCTAAATACGAGTATACCTATTTATTTTTATTAAGTGCTCATACACCCAACATTTAACTTTAAGTTGTGTTTTGTAGTCAATAAATTGATTGTTCGTGCATGACTTAATGTCTTACTCCATCTTTGATGAATTGGCAATGAAAGATTTAACTCACTCACTCAGTAGCTTGTGTGGGTTCGGAAAATAAATTAAATTCAGTCCGAACTATTTAAGGTAAGGATATTTCAGCAAGCCAATTCAGACATCACATACTCCTGGATCTGACAGCTAAATGCCCAATTGGTTCCTTACTAAGGAGTAAAGCAAGACTGTTGAGAATTCAATTGGTTCTGTGGCATATATTTTATCGGGTTACCGAAACCCAGCATTTGTATAGGATCCTTCACTTGGCAATCCTTACTGAAGCTACTTAACACTTGTGAATTTGTTTCCACTACCTCTGTAAATGTCACACTTTTTGCTACCTCTTTCTGCATAGGGTAGACAACTGTTTGATAAGGTAGATGTCACTTTGTTTACTGCGCTTTCTGAAGAAGCACCTCTCGGAACTATATGAATTTGATGTCAGAAAAAGGGAGAACTAGCAACAGCATGAAGCCAACTAGAAGGAGACAGCATCATTACTGTAGAACTGGCAGAGAAAGACATCTAGTCAGTAGCGGGGGTCATAAAACTTGGCCTAGAAATTGGATATAGCCATGAAATGGGCAGTGTTAAGGCCTAACGATGTTAAGCTGCGCCACCTCAAAATCCGTGCTCACTCTTCATTCATTTGATTATGGGCATGATTTTGGCACTAAAACTGCTGCTTATTGGCTTAATGCTTAACTGGTGGACCAATATCAGGGTCAGTCTAATTCCCAGTCCTGTGTGTGACACAGGCTTTATTCAATACTTAATGGGGACAGAAGAAGACGAAAAAGGAGGCGAAGGAGAAGGAGAAGGAGAAGGAGGAGAAGAAGGAGAAGAAGGAGAAGAAGGAGAAGAAGGAGAAGGAGGAGAAGGAGAAGGAGAAGGAGAAGGAGAAGGAGAAGGAGAAGGAGAAGGAGAAGGAGAAGGAGAAGGAGAAGGAGGAGAAGAAGGAGGAGAAGGAGAAGGAGAAGGAGGAGAAGGAGAAGGAGAAGGAGAAGGAGAAGGAGAAGGAGAAGGAGAAGGAGACGAAGGAGAGGAGAAAAAGGAGGAGGAGAAGGAGAAGAAGAAGCTTTCACACTCCCACTCACCAGTTCCTCAAGATTGACTAGCAAGGCCATGGCATCATCTTCATAGGCAGTCCACTCTAAAAGTGAGTTCTCAGGTGACTGAACAATCCAATACAGGAATTACAGTCTCTGTCACAGGTGGGACAGACAGTCGTTGGGGGAAAGGGTGGGTGGGGAGTCTGGTTTGCCGTACGCTCCTTCCGCTGACTGCGCTTGTTTTCTACATGCTCTCGGCGCCCTCCTGGATACTCTTCCTCCACTTAGGGCAGTCTTTTGTCAGGGACTCCCAATTGTCAGTAGGGATGTTGCACTTTATCAATGAGGCTTTGAATGTGTCCTTGAAATGTTTCCTCTGCCAACCTGGGGCTCGCTTGCCGTGTAGGAGTTCTGATTAGAGCGCTTGCTTTGGGAGTCTTGTGTCGGGCATGTGGACAATGTGGCTCGCCCAATGGAGCTAGTTGAGTGTGGTCAGTGCTTCGATGCTGGGGATGTTGGCCTGATCGAGAACACTAATGTAGGTGCGTCTGTCCTCCCAGAGGATTTGTAGGATCTTGCGGAGACATCGTCGGTGGTATTTCTCTAGTGATTTGAGAGGTCTATTGTATATGGTCCACGTCTCCGAGCCATACAGGAGGGCGGGTATCACTATAGCCCTGTAGACCAGAAGCTTCGTGCCAGATTTGACGGATTGATCTTTGGACACTCTCTTCGTCAGGCGGCCGAAGGCGGTGGAGGCGGTGTTGAACCTCATCATCGATGTCTGCCCTTGCTGATAATAGACTCCCAAGGTGTGGAAAGTGGTCTATGTTGTCCAGGGCTGTGCCGTGGATCTTGATGACTGGGAGGCAGTGCTGTTTGGCGGGGTCAGGTTGGTGATGGACCTTTGTCTTACGGATGTAAGGCCCATGCTTTCGAATGCCTCGGTGAAGAAGTTGACTATGACTTGGCGTTCATACGTACTATAGCTCGACGACAGAGGACGGTATTGGATCTGGCCTGGATGCAAGGTTGAACAGGTTCCCACTGGTTCTGTAGTTTAGCTCCACTCCAGCGGGGAGCTTGTTGAGTGTAAAGTGAAGCATTGTAATGAGGAAGATCGAGAAGAGCATTGACGCGATGACGCTGCCGTGCTTGAGCCCGGACCGGACGTGGATTGGGTCTGTGGTGGTTCCTTTGGTCAGGATCATGGCTTGCATGTCGTTGTGGAGCAGGCGGAGGATGACGACAAACTTTTGGGGCAGCCGAAATGGAGGAGGCCGCTCCGTAGTCCCTCACAGTTAACAGTGTCAAAGGCCTTTGTAAGGTCAAAGAAGGCCATGTGCCAGGGTTGGTGCTGTTCCCTGCATTTCTCTTGCAGTTGTCATGCCATAAAGGCCTTGGCAGAGCATCCTCAAAAGGAGGAGAGCCTGGAGGTTTTCTGATGCAGCTCTGGAGACACTGGTTGTGTTATGTATTTAACCCTTGGCAACCTGTATCACACCACCACCAGAGGGACTACCTGTTGGAGTCCCAAGGGATCCCAGCATCCCTTGGGAGCACTGTATATAAGCAGGCCGCCCACGCGGTACCTGCACTCTGGAGTCTAATTAAAGGAGCTAAGGTCACATTTACTCATTGCTCACAGTAATCAGTTTCATCCTTTATTATGAGCTTATCAATTGGAGACGAGATAACGAACAACCGCGCAAAAATGCAAAGAGCAGTTGGTTTCCTGGAGAAGTTCTCAGAAGGGGACCTTCGTGGAGAGACTCGACCAATACTTCATGACCAATGAGCTGGAAGGGGATGAGAACGCTGCCAAACGAAGGACGATCCTCCTTACTGTCTGCGGGATAACAACATGAAGAATCTTCTAGCTCCGGTGAAACCAACAACCAAATCCTATGAAGAATTGTGTACGCTGGTCTGAGAGCACCTAAATCCTAAGGAAAGTGTTTTGATGGCGAGGTATCTACACGTGTCAACGGTCAGAGGGCGAGGACGTGGCAAGCTACATCGCCGAACTAAGGGGCCTCGCAGGACATTGCGAATTTGATGGATTCCTAGAACAAATGCTGAGAGACTTTTTTGTGCTTGGCATTGGCCATGAGGTAATCCTTCGCAAACTATTGACGGTTGAAACACCAAACCTGAGCAAAGCCATAACGATAGCCCAGGTATTTATGTCCACCAGCGATAACACCAAACAAATTTTGCAGCATAAAGAGGTTTCGGCCGGTACTGTGCCAAAGTAACATCGTTTTCGAGCAGGAATATACATGGCAGAACATACACGTCGGGTGCTGCACGATCTCAGATGACCCAGATTCTGTCATCAATCGTTATTGTCCATGCGAGGCAGTTAACAACCTGTTGGCGTTGTGGAGATGATCATCGGCCCCATCAATGCTGCTTCAAGCAATATGCGTGCAACGGCTGCAGAATAATGGGACACCTCCAGCGAATGTGCAGGCGAGCTGCAAACCCTGCAAACCCTACAAACCACCACATTGCAGAGGAAGATCGATCCACAGTGGATCAGGCTGAACTAGAGACTCGAACCGAGGAGACAGAAGTGTACGGGGTACACACCTTCATCACAAAATGTCCACCAATAATGTTAAAAGTTGAACTGAACGGAATTCCAGTATCCATGGAACTGAACACGGGTGCGAGTCAGTCCATAATGAGCAAAAAGACCTTCGACTGGCTCTGGTGCAACGAGGCACACAGGCCCAAGCTCAGCCCCATTCACACCATGCTAAGAACTTACACCAAAGAACTGATCCCTGTAATTGGCAATGCAGAAGTCAAAGTCTCCTATGATGGAGCAGTGCACAAACTCCCACTATGGATCGTACCAGGGGATGGCCCCAACACTGTTCGGCAGAAGCTGGCTGGGAAAAATCTGCTGGAACTGGGAGCGCTTTCGTCTGTCGATGAAGCCTCATGTGCCCAGGTTCTCAGCAGATTTCCATCATTGTTAGGGCCAGGCATTAGAAGTTTCTCGGGGCCAAAAGAACAGATCCATTTGGTTCCTGGTTGTAAGCGGTTTTGATCCTAGCCTAATTGCTAGACGGACGGTTTGAATCACCCCTGCCTTTCGAAAGTTCTAGATATGGGAATTATTATTCAGAGTGTCAATGAAATGAGTCAAGGACAGGAATGCATCGGTGAAAAATCGTACAGATTTATTTGGTCTAACATACACTGGCTAAAACATGCACTACTAAATGAAATCACTGTCTCTGTGGAGAATAAAATACAGGTTACAAACAACATACATACAGTACAGAAATGAGACCTAGTAACATGCAATAATTCCCTGGTGGATTCTAACTCTACCCCTACCAATGAATCACCCACCCCAGAATAGCCCTGAAAAGCTTCACTTCTGAGAAAACCCTGAGCTCTTACCCAGCTTGCCTGGGATATCTGGTTACTGGCTTGGGACACTCGCGACGAGGCTCACCACCACACATAGCCGGTTTCCTTTCTCAGCTCTGCTGTGGGAAGTCACTGCCTGGTCTCAGTCTCGGTGGCTTCTTCTGCGGTACTACGGCCCTTTCCTCTGGTACATCAATCTTGATGTAGCGAGAGGGAGAGAGAGCTCTCTGTAGATACAAACTGCAAGCTGCAAGCTCCAAGCATCACTCCAAACTCCAAGCTTCAAACTAAAAATAAAGTGGAAAAGACCCTGTCTTTATGGGAGTTTTGCTACGCTTATCTTTCCCGCCAATCTTTAAACTCCCTTTGTTTCTAAGCACGGGTACTTAGTCAGTGATGGGCCATCCAATCCATGTGTATTGGGCTGCTGTCCCTTAATCTGGGCATCTCTCGGAGTCTTTGTATTGGGAAAACTCCAGCTCCTCTTTGGTTGGCTAGGCTAGTGGGCTCATTGTCCTGTTTTTCCTTCTGAGATGGAGGTGAGAAGTACCTTTGCATATTAGAGTGGCTTTGTCAATGGCCCCCCCCTTCCTGGCCGACAGCTCTTTTGTTAATGTTCGTGGCCCCCTTCCTTTAGCTGTGACTGGTGGGCAAACCCGTTCTGGATGACTGACAGTCCGTTTGTCACAGCTAACTGCCATGCGGTCTCTGGAGTTTTAACAAAACCAGTCTTTTCTCATATCTGCACAGGGTGATCCCATAAAATCCACAAAATATTCTACTGAGTCCATTCTTTAAACAGCAACTTTGCGACCTCTTCATGGCACACGACCCATCCACCACAAGGCACAGGCATGATGCGAGAGAAAGTGCAAATTGAGCTGGACAGGCTGCAGCGAGAAGGCATCATCACGCCGGTGGAATTCAACGAGTGGGCCAGTCTGATTGTGCTGGTACTTAAAGGTGACGGCACGGTCAGAATTTGTGGGGACTATAACGTAACGGTAAACCGTTTTTCGCTACAGGCCAGTACCCGCTACCCAAGGCAGACAACCTATTTGCGACCCTGGCTAGAGGGAAGACATTCACCAAGTTGGACCTGACCTCGGCCTACATGACACAGGAGCTGGAGGAATCTTTGAAAGGCTTCACCTGCATCAACACGCACAAAGGTCTGTTCATCTATAACAGATGTCCATTTGGGATTCGGTCGGCCGCGGCAATTTTCCAACGGAACGTGGAGAGCCTGCTAAAGTCGGTTCCGTGCACCGTGGTTTTCCACGACGACATACTGGTTACAGGTTGGGACACCATCGAACACTTGAAGAATCTGGAAGAGGCTCTAAGTCAGTTAGATCACGTGGGACTCAGGTTGAAACGCTCGAAGTGTGTTTTCCTGGCACCAGAGGTCGAGTTCTTGGGAAGAAGAATTGCAGCAGACGGGATCAGACCCACCGATGCCAAGACGGAGGCCATCAAGAATGCACTGAGACCACAGAACGTGACGGAGCTGTGGTCATTCCTGCGACTTCTCAACTATTTCGGAAATTTCCTACCCAGGTTAAGCACCCTGCTAGAACCCCCACATGTGCTATTGCTCAAGGGAGGCGACCAGGTATGGGGAAAATCAATTGAGAAAGCCAGAAATCTGTTTTGTTGAAACAAACTGTGTGTTCTGTATAACCCATGTAAACGATTAGTGCTAGTTTACGATGCATCGTCATACGGGGTCGGGTGTGTGTTACAACAGGTTAACGAATTGGGGATTTTGCAACCGGTCACCTCTGCATCCAGGAGTTTATCCAAGGCCGAAAGGGCCTACAGTATGAATGAAAAAGAAGCTCTGGCTCATGTCGCTATTCTCAGAGATCAACACCAATGCCTCTGCCCGCATCTAAAGATGGGCGCTCACGCTGTCGGCATACAACTATGTAATCCGCCACAGACCAGGCACAGAGAACTGCGCTGATGCTCCCAGTCGGCTACCATTGCCCACCAGTGTAGAAATGGCACAGCCTGCAGACTTGTTCATGATGATGGATGCATTCGAAAATGAAAATTCACCCGTTACGGCTCACCAGATCAGGACCTGGACCAGCCAGGATCTTTAACTGTCCCTGGTAAAAAATTGTGTCCTCCATGGGAGCTGGTCCAGTGACCCAGCGGAGATGCAGGAGGCGATTAAGCTGTTCCACAGGCGCAAAGACAAAATGTCCTTGCAGGCGACTGTCTTTTGTGGGGTAATCGCGTGGTCTTGCCCAAGAAAGGCAGAGAAACGTTCATTCATGACCTACACAACACCCACCCAGGCATTGTAATGATGAAAGCCATAGCCAGATCCTATATGTGGTGGCCCGGCATCAACTCAGATTTAGAGTCTTGCGTGCGCCAGTGCAACACTTGCTCTCAACTGAGCAATGCACCCAGAGAGGTACTGCTAAGTTTGTGGTCGTGGCCCTCCAAACCGTGGTCGAGGATCCACGTTGACTATGTGGGCCCATTTCTAGGCAAAATGTTTTTGGTTGTCGTGGATGCTTATTCAAAATGGATTGAATGAGTAATAATGTCCGTAAGCACGTCCACTGCCACCATCGAAAGCCTATGAGCCACGTTTGCCACACACAGCCTGCCTGATGTCCTAGTCAGCGACAATGGGCCGTGTTTCACCAGTGCTGAATTCAAGGAATTCGTGACCCGCAATGGGATCAAGCACGTCACGTCTGCCCCGTTCAACCCCATATCCAATGGTCAGGCAGAACGGGCAGTTCAGACCAGCAAGCAAAGCTTGAAATGTGTGTCGGAAGGCTCCCTGCAGACCCGACTGTCCCGAGTTCTGCTCAGCTACCGCACCAGACCCCACTCACTCACCGGGGTTCCCCGAGCTGAGCTGCTCATGAAAAGGGCGCTCAAAACAAGCCTCTCTCTAGTCCATCACCGGCATGCTCATTTCAACCTTCTTCTCACATCCCACTTCCCCCTCATCCCACAATCACGTCTCACTTTCAAGCTACTGATGCTGTATGCATGCATATCTTGCTTCCCTCACCTCCTCCCCTCATCATAACCTGACTCTTGTGCCTGTCTGCTTTCACATATTCAACAACAAGCACCCGAGCAGCATTTTCCCAAGGCGATGCACGAGAGCGAGGGGGGAGAAGAGGAAGAAAAATGCACTGTGTCAATGCATCTGTCACTTGCAGACACCAGCTCAGACATTGGCACTGTGCGTACTTTAGAGGCTAGTGTAGCAGTAGGATCTGGACAGGGTAAGTCACCAGGCATGAGTGTGCTGCAGCAAGATCAGGGGAAAGGGTAGCTTGGGTGGCAAGTTCAAGTGCGGGTTCTGCTGCACAGGACTCAGATGAGGACCATGATGGAGTAGTCTTCAGATGAAAGGTGATGGGCATGCACACCAAATTAATAGGTACGATGACAGAGAATGTCAAGGAGCATGGATTAGTCCACCTCCAGCATTGCATGAGGCTCTGCGCAGAGCTTGGAGGCTGGAAATGATGGAAGACTCCCGAAGAGATTGTGTCGATCCAGACATGATGGTGTGTGTGTTGGGCGATGTCACAGTTGTCATTGCAGCACAGCGGAAGTGTAAACTGCTCCCATGCAGTCTCTGATTGATGCCACCAAGCTCTGACAGTTACCATCATGGCTGGGTTTACCACTCTTTATTGGGGCTTTCACAGAGTTGCAGCAGGCCAACATTCTGTGCTTTAACAGATTGGTAGGAATGCTGAGGTGCCATCCCTGTGGAATGACAGCGATTCAGTGGAGCAGGCCCCTGCTGTCCTTTCTCAGGATGACAGTATGCCTATCCCCACCACTGCCACTCTGCCATTGCTCCTGCTGCTGCTGGTCAGCCAGCCAGACTAGACTGCTGCCCCCATGCCGAGATGGTCCATTATAAATAAATGACTAAAGGTGGGCAAGTCCCCTGGACCTGATGGCTAGTATTTTAAGGTCCTAAAAGAAGTGGCTGCAGAGGTAGTGGATGCATTGGTTGTGATCTACCAAAATTCCCTGAATTCTTGGGAGGTCCCAACGGATTGGAAAACCACAAATGTAACGCCTTTATTTAAAATAGGAGGCAGACAGAAAGCAGGAAACTATAGACCAGTTAGTCTAACATCTATTGTTTGGAAAATGCTGGAGTCCATTATTGAGGAAGCAATAGCACGACATTTGGAAAAGCATAATTCAATCAAGTAGAGTCAGCATGGTTTTATGAAAGGGAAATTATGTTTGACAAATTTGCTGGAGTTCTTTGAGGATGTAACAAGCATGGTGGATAAGGGGGAACCACTGGATGTGGTGTATTTGGATTTCCAGAAGGCATTCGATAAGGTGCCACATATAAGGTTTCTGCACAAGATAAAAGTTCATGGGGTTGGGGGTAATATATTAACATGGATTGAGGATTGGCTAACTAATAGAAAACAGAGAGTAAGGATAAACGGGTCATTTTCCGGTTGGCAAACTGTAACTGGTGGGGTGCCGCAGGGATCAGTGCTGGTGCCTCAACTATTTACAATCTATATTAATGACTTGGATGAAGGGATTGAGTGTAGTGTAGCCAAGTTTGCTGATGATACATAGATGGGTGATAAAGCAAATTGTAAGGAGGACACAAAAAAATCTGCAAAGGGATATAGACAGGCTAAGTGAGTAGGCAAAAGTTTGGCAGATGGAGTATAATGTAAGAAAATGTGAGATTACCCATTTTGGCAGAAAAAATAGAAAAGCAAATTATAATTTAAATGGAGAAAAATTGCAACATGCTTCAGTACAGAGTGACCTGGGGGTTCCTGTGCATGAAACACAAAAAGTGAGTGTGCAGGTACAGCAAGTAACGAGGAAGGCAAATGGAATGTTGGCCTTAATTGCAAGTGGGCTAGAGTATAAAAGCAGATAAGTCCTGCTACAGTGTACAGGGTATTCATGAGGCCACACCTGGAGTATTACATGCAGTTTTTGTTATGTCTGTAATGCACTTATGAATGACTCCACGAGGCAATGTGTGTACTCAAACTGTAGTGACCTTGGTCCTTTATTCGTAACTCCAGAGTGAGGCACAAACATGGTGGGCAGCCTTTTATACTGGGCCTTGCACACCTATGCAGGTGACCCTCATGTCTCCCACTGCAGTGCCCTCTGGTGGACAGCCTCTGCCACAGGGGCAGGAAAACCCCGTCTCCACCAGTTGCACCCTCTAGTGGTGCCAGCATAGTTGATACACAGTTTGAACCTTATTGATAGTACATCAGTAACAAGTCTCAATCATATGCAACGATACAGTGACTACACAGAGAGTATATCTATAGTCTGCATATATAACATCAATCACCCCCAAGTCCTTTGTGCCGATTACCTTTGCACTATATGCTCTGGCTTAGCTCTCCCCAGACCTAAATGCCAATAGTCCTTGCACCTGGGCTGTGCTGTGGCTTGGCTCTCTCCTTGTTAACCCCCAAGTTCTTTTTCCACAATGTTGGGTAGTGGTTACCAGTTTGAATGGTTCGATGATGCAGTGGAGGTTCCAGTGGGTTCTGGGTGTGATCCATTTGTGTGTCCATGGCTACATACATCTATTTCCCCCCTCCCCCCCCACAGCATACAGCAGGCCCGTTACATTAACATACAGGATCAGACACAGTGCAAGTACAAAGAAAGGAAGTTACAGTTTGTATCATGACACTTTGGTTCAGTGACTTACATTCGTTACGTTTTGCGGTCATGCACCAGGATTGGGTAGATTGCATTCATGGTTCAGTCATGATAAGTACTGAGGTAGCAATACAGGTATGCAAGGATACAGGTTCCAGAGCAACTGTATGGGGTCCTAATCGTCTGATGGTGGCGCTGCGCCCCCTGCTAGCGGGGTGGGCTTGGTTCGCTCACCTCCCAGGACTCGAGGCCTTTGCCGTTGCCTAGTGGTGGGCAAAGCCACAGATGTGTGTGGCCTCCCTGTCCTCCTTGGAGGGCTGCAGAATCATCTGCCTGCTCTCTAACGGTGTTGGGAACCTGGCTGTTCCAGGTCCCGTTTGGAGTACTCGTTGGTTCTGATCTTTCGCTCCCGGACGTGGCCGAGCTAGCGACTGGGTCTGGGGGCTGCTCCGTCTCCAGCCGGGTGGTGGGCAACGGCGGCCGACTGCGCATATTGACACCATTTTCGTTTCCAGGTCCGTGATGAATAGTGCCATCGGGTGCCTGCAGCATGGGATAGACCTGGGGCAGGGTATCAGGGTCAGTGCCTTCACCCTCCTGAGGTTGCTGGTCTATAACTTGTGGGGACACCTGGGACAGAGAATCAAGATCAGCGCCTTCATCCTCCCGAATTCGCTCCCTTGCTATTTTTGGGGACACTCTATTCCCGACATCTCGCAACAACATTTTGTTCTTTACATTAGGAATAGCACTGACATCTTGCAACATTTTTTTCACAATCTTAATCAGTTCATTACATTGATTGCCATGCCTACAATGTCTCTGAGTTACGTTAGTTGCACGTCTCCTTTAAGAGAACCCTGCTGGCTTTACCCCAATCAAATCCTTTGTTAGATACCACGTGTTGGTCCCTCAGCATTGCACCTCGTGATATGGCCATGGCCATCTTTTTTTTTCAGCCACGCTGCACTTCGCTGCAGCAGGGACACCATCTTGCCTCTGTCCTCGAGGTCGACTACCTTGATCCTTCTCTCCCGCGAATCTGCCACATAAGCTGGAAGAGTGCCTGTGAATTCGATCTTCCTCCCCAGGAGTCCTGCCACTGGAGTCGGGAAGGTACTTTTAGGTCGTTCCAGTCGGATCATTGCCACGCAGTCGTAATGAACGGTCTATGCTTCAGGTGTTGCACTGGCCTGTTCTCCGGTGCCTGGCTCAAGTGAAGGTAAGGTTTTGCTCTGCCTCTGATCACGGGGGACATCGATTGCTGGAGTGAAGAGGTCTTCCCATTTCCACTGGATCTTCCCCATCCATCTTCTTCCAAGTAGCGTTGGACTATCACCTGAAACAATCCACAGAGGTAACTTCTGCACCACGCCATTATGGATTACACTTACATCTGCATTACCAAGGACTGGGATCAGCTCCTTGGTGTAGGTGCGCAACTTTTCCTGTACTGGAACCACCTTGGGTCGTTTTTCATTCCATAGCCTCTCAAAGGCATCCTGGCTCATCACTGACTGGCTTGCTCCCGTGTCCACTTCCATGAAGACTGGAACGCTGTTTATCTCGACTTCCATCTTCACTGGAGGACAATCGGTGGTGCAGGTACACACTCCATACACTTCTTCTTGGGGTTGAACTGCCTCTCTGGCCAAATCATCATATTCATCTGGATTCAAATTCAGCTACTGACTCCTCTGCTAGACGGTGAGTCGTATTTCTTTTACACATATGCTGGAGGTGGCCCTTCGTGTTACAGGCTTTGCATACGTACTCAGCAAACCGACACTGGTGAGCCCTATGGTTTCCTCTGTAATGCCAGCATGGTGCTACTCGATTATCACCCCTCGGTGGACTCTGAATTCTGGAGCCCTGAGGTCTGTGCTCTCTGCCCTGGGCAGAGCCATGTTCTACATTCTTGCCTGTGAAAGACACCATTCTGTGTACAGTATTTACGGGTTTGAGTCCACAGGATGAATAATTTGCTTGGTGCTGCAGATCGAGGTCATGAACGCCTGATTGATGCTGATGGCCTTCTGCAGGTTGACTGTAGTGTCGGCAGATAATAGCTTGTGAAGGAGGCCCTCGTGGCCAATTGCCATAATGAAGATGTCTCACAATGCTTCATTGAGGTGTGTTGCAACTCTCGTGAGGTCAGCAGCATATTTTGCAATCTCCTGGCCAATCTGTGCCTGACCGTGAGGATGCTCTGTTTTGGTTTTAGTTAGTCGCGAATTAGTTCAGTCAGCTCACCGTATGTCTTATCCTTGGCCTTCATGGGTGCCAGCAAGTCCCTGATGATGCAGTAGACCTCGGGCCCACAACTGGTCAGCAGTATAGCCTTGCGCTTCTCCACCAATGTGTCCGTCTCCCCTGCCAGGTCATTTGCCATGAAATATTGCGTGAGTTTTCCGTGAAGGCATCCCAATCATCACCCTCTGTGAAGATTTTCAGTGTACCAAAGGTAGCCATAATCGCGTGAAAGTCCGTATACTCATCGCCAGTTATTATGTCTGTAATGCACTTATGAATGACTCCACGAGGCAATGTGTGTACTCAAACTGTAGTGATCGTGGTCCTTTATTCGTAACTCCAGAGTGAGGCACAAGCATGGTGGGCAGCCTTTTATACTGGACCCTGCACACCTATGCAGGTGACCCTCAGGTCTCCCACCGCAGTGCCCTCCGGTGGACAGCCTCTTCCACAGGGGCAGGAAACCCCCATCTCCACCAGTTACACCCTCTAGTGGTGCCAGCATAGTATATACATAGTTTGAACCTTATTGATAGTACATCAGGTAACAAGTCTCAATCTTATGCAACTATACAGTGACTACGCAGAGAGTATATCTATAGTCTGTATCTATAACAGTTTTGGTCTCCGTATTTAAGGAAGGATATATTTGCATTGGAGGCTGTTCAGAAAAGATTCACTCGGTTTATTCCGGAGATGAGGCGGTTGACTTATGAAGATAGTTATAGTCATCATCTTCATAGGCAATCCCTTGGAATCGGGGAAGGCTTGCTTCCATTCTTAAAATGAATCCTCAGATGGCTGAACAGTCCAATACGAGAACCACAGTCCCTGTCGCAGGTGGGACAGGTAGTCGTTGAGGGAAAGGGTGGGTGGGACAGGTTTGCCGCACACTCTTTCCGCTGCCTGCGCTTGATTTCTGCATGCTCTCGGTGATGAAACTTGAGGTGTTCAGCGCCCTCCCGGATGTACTTCCTCTACTTAGGGTGGTCTTTGGCCAGGGACGCCCAGGTGTCAGTGGGGATGTTGCACTTTTTCAGGGCTTTGAGGGTGTCCCTGTAACGTTTCCTCTGCCTAACTTTGGCTTGTTTGCAGCGAAGGAGTTCCAAGTAGAGCGCTTGCTTTGGGATTCTCGTGTCTGGCATGCGAACGATGTGGCCTGCCCAGCAGAGCTGATCAAGCATGGTCAGTGCTTCAATGCTGGGGATGTTGGCCTGGTCGAGGACGCTAATGTTAGTGTGTCTCCCAGGGGATTTGTAGGATCTTGCAGAGGCATCGTTGGTGGTATTTCTCCAGCGACTTGAGGTGTCTACTGTATATGGTCCATGTCTCTGAGCCATACAGGAGGGCAGGTATTACTACAGCCCTGTAGACCATGAGCTTGGTGGCAGTTTTGCGGGCCTGGTCTTCGAACACTCATTTCTTCAGGTGGCTGAAGGCTGCACTGGAGGCAGTGTTGAATCTCGTCGTCAATGTCTGCTCTTGTTGATAAGAGGCTCCCGAGGTATGGGAAATGATTTGGAGTTCAGAAGAATGAGGTGATCTTCTCGAAACATATAAGATAATGAGAGGGCTCGACAAATTGGATGCAGAGAGGATATTTCCACTCATAGGGGAATCTAGAACTAGGGGGCATAGTCTCAGAATAAGGGGCCGCCCATTTAAAGCTGAGATGAGGACGAATTTATTTTCTCAGAGGTTTGTAAATCTATGGAATTCTCTGCCCCAGAAAGCTGTGGAGGCTGGGTCATTGAATATATTTAAGGCGGAGATAGTCAGATTTTTGAGCGATAAGGCGAGTAAAGGATTATGGGGAGCGGGCAGCGAAGTGGAACTGAATCTATGATCAGATCAGCCATGATCTTATTAAATGGCGGATCAGGCTCGAGGGGTCAAATGGCCTACTCCTGCTCCTATTTCTTGTGTTCTTGTTTGCCTCATGCCATCCAATGGATGAACCACTTAGTGAGCCTGCTGCTCAGGCATCCTGGGTGAGACCAGGGTTGGGGGGTTGATGGAGAGCGCGGTGGCAACTAAGCATACAGAAGAGAATGAGGTTGTGTCCTTTCACTGTACTAGAGTAGCCCACTAGAGTAACGCATTGCTGATCTCTTAGAAATTCAGCAACAGAAACCAGGAGGCTGTGTCAGCTCCTGATATGAGACAGACAATCATATTTAATTGTTGACTGCTTATCTTCATCCGGTCATGGAAATAATATGCACATAAGAGGGTTGCAAGGCACTGGATGCTGAGAGATTATCATTACATAAAGGAAAAAGATGACTTTATTCAGGAACCGGCGATGCTCACAGAGGTAACCATGGCCAAAGTCTGGATAGAATATGTCGGTTACGCAGGGGTTCACGGAAGTGGGCATTTATTCATCCCTGCCGTTTGCTGTTCTAATAGGGAATGACAGGAACAGGTCCTGAACAAGCAATTCAGGGAAAAGGACATTGAGAAAATGCAATGTAGGGCTAGACATATTGGCCCAGTCCAGGATTGCTCCTGCCAATCTCATGTTAAAGGAAACTGGTTGCCACCATATCCCCTACCCCCCATCCCCCATCGCCACCACTCACGGCCCTGAACCCTTCCACCAATCCACTTCCTGATATTGTGCAATTCTTCACCAGCAGACTCTGATGCCGCATCAGCTCCATTATAATGAGGCCTGAGGCCCAATATCTGGGCAACACCGGGCCTCACCCTTCAGGTGGTGGGTAGGTAACCTGCTATTCCCATGTGACCAAATATGGGCGAGCCTGAATTACTGGGCCAGTGTATCTTACCTATTCAAAATGGAAACATTGGCGGTGACATGGTACACCACCCAGCTGGGGACAGAGAAAGGACATTGAATTGACACTTTGTCTAGGTGGCAGAGGGACATGTGGAGGCAGCCCATGGCATCCAAAACTAAGCCACAGGAATCACCCAGACAATTAGAGGCCTGCCCCTTGGCACAGGTATGTCTAGTTGCACACTATAGTACTCTGTAGTTGGCACAGGGAGTCCGAGACGCCAGGCACAGAAGTTTTATGTCTCTCAAACAGGATTCTGCATACTTCATGGGCTCCTGCAGTCCTGGATGATTTCCAGTCATCGTGGCACATCTAAGGAGCAATGTGCGGTCAATACACACCCATTATCTCTACTCTCTGTCTCCTATCTCCTAGCCAATCCCATATCCAAGCCAGTAGGTTGCCTCCAATTCCATGCACTCTCATTTTTGTTAACAGTCTCTAATGTCGAGTCTTGTTGAATGCCTTCTGGAAGTCCATATAAGTAACATAAGCACATAAGAATTCGGTGCAGGAGTAGACCATATGGTCTGCCACGCCTGCTATGCCATTCATTCAGATCATGGGGCTGACCTTTGACCTCAACTCCACTTTCCTGCCCTAACCCCATATCCCTTGATTATTTTGAGTCCAAAAGTCTATCTCAGCCTTGAATATACTCAACGATACATCACCCATAGCCCTTTGGGTAGAGAATTTCAAGGATTCTCAACCCTATGCGTGAAGAAATTCCCCCTCATATCAGTCATAAATGGCCAACTCCTTATCCTGAAATTATGCCCCCTAGTTCGAGACTCTCCAGCTAGGGGAAACAACCTTTCAGCATATATCCTGTCAATCTCCCTCAGAATTTTCTATGTTTCAATGAGATCATCTCTCATTCTTCTAAACTCCTGAGAGTATAGGCCCAATCTACTCAATCTCTCCTCATAGGACAACCCTCTCATCCCAGGAATCAATCTAGTGAGCCTCTACAGACACTCCCTTATCTACCACATTTGCTACCTCCTCAAAAAATTCAACTAGGTTTGTTAGACATGACTTACCCTTTATAAATTCATGCTGGTGCTCTCTGATCAATTTGTATTTATCCAAATGCTCAGTCACTCTATCCTTACCAACAAATTCTTGTAACTTCCCCACAACTAACGTCAGATGAATGAGCCAATATTTTCCTAGTTTATTTCTCCTACTCTGCTAAAACTGGCATTAGACCTCTCATTAACATAAGCATTCCTACTCCTCCAGTTCCTTCCACCCCTCACTCCCATCATTACCCCTATCTCTTCCCCTACAAGCTTCCCCCCGCTTTCTACCTGCAAAACAGGTACAATGACGTCCAATACTCTCTCTCTCTCTCTAACCCCAGTCTCTCTTCGCTTTCATTTATGAAGCTTAAAGAAGAAAACAAAAGTATCAAAAATGTAATCAGCACATTAATTTTTCTCACTCTCTCGTGCACACGGATTGGGCAACCCTGTTTAAAAAAAAAGCACCAAATATAAACCTTAACTCAATAAAGCTTTTGCAATTTGTCCTCCAACTCTCTTTAAATCATTTTGAAAAAGAACTTAGCAGGATCTGTTAGAATTACTGAAAATATTCCATCGCTATTATGACAACTATTTGGCCTTTCACTGTTGAAGGGAGTAACAGATGTATGATTTTGCTGAGAAAATTTGAAATGACAGTCTTTGTAATTGATGCTATCAACCAGCTAAAACTCACATTAGTTAGGCTTCAAGAGCATCTCAGCTAATTCCTCTGAGCTCCTGGCATCATTTCAGTTGACTGTGTTACCCATTCAAACTGAGTCCCAACATCAGGTATCCAGTAAGAACAGCATGAAATCCACATTTGATGAAGAGTCCTTACTCAAAATGCTAACCTGGCATTTCTCTTTACAGATGCTGAGAATCCTTTATTTGTTTAGATTTTTGACTGGTGCACTTTTTTTTACTCACCCCTCAAATCTTCCACCAGAAATTTCTTTGGGTTTTCTCCTGAATAGCTGGTGTAACTTTGGCAGAAGATCAGCGGAAATCCAGTTTACCTAGGGTTTCCATTGATCAATTAGGACCTGAATGGCATTTTAATGGCCTACTGAGTGAGGCAACAGCCACCCCACTCAGTAAAGCCTGTCAGGGAAGAAAAGGAGGCACTCTAAGGAAAGGATGCCCCCCCCCCCACTCCCCGCCCCACCCCCTTCCCACCAGCAAAACAAGCCCAATATCCTCCAAATTTGACTTTTCCTTGGTGTAGGTAGCCTCCGGGACCCTCAAGTTTGACCTGTCAAAGACTGGCTCTATCTGGCTGTTTCAGGCAGGCAATTGGCTGCAGAATGCAAATGAGGGCCAATAGTTAAAATAGCTCAGGCCTCAAACTGATAACATCAGGCAGGTTTGACACTTGCCCCTAGCCCCTGCCCACCCAAAAGCCACTCCCTGTTGTGAAGCAAATAAAGGAGGGAGGGAGGCAATATGAACAGGATATTATCAAGTATCATGAAATAATATATCCCCCGCTCCTCCACCCACCCCCTCACCCCGCCACCCAAATAAGTAATATTGATTTAGTATCCTTAAAATATGTAACTGTACCGGTTAAGTATGCAGGATCTTGCTTTTGCCTTTGCATATTTTAAACTTCCAGCATATGGCAAATCATCAGGATAGTTCTTTTCAAAATTAGCACCTTTTTTTTTACAGTTCACATTTTAAGTATCAAAATATGCCCCCTGCCATGACAAGTCTCAGTTTTCAAAGCAGGCAGGTGCCTCCAGATATCTCGATCGCACTTGTCTTCTCACAATTAAGTAAAAAGAATGCATCAAGCTGTTCACACATTTGCCATTACCCTTAATCATTGCTACTTGTGAGATAATGATAGTTGTGATTATAAGTGATAACATTGCAAATCTCCTTGGCATTCTCACGGTCTCATCATTCAAATAAACTTGCTCAACCATTTCCACAGACATTGCTTCCTTTTGACAAGTTAACTGTACTTCCATAAAAACATTGTCATATCCTGTAAAGTGCAGCAAGCAAAAAAATAATTTTAGCAATATCCTTTATTTTTTGCAAAGGTAAAAGATAACAGAACATAAGAACATAAGAAATAGGAACAGGAGGAGGCCATTTGGCCCCTCGGATCTGCTCCACCATTTAATAAGATCATGGCTGATCTGATCATGCCTCAACGCCACTTCCCTGCCCGCTCCCCATAATCCTTTATTCCCTTATCGCTCAAAAATCTGTCTATCTCCACCTTAAATCTATTCAATCACCCCGCTTGCACAGCTCTCTGGGGTAGAGAATTCCAAAGATTCACAACCCACTGAGAAAAGAAATTCCTCCTCATTTCCGTTTTAAATGGGCGATCCCTTATTCTGAAACAATGCCCCCTCGTTCTCGATTTTCCCATGAGGGGAAACATCTTCTCTGCATTATCCTGTCACGCTCCCTCAGAATGTTATACATTTCAATAAAATCATTCTGAACTTCAGTGAGTATAGGCCCAACCTGCTCAACCTTTCTTCAAAAGACAACCCCTCCATCTCAGGAATCAACCTCGTGAACCTTCTCTGAACTGCCTTCAAAGCAAGTATATCCCTCCTTAAATAAGGGAACCAAAACTGTGCGCAGTACTCCAGGTGTAGTCTCACCAATGCCCTGTACAGTTGTAGTAGGATTTCCCTACTTTTATACTCCATCCTCCTTGCAATAAAGGCCAACATTCCACTGGCCTTCCTGATTACTTGTTGTACCTGCATGCTAACATTTTGTGTTTCATGTACAATTGCCCCCAGATCCCTCTGTACTGCAGCATTTTATAATCTCTTCCCATTCAAATAATAATTTGTTTTTTATTTTTCCTACCAAAGTGGATAAACTCACATTTTCCCACTTTATACTCCATCTGCCAAATTTTTGCCCATTCACTTAGCCTGTCTATATCCCTTTGTAGATTAGTTGTATCCTCCTGACAGCTTGCTTTCCCACCTATCTTTGTATCATCAGCAAATTTGGCTACATTACACTCGGTCCTTTCATCCAAGTCATTAATATAGATTGTAAATAGTTGAGGTCCCAGTACTGATCCCTGTGGCACCTACTTATTACAGTTTGCCAACCTGAAAATTACCCATTTATCCCGACTCTCTGTTTTCTGTTAATTATCCAATCCTCTATCCATGCTAATATATTACTCCCAACTCCGTGAGCTCTTATCTTGTGCAGTAACCTTTTATATAGCACCTTATCGAATACCTTCTGGAAATCCAAATACACGACATCTACTGGTTCCCCTTTATCGACCCTGCTAATTGGATCCAAAATTGGCTTATAGGTAAGAAGCAAAGAGAAATGGTTCATGGATGTTTTTGTGACTGGAAGGATGTTTCCAGTGGGGTTCCACAAGGCTCAGTACTGGGTCCCTTGCTTTTTGTGGTATAGATCAATGATTTGGATTTGAATATAGGGAGTGTGATTAAGAAATTTGCAGATGACAGTAAAATTGGCTGTGTGGTTGATAATGAAGAGAAAAGTCATGGACTGCAGGAGGATATCAATCTACTGGTTATGTGGGCAGAGCTGTGGCAAATGGAATTTAATTTGGAGAAGTGTGTGGGAATGCACTTTGAGAGGGCTAATAAGGAAAGTGTTATGTCTTTGGATGCTCTGATAATGACTCCACGAGGCAAAGTATTGTACTTGAACTGTAGTGACCTTAGTCCATTTAATATAACTCCAGAGTGAGGATACCACATGGTGGACTCCCTTTTATACCTGGGTACCTGTGGTGTACAGATGACCCCTGGGCCTCCATCAATTGCACCCTCTGGTGGTGCCAGCATAGTTTATACAGTGTGAACCTTGTTGATGGTACCTCTGGTAAACAAGTCTCCATCTTATGCAACTATACAGTGACTACACAGAGAGTATATCTACAATATGCATATATAACATCACTCTCCCCCAAGTCTATTGTACCAACACCTTTGCACTATGTGCTCTGGCTTAGCTCTCCCCAGACTTAAGTGCCAATAGACCATGCACCTTGGCTGTGCTTTGGCTTGGCTCTTTCCCTGTTAACCCCCAAGTTCTTATTGCCACAATGTTGGGTAGTGTTTACCAGATGGGATGGTTCAATGATGCAGTGGAGGTTGCAGTGGGTTCTGGCTGTGATCCATGTGTGTCTCCATGGCTACATACATCCATCCCCCCCCCACATGTAGATCATGCGGTGTCTCACCACATTCATATATATTCATTGACATTCAAGTCCAGAAAAGGAAATTTGCATTTAAATCATTGCATTTGTGGTACTGTTGTGAGGCAAGTACATTTGACCGGTGAGATACATTGATGGTACATCTTTGGGATCAGTGCTGGGGTCAGCACCGGTGCGTGAGGACAAGCTAGTTCCAGAGCTGGTGGCAGCACGTTGCCCGGTGCTGGCAGTGGCTCGATTTGCCTGCTCTCAGGGCCTTTGCCGTTGCTCCTAGCGTCGGGCAGGTTCCCAGATGCCCGTGACCTCCCTGTCCTCTCCTTGCACCCCGGGTCGCTGCTGCTCCCTGAGGAGCAGTCGTCTAGCAGTGCACAGGGAACTGCTAACTCGTTTGCCTGGGCGTTATTTGGTTTGGGATCCTGGCTGCTCCCGGTTCCAATTGAGAGAACCGTTGTGGGTGACCCTTCATTCCTGGGTGTAGCCTTGGTGGTGATGGGGTCTGGGGGCTGCGCCTTAGCGCAGTTTCCTCTTTCAGGCTTGTGGCGGTTGGTGCCATCGGGTGCCTGAGAGGTGGAGCCGATCAGGGGCAGGGTATCGATACCGGTGCCGTTGCCCTCTTGAGATCGCTTGCTCTGCAGCTTGTCTATTTTAGCTGCTTGTGGCCACACTCCGTGGTGCATCACTCTGGTCTGAGAGGCGCAGGCAACAGCATCGGGTAGCCCACTGGACCTGTGTGCTTCCGATGGGTGTTTGCCTGCTACATTATCAGAATATAGTTGAAATCCTGCATCACACAACGTTTCATTGCTTATTGTAAATAAACTGTAGCTCCGATCGCAATCGCCCAACTTTTCTTTGTTTATTACATATATAAAACTCTGATCATCAATTATAAACTTTACATTTAGCTCACAGTTATTATTACATTGAGCGAGAATGTGGGACTGTCCCTTTATGCGTGGTGGGTTATTGGCCTCCTTTAAGAGAACCTTGCTATCTTTACCCCAATCCTCATCTTCGCTTGGTACCACGTGTTGCTCCATCAGCGCTGCACCCCGTGGTTTGGCCGTCGCCATCCATAGTATACATATATAACAAAAAAGGTATACAGATTAAATGGTAGGCCACTTAATAGTGTAGATGAACAAAGGGACCTTGGAGTGCTTGTCCACAGATCCCTGAAAGTAGCAGGCTAGGTGGAAAAGGTGGTTAAGAAGGCATACGGAATGCTTGCCTTTATTGACCGAGGCATAGAATACAAGAGCAGGGAGGTTATGTTTAAATTATATAAAACTCTGGTTAGGCCACAGCTGGAGTACTGCATGAGGTTCTGGTCGCCATATTATAGGAAGGATGTGATTGTACTGGAGAGGGTGTGGAGGAGATTTACAAGGATGCTGCCTGGAATGGAGAGTTTCAGCTATGAGGATAGATTGGACAGGCTGGGTTTGTTCTCATTTGAACAGCGGAGGTTTAGAGGAGACCTCATTGAGGTGTACAAAATTTTGAGGGGCCTGGATACAGTGGATAGCAAGGGCCTATTTCCATTGGTGGAGGGGTCAATTACGAGAGGGCATAGTTCTAAGGCAGTTGCTGGAAGGTTCAGAGGGGATTTGAGGGGGGACTTCTTTATGCAGAGGGTTGTGACGGTCTGGAACTCACTGTCTGGAAGGGTAGTGGATGCAGAAACCCTCACCACATTTAAAAGGTGCATGGATGGGCACGTAAAGTGCTGTAACCTGCAGGGTTGGTAATTGAGATTCGACTGGATAACCTCTTGTTGGCTGGTGCAGATACGATGGTAAGTACTGCAGAGAATCGAATACAGCAAGGGTGATCTCCTGGACTAGTTTTGATCGCCTGGATGGGTCGGAGAGGATTTTCCCCGATTTTTTCCCCCCAATTGTCCTTGGTTTTTATCTGGTTTTTGCCTCTCCCAGGAGATCACATGGCTCCAGTTGGGGTGTAGTGTTGAATATTTCAATGTAAGTGGTGTCGCAGTTGTGTGCGGTGGACTCTTTGGGCTCGGTGCTCTTTACCTTTCTGCCATTGTTCATTGTTCATAGGTTTAAATGTAACCTTCAGGGCTGCTGACCGAGGGCTGTGCAGCTCTTTGTCAGTCGGCGCGGACACGATGGGCCAAAATGGCCTCCTTCTGCGCTGTAAATTTCTATGTTTTTATGTTTAAAGTCTCTGCCATTTCCCTGTTTCCCATTATTAATTTCCCAGTTTCATCCTCCAAGGGACCAGCATTTACTTTAGCTACTCTATTCTCTCTCTTTATTATTTTTTTAGTTGTCCTTTGCTGGTTTCTAAAAATTTCCCAATCCTGTGGCCTTCCACTATTCTTTGCAACATTGCATGCCTTTGTTTTCAATTTTATTTCATCCTTTAGTTCCTTAGTTAGCCACGGATGGTTCATCCTTCTCTTAGAGTCTTTCTTTTTTATTGGAATATATCTTTGCTGAGGGTTATGAAATATCTCCTTAAAATTTTGCCACTGCATATCTACCATCTTACCCTTTAATCTATTTCCCCAGTCCACTTTAGCCAACTCTGCCTTCATACCTTTATAATTGTCTTTACTTAAGTTCAGGACACTAGTTTGAGACCTAGCTTTCTCACCCTCAAACTGAATTTGAAATTCTACCGAACGATGATCACTCTTCCCAAAAGGATTACGATGAGATCATTAATTAATCCAGTATCGTTACACATTAACAGTTCTAAAATAGCCTGCTCCCTGGTTGGTTCCGCATTGTATTGTTCTAAGAAACCATCCCAAATACACTCTATGAACTCTTCCACAAGGCTATCTTTGCCAATTTGATTTGTCCAATCAAGATGAAGATTAAAATCGGCAGTGATTACTGCAGTACTTTTCTTCCAATGCTCCATTATTTCTTGATTTATACTCTGTGCTACAACATAGCTACTGTTAGAGGGCCTATAGACTACTCCCAGTGACTTATTTCCCTTATTATTTCTTATCTCCGCCCAAACTGATTCTACATCTTGATCTTCTGAGCCAATATAATTTCCCACTACTGCACTGATCTCATCCCTTATTAACAGAGCTGCCCCACTTCCTTTTCCTTTCTGTTTATCCTTCCGAAATGGCAAATACTCTAAATATTCAGTTCCCAGCCTTCGTCACCTTGCAAACACATCTCTGTAATGGCCAGCAGATCATATCCATTTATTGCTATTTGAGCCATCAATTCCTCTATCTTGTTGTGAATGCTGTGTGCATTGAGATGAAGAGCTTTTAATTTTATCTTTTTACCTTCCCTACTCTGACCCCACTTTCTGATGCATTCTTATGTTTGTACACTCTGTCCCTTCCTGTCACACACTGGTTATCATTATCCCTTTTGCTACCCTGCACTATTGCCATCTCCTTCTTCTTTGACTTTTTTAATTCCCGCTCCCCTGAACCTTCCCCCCTCCTCCGCGCACTATTTAGTTTAAAACCCTATCTACAACTAATTATTCAAAAATAACATAGATTTGTTATCTTTAGGGTGAGTCATGTTCAATAACTAACCAACTGTCCTTGTAACATCTGTCTAACTGGTCTAAAATTGGAAAGGATAAATGGGACATGGTTGCTGCCAGAAAATAAAATGACAATATATCCTTGATGACAGTCCTGGCATTGCACATGATCAATAAGCTTTAGAAACACTTTTTCTGCAGATGTGTAGATAAGTCCAAGAGTACAACTGGTGAAACCACACACTTCAGGTTAGTCAGAAATGTTTTGTTTTCCTTAAATACTGCTATTGGAATACTACAAAGTTGATATCGTGATGAGAAATGATTTTGGACACTACTGATGCCCATGATTCTTCCAGAAAGTTTCACAAAGTAGCCGAGAAGGCAAGTGCTGCAAGTAAAGTCACTGGCATTGGGAGGGCAAAACTGGTATTAGCTTGAAAAGGCTCATTTTAGTGTCTTGCATACATTTGCTTTACAGCTGATGTTAGAATAAGAACATAAGAACATAAGAAATAGGAGCAGGAGTAGGCCATTTGGCCCCTCGAGACTGCTCCACGATTCAATAAGATCATGGCTGATCTCATCATGGACTCAGCTCCACTTCCCTACCCGCTCCACATAACCCTTTATTACCTTATCGCTCAAAAATCTGTCTATCTCCACCTTAAATATATTCAATGACCCAGCCTCCACAGCTCTCTGGGGCAGAGAAGTTAATAGATTTACAACCCTCTGAGAGAAGAAATTCCTCCTCATCTCAGTTTTAAATGGGTGGTCTCTTATTCTGAAATTATGTCCACTAGTTTTAGTTTCCCCTATGAGTGGAAATATCCTCTCTGCATCCACCTTGTCGAGTCCCCTCATTATCTTATATGTTTCAATAAGATCACTTTTCATTCTTCTGAACTCCAATGTGTATAGTCTCAAACTATTCAACCTATCTTCATAAGTCAACCCCCATATCTCCAGAGTGAACCTTCTCTGAACAGCCTCCAATGCAAGTATATCCTTCCTTAAATACGGAAACCAAAACTGTACTCATTACTCTAAGTGTGGCCTTACCAATACCCTGTACAGTTGTAGCAGGACTTCTCTGCTTTTATATTCTATCCCCCTTGCAATAAAGGCCAACATTCCATTTGCCTTCCTGATTATTTGTTGTACCTGCATACTAACTTTTTGTGTTTCATGCATAAGGACCCATAGGTCCCTCTGTACTGCAGCACTTTGCAATTTTTCTCACTCAAATTATAATTTGCTTTTCTATTTTTTCTGCCAAAGTGCATAAACTCAGAGTTTTCCACATTATACTCCATCTGCCAAATTTTTGCCCACTCAATTACCCTGTCTATAATCCTTTGCAGACTTTTTTGTATCCTCCTCACAATTTGCTTTACCACCCATCTTTGTATCATCAGCAAACTTGGCTATATTACACTCGGTCCCTTCATCCAAGTCATTAATATAGATTGTAAATAGTTGAGGACCCAGCACCAATCCATGCGGAACACCACTAGTCACCATTTGCCAACCGTAAAATGACCCATTTATCCTGAATCTCTGTTTTCTGTGAGTTAGATAATCCTCTATCCATGCTAATATATTATCCTCAACCCCGTGAACTTTTATCTTGTGCAGCAACCTTTTATGTGGCACCTTATCAAATGTCTTCTGGAAGTCCAAATACAACACATCCATTGGATCCCCCTTATTTACTCTGCTCGTTACATTCTCAAAGAACTCCAGCAAATTTGTCAAACATGATTTCCCTTTCAAAAAACCATGCTGACTCTGCTTGATTGAATAATGCTTTTCCAAATGTCCTGATACTGCTTCCTTAATAATGGCCAACAGCATTTTAGCAACGACAGATGTTAGGCTAACTGGTCTATAGTGTCCTGCTATTTGTCTGCTTCCTTTTTTAAATAGCACGTTACATTTGCCGTTTTCCAATCCGCTCGGACTGACCCAGAATCCAAGGAATTTTGATAGATTACAACCAATGCATCCACTATCTCTGCAACCACTTATTTAAAGACCCTAGGATGTAAGCCATCAGTTCCAGGGGACTTGTCCGCCTTTAGTCTCATTATTTTACCGAATACTACTTCATTAGTGATTGTATTAAGTTCCTCCCTCCCTATAGCCCCTTGATTATCCACTTTTGGGATGTTTTTAGTGTCTTCTACCGTGAAGACCGATACAAAATATTTGTTCAATGTCTCTGCCATTTCCCTGTTCTCCATTACTAATTCCACAGCCTCATCCTCTAGGAGACCAACATTTACTTTAGCCACTCTTTTCCTTTTTATGTACCTGTAGAAACTCTTGCTTTCTATTTTTATATTTCGTGGTAGTTTAGGTTTCATAATCTATCTTCCCTCTCTATCATTTTTTTTAGTCGTTCTTTGCTGGCTTTTAAAAGTTTCCCAATCCTCTGGCCTCCCACTGGTCTTGGCCATATTGTATGCCCTTGTTTTCAATTTGATACCATCCCTTATTTCCTTAGTTAGCCACAGATGGTTATCACTTCTCTTGGAGTCTTTCCTTCTCATTGGGGTATATTTTTGTTGCGAGTTATGAAATATCTCCTTAAATGCCTGCCACTGCTCAATCAACGGTCCCATACTTTAATCTATTTTCCCAATCCACTTTAGCTAACTCTGCCCTCATACCTTTGTAGTCTCCTTTATTTAAGCTTAGGACACTGGTTTGAGATCCAACTTTCTCACCCTCCAGCTGAATTTGAAATTCAACCATGCTATGGTCACTCATTCCTAGAGGATCCTTTAATATGAGATCATTTATTAATCCTGTCTCATTACACAGTCCCAGATCTAAGATAGCCTGCTCCCTGGTTAGTTCTGCAACAGACTGTTCAAGGAAACTATTCCGGATACACTCTATGAACTCTTCCTCAACGCTACCCTGGCCAATTTGCTTTAACCAATCAATATAAAGGTTAAAATCGCCCATGGTTATTGTCGTTCCTTTATTTCAAGCCTCCATTAATTCTTGATTTATACTCCGTCCAACAGTGTAGCTACTGTTAGGGGGCCTATAGACTATGCCTACCACTGACTTTTTCCCATTATTATTCCTTATCTCCACCCAAACTGATTCAACATCTTGATCCTCTGAGCCAATATCATTTCTCACTATCGCACCGATCTCATCCTTTATTAACAATGCTCCCCCACCTTCTTTTCCATTCTGTCTGTCCTTCCAAATTGTCAAATATCCCTGAATATTTAGTTCCCTAATCTTGGTCACCTTGCAACCACATCTCTGTAATGGCTATCAGATCATATCCATGTATATCTATTTGTGCCGTCAACTCATCTACGAATGCTACGTGCATTCAGATAAAGAGTTTAAATTTGTTTTTTTACCATTTTTTCCTACTTTAACCCCACTTTCTGATTCACCTTAATGTTTATACATTCTGTCCCTTCCTGGCATGCTCTGGTTTTCATTTCCCCCAGTGCTACCCTGATCTATTGTCTTTTCCTTGTTCTTTGACTTTTTAAACTTTCGCTCACCTGAATCCTCTCCTCCCACTAATTAGTTTAAAGCCCTCTCTACAGCCCTAGTTATTTGATTCACCAGACCCAGCACAGTCTAAGTGGAGCCCGTCCCAACGGAACAGCTCCCTCTTACCCCAGTACTGGTGCCAGTGCCCCACGAACCAAAACCCATTTCTCCCACACTAGTCTTTGAGCCACATGTTTAACTCTCTGGTCTTATTTACCCAATGCAAATTTGTTCGTGGCTCAGGTAGTTATCCAGAGATTATTAACTTTGTGGTTCTGTTTTTTAATTTGGCCCCTAGCAGCTCATACTCTCTCAGCAGACCTCTTTCTTTGTCCTACCTATGTCACTGATACTCACGTGGACCACGACAACTGGATCTTCCCCCTCCCACTCCAAGTTCCTCTCCAGCCCTGAGGAGATGTCCTTAATCCTAGCACCAGGCAGGCAACACAGCCTTTGTGACTCACGCTCTCAGCTGCAGAGAACCGTATCTGTCCCTCTAATGATACTGTCCCCTACCATTACAACGTTTCATTTCACTTCCACCACATGAATGGCCTCCTTTACCATGGTGCTGTGGTCAGTTTGGTCATCCGCCCTGCAGTCCCTGCTCTCATCCACACACGGAGTAAGATCCCTTGAAGCTGTTGGACAAGAGCAAGGGCCGAGGCTCCTCCATCACTACATCCTGAGTCCCCTTACCTGCCTCGCTTGTCGTCACACCCTTCTGTCGCTGACTACGGCTCAAATTTGAATTAATTACTCTAATTGGTGTGACTAGCTCCTGGATCATGCGTCCAGGTAACTCAACCCCTCCCTGATTTGTCGCAGTGTCTGCAGCTCGGATTCGAGGCTCATCAACACGGAGCCGAAGTTCCTCGAGCTGCAGACACTTGCTGCAGATGTGGCCGTGATGGACCTCAATGGGGTCAACCAGCTCCCACATGCAACAGCAGGAACTTCGCCTGTTCTAAAATCTCTAATGTATTTAATTAATTAGATTTAGTTTTTAGTAATTAAACCCAGCCCCTAATCTAAGGCCCTTAATTTAAGAAAAGAGAGAGAAAACTCATCAACCAATCACTTCCCTGCTTTCCTGTGACATCATATATAGTTGCCCTGTTCTCCTTTGTCGCCCCCGTTACCTGCTCACGCTGCTCACTGCGGTGCCTGGTTGCTTGCTCTTTTAACTGCCCGTTACTCCTCTGGTGTTCCCTCACAGGTTGGGGTTTCACCACTGTGGTTGGGGCTGGGCTGCTCACACTTTTATGCTCCGCTCCTCCTCAGGTGTTCCCTCACAGGTCGGGGTGTTGGCGCTGTAATAGTAATTGGTTTTCAATGTTAATGCTTGCTTCAGTTTAAATCTGGCACCAATATAGTACTACATAAACAGAGTGTGCCTATTCTTCTATATGTTCCCCCAAACAGGTGTTGTGTCAGCTCTTGTAAAACAGCTGGACCCAACACAACATGACTGAAATCCAGCTAATCTCATTACCCGCTCAAGGCCAGCCCATCTCAGTTTGGATGATTCATAAAATTAATGGGGTTATGGCATACTTGTCTGTAGGTAAGAAAAACAGACCTCACTGGAATTTTGCTCAAATCTCAGACTGCATTAGTGTATACAGACTCTAGCATCTGAGCATGCACAGTCACACTCTGAGTTAAGGATAAAATTCAGAGTGCACTAAGTGTAGCACATTATTTAATTGTCACTTCACTCATCATGCACCAGGGATGTTATAATGCCCTTGAAGTAGTGTGTGTGTGTGTGTGTGTGTGTGTGTGTGTCACTTGTAGTCAAGGATGATGATGCCAACAATGAAAGGAGGCGAGGTTCATGATCGATGGTGATGCCTGTGCAGGTTGCTATGTGAGCGTTATCGTTGACCACAAATGCAAACATAAAATGCTATAGAGATAAAAAACAGAGTTAATGCTCTCTCTTTGTTGCCGCTCCATAGATACTACCTGAACTGGTGAGTGTTCCCAGCATTTTCTGTTCTTATTTTAGCCTTCCAGCATTCGCAGTATTTCGCTTCTGTCCATCATAAGGCTCATGTAACCACATGCCTGAGGGCTTCTGCTGTTGTTCCTTCTGACGTTGCTGATCCTTCTGTCTCTTGCATCTTGCCTCCACACTGGCATGGCCTTGTAGCTTGAAGCCCTTCTCTTCTTCTCTCATTTCATCACAGAATTGCCATCTGTTGGTTGCTAGGATTTACCGAGAGTCGACGACTATTTTGTACTGCTTTAAGTGAATCTTCAGTGTGTTCCTGTAATACCTTTGTTGTTCATCCTTCTTTCTTCTGCCATCCATTAGTTCTTCATAAAGCACCCACTTCAGCAACTCTACATCATCCATCTTAACATGTCCATCCTAGTGGAACTGAGATATCAAAGGGGGGAATGTAGCACCAGCTTTCTGGCCATTTTTATGAACAATACTTTGAATCCTTAAATCCAAAACCCCAAGAAAGAACTGTACTGTTTGGCAAGCTTGTGGGGGGTGGCTTAGGGAATAGGATTAACTGGCAGGAGTTCGAGCCAGGCTAACCTGTCTAAGGTGCATTCATATACAAATAGACATTTCCCACTGATGGGCTGGGTGGAAGGGCCGATTGATGTCATCATCATCTATAGTGATTACTGGGAACAATACCCCGAGAGGTAATGCAGAGACACTATGCCTTTGCATTATTAAAGCACAGTCATGTCTCAGTTCCAACCGAAACTGGTGCAAGGCAGGAAATGGCCAGGCCATTGTCTTCCAGGAGATAAACCAGTTAAGCAAGATCGGTTTGAGATCGAAACCCATTACCTGCTAATGGAGGCCATCAACTCAGGAAACAACAGACATCCAGTAATCAGCACCCATTGTCTCTTCAGGTGCAAGGTCTGGGAGTGAGAAAACAAAATATCATTTTTCACAAAGAGTTCAAAGGCTATGAGCCAATCCAGGCCACAGATGCGGGGGAGGGGGGGGGGAGTCCAGACAGATCACCTGAGTCAATCCATTGGTCAGTATTGGCAGGAGGAAAGGCGATGGGTTTTGAGGATATAAGGAGCAATTTTGCAACAAGCTCCAGCTCAGGAAAAAGCTCAAGCGGAAGCTCTGGCAAGCTCAAGTTCAAGCTCAAGTTCGAAGCTCTCTTCATTTCAACAAAACACCAGAAGCTGAACGCTGCTTACTACCCTCACCAACGGACCTCGACTCAAACTGGAACTTAGATACTGCATGATATGGAACCAGGAGCGAGACGTACAGGAAGAAGCTGCAAGCAAGACAACGGGCAATCAGGATGAGCATATTACCTGTGCCTACACATCTGCAAAACCACTTAGCTGTGTGTGGGGGTGAGTGTAAGTCCCAACCAAACCCAAGGGGTTTAGTGTTGGGAGGAGTCATGTGTTAGTTTATTTCATGAGAGGGTACTTTTATTCAGCCGTGATAACTTAGCACGGCAGGGCTTATTGGAAAGCCAGGGTTGTACTGTTTGCGCTGTTCATGAGTGGTGTTGTTAATCTTATCAAACACAATACAGTTGAGCCCGAAAGACACGTATCTGAGTATGATCTGTCCATATAATCCCTATCGTCCAGAATTTGTAGTAGGGGTTGCATTTTCGGTACGACCAAGAAAACCACCTGCAGCTTCAATGCTGATGCTGTCAGCACATTCCAGTGCTTTGATTTCAGTGATCTTGTCCTGTCACCGAATATGAAGTAAGATGTGAAGATATCCTTGGCAAGACCTTTCCAGCTGTAAAATGTGCCTGCTATAGAGAGTTCATGTTTTGCATCCATACAAGAGATTTGTAAGGACAACCACCTTTTAAACCTTCAGTTTAGTGCAATCTTGGCACAGTGCCGATTCCAAACATGCTTGGACAGTCTACAAAATGCAACACAGAAAAACCTCACCCAAAGCAATACCTTCAAAAGAAAGAAATTTAAAAAAAAAGAAAGACTTGCATTTATATAGCACCTTTCATGACCACCGGACCTCTCAATTATGTACTTTTTAAAGTGTAGTCACTGTTGTAATGTAGAAAATTGCATTTATACAATGCACTATCACATTCTCATGGCATCTCAAAAACATTCATAACCAATTAATTACTTTTGAATGTTATTTAAGCAAAAATGGAGATCAATTGATTGCTGTTTCTCTTTTTGGGCCTCCTGGTTCTTCCGCCTCTGTTTCGCTTCTGCTTCCCTCTATGCAGCTCTTCCTTATTTCACTGTCCTCCTCTGCTTCTCTCTGTCTCTTCGTTTGTCCTTTCCTTTGAGTGGGAAGCATTGTGAGGTGTGCAAGGAAAAGGCACTGCCGATGGTTGGAAATTGGTGGAGCATTTGGAGAAAATGTGATTCTCAGCAGTTCCCTTTGCATCACCCTCCTCAGTCATTCGTGCTTTCCTCCACCCTTTGCTCCCATCATATTCCTACTCCTCCAGTTCCTTCCACCCCATCACTCTCATCATTACCCCTACCTCTTCCCCTTTAAGCTGCCCACTCAATCATGTATCCTCACCTCCCATCAGTCAGGTGTTATTTACCTCGCCCTTAAACCTCCATCCACTATGTCCACTTGCGGCAGTCGGCGAGAGGCGGGAGCAGCATGGTGAGGCCTATAAGAGGCCCAGCGGGTGTTCCACAGGCAGCGGCAGTCGGTGAGAGGCGGGAGCAGCATGGTGAGGCCTATAAGAGGCCCAGCGGGTGTTCCACAGGCAGCGGCAGTCGGTGAGAGGCGGGAGCAGCATGCTGAGGCCTATAAGAGGCCCAGCGGGTGTTCCACAGGCAGCGGCAGTCGGTGAGAGGCGGGAGCAGCATGGTGAGGCCTATAAGAGGCCCAGCGGGTGTTCCACAGGCAGCGGCACTCGGCGAGAGGCGGGAGCAGCATGGTGAGGCCTATAAGAGGCATGGCTTGTGCAGCTCCAGCCGGGAGAAAAAGCAGAAAAGAAGTAGAAAGGAATCAAAAGGTGACGTCACAGCCAAAGGGGTAAGTGATTGGCTGGTGATTGGTAAGTAGTTTTACTTTTTCTTTTTTCTATCAGTAAGTAACCTGTTAACAGCATTGTCACCAATTTAAGTGTATCTAAGGGTTAAGTCATGGCAGGAGAGCTCGGTCACATGATATGCTCCTCCTGTACCATGTGGGAACCCTGGGAAACCTCCGGTGTCCCTGACGACCACGTGTGCGGGAAGTGTATCCACCTCCGGCTCCTGACGGACCGCGTTGCGGAATTGGAGCTGAGGGTGGATTCACTCTGGAGCATCCACGATACTGAGAATGACGTGAGTAGCACGTGTAGCGAGTTGGTCTTACCGCAGGAGAAGGGTCCACAGCCAGATAGGGAATGGAAGATCATCAGGAAGAGCAGTGCAAGGAAGGTAGTGCAGGGATCCCCTGCGGTCATCCCCCTGCAAAACAGATACACTGCTTTCAGAACTGTTGAGGGGGATGACTCACCAGGGGAGGGCAGCAGCAGCCAAGTTCATGGCACCGTGGCTGGCTCTGTTGCACAGGAGGGCAGGAAAAAGAGTGGGAGAGCGATAGTGATAGGGGATTCAATTCTAAGGGGAATAGATAGGCGTTTCTGCGGCCGCAACAGAGACTCCAGGATGGTATGTTGCCTCCCTGGTGCAAGGGTCAAGGATGTCTCGGAGCGGGTGGAGGACATTCTAAAAAGGGAGGGAAAACAGCCAGTTGTCGTGGTGCACATTGGTACTGTTGGAGCGAATTTTTGGACATATATTTGATTGTATACGGGACCAAACATTTGTATTATTTTCCCCTTTAAATGAATTTTGTAAGGGACAATACTGATGCATTATGCTTTAAACAGTTAGACTTTAAGGCATGCTGGCCTTGAGTTAATGCAGATTGGAAAGTGAGATAATGAACACTGGAGAGTTAAGTGCTAGGTATGTTTGTTTATACCGGTGTCAAAAGACCTGCACTTGTTTATACTGCCCTGTCACAATGCAGGATGGTTAATATCAAAAGCTTAGCCTTCGATAGTAACAGCTTTGTAGTGCTAAAGCATGTGTTGTAAAGTGACGTAATTTGTAAGATAAAAGGACTTCACTGCAGATACCAATTTGAGAAGATGGTTCAAAGACAGGGGTCTTTAACACTTCTCCCAAAGCTTTGTCTCCAATTTAATAAACTGCTCTTTATATATATTATACAGTCTCGGAAATATTTTTCCACAACAGTACCAACGACATAGGTAAAAAAAGGGATGAGGTCCTACGAGACGAATTTAAGGAGCTAGGTGCTAAATTAAAAAGTAGGACCTCAAAAGTAGTAATCCCGGGATTGCTACCAGTGCCACGTGCTAGTCAGAATAGGAATCGCAGGATAGCGCAGATGAATACGTGGCTTGAGCAGTGGTGCAGCAGGGAGGGATTCAAATTCCTGGGGCATTGGAACCGGATCTGGGGGAGGTGGGACCAGTACAAACCGGACGGTCTGCACCTGGGCAGGACCGGAACCAATGTCCAAGGGGGAATGTTTGCTAGTGCTGTTGGGGAGGAGTTAAACTAATATGGCAGGGGGATGGGAACCTATGCAGGGAGACAGAGGGAAATAAAAGGGAGACAGAAGCAAAGGACAAAAAGGAGATGAGTAAAAGTGCAGGGCAGAGAAACCCATGGCAAAAAACAAAAAGGGCCAATGTACAGCAAAATTCTAAAGGGTCAAAGTGTAATAAAAAGGCAAGCATGAAAGCTCGGTGCCTTAATGCGAGGAGTATTCGGAACCCAGGAGAGGGCTCTGAGCTAGTTAGAGTGGGTGGGAGCGCAGATGAACAGGACCCCAAGAAAGAATGCAAAAGGCAGGAGGCAACAGAGCAGAGTAGCAGTGGGGTAAGTGTAAACCACAAGGTGATAGGAAGGGACAATATGTATGAAGATAAAGGGGCTGCAGGAGGGGTTTAAACTAAAAATCATGGTTTAAAAACTAGTATTAAAACACTCTACCTAAACGCATGCAGCATTCGAAATAAATAAATGAGTTGACGGCACAAATCATGACAAATGGGTATGATTTGGTGGCCATTACAGAAACGTGATTGCAGGGTAGCTAAGACTGGGAATTAAACATACAGGGGTATCTGACAATTCGGAAGGATAGACAAGAAGGGAAAGGAGGTGGGGTAGCTCTGTTAATAAAGGATGATATCAGGGCAGTTGTGAGAGATGATATTGGCTCTAATCAACAAAATGTTGAATCATTGTGGGTGGAGATTAGAGATAGTAAGGGGAAAAAGTCACTGGTGGGCGTAGTTTATAGGCCCCCAAATAATAACTTCACGGTGGGGCGGACAATAATCAAGGGAATAATAGAGGCATGTGAAAAAGGAATGGCAGTAATCATGGGGGATTTTAACCTACATATCGATTGGTCAAATCAAATCGCACGGGGTAGCCTGGAGGAGGAATTCATAGAATGCATACGGGATTGTTTCTTAGAACAATATGTTACAGAACCTACAAGGGAGCAAGCTATCTTAGATCTGGTCCTGTGTAATGAGACAGGAATAATAAACGATCTCCTAGTAAAAGATCCTCTCGGAATGAGTGATCACAGTATGGTTGAATTTGTAATACAGATTGAGGGTGAGGAAGTAGTGTGTCAAACCAGCATACTATGCTTAAACAAAGGGGACTACAGTGGGATGAGGGCAGAGTTAGCTAAAGTAACCTGGGAACATAGACTAAACGGTGGCACAATTGAGGAACAGTGGAGGACTTTTAAGGAGCTCTTTCATGGTGCGCAACAAAAATATATTCCAGTGAAAAAGAAGGACGGTAAGAGAAGGGATAACCAGTCGTGGATAACCAAGGAAATAAAGGAGAGTATGAAATTAAAAACCAATGCGTATAAGGTGGCCAAGGTTAGTGGGAAACTAGAAGATTGGGAAAATTTTAAACGACAGTAAAGTATGACTAAGAAAGCAATAAAGAAAGAAAAGATAGATTACGAAAGTAAACTTGCGCAAAACATAAAAACAGATAGTAAAAGCTTTTACCGATATATAAAAAGGAAAAGATTGACCAAAGTAAATGTTGGTCTTTTAGAAGATGAGAAGGGGGATTTAATAATGGGAAATGTGGAAATGGCTGAGACGTTAAACAATTATTTTGCTTCGGTCTTCACAGTGGAAGACACAAAAACCATGCCAAAAATTGCTGGTCACAGGAATGTGGGAAGGGAGGACCTTGAGACAATCACTATCACTAGGGAGGTAGTGCTGGACAGGCTAATGGGACTCAAAGTAGACAAGTCCCCTGGTCCTGATGAAATGCATACCAGGGTATTAAAAAAGATGGCAGAAGTTATAGCAGATGCATTGGTTATAACCTACCAAAATTCTCTGGACTCTGGGGAGGTACCAGTGGATTGGAAAGCAGCTAATGTAACGCCTCTGTTTAAAAAAGGGGGCAGACAAAAGGCAGGTAACTATAGGCTGGTTAGTTTAACATCTGTAGTGGGGAAAATGTTTGAAGCTATCATTAAGGAAGAAATAGTGGGACATCTAGATAGGAATAATGCAATCAAGCAGACGCAACATGGATTCATGAAGGGGAAATCATGTTTAACTAATTTGCTGGAATTCTTTGAAGATATAACGAGCATGGTGGATAGAGGTGTACCGATGGAAGTGGTGTATTTAGATTTCCAAAAGGCATTCGATAAGGTGCCACACAAAAGGTTACTGCAGAAGATAAAGGTATGCGGAGTCAGCGGAAATGTATTAGCATGGATAGAGAATTGGCTGGCTAACAGAAAGCAGAGAGTTGGGATAAATGAGTCCTTTTCAGGTTGGAAATCGGTGGTTAGTGGTGTGCCACAGGGATCGGTGCTGGGGCCACAACTGTTTACAATATACATAGATCACCTGGAAGAGGGGACAGAGTGTAGTGCAACAAAATTTGCAGATGACACAAAGATTAGTGGGGAAGCGGGTTGTGTCGAGGACAGAGAGAGGCTGCAAAGAGATTTAGATAGGTTAAGCGAATGGGCTAAGGTTTGGCAGATGGAATACAATGTCGGAAAATGTGAGGTCATCCACCTTGGAAAAAAAAACAGTAAAAGGGAATATTATTTGAATGGGGAGAAATTACAACATGCTGCAGTGCAGAGGGACCTGGGGGTCCTTGTGCATGAATCCCAAAAAGTTAGTTTGCAGGTGCAGCAGGTAATCAGGAAGGCGAATGGAATGTTGGCCTTCATTGTAAGAGGGATGGAGTACAAAAGCAGGGAGGCCCTGCTGCAACTGTATAGGGTATTGGTGAGGCCGCATCTGGAGTACTGCGTGCAGTTTTGGTCACCTTACTTAAGGAAGGATATACTAACTTTGGAGGGGGTACAGAGACGATTCACTAGGCTGATTCTGGAGATAGGGGGGTTACCTTATGATGATAGATTGAGTAGACTGGGTCTTTACTCGTTGGAGTTCAGAAGGATGAGGGGTGATCTTATAGAAACATTTAAAATAATGAAAGGGATAGACAAGATAGAGGCAGAGAGGTTGTTTCCACTAGTCGGAGAGACTAGAACTAGGGGGCACAGCCTCAAAATACGGGGGAGCCAATTTAAAACCGAGTTGAGAAGGAATTTCTTCTCCCAGAGGGTTGTGAATCTGTGGAATTCTCTGCCCAGGGAAGCAGTTGAGGCTAGCTCATTGAATGTATTCAAATCACAGATAGATAAATTTTTAACCAATAAGGGAATTAAGGGGTATGGGGAGCGGGCGGGTAAGTGGAGCTGAGTCCACGGCCAGATCAGCCATGATCTTTTTGAATGGCGGAGCAGGTTCGAGGGGCTAGATGGCCTACTCCTGTTCCTAATTCTTATGTTTATGTTCTTATGTACTATCCTCCCCACTCAATACTTGCTCTCCACAAGGTGTAGGTGGTGGGAGGACAGAGATCTCCTCAGCCTCAATCTGTTTCTCTCCTCACTGCCTACTCTCCTTTCCTATCTGTTTTCCTCCAGGAGGCTTTGTTTGCTTTCAAAATTTAAATTACTTCTGGTTTTTAAAAACAACAAAAGTATAATGAGGAAAGACATTCTGCCTGTAATCTTATTTCCCTCTCTCATATGAGTTATTAATTAAAATGTCTGTTTCACAGGTATAAACAATTAACTATTTAACAATTAATCTTTTCTAAATGTCAACAAAATACAGATTCGATAATTATTTGCCTTTAATTTTCAGCTATTGTGTTAAAATTGGAACTAACATTAGCATGAGGAAAGACTCTCCTAATCAGCTTTCTGAAGTTTATAAAATACTGTCATGTATGTACATGCTGTTTGTAGCCACCAGATGGTGTCATTGTTGGAAGCCACTGAGCAACACACACATGGTGCTGCTCTGGTATAAAAGGCCAGCCATTTTGTGAGTCAGGTAATTTAGGCCGTAAAAAAGCAGAGCCAAGAGTGTACATTGTTCTGTTAAACAGTACTCAGTTTGTACCTTTATTGCATACATAACATTTGGCGACGAGAATACAAGAATCTTTGTTTACAAAATGGGCATGATTGGATTTTTAGAGCGATTTGTGGAGGGAGAAGATTGGGCAGATTTTGTGAGTCGTTTGAACCAGTACTTCGTGATAGAGAATTGGCTGGCGAACAGAAAGCAGAGAGTCGGGATAAATGGGTCCTTTTCCGGTTGGAAATCAGTGGTTAGTGGTGTGCCACAGGGTTCAGTGCTGGGACCACAACTGTTTACAATATACATAGATGACCTAGAGGAGGGGACAGAGTGTAGTGCAACAAAATTTGCAGATGACACTAAGATTAGTGGGAAAGCGGGTTGTGTAGAGGACTCAGAGAGGCTACAAGGAGATTTGGATAGGTTAAGCGAATGGGCTAAGGTTTGGCAGATGGAATACAATGTCGGAAAGTGTGAGGTCATCCACCTTGGGAAAAAAAACAGTAAAAGGGAATATTATTTGAATGGGGAGAAATTACAACATGCTGTGGTGCAGAGGGACCTGGGGGTCCTTGTGCATGAATCCCAAAAGGTTAGTTTGCAGGTGCAGCAGGTAATCAGGAAGGCAAATGGAATGTTGGCCTTCATTGCGAAAGGGATGGAGTACAAAAGCAGGGAGGTGTTGCTGCAACTGTATAAGGTATTGGTAAGGCCGCACCTGGAGTACTGCGTGCAGTTTTGGTCACCTTACTTAAGGAAGGATATACTAGCTTTGGAAGGGGTACAGAGACGATTCACTAGGCTGATTCGAGAAATGAGGGGGTTAACTTATGATGATAGATTGAGTAGACTGGGTCTTTACTCCTTGGAGTTCAGAAGGATGAGGGGTGATCTTATAGAAACATTTAAAATCATTAAAGGGATAGACAAAATAGAGGCAGAGAGGTTGTTTCCATTGGTGGGGGAGACTAGAACTAGGGGGCACAGTCTCAAAATACGGAGGAGCCAATTTAAAACCGAGTTGAGAAAGAATTTCTTCTCCCAGAGGGTTGTGAATCTGTGGAATTCTCTGCCCAAGGAAGCAGTTGAGGCTGGCTCATTGAATGTTTTCAAGTCAAAGATAGTTAGATTTTTAAGCAATAAGGGAATTAAGGGTTACGGGGAGCGGGCGGGTAAGTGGAGCTGAGTCCACGACCAGATCAGCCATGATCTTGTTGAATGGCGGAGCAGGCTCGAGGGGCTAGATGGCCTACTCCTGTTCCTAATTCTTATGTTCTTATGTTCTTATGTTCAACAAAATGAAGGGGGTCAACGATGCAGATCAGTGCCGGGCCGTGTTCCTCACTGTGTGCGGTTCAAAGATCTATCGTCTGATAAAGAATCTACTCATGCCAAGTGATCCAACAGAGAAAACGTACGAGGAATTGTGTACATTGGTATGGGAGCACCTCAAGCCAGACGACGGCATCATCATCTCGAGATACAGGTTTTATACACACGTTCGATCGGAGGGCCAGAGCGCGCCGGAATTCGTTGCCGACCTGAAACGTCTAGCGGGACCGTGCAATTTCAGGATGGTGTTGGCAGACATGCTGTGGGACTTCTTTGTCATTGGTATCAACCACGAGGTGATCCTGCGCAAACTTCTGGCGGTGGAGGAGTTCGATTTAAAAAGGGCCATCCAGCTGGCTAATCTTGTATGGCGACGGACAAGAGTTTAAAGCAAATATCGGTGAAGATCCGAACCTCGGCAAATACAGTAAATGCGATTGATTCGGCGTGCGGCAGAGCGGCACATGGCAGGGCCTATCCGGCTGCGTTCACGAATGATTTGGCATTCGGAAGAGCGGCATATGGCAGGGCCTATCCGGCTGTGTTCGCGAAACCTGTGGCTGCCCAAAGTCCGCCAGCGGGAATGAATCCGTGGACTTCTCCGTATTGATGTTATGGGGGAAATCATCGTACCAGCAGTGCCGATTTAAGCAATATAGTTGCAAAGGCTGTCTGAGAGTGGGGCATCTCCAGTGCAAGTGTCCGCAGATGAGCAAGCGAGCTGCGACACACCACGTGGAGGATGAGAGTCAGACTAGCGAGGATCCGGATATGCAATACGAGATGCCAGAGGAGGAAGTGTATGGACTGTACTCTTTCATAACCAAGAGTAAACCAATTTTGATTAATGTGAAGTTTAACGGGATACCGGTATCGATGGAACTGGAAACAGGGGCAAGTCAATCAGTCATGAACGAGAGGGCATTTAATAAGCTGTGAGATACTAAGATTGTGAGGCCCAGGCTGAGCCCTGTTAACGCCAAGCTGCGCACGTACACCAAAGAACTGATAAAGGTGATTGGCACTGCACAAATTAATGTGTCATATAACAGTATGGTGCATGAGTTACCGCTGTGGATTGTTCCAGGCAATGGCCCAACGCTGATCTACAGGAGCTGGTTGGAGAAAATCAGATGCGATTGGAACGACATAAAGGCGTTGTCGTTGGAGGAAGATACATGTGCCCAAGTATTGAGCAAGTTCCCCTCACTGTTCGAACCGGGTATCGGCAACTTCATGGGAGCCAAGGTACAGAACCATATGAAATCAGATGCAAAACCTGTCCATCATAAAGCTCGGGCAGTGCCATATATGATGACGGCAAAGGTCGAAATTGAACTGGATAGACTGCAGTGTGAAGGGATCATATCACCGGTCAAATTTAATGAATAAACCAGCCTCATTGTTCCTGTGCTGAAAAGTGATAGCACAGTCAGAATCTGTGGAGACTGCAAGGCTACGATCAACAGGATTTCGAAACAAGATCAGTACCCGTTACCGAAGGCTGATGACTTGTTTGCGACGCTAGCCGGAGGGAAGTAGTTCACAAAACTGGACTTGACATCAGCCTATATGACGCAGGAGTTGGTCGAAACGTCGAAGAGACTTACGTGTATTAACATGCACAAAGGACTGTTTATTTATCACAGGCGCCCGTTTGGAATTCGCTCGGCTGCAGCAATATTCCAGAGGAATATAGAAAGTCTACTGAAGTCCGTTCCCAGTACCGTCGTGTTCCAAGATGACATCCTGATCACCGGTCATGACTCCAAGGAACATCTGAACAACCTGGAAGAGATTCTACTGTGTTTGGACAGAGTGGGACTCAGTCTTAAATGCTCGAAGTGCGTCTTCATGGCACCAGAGGTCGAATTCCTCGGGAGGAAAATCGTCGCTGATGGCATCAGACCTACTGACGTGAAAACCAAAGCCATCAAGAATGCAGCTAAGACACAGAACGTGACAGAGCTGTGTTCGTTCCTGGGTCTATTCAACTACTTTGGTAACTTCCTACCTAAATTGAGCACCTTATTCGAACCACTGCACATGCTATTGAGAAAAGGCAACAACTGGGTGTGGGGCACATTGCAAGACAGAGCTTTCGAGAAAGCCACCAATCTTCTTTGCGTGAACAAGCTGCTGGTACATTATGACCCATGTAAACGTTTAGTTTTGGTCTGTGACGCATCGTCATATGGAATTGGGTGCATGTTACAACAAGCCAATGAGTCAGGGAAACTTCAACCTGTCGCGTATGCATCCAAAAGTTTGTCTAAAACAGAAAGAGCCTACAGTATGGTAGAAAAAGCAGTTTTAGCGTGTGTGTACAGTTTTAAAAAGATGCATCAATACCTGTTCGGTCTGACGATCGAATTAGAGACCATCCACAAGCTGCTCATTTAGTTGTTTTCCGAGAGCAAAGGTATCAATACCAACGCTTCATTCCACATCCAAAGGTGGGTGCTGACATTATCTGCCTATGTTATTATGTTATGTTATGTTATTCACCACAGACCTGGCACAGAGAATTGTGCCGATGCTTTGAGCCGGTTGCCGTTGCCCACACCGGAGGTGGAGACGCCACAACTGGCAGATTTAATGTTAATCATGGATGCTTTTAAGAGTGAAGGTACTCCTGTCACGGCTCAACAAGTTAGACCTGGACCAGCCAGGACCCGATATTATCGATGGTAAAGGGTTGCATCCTCAAAGGGGATTGGTCTGCCATACCTAAGCAAATGTGCGAGGAGGCCAAACTATACATTCTTCGCAAGGACGAACTGTCTATTCAAGCAGATTGCACATTGTGGGGCAATCGAGTTGTAATGGCTAAGAAAGGGAGAGAGAAGTTTGTGTGTGAGTTACACAGCACACATCCAGGTATAGTGATGATGAAGGCCATCACCAGATCCCACGTATGGTGGCCAGGAATTGATTCTGAGCTGGACGCATACGTGCATCAGTGCATCATCTGCATGCAGCTCAGCAAAGCACTAGCAGAATCGCCGCTGAGTCTGTGGTCATGACCATCCAAACCTTGGTCCAGCATCCATGTAGATTTTGCAGGTCCCTTCCTGGGCAAGATGTTTTTAGTGGTGGTGGATGCTTATTCGAAGTGGATAGAATGCATAATCATGCCATCCAGTACATCCACGGCAACCATAGAGAATCTCAATGTCATGTTCGCGACACATGGTCTCCCTGACATAGTGGTGAGCGACAATGGGTCGGTGTTTCACCAGTCAGGAGTTCCAGGAGTTTGTAAAACGTAATGGCATAAAACATGTAAGGTCAGCACTGTTCAAGCCTGCGTCCAACGGGCAAGCAGAAATTGCAGTACAAATGATCAAGCAAAGCATGAGGAGAGTAACCCAAGGGGTCACTGCAGACCCGCTTGTCTTGCATTCTGCTGAGTTATAGGACAAGACCCCACACACTCACAGAGGTCTCGCCTGCTGAACTCATGATGAAAAGAGGTCTTAAGACCAAGTTATCTCTTGTACACCCGGATTTAAGTAATCATGTTGAATACAGAAGACAGAGTCAACAAGGGTACCACAATCGCACAACTGTGTCACGTGAGATTTCTGTTAATGATTCTGTATATGTATTTTAATTATGGTCAGGGTACCAAATGGATCGCTGGTACGGTCATGGCCAAGGAGGGCAACAGAGTATTTGTTATTAAGCTCACGAATGGGCAAACTTGCAGGAAACACATGGATCAAACAAAGCTGAGGCACGCTGACGAGCCAGAGCAGTCGGACGAAGAAACCATTGACGACCAACCAACCTACCACAGCCTTCAGTGGACTCAAGGGTCATCAGTGAAGCCGGAATTTCCATCACGGATTTGTTCAATAAAAATGGACTTGCAATTCCTGACATGGCCACTGCTACCCCCAACAAGTCAGCCATCCAGCCACCAGCCACAACAGACTCCGCACATTCACCCAAGGCCGGAATCGAACTGAGACAGTCAACCCAGGAGCGTAAAGCACCGGACCGTCTCAACCTGTGAAAGACTGTGGTAAGATCTCAGAGGAGGGTATTGTCATGTATGTACATGCTGTTTGTAGCCACCAGATGATGTCATTGTTGGAGGCCACTTAGCAGCATGCACATGGTGCTGCTCTGGTATAAAAGGCCAGCCATTTTGTGAGTCAGGCACTTTGGGCCATAATAAAGCAGAACAAGGTTGTACCTTGTTCAGTTAAACAATACTTTGTCTGTACCTTTATTGCATACATAACAAATACAAAGTAAAATCAACAGCAAAAATGTATCACGCTATCATTTTTAGCAATTTCTGGCCCTGATAATAACTCTGAGGTATGTTCGGAATGGGGGTGGATGCAATATCAGGTAGAAAACCTGGAAGAAGTTTCAGTGTGTCTGTGTGGCATTGAACACAGCCATTAAATTAAAATAGAACTTCTATGTTAAATGTCAAATGCACGGTAACAGGCGTGGTGTGGAACTCGATTATTTAAAGGGCCAATCCAAGATGGAATTTTGAGGAGTTAAAGTTTGAATTAGGGAGAGTGAAGTCTTAGAATGGATTCAGGACGATCAAGGAATGCGACTCGATTTAAAGATGAATCGCTTAATGCACTATTGGGTGCAGTGAAGAGTCGGAGAGAGATATTTTCCACAGCAACGGGAGAAAGAAGCCTGCTGCTGGAACAAAGAAGGTATGGCTGGAGGTGGCCAAGGAGGTCAGCAGCAGGAGCATTTGGCACACACCTGGCTTCAGTGCAGGAAGTGCTTTTTTGACCTAACCAGATCAGGAAAGGTGAGTATAGTTACACATTCATCTACATCTTGTTGTGCACTTCAGCCCCGCTTCCTCTCACTCTGCCTTGTTAAGTCTACTCCATCACATCACTCCTCATACCCATTTACCTTGCAAGCAGGTCCATCATTCTGTGTCCATGCAACCCCATCTATCCATCCACCACCCTGATCTATATGCAATTGTTGTCTCTCCCTGATAGTTACCCTCACCAATTGGGTGAGCACATTCCATTACACTCACTCATAGGTCTGTTCTTTCTCCTGTTGCAGGAGAAGAGAGCACAGAACACCAGGGAGAGTGAGGAACCGGATGAGGTTCTCCACTAATTTTCCAGTTGACAGCTGCAGAGGAAGAAGTACTGAATAGCAGGTGTTTCAGTGTCCCTGATCATCAGAGATGGGGACATTGGGACCTCCCAGCTACCTGGTGACAGAATTAAATATCAGCAACCCACGTGTCATACAGCACACAAACATGTTGACTTAAATTCAGCAGCGAGTGAAATATGATCATTGCTATTATGATCGGTTGCAACATTCTTACTTGCTAGTACTAATTCTTAACTTTTCTATTAACCAGGGCCTTCACATGTACAGCAGCAGTCTGTGGACTTCGCGGATGACAATTCCTCAGAGGAAATGATTCCATCTGAGGGTGTACTGGCACAGGACTCATGCTTATCTTGCACCAGCTCAGACACTTGCACTTCGGTGGGTCCTGTTGGAAGTTGGTTGAGTTTCCAGCTGGTAACTCACAGTTCACAAGTGAGCAAGAGCAGACAGTGGTGGCAGGGACAGCTGTGGAGAGTCCACGTTGGAGGGTGCAGGCCTCTCCAAGCACTGCTCAGCTGGAAGATGCTGTGCCCCAGGGGCCATTGATGGAAATGTTAATCATTGATGTGTAGCAGAAAATCTGTGATTTACTGGCAGGCCTTCCATGCACACTGTCCACAATTGTGAAGCAGTGGAAGAGTCCATCTCAAGCATGAGTGGATTTATGTCGCAGGGCATTGCGAGGATGTCTTCTTCCATGGATCAATTAGCCAATCCATGGAACATCAACTGCGGCAATTAAATGAGTCCTTGACCACGGCGGTACAAACTCTAGATATCTACATGTCTGACACCTTAAATAGGATGACCGACTCCTTTGCATTGGCTGTGGAGTGCAACACTGATCTGCACCAAGCTACTCTCCAACAGAGTGGTAGGAGTGAAGCGTGGCTGGCCCCAAGAGGGATGATGGCAAAAGGTGACATGGAAATCACTCCCACTTCTCACCTATTGCTCCCCCCTCTCCACCTCAGCCAGTACCCAATATGCTGCCTCCTCTCCCAATGGCCAAGTCTGGCCCTGCACAGGTGCAGCTGGAGCAGTCTTTGGAAAGGCCCTCACGGGCTCCAACACTCAGAGATCATCGGCCAAGAGCAAGTATCTGAGCAGTCTGTCTCTACCTCTGCTGATTTCACAGCGGTTGCACCATGTAGAAGTGGTAAGAAAAGGAAGAGAAACACTTTGTAGTTGCAGAAAGGCATGCACATGGGAATATGGAATAATGTAATGTTGTTAAGTTTCCGTTGATTAGTAGAATCACAAAACATTTCCCGTGTTGTCCATTCTTAGTTGCCGGGTGGCAATTCGCCCTTTTAGTTGCTTGTTGATGAATGGGAGTACATGAATTGACGGGGACCAGTGGGGGCATGTACAATGGGTGCATGGTTGGTAACAGGATTGCTTTCTGTCAGTGGAATTGGAGGGAGCAGGAGAGTGGGCATTGGGTTTGATTGTTTCATCGGTCCAGTAGTAACTAACTGAACCTTACAGCTATAAGGGAATCCCTGGCATCCTGCGTGTTGGGGTTGCCATCTTCCTCCTCCTCTTCCTCTTCCTCTTCCTCCTCAGATTCCTGTGATGATTTGCATTCAGTGCCTTGTTCCTCCCATAGCTCCAATCCTTGCTGCTGCACAATGTTATGCAGAACGCAGCACATCGCAATTATTCTGAAGACCCTAGCTTGCGAGTACTGAAGGGAGCCTCCAGATCTGTCCAGACACTTGAAGTGCAACTTGAGAATGCCAATTGCTTGCTCAATGACACATCTGGTTGTCATAATGCCATTGTTGTACTGCACTTGTAATGTATTACCACATGGTTAGTCACATGGTTTGTCACATGGTTTGGCATCAACATGCTCAGTTCACTCTGGCCTAATAAAGCAAGCACATGGACTAGCAATTCATCGTGTCTCTATCCTTCATTTGATCTACCCCCATGTATTACATTTTAGCGACAAGGATGGGATCCCAAAGCTAATTTTAGGGATCATAGAAGGACAAAATGTTCAACCTTCGAGTGGAAAAGTTTATGGTGAATTTGTGACACTTAAATGGAATTTTTGCGATGATTTATCGTTAATGCTCATGCAGAATCATCTGTGCTTTGCCTTCGCATGTAGATATATACAGCAACCGCGGCATTGACTCACACAGGTACACAGGTAGCGTGCCAAGTCACTGTTTGATGAGATCAGGACAATTATGGTTGCGTCAATCGGATTCTTTGGAAGCTTCGGCATGTATGACCAAGCTCACGAACTATTCAGTTCTTACGTTGAGCGGATGGAGATGTTTTAAGGGCCAATAACATTAATGAGACCAAAGATGCAGATAAGAATGTTCAAGATCAAAATTAAGTAATTCGTGAACAGAAGAAAGCACTTTTTCAAATGGAGATTGGGCTAGATGTCTGCTAGTAGATCTAAAGAGGTCAGGGAGCATGGATTGCCGCAGGATGAAAGCATCATGACAGCACCCTGGGAATCTGGAGCACACCTGCATAAACTTTTTCTTGTGGTTGTACACCAGCTGCATATTGATGGAAGGAACCCCTTGCAGTTCACAAATACCCCTGGTTGATTTGGGAGTGAACCAGAGCCGGCACAAGGGTAATTGGTGCCCTAGGCAAGCCGAGAAATCCCGGTCGGCTGAAAAAGTTTAAAAAGACGCGCACTTACCTGTTCCTGCTGTGCCCACGAGAGATCCCGGTCCTGAGGCCTTCACTAACTGCGCATCAGAGCACATGCACGTCTGGACGTCCATAAGTTGGCGTGCAGTCACATGGCTCTGGGCAGCCAATCAAGGTAAAGTTTTTTCTCATTCATAATAATGGGAAATCTGTAAGTAGGAGTTCCCATTATTATGATTGAGAAACAGTCCCCAAGCACCCAAAACACAAGTAAAAAATAGAAAAAATACACTACATATTTAAGATTAATTTAAATTAAAGTTATTAATGTCATAAAAAATATATATTTTTTGATTTTTTAAAACATTTTTTTAAATATAGTTTAAAATAAACTTACCATAGTGGGCAGGGTTTTTAAACAATAAAATGCGTTTTTAAATTTAATTTTATTATGTTTATGTATATTTTAAAACTATTATGCTTGTAAAAGTAGGCTATGCATCTGCTTTTATCAGGTGCAAGATTTTTCAGGACATCTGCTGGGCAAGATATGGGTAAATACCGCAATCTTGCCCATGTGAATGTCCTGGCTGTGGAGATACAGAGGATCTGTCAAGCTGGAGCTTGACAGATCGCAAAAGTCAGTTTTCAGTGCATGCGCATTACGGGTTGAAAACCGGCTTTTGCGATGCCTTCCCGGGTCCATACACACTCCGTACGGATCCAGGAAGGCCAGGATTTCCAGTTGGGATAATACTTACATTGCACATATAATATACATTTGTATAATATACATTTGTATATTATAAGTTTTATAAGTACACCTCTGTGTATGTTAACTGCGCACCTATAGTACCATACACCAGTAGTACTATTCACCAGTATATACAACACAATTTGTATTGGCGAGTATCCTGTGACCATCCATGTGTCATGACCCAGATATGTTTCACTCTGCAGAGGACAATATTGTTGTATTTTAAAGTAGATTATATAAAATGGCACTTCATTCATTTTTTTGGACCAGGCGATGCTAAAAAAAATACAGCACCACAGTTGCCAGAGAGTTGATGATTTACTGGAGAAAGAGAAGTGTGATAAAGGTAGGAGAAAGTAGGACATTTTCAACATTAGTATCTGTAATGGGGAATCATTCAGAAGACAAAAAGGATCTTAAATCAGAAGCAGCAGCCAAACGTTGTGTGACAGAGCTGCCTCCATTTAAAGGATGTTTTCACCCACTGTTCAAACAGTGCTTATCCTTTTAATGCGTGAGGCTGGATGATTGTCTCTTCTGAGCTGAGCTGATCTGCATGGGAGGGCGGGAGTGTGTCTGCCGCCTCCTACTCTCAGTTTCACCATGTCCATTTCACTCCCTGTCTCTGGGAGGCAGGCTGGGCTACACCAGCGAGGGGGGCAAATAGACAGTTCGGTGGCTCACATGGTCCATCGTATGAACAGTAAAACAAAAACCCGACTCTCCACCAGCAAAGAAAATCAAATAAAAATTAAATAAAAAGGAAAGCTGGAAACCCACTGCTAACTTTGAGGCTCTCTCGTTGCTCAGCAACCAGCAGTGCCTGGCTACATCTTTTTTCCGGTTCCAAATCTTCTCACTTTGCCCTGATCTTCAAACATGTCAAGGTATTTAAATGAAAGAACAGCGCAGAACAGCGGCAGCTTAATGACCCAGGAAGAAAGAGGGCGATTTCACTTGGGTAGCTTTATTTCCTCCCCTGCACCCCCCGCCAACCTGCTTCCTTCTAGTTCTGCGGGATCTCAGTGTTCTATGTAACACTAAATCCATCGCCATCCGTGCCCTGGTTTCAAAATACTTCAAAATACTCAAGACAGGTTCATTATTAAGGGCTCAAGTAAGGAGAATTCCCATTGGATTCAAACCCATTTCCCAGCATGTCCTTTGTAGAGATTCATTTAATTCTTTTTTGGCGCCGCCAAAATTTTGGCACCCGAGGCGACCGTCCAGTTCGCCTCGTGGTTGTGCCGGCCCTGGAGTGCGCAGATTACCCTGTGTGTGCAGTCGATGAAGCCCTGCACTTGTGGGAAACCAGCTAGAGACGCAAACCCGGGCGTCCACTCATTCTGACTAGCATCATCACAAATTTCAAAAAGTTTATTAGGATAAAGTTTACTGCTTTTTTGTAAACAGAGCGGCTCTGTGTGTGCACTTTTGTGTGTATGTATGCATGTGGCATAAATGCTGGTCCCAGTAAAACAATCTGTCTTATGCATTTATGTGCAGCCGACTGGGAGATCCCGAATATGCGGCAGTAGTGCCCTGGAAGGAACTGGAGGCAAAAAAGTTGAAGCTGGTGGTAACTTTCACAGCCACTGATACAGCATGGCCACGAGGTCCAGCATTGAGCAGGTCTTCCTCTCGGAGGCTGCAGTTGTCTGCCACCATCTAACATGACAACCTCTGTCTCCGGAAGCACTGCTCTTCCGAGAGATCAAGGAAGCTGAGCCTAAACCCATATGCTCATCCATGTTAAAATTGCCCCATCTATCTCACATGCATACACACATACAAACATACACACACACAGCCGCTCTGTTTATAAGAAAGCAGTAAACTTTACCCAAATAAACTTTTTGAAATTTGTCCTCCAAGTTTTCTTCAAATAATTTTGAAAACCAACTGAGCAGAAAGTAGTGGAAGCTAAAAATAATATTCTACCAGTACACTAATTGACTGGTACTGATGCATACTGGGAAATTAGGTATATTGAAAATGTCAGACCACGCAATCCAAATTCAGCTCACATCCTCACAGCTTTGGGCAAAAAGTCCAAGCCCAAGATTTTGGCAAAGGTTGCTGCCTTCAAGTAGAAACTTAATGAAGACATCAAAAGGCACAAAGAGTACTTCATTTGCTAAATTTAATTTGACACTAAGCCACACAAGGAGATATTAGTTCAGAATACCAAAAATGTGGTCAAAGAGGTAGGTTTGAAGGAGTGTTTTAAAGGAGGAGAAAGTGGTAGAGAGTCTGAGAGGATTAGGGAGGGAATTCTAGAGTTTCGGGCCGAGGCAGCTGAAGGCATGACCTTCCATGGTGGAGCGAGTTGTGTATCTGTAAAGCATGCACTCTCATATTCCGCCACCAGGGAGCGCATTCCCTGAAGTCCCAAGGGATCCCAGCATCCCTTGGGAGCACTGTATATAAGCCGGCCCCTAAGGCCTGTTCCTGACTCTGGAGTGTCTTAATAAAGACTGAGGTCACTGTTACTTTAACCTCCCTGTGTGCAGTCTCATCTGTATTAGGAACACAATAGAGTGAATAAAATCGGGCACGTGCAAGAGGCCTGAATTGGAGGAGCACAGAGATCTTAGAGGGTTGTAGGGCTGGAGGATGTTACAGAGATAGGGAGGGGCGAGTCCATGGAGGGATTTTCAAACAAGGATTGTAATTTTAAATATAAAAACATTAGAACACTTTCTCAAGACTTGGGAATAATCACAAATTTTCTGTTGCAAAATCATTTTAAATAGTATATTCATAAAAACAAATTAACTCAAAATAAGAACATAAGAACATCAGAATTAGGAACAGGAGTAGGCCATCTAGCCCCTCGAGCCTGCTCCGCCATTCAACAAGATTATGGCTGAACTGGCCGTGGACTCAGCTCCACTTACCCGCCCGCTCCTCGTAACCCTTAATTCCCTTATTGGTTAAAAATCTATCTATCTGTGATTTGAATACATTCAATGAGCTAGCCTCAACTACTTCCATGGGCAGAGAATTCCACAGATTTACAACCCTCTGGGAGAAGAAATTCCTTCTGAACTCGATTTTAAATTGGCTCCCCTGTATTTTAGGCTGTGTCCCCTAGTTGTAGTCTCCCCGACCAGTGGAAACAACCTCTCTGCCTCTATCTTGTCTATCCCTTTCATTATTTTAAATGTTTCTATAAGATCACCCCACATCCTTCTGAACTCCAATGAGTAAAGACCTAGTCTACTCAATCTATCATCATAAGGTAACCCCCTCATCTCCGGAATCAACCTAGTGAATCGTCTCTGTACCCCCTCCAAAGCTAGTATATCCTTCCTTAAGTAAGGTGAACAAAACTGCACGCAGTACTCCAGGTGCGGCCTCACCAATACCCGATACAGTTGCAGCAGGACCTCCCTGCTTTGGTACTCCATCCCTCTTGCAATGAAGGCCAACATTCCATTCGCCTTCCTGATTACCTGCTGCACCTGCAAAATAACTTTTTGGGATTCATGCACAAGGACCCCCAGGTCCCTCTGCACCACAGCATGTTGTAATTTCTTCCCATTCAAATAATATTCCCTTTTACTGTTTTTTTTTCCAAGGTGGATGACCTCACATTTTCCGACATTGTATTCCATCTGCCAAACCTTAGCCCATTCAATTAACCTATCTCAATCTCTTTGCAGCCTCTCTGTGTCCTCTACACAACCCGCTTTCCCACTAATCTTTGTGTCATCTGCAAATTTTGTTACACTGCACTCTGTCCCCTCTGCCAGGTCATCTATGTATATTGTAAACAGTTGTGGTCCCAGCACCGATCCTTGTGGCACACCACTAATCACCGATTTCCAACCCGAAAAGGACCCATTTATTCCGACTCACTGCTTTCTGTTAGCCAGCCAATTCTCTATCCATGTTAATACATTTCCTCTGACTCCGTGTAGCTTTATCTTCTGCAGTAACCTTTTGTGTGGCATCTTATCGAATGCCTTTTGGAAATCTAAATACACCACATCCATCGGTACACCTCTATTCACCATGCTCGTTATATCCTCAAAGAATTCCAGTAAATTAGTTAAACATGATTTCCCCTTCTTGAATCCATGTTGCGTCTGCTTGATTGCACTATTCCTATCTAGATGTCCCGCTATTACTTCCTTAATGATAGCTTCAAGCATTTTCCCCACTACAGATGTTAAACTAACTGGCCTATAGTTACCTGCCTTTTGTCTGCCCCCTTTTTTAAACAGAGGCGTTACATTAGCTGCTTTCCAATCCGCTGGTACCTCCCCAGAGTCCAGAGAATTTTGGTAGATTATAACGAATGCATCTGCTATAACTTCCGCCATCTCTTTTAATACCCTGGTATGCATTTCATCCGGACCAGGGGACTTGTCTACCTTGAATCCCATTAGCCTGTCCAGCACTACCCCACTAGTGATAGTGATTATCTCAAGGTCCTCCGTTCCCACATTCCCGTGACCAGCAATTTTTGGCATGGTTTTTGTGTCTTCCACTGTGAAGACTGAAGCAAAATAATTGTTTAAGGTCTCAGCCATTTCCACATTTCCCATTATTAAATCCCCCTTCTCATCTTCTAAGAGACCAACATTTCCTTTAGTTACTCTTTTCCGTTTTATATATCGGTAAAAGCTTTTACTATCTGTTTTTATGTTTTGCGCAAGTTTACTTTCGTAATCTATCTTTCCTTTCTTTATTGCTTTCTTAGTCGTTCTTTGCTGTCGTTTAAAATTTTCCCAATCTTCTAGTTTCCCACTAACCTTAGCCCACCTTATACGCATTGGTTTTTAATTTGATACTCTCCTTTATTTCCTTGGTTATCCACGGCTGGTTATCCCTTCTCTTACCGTCCTTCTTTTTCACTGGAATATATTTTTGTTGAGCATTATGAAAGAGCTCCTTAAAAGTCCTCCACTGTTTCTCAATTGTGCCACCGTTTAGTCTGTGTTTCCAGTCTACTTTAGTCAAATCTATCCTCATCCCACTGTAGTCCCCTTTGTTTAAGCATAGTACGCTCGTTTGAGACACTACTTCCTCACACTCAATCTGTATTACAAATTCAACCATACTGTGATCACTCATTCCGAGAGGATCTTTTACTAGGAGATCGTTTATTATTCCTATCTCATTACACAGGACCTGATCTAAGATAGCTTGCTCCCTTGTAGGTTCTGTAACATACTGTTCTAAGAAACAATTCCGTATGCATTATATGAATTCCTCCTCAAGGCTACCCCGTGCAATTTGATTTGACCAATCGATATGTAGGTTAAAATCCCCCATGATTACTGCCGTTCCTTTTTCACATGCCTCTATTATTCCCTTGATTATTGCCCGCCCCACCGTGAAGTTATTATTTGGCAGCCTATAAACTATGCCCACCAGTGACTTTTTCCCCTTACTATCTCTAATCTCCACCCACAATGATTCAACATTTTGTTGATTAGAGCCAATATCATCTCTCACAACTGCCCTGATAACATCCTTTACTAACAGAGCTACCCCACCTCCTTTCCCTTCTTGTCTATCTTTCCGAATTGTCAGATATCCCTGTATGTTTAATTCCCAGTCTTGGCCCCCCTGCAACCACGTTTCTGTAATGGCCACCACATCATACCCATTTGTCATGATTTGTGCCGTCAACTCATTTACTTTATTTCGAATGCTGCGTGCGTTTAAGTAGAGTGTTTTAATACTAGTTTTTAAACCATGATTTTTAGTTTTGACCCCTCCTGCAGCCCCTTTATATTCATACATATTGTCCCTTCTTATCACCTTGTGGTTTACACTTACCCCAGTGCTACTCTGCTCTGTTGCCTCCTGCCTTTTGCATTCTTTCTTGGGGCCCTGTTCATCTGTGCTCTCACCCACTCTAACTAGCTCAGAGCCCTCTCCTGGGTTCTGAATACTCCTTGCATTGAGGCATCGAGCTTTCATGCTTGCCTTTTTATTACACTTTGACCCTTTAGAATTTTGCTGTACAGTGGCCCTTTTTGTTTTTTGCCTTGGATTTCTCTGCCCTCCACTTTTACTCATCTCCTTTCTGTCTTTTGCTTTTGTCTCCTTTTTGTTTCCCTCTGTCTCCCTGCATTGGTTCCCACCCCCCTGCCATATTAGTTTAACTCCCCCCTATTTATAATGTCAGTTCCTTTGTAAATTGGCCATCAGTGCTCTTACATGAGTGCATTAAGGATTCTGTGAGTGACTCAGCTGAAGAGAAAATGAACATTCTTTCAGTTTCAGTGCTAGCCAGCGTTTACTATTTTACATGGTCATCTGTGCTTTTCCAAAAAGTGATGTTGATGCTTCACGCTAATTGTTCTCTTTCAAATTCCATTAGAACAGAAATGTTATTCAAACTTCTATTCATTCCTGACTGTAAGCACTGGCTTATACTCATGTGCAAAGCTGGTCCTGAAAACGCACAATTTAAAATGCTCTTGGCATTAAAAGATGATGAATTAGATGCCCAAATTATCTTCAATTCATTTTTTCTTGCAAAAATGCCTGACATCGATTCAGCAGGTGTGGCTAATTACAGCAAATGCATGCTCTATAATAGAGATTCACATTGGTTACTAACTCTATTCGATGAAGAAGCAGTGCAACAAGAGATTAAACCCCATTTCAAATTTATTTTGTTGATTTCCTACCTTTATATGTTGTCAACATTTTTTTAAATCCTCATAAAAATTCAATTTCATTAAATTCTCATTAAAAAAAAGCTAAAGTTAAAAAACCTACATCTTCAGCATCGTTTAATGAACATTGTGTTACCATGGTGCGCAGAACGTACTGGCATCTAATCAGATAATATTGGCCTGGGCCTCCCAGAATATACATAAGGAAAGATTCAGGAAAGAGAAAGCTGTGGGGTGACCTAATAGAAGTCTTTAAAATTATGAAGAGGTTCAGTAGGGTAGGGAAGATGCTCCCATTTGTGGGGGAGTCCAAAATCCAGGCGCCATAAATATAAGATAATCACTAATAAATCCAGTAAGGAATTTAGGCGTAACTTCTCCACTCAGAGAATGGTGAGAATGTGGAACTCACTACCACATGGAGCGGTTGAGGCAAATAGCATAGATGCATTTAAGGCAAAGCTAGATAAGTGCATGAGGGAGAAAGTAATAGAAAGAGATTTTGATAGGGTGAGAAAAAGTAAGATGGGAAGAGGTTTGCGTGGAGCATAAACACCAGCATGGACTAGTTGGGTCGAATAGCCTTTTTCTGTGCTGTTCATTCTATGTAAGTTGAACTTTTTAGGCTAACTACTTTTATGTATTAGATCATGTGTCAGAAGTATATCTTTTCTGGTTTTAATCAGAATATTTGAACATTAATGGGTGAATTTTACTTGCCAAAAAATGAGAGGCTAATGTAGGATTTTCTAAGATTAGCTTCATTATCTATTGATAAGGAGCTTCTGGCATAGATTGGATACTGCTCGGGGGAGCAGGAAGTAGTGCACAGCTGCAGCTCCTGAAGGCTGCATAATAATTTATTTAAAGGAATATTTTCATGTTTTCACTGTAAAACTAACTCCCCAAAGGCTCTCCACCACCTATAAGGCATACATGAGGAATGTGATGGAATACTCTCCACTTGCCTGGATGAGTGCAGCTTCAACAACACTCAAGAAGCTCGACACCATCCAGAACAAAGCAGTCCACTCAATTGGCACCTCATTCACCAGCTTAAACATCCGCTCCCTCTGGCACTGGGTTATTGTGGCTGCGGTGTGTACTATCTACAGGATGGACTGCAGCAACTTGCTTGTTTGGAGGGATGGAGATCCTATTAGAGGAAGTTAATATGTTGGGCCACCCTCATGTGTGAAGAAATACCCAGACTGTTTGGCAGGTGATGGTTGACGAAGTGCACACAGGCTTAAACAGCTAGACAACCTGTGAGCAGGTGAGGAACACAGGAGCGTAGGAAAGTAAAAGATTCTGCAGTTCATCAGACTGGTCTCAAAAACCAAAATCTCTCAAATATCCATCCAGTTCTCCCTTAACTATTTCTGCACCATCTGCCTCCACTGCCTCCCTGTGTAATCCGCTCAACACCCACCACTTTCTGATTAAATTAATTACATTCTAAGGGACATGGGCTCAATCTTCTAAGCTCAAGCCCTGTCCCCTAGTTCGAGAATTTGTGGCAAACTCCAACATATTGGGAAAATAGTCAGCAAAGTCTGCCATGGTAAGACTAGTAGTCAGCATCACACTAAGTAACCAAAGTATTCAACCTACTAACTCTCTGCTTTCACCCTGTTGGACTCTAACTGAGGCTGTATGCTAAAACATTAGAAAAAAATAACCTGTACCATAAATCTCGATCAATCAAAAATCAGAGGACCTCCTTTAAAGGCTAATTTTATTTTACAATAGAATAGGCCTCCCTCCAAGGCCTGGTTTATCTGGGTGAAATTACACAGCATATTACTACTGAGAATGACTGCAAATTGCATTTGTGCACACCAGCATGTTATCGCACTTCATTTTAATATTATAATGACTCAGCCATCTGTTTTACGTGAGAGCTTCTTTCACCTACATTCTACCCCCTTCCCTGGATGTGCACACATGGTGAATCATGGATATAGAGCGACCATTGGGATCTCCCCCAGATTCCCTGATGCTCAGCTCACCTCCCTTATTGTGCCAACTACATTGGCAATTGGAAAATATATCCATATATCTTTTTATATACATTTTAGCTTCATCAAAATGGGCAAAGTTAAACAGCTTTCTATAAGTTGCTAGCTTCAAGTTATTTGCCTTTGCCTATCTGAAGGTATCACAATGTCAAATTACCTCAGGATTTCAATACACTTGAGGCCTCTGTGACCGGTGAGCAAAACAGGGGCTGGAGTGCAAAACAGGTGGCAACATTATTATTTAATTTGTTAAATTTCCGTTGTTATTTTATGATTTGGGTTTTTATTAGTTGTGTCCCTCTAAAAAGGGAGCACTTTTGTTAGATTGTTAGGTTGATGACACTGGGGCAACCCAATGTCTCCTTATGAGTTTTAATTAAAAAAGGTATCAGGATTTCACTCACAGCTGTGAAAACTTTTGAATTTCCAAACAATTGTTAACCTCTGCTAATTAAGTAATGGCTACTTAATAGATTAATGCATGTGTTAATTTTTAGTTTTCTAGTTGACTAATATGGTCATTGAGGAACAAGGTATTTATCTGACGAAGGGTCATCGACCTGAAACGTTAACTCTGTTTCTCTCTCCAAAGATGCTGCCTGACCTGCTGAGTATTTCCAGCATTTTCTGTTTTCATTTATATGCAAGATTTAGAAGATACAAAGACCATCCAGGTGATAGAAATGCTTGCCCATGGCTTTCGCACTGCTCCTGGGTCCTGTCTGTTAATCTGAGGTGGAAGTTGAGCGGCCATTGAATCAGCTGTTGAGTTGACAGCTTCAAATGTAAAGTAAAAGCTTACAGAGAAATATTCCATCAGCCATAAGCTCATTCTCACTGAATTTCCACAACAGATTCAGAATGCTGCAAGCCTTTACACAAGTCTCCATCCAGCCTGACTTCATTACCTCTCTCGCCAGTAACAGATTGCTTCTGACATCTCTACTTCACCTGCTATCTATTCCATTAGCACGGGTGCCCTTTATACTCTCTCACCTTAGTTCTCAGAATCCCACCACGATCAGCCCCAACACCAGCAGCACCCACAACAACACCAACCTTCTCCACAATCACCTGATGCTGCACAGGACACAGGGCATCAGCACTCGAGCACATTGCTGCCTGAGAGGTCAGGGATGGCCTCACCATGGCCAGATTGACTTCTCTTGATGCTGTACACACTGGCTGCCATATGATGTGCCAGATTGGCACCACCCCACAATAACACCGTAAAACATCCCTACAATGCCCAAGCCGTTCCTTTCACATTCATCACCATTGCGGTGGGTACCATTATGTCTCACCATTCACTGCAACTCACTAAGCCATTTCCAAAGGTGCACACAAATCTGCCCAAGAACACAAACTGTTGAAAATAAAGGTTTCAATGTTTGACACCACATTAACAGAAACCTTACATGAACATTGCATAAAACATCCATATGTCTACCCTTGTGCATTGTTAGTTGGTAAGATTGCACTAGAATTAGGGTGAGTGTGAGGGGTGGCTAGTGAGATGGGGTTGTGATAATATAGATAGAGAGGGATGGGTGGAGATGCAAGTTAAGTTGGTGTGAGTAAGGATGTGCAGGAGAAGGGTAGGGAAGGCAGAGTGATGGGAAAGTGATGAGAGGCACAACAGGATGAGATTGCGATCATTGAAAAGTTTGTGGCAATGCACCCAGGTTCTTCTGAATACATTTCATTCTTGTGTCCTCCTCTGCAATGTGCAACCAGGCTGTGTTGGTGTCCTGTGGAGGTCTATTCCACCACTGGGAAGGGAAGAGGACCTCCCTGTGTGCTGTGATTCCCTCCATAAGCATATGGAAGGAGTCACGGGAGAGCCTGGGTGCAGTGCTTGTCAGTGTTGCAGCACCTCAATGCTGTCGAACACTGACAGCATAACTTTCAAATTTAAGTTGGCCATGGTCCCTTTAAGGAAACCAGCTGATGATGCATCATCAAATGATGTCACTAGACCTGCTTGCTCTAATTGGCCGGGAAATGCACCAGCTGGGCATAACAAGCCCAATCAAGGTAAATTTATTCTACGCAGCGGAGCCAGGTCCCGCCACCAACGTTGCCCACCACAGACCAGTCGAGGTCAGCAAAATCGCAGCCAGAGATGCCTGTGGCCTCACATTGGTGCCTATTGTCTGGTTAGTAGTAGCTTCTAAGTAAGTAGCAGTTTAATTTAAAGGGGAAAAGTTAAATAATTGGGAACCTTTCAGTTTTAGGCAGAGAAAAACAAGGTAACTCTCCAGTAGGAGGCAATTAGCAGCAAGTTAAAACCAGTTCTGTAAACGACTGACCAGTAGTGAGTCATCTGACCGAGATACAATTTAAAAAGAGGCAGCTTGTGCAGAGCACGGAGTGCAGCAGCATAGAGTGGCATTTGTGAGTATGGTAAGTGGATGAGTTTTAAGGGCAAGCGGGGGTGGCTGGTGCTGTTTTGTTTTGTTTTTCAGACCAGTGCTGACACTAGAGCAGCTGATCAGGAATGCGAGAGTAGGAGACGGAGGCCCAGAGACCAGCTCAACCAGCTGCAGACAAAGATAGAGGGGTGCAAAATTGAGAGGTGACGTCACAGCCAAACTGGTAAGTGGTTGGTTGTTTGACTGGTAAGTATAACTCTCTTTTAGACTGACTTTTAGATTGGTTTAATTGGCAGCGAACTACTAAGTAGCTGTTGGTTTAAATGTAAATTTTAATAAGTAAATTAATTTAAGGGTTAAGTCATGGCAGGAGAGCTCGGATCCATGTCATGCTCCTCCTGTGCTATGTGGGAAATCAGGGACGCTTCCAGTGTCCCTGACTACTATGTGTGCAGGAAGTGTGTCCAGCTGCAGCTCCTGACAGACCGCATGACGGCACTGGAGCTGCGGATGGACTCACTCTGGAGCATGCGCGATGCTGAGAATGTTGTGGATAGCACATTTAGTGAGTTGGTCACACCGCAGGTAAGGGTTAGGACAGATAGTGAATGGGTGACCAAGAGACAAGGCAAGAGCAGGAAGGTAGTGCAGGAGTCCCCTGCGGTCATCTCCCTCCAAAACAGATATATCGTTTTGGATACTGTTGGGGGAGATGACTTACCAGGGGAAGGCACCAGCAGCCAGGTTCATGGTACCATGGGTGGCTCTGCTGCACAGAAAGGTGGGAAAAATAGTGGGAGAGCTATAGTGATAGGGGACTCTATTGTAAGGGGAATAGATAGGAGTTTCTGTAGCCGCAACCGAGACTCCAGGATGAAATGTTGCCTCCCTGGTGCAAGGGTCAAGGATGTCTCGGAGCGGCTGCAGAGCATTCTGGAGAGAGAGGGTGAACAGCCAGTTGTCGTGGTACATGTAGGTACCAACGATATAGGTAAAAAGCGGGAAGAGGTCCTACAAGCTGAATTAGGGAGCTAGGAGTTAACTTAAAAAGTAGGACCTCAAAGGTAGTAATCTCTGGTTTGCTACCAGTGCCACGTGCCAGAGTAGAGGGAGCAGGATAGTTAGAATAAATACGTGGCTTGAGCAGTAGTGCAAGAGGGAGGGATTCAAATTCCTGGGACATTGGAACAAGTTCTGGGGGAAGTGGGACCTCGACAAAAGGGACGGTCTGCACTTGGGCAGGACTGGAACTGATGTCCTAGGGGTAACATTTGCTAATGCAGTTCTGGAATGCTTAAACTAATATGGCAGGGGGATGGGAATCAATGCAGCGAGACAGGGCAAAGTAAAATGGAGTCAGAAACAGATGGTAGAAAGGTAAAAAGCAATAGTGGAAGGCCAAGTAAACAAAGGCAGGAAACAAAAAGGGTCACACTACATCATGGTTCTAAAAGGACAAAGGGTGTTAAAAAAACAAGCCTGAAGGCTTTGTGTCTTAATGCAAGGAGTATCCATAATAAGGTGGATGAATTAACTGTGCAAATAGATGTTAACAGATATGATGTGATTGGGATTACAGAGATGTGGCTCCAAAATTCAGGGTTGGGAACTCAACATCCAAGGGTATTCAACATTCAGGAAGGATAGAATAAAAGGAAAATGAGGTGGGGTAGCATTGCTGGTTAAAGAGGAGATTAATGCAATAGTAAGGAAGGACATTAGCTTGGATTATGTGGAATCTATATGGGTAGAGCTGCAGAACACCAAAGGGCAGAAAACGTTAGTGGGAGTTGTGTACAGACCTCCAAACAGTAGTAGTGATGTTGGGGAGGGCATCAAACAGGAAATTAGGGGTGCATGCAATAAAGGTACAGCAGTTATCATGGGTGACTTTAATATGCATATAGATTGTGCTAACCAAACTGGAACCAATACGGTGGAGGAGGATTTTCTGGAGTGCATAAGGGATGGTTTTCTAGACCAATATGTCGAGGAACCAACTAGGGGGGAGGCCATCTTAGACTGGGTGTTGTGTAATGAGAGAGGATTAATGAGCAATCTTGTTATGCGAGGCCCCTTGGGGAAGAGTGACCATAATATGGCGGAATTCTACATTAGGGTGGAGAATGAAACAGTTAATTCAGAGACCATGGTCCAGAACTTAAAGAAGGGTAACTTTGAAGGTATGAGGCGTGAATTGGCTAGGATAGATTGGCGAATGATACTTAAGGGATTGACAGTGGATGGGCAATGGCAGACATTTAGAGACCGCATGGATGAACTACAACAATTGTACATTCCTGTCTGGCGTAAAAATAAAAAAGGGAAGGTGGCTCAACCGTGGCTATCAAGGGAAATCAGGGATAGTATTAAAGCCAAGGAAGTGGCATACAAATTGGCCAGAAATAGCAGCGAACCCGGGGACTGGGAGAAATTTAGAACTCAGCAGAGGAGGGCAAAGGGTTTGATTAGGGCAGGGAAAATAGAGTACGAGAGGAAGCTTGCAGGGAACATTAAGATGGACTGCAAAAGCTTCTATAGATATGTAAAGAGAAAAAGGTTAGTAAAGACAAACGTAGGTCCCCTGCAGTCAGAATCAGGGGAAGTCATAACGGGGAACAAAGAAATGACAGACCAATTGAACAAGTACTTTGGTTCGGTATTCACTAAGGAGGACACAAACAACCTTCCGGATATAAAAGGGGTCAGAGGGTCTAGTAAGAAGGAGGAACTGAGGGAAATCATTATTAGTCAGGAAATTGTGTTGGGGAAGTTGATAGGATTGAAGGCCGATAAATCCCCAGGGCCTGATGGACTGCATCCCAGAGTACTTAAGGAGGTGGCCTTGGAAATAGCGGATGCATTGACAGTCACTTTCCAACATTCCATAGAAGCTGGATCAGTTCCCATGGAGTGGAGGGTAGTCAATGTAACCCCACTTTTTAAAAAAGGAGGGAGAGAGAAAACAGGGAATTATAGACCGGTCAGCCTGACATCGGTAGTGGGTAAAATGATGGAATCAATTATTGAGGATGTCATAGCAGCGCATTTGGAAAGAGGTGACATGATAGGTCCAAGTCAGCATGGATTTGTGAAAGGGAAATCATGCTTGACAAATCTTCTGGAATTTTTGAGGATGTTTCCAGTAGAGTGGACAGGGAGAACCAGTGGATGTGGTGTATTTGGACTTTCAGAAGACTTTCGACAAGGTCCCACACAAGAGATTAATGTGCAAAGTTAAAGCACATGGGATTGGGGGTAGTGTGCTGACGTGGATTGAGAACTGGTTGGCAGACAGGAAGCAAAAGTAGGAGTAAATGGGTACTTTTCAGAATGGCAGGCAGTGACTAGTGGGGTACCACAAGGTTCTGTGCTGGGGCCCCAGCTGTTTACATTGTACATTAATGATTTAGATGAGGGGATTAAATGTAGTATCTCCAAAATTGCAGATGACACTATGTTGGGTGGCAGTGTGAGGTGCGAGGAGGATGCTATGAGGCTGCAGAGTACTTGGATAGGTTAGGTGAGTGGGCAAATGCATGGCAGATGAAGTATAATGTGGATAAATGTGAGGTTATCCACTTTGGTGGTAAAAACAGAGAGACAGACTATTATCTGAATGGTGACAGATTAGGAAAAGGGGAGGTGCAACGAGACCTGGATGTCATGGTACGTCAGTCATTGAAGGTTGGCATGTAGGTACAGCAGGCGGTTAAGAAAGCAAATGGCATGTTGGCCTTCATAGTGAGGGTATTTGAGTACAGCGGCAGGGAGGTGTTACTGCAGTTGTACAGGGCCTTGGTGAGGCCACACCTGGAGTATTGTGTACACTTTTGGTCTCCTAACTTGAGGAAGGACATTCTTGCTATTGAGGGAGTGCAGCGAAGGTTCACCAGACTGATTCCCGGGATGGCGGGACTGCCATATCAAGAAAGATTGGATCAACTGGGCTTGTATTCACTTGAGTTCAGAAGAATGAGAGGGGATCTCATAGAAACGTTTAAAATTCTGACGGGTTTAGACAGGTTAGATGCAGGAAGAATGTTCCCAATGTTGGGGAAGTCGAGAACCAGGGGTCACAGTCTAAGGATAAGGGGTAAGCCATGTAGGACCGAGATGAGGAGAAACTTCTTCAACCAGAGAGTGGTGAACCTATGGAATTCTCTACCACAGAAAGTTGTTGAGGCCAATTCACTAAATATATTCAAAAAGGAGTTATATGTGGTCCTTACTACTAGGGGGATCAAGGGGTATGGCGAGAAAGCAGGAATGGGGTACTGAAGTTGCATGTTCAGCCATGAACTCATTGAATGGCGGTGCAGGCTCGAAGTGCCGAATGGCCTACTCCTGCACCTATTTTCTATATTTAGAAATGACCAAGCTGGTGTCTGTAATGGCTGACCCAACATGGGATTCTGATAGTTACATGTTGCTTTACTTTGTTCTGTAAGTATGTGAATTTATTGGGCCGGATCTTGTTGGAACGGGGCATCTCACAGTGCCTGCCGTTAGTTAGACTTTTTCCTGCACCCTTCAGATCTTGCTTTGCACCATAACTTGCTAGAAGTGCAAGCTGATAATGGCACAATGAGGGCAAAGGGGCATCTGAGACCTCAGTGAACAGCGGAACCAACAGTCTGGCCGAGAAATTGGCTTCCTTAGCTCCCCCTGATATCGCCTCCGGGTGGGCGTTAACATGGCGCGAAGCACTTACCGACTGGGTGCAGTGAGAAGATCGACTCCCGTTATATTCGGCGGGAGGTTTGCAATGGCAGTAGGATGTTGCATTCCGATCTCCTTCGCCCAGAGATTGTGATGACATTGTCGTGCGCATCGCCCCGGTAGTGCCCCGGACCCGAACTTCAGTTCCGCCCCCTGCAGCATCACCGGCAGCTGAGGAGGTGTTCATCAGGAGGCCGGGCACTTTGGGGACGATACTTAAAGGCGAGGTAGCCGGGGTAAGTGAAAAAAATTCTGAAACACTCTTTCTCTTTTTTTTACATTTGGTTTCACCAGCGATTGATCAGCCTATAAATCTTAATTATTAACATTCTCAATTGTCACATTGTTAAATTGGTACTTACACTTTTATTTGCCAGCCCTAACTTTTGGTGACATGTTTAATCGGCAGATAATCTGCAAATTCAGTCAGTTCTTAAAAATAATGGTAAGGCTAAGGACGAGATGCAATTTGTGTGAAGGAAACAGCTTAAATTAATCAGCAAGTTCTGGAGATCCGCAACTCAGGGCATATCTCTTAATCCCCTGAATTTGCTTGTCGATTTGTGCATTACTGACAGCATGAGTCATTATCACGCTGTTATTTTACAAGCAAGGTTTGGCCTATCGAGTCAGGGATTTGAAAGGCTATCATAATACCATCAAAATCTATTTTGATTGAAAGATTTGAAACCAGAAGCTGCCTGAACCGAGTGAAAATATGGCAAGATTTTGCTGGATTTTTGGTTCATTTCATGTTGTTCCATCACAAGTCGCTCTGGTGAGGCAGGATTCTGTGAGTGCAATATTCAAGTAAAAGGACTGATAATTGAAAACAATATTACTGATTTCATCTGCTGATTCATCTGTTTGCTTCTGTAAAAGTTTACTTCATAAAATAACCTAATTAGTAGTTTTTAACCTGAGCTGTGTGGTCTGTTAGCATGATGTTTTCTGCCAATTTGGAAAGATCAGGAACATGTGATGGCCATACCAAACTATTTCCAGCACACACCTCAACAGTATGAGTTAATTGTTTACTGAGTGGTACACTATCCCAGAAATGTTGTGAATGAGATCAAATCTGGCTCCAGAGGAGGCATAAGCTTGTCTATGGAACATTAAAGGCTGAATTTAACTCGCTGAAATGAGGCGCAGCTGATGTGGGGATTTTCTGAGATCATCTTCATTAACTATTCAGAAGGAGCTTCTGGCATGGATTTGCACAGCTTGATTAAAGAGTGTTGAGAAGTAACCCAAAGTACCTCATGGGCCATTCACAGCATGCAATAAAATGATGCAGAGTAATAAATATAATATAAGAGTAGAGAAAAGTTCTAAATAATAACACAAGATTTCAATATTCAAGATGAAGGGTGGGGGTGATTTAACATTTTTCAGTAATTTTGAGACCAACCTAATACTGTGCAGAAAATGTCATATTGAGCAGAAAGTCTCAGTTAGGCGAAGTTGAGCAATGTGTTTCAAACTGCCATTTTCCACTATTGGACCTCAAGTAGCAGTTAAGGTCATTTTGAATGGATCCAAATATATTTAGCATTTTATAAACAATTATGTGGTGTGCACTCGGGAGGTGCAGATCCAAATAGGACCCATAGGGTGACAAGCTGACAGCAGGCTCATCCTCTTAGGGAGGACTGAGCCACTCAGGATGGTAGGGAAAATCTTATTTTTATCCACTTCAGTTAAGAGAACATTCTATGCAAAAGTGAAAAATGTAACATACTAGTTCAGCTGAATGCAGAATAAATTTGCTCAGTACACGAGGGAGCAATAAATAGAAGGATATGATGACAGGGTGAGATGAAGTTAGGTGGGAGGAGGATTGTATGGAGCAAAAACACCAGATCTGTTGGGCCAAATGGCCTGTTTCTGTGCTGTAAATTCTAAGTAAATCAATTACCTACCACAGGATAGCTTGGCTAATTCTGTTGCCATGAGGGCATCCATTTATTTTACCTAATACTCCTGTTGCCTCTTAACTCCATCAAAAGCAGATTTAACAATGTAGATAAGTGAGAAGATGCTGATTTAAATGAGTTTATTGGCCCATAATTTGCGTCAGCGGCGAAGCAAAGGCGCTTGCAGAAAGTTGCCCACGAAGATGGAGAGCGGGCAGGAAAGTGGACCTGAGTCCATGATCGGATCAGCCATGATCATATTAAATGGTGGAGCAGGCTCGAGGGGCCGTAAGGCCTATTCCTTCTGTTCTTATTAACGATCACATGATCTCGGTAACGAGAAGTTTGCTTTCTCGATGTGCAATTGATTGTAGTACCGTGTAATGTTAATTCCCCAGCAAAGAGCTGCAGTGAAGTCAACAAGCTGTTTAAGCAGCCAATCATATTGAAGAATTCTCACAGACAGCAAACCAGGAAATGAAAAGAAGCTTTTATGTGCACATTTTAAACATGTTACAGAGAGCGAACTAAAGATTGGGACTTTCAGATGGGGATAAAGTATAAGCTGAAATATGAAGAAACTTACTTTTTTAAAAAAGTTTTATGAAATTGTAATTTTTATCACAATGGAGAAATTTGACACTCCACAAATATAAAAATTAGTTTTTCAGTTCGCTGTCATTACCCACCACAGAAACCAAGCCATTGTCTTTGTTGAATGGTGAAGGGATGAGTGGCATTCTGTCATTGTTCAGAATCAGAGCATGAAGTGCATGTAACAGTCCCCCTGGAGGCTCCACTTTGTAACCATATGCATTTTCCTCACAAGAATAATGGATGTGTGAGCTGGGGGTGTTGCTCAGAGTCTCTAATCTGAGGTAGGTCCTGTAAGAAATCACCAACACAAACTTTTGGGGCTTCTCTGCTTCTGAGTGCTCAATGGCTATAGAATTAGAAAATTGAGATGGGATACCCCACTCCCACCTATTGCAGGTTTAGGTCCTGCTTCAATAACTGCCCTCCCCCGCTTGCAATTCTCAGAGCAATGTAAAGGGCTGAAGGCCTGGTAAATTGCATGCTGATCCCTGAGGGCAACAGTCATGGAAATAGCCATTATGGACATTATAGCAGTATTTCTAATACTATTTTTCTAACACTTGACCAACATTACATAAGATGCATTGATTATTCTGCTCTCCCAAAAACCCATTAACCTTTATTTATTTACAGTATTTAATTTTTTCTCTACCTCTCTAGGTGGATTTACATTATTCACTTGAGGAGCACCTGTCCACCCTCCTCAAATCCCAACCTCTTTTTCTTCAGTTTTTTGAGATCCTGTTTAAAGTTTTTTTTCTTTCTGTTACTTCTCAAGGTGGATCTGTAGTTTTTGCCAGAGCTGTCATTGGTGTAATCTTGAATTGAGAAGGTTTTTCCTATTGTCAGTCTCCACAGTACCATAAACAGGTGCTCATTTGCTTTGATCTGGGCCTGGTTGACTGCCACCTGCAGAAGGTTCGAGCTCAGTGCCAAACTATCTCATTAACATCCCCTCCTCTGGTCCCAGCGCTAAGATCAGTGTTTCTCAATAGCACAAAATGAACCCAAACAACACCATTGACTGAGAACATGTCTTAAACTGTACAAAGCACTGAAAAGATATTTTATTTTTAAGTTTGTTGTACACAGCTCAAACCTCATAGTTATTATTTGAAAGTATTCTGCCTCATTGTCATAAGTGTCAGCCTTGGCACAGTGGGTAGCACTCTCCTCTGAGTCAGAAGGCTATGGTTCAAGTCCCACTCCAGAGACTTTAAGCACATAATCTAGGCTGATACTATCACAGGTACTGCCTTTCAGAGGAGAAATTAAACCAGGCCTCATTTTCCCCCCTCAGGTGGATGTAAAAGATCCCATTATTTGAAGAGCAGGAAAGTTCTCATAGTGTCCTGGCCAATATTTATCTTTCAGGCAGGTTGGTTGTCTAGTCATATATCTGCTGATGAAGATCTTGAAGTGACCTTGAAGACCTTGGCTGCCATATTTCCCTACATTATAACAGTGACTACACTTGAAGGGTACTTTATTGTCTGTAAAGTGCTTTGATATTTTGAGAACATGGAAGGTGGTATATAAATACAAGTCATTGTGTACACTAGGGTGCAGAATTTCCACAGGATTATATATATCGCCAAGGGTCGATTGAAATTTTCAGCTCTTAAGACTGAAACAGAATTCAAACCCACAGCCCAAGAGAGTGCTGGTAAAATGATTCATTTACTGGATAAGCAATTGATTATTTTCAGAAATTGTGCAATTTTAGCTTCATACACTAAACTACTTGAGGAAGGGAAAAAGGAAGTTAAAAAGTAATTTGGAAAAAAATTGAGTGATTTGATCAGTTCATTTTGTGGTAGTCACTTGACCTGATTGCTAAGAGAACTGGTTGGCAGACAGGAAGCAGAGAGTCGGGATAAACGGATCCTTTTCAGAATGGCAGGCAGTGACTAGTGGGGTGCTGCAAGGTTCAGTGCTGGGAACACAGCTATTTACAATATGCATTAACGATTTAGATGAAGGAATTGAGTGTAATATCTCCAAGTTTGCAGATGACACTAAACTGGGTGGCGGTGTGAGCTGTGAGGAGGACGCTAAGAGGCTTCAGGGTGACTTGGACAGGTCAGGTAAGTGGGCAAACGCATGACAGATGCAGTATAATGTGGATAAATGTGAGGTTATCCACTTTGGTGGCAAAAACACGAAGACAGAATATTAGCTGAATGGCGGCAGATTAGGAAAAGGGGAGATGCAACGAGACCTGGGTGTCATGGTACATCAGTCATTGAAAGTTGGCATGCTGGTACAGCAGGCGGTCAAGAAGGCAAATGGTATGTTGGCCTTCATAGCTAGGGGATTTGAGTATAGGAGCAGGGAGGTCTTACTGCAGTTGTACAGGGCCTTAGTGAGGCTTCACCTGGAATATTATGTTCAATTTTGGACTCCTAATCTGAGGAAGGACGTTCTTGCTATTGAGGGAGTGCAGCGAAGGTTCACTCGACTGATTCTTGGCATAGCAGGACTGATATATGAGGAGAGACTGGATTGAATGGGCCTGTATTCACTGGAGTTTAGAAGGATGAGAGGGGATCTCATAGAAACAGAAAAAATTCTGACGGGGCTAGACAGGTTAGATGCAGGAAGAATGTTCCTGATGTTTGGGAAGTCCAGAACCAGGGGACATAATCTAAGGATAAGGGATAAGCCATTTAGGACTGAGATGAGGAGAAACTTCTTCACTCAGAGAGTTGTTAACCTGTGGAATTCCCTACCGCAGAGAGTTGTTGATGCCAGTTCATTGGATATATTCAAGAGAGAGTTAGATATGGCCCTTACAGCTAAAGGGATCAAGGGGTATGGAAAGAAAGCAGGAAAGGGGTACTGAGGTGAATGATCAGCAATGATCATATTGAATGGTGGTACAGGCTCGAAGGGCCGAATGGCCTTCTCCTGCACCTATTTTCTATGTTTCTATGTTTCTAATTTTATGGGGAAAGTGCGACTGATTTTTAAAAATTAGTTCATGGGATGTGGGCCAGGATTTATTGCCCATCCCTAATTTCCCATGAGAAGGTGGTGGTGGTGAGGAGGTGGAGGTGGTGAGCCGCCTTCTTGAACCACTGCAGTCCGTATGGTGAAGGTACTCCCGCAGTGCTGTCGGGGAGGGAGTTCCAGCAATTTGACGCAGCGATGATGAAGGAACGGCGTTATATTGCCAATTCAGGATTGTGTGTAACTTGGAGGGGAACATCGAGGTGATGGTGTCCCCATGCGCCTGCTACCCTTGTACTTGTAGGTGATGAGGGCGTGGGTTTGGTAGGTGCTGCTAAGGGAGTGACCGTTGAAGGTGATGGATGAGGTGCCAATCAAGCGGGTTGCTTTGTCCTGGATGGTGCTAAGCATTTTTAGTGTTGTTGGAGCTGCATTCATCCAGGCAAATGGAGAGTATTTCATCACACTCCTGAATTGTGCCTTGTAGATGGTGGAAAGTGTTTGCGGAGTCAGGAGGTGAGACAGAATACCCAGCCTTTGACCTGCTCTTGCAGCCACAGTATTTATGTGACTGGTCCAGTTAAGTTTCTGGTCAATGATGACCCCCAGCATATTAGTGGTGGAGGATTCTGTGATGGTAATGCCATTGAATGTGAAGGGGCGGTGGTTAGACTTTCGCTTGTTGGAAGTAGTCATTGCCTGGCACTTATGTGGCATGAATGTTACTTGCCACTTATCAGCCCAAGCCTGAATGTCGTCCAGGTCTTGCTCCATGTGGGCATGCACTGCTTCATTATCTGGGGAGTTGTGAATTGAACTGAACACTGTGCAATCATCAGCGAACATACTCACTTCTGTCTTTATGATGGCGGGAAGGTCATTGATAAAGCAGTCAAAGATGGTTGGGCCGAGGACACACAGAAACATAGAAACATAGAAAATAAGTGCAGGAGTAGGCCATTCGGCACTTCGAGCCTGCACCACCATTCAATAAGATCATGGCTGATTATTTACTCAGTACACCTTTCCTGCTTTCTCTCCATACCCCTTGATCCCTTTAGCTGTAAGGGCCATAATTAACTCCCTCTTGAATATATTCAATGAACTGGCATCTTCTGTCTTCTGAATAGACCCTCGCTCTCCTAGTACTTCCGGAAGGTTATTTGTGTCTTCCTTCGTGAAGACAGAACCAAAGTATTTGTTCAATTGGTCTGCCATTTCTTTGTTCCCCATTATAAATTCACCTGAATCCGACTGGAAGGGACCGACGTTTGTCTTCACTGATCTTTTTCTCTTCACATATCTATAGAAGCTTTTGCAGTCAGTTTTTATGTTCCTGGCAAGCTTCTTCTCATATTCTATTTTCCCCCTCTTAATTAAACACTTTGTCCTCCTCTGCTGAATTCTAAATTTCTCTGAGTCCTGAGGTTTGTTGCTTTTTCTGGCCAATTTATATGCCTCTTCCTTGGATTTAACATGATCCTTAATTTCCCTTGTTAGCCAAGGTTGAGCCACCTTCCCGGTTTTATTTTTACTCCAGACAGGGATGTGCAATTGCTGAAGTTCACCCATGTGATCTTTAAATGTCTGCCATTGCCTATCCACCATCAACTCTTTAAGTATCATTTGCCAGTCTATTCACGCCTCAATTCACGGAGTGCAGCAGCATAGAGTGGCATTTGTGAGTTTGGTAAGTGGGTGAGTTTTAAGGGTTATTCCCTTTAAACCATTTGGAGGCTTGAGTAAATTGTTAGTGGCAATTGCCTGTAGCTTCTAAGTAAGTAGCAATTTAAGTTAAACGGGAAAAGTTAAATAGTTGGGATTCTTTCAGGTTTCGGCAGAGAAAAACAAGGTAACTCTCCAGCAGGAGGCAATTAGCAGCTAGTTAAAACCAGTTCTCTAAACGACTGACCAGTAGTGAGTCATCTGACCTAGATACAGTTTAAAAAGAGGCAGCTTGTGCAGAGCACGGAGTGCAGCAGCATAGAGTGCCATTTGTGAGTATGGTCAGTGGGTGAGTTCGGGCAAGTGGGGGTGGCAAGTGCTGCTTTGTCTTGTTTCTCCTACCAGTGCTGACACTAGAGCAGCTGATCAGGAGTGCGAGAGTAGGAGACGTAGGCCCAGAGACCAGCCCAACCAACTGCAGACAAAGATAGAGGCATGAGAAATCGAGAGGTTACATCAGAGTGCGGGGAGGAGCAGCGTCAGCGCCTGTCCGGTGTCAGCGGCCTACAAAGGCCCAGCGGCAGTCGGTGAGCGAGCAGTGCGGGGAGGAGGGACAAGAAATCAAAAAGTGACGTCACAGCCAAGCTGGTAAGTGGTTGGCTGATCGGCTGGTGAGTATATCTCTTTGATTTTGTGTTCTAATAGATAAGAGGATAAATGACTAAATAGCTGTTTAATGTGTATAGTGGGAGTCAGTGTTTTTGCTGGGTAATTTAAGGGTAACTAGTGGGATGGCAGGGCAGCTCATTCAAACAGAATGCAGCACCTGTGCCATGTGGGGATTCCTGGATGCTTCCCGCAACAGGGATGACCACATGTGCAGGAAGTGTCTCCAGCTCCTCCAACTCAAGCGCCGAATCTCGGAGCTTGAGCGAGGACTGGAGACACTGAGGAGCATCCGAGAGAACGAGAGGTACATGGATAGCATGTTTCAGGCATTGGTCAGCCCACAGATTAAAAGGGTACAGGAAGATAGGGAATGGGTGACCGTCGCACACAAGAGTATGGCGAGGCAGGTAGTGCAGGAGTCCCCTGAGGCTATCCCGCTCTCCAACCGGTACTCTATTCTGACAACTGGCGAGGGCGGTTATGCATCTGGGGAGTGCAGCCAAGTAAACAGCACCGTGGGTGGCTCAGCTGCACAGGGGGTGAGGAAGAAGACGGGAAGGGCTATAGTGATAGGAGATTCAATAGTTAGGGGAGCAGATAGGCGCTTCTGCGTCAGCAAAACTGACATCAGGATGGTGTGTTGCCTCCCTGGTGCAAGGCTCAATGATGTCACTGAGCGACTGCAGAACATTCTGGGGAGGGAAGGGGAACAGCCAGTGGTTGTGGTCCACGTTGGTACCAACGACATAGGTAGAAAGAGGCGTGACGTCCTGAAAGCTGAGTTTAGGGAGCTAGGAGTAAGATTGAAAGCCAGGACCTCAAAGGTGGTAAACTCGGGATTACTGCCAGTGCCACGTACTTGTGAGGGTAGAAATAGGAAGGCTAATCAGATAAATACGTGGCTGGGGCATTGCTGTGGGAGGGAGGGCTTTAGTTTCCTGAACAATTGGGACTGCTTCTGGGGTAGGTGGGACCTGTACAAGTCGGACACGTTACACCTCAACAGAGACGGGACCAATGTTCTCGCAGGTGGTTTTGATAGTGCGGTTGGGAGGGCTTTAAACTAGCTTGACAGGGGGATGGGAACCCAAGAGAGGGCTCTGAGCTCGTTAGAGTGGGTGAGAGCTCAGATGAACAGACCCCAAGAAAGGATGCAAAAGGCAGGAGACAACAGAGCAGAGTAGCACTGGTGTAAGTGTAAACCACAAGATGAGAGGAAGGGACAATATGTATGAATATAAAGAGGCTGCAGGAGGGGTCAAAACTAAAAATCATGGTTTAAAAACTAGTATTAAAACACTTTACCTAAACACACGCAGCAAAGTAAATGAGTTGACGGCACAAATCATTACAAATGGGTATGATTTGGTGGCCATTACTGAAACGTGGTTGCAGGGTGGCCAAGACTGGGAATTAAACATACAGGGGTATCTGGCAATTCGGAACGATAGACAAGAAGGGAAAGCCTTGACGAGGAATTCATACAATGCACATGGGATTGTTTCTTAGAACAGTATGTTACAGAACCTACAAGGGAGCAAGCTATCTTAGATCAGGTCCTGTGTAATGAGACAGGAATAGTAAACGATCTCCTAGTAAAAGATCCTCTTGGAATGAGTGATCACAGTATGGTTGAATTTGTAATACAGATTGAGGGTGAGGAAGTAGTGTCTCAAACGAGCATACTATGCTTAAACAAAGGGGACTACAGTAGGATGAGGGCAGAGTTGGCTAAAGTAGACGGGAAACACAGACTAAACAGTGGCACAATTGAGGAACAGTGGAGGACTTTTAAGGAGCTCTTTCAAAGTGCTCAACAAAAATATATTCCAGTGAAAAAGAAGGGCGGCAAGAGAAGGGATAACCAGCCATGGATAACCAAGGAAATAAAGGAGAGTATCAAATTAAAAACCAATGCGTATAAGGTGGCCAAGATTAGTAGGAAACTAGAAGATTGGGAAAATTTTAAACGACAGCAAAGAATGACTAAGAAAGCAATAAAGAAAGGAAAGATAGATTACGAAATTAAACTTGCACGAAACATAAAAACAGATAGTAAAAGCTTTTACCGATCTTTAAAACGGAAAAGAGCGACTAAAGTAAATGTTGGTCTCTTAGAAGATGAGAAGGGGGTTTAATAATGGGAAATGTGGAAATGGCTGAGACCTTAAACAATTATTTTGCTTTGCGCTTCACAGTGGAAGACACAAAAACCATGCCAAAAATTGCTGGTCACGGGAATGTGGGAAGGGAGGACCTTGAGATAATCACTATCACTAGGGGGCTAGTGCTATACAGGCTAATGGATCTCAAGGTAGACAAGTCCCCTGGTCCTGATGAAATGCATCCCAGGGTATTAAAAGAGATGGCGGAAGTTATAGCAGATGCATTTGTTATAATCTACCAAAATTCTCTGGACTCTGGGGAGGTACCATCGGATTGGAAAGCAGCTAATGTAACGCCTCTGTTTAAAAAAGGGGACAGACAAAAGGCAGGTAACTTTCGGCCGGTTAGTTTAACATCTGTAGTGGGGAAAATGCTTGAAGCTATCATTAAGGAAGAAATAGCGGGACATCTAGATCGGAATAGTGCAATCAAGCAGACGCAACATGGATTCATGAAGTTGAAATCATGTTTAACTAATTTACTGGAATTCTTTGAGGATATAACGAGCATGGTAGATAGAGGTGTACCGATGGATGTGGTGTAGTTAGATTTCCAAAAGGCATTCGATAAGGTGCCACACAAAAGGTTACTGCAGAAGATAAAGGTACGCGGAGTCAGAGGAAATGTATTAGCATGGATCGAGAATTGGCTGTCTAACAGAAAGCAGAGAGTCGGGATAAATGGGTCATTTTCGGGTTGGAAATTGGTGGTTAGTGGTGTGCCACAGGGATCGGTGCTGGGACCACAACTGTTTACAATATACATAGATGACCTGGAAGAGGGGACAGAGTGTAGTGTAACAAAATTTGCAGATGACACAAAGATTAGTGGGAAAGCAGGTTGTGTAGAGGACACAGAGAGGCTGCAAAGAGATTTAGATAGGTTCAGCAAATGGGCTAAGGTTTGGCAGATGGAATACAATGTCGGAAAATGTGAGGTCATCCACCTTGGAAAAAAAAACAGTAAAAGGGAATATTATTTGAATGGGGAGAAATTACAACATGCTGGGGGTCCTTGTGCATGAATCCCAAAAAGTTAGTTTGCAGGTGCAGCAGATAATCAGGAAGGCAAATGGAATGTTGGCCTTCATTGCGAGAGGGATGGAGTACAAAAGCAGGGAGGTCCTGCTGCAACTGTACAGGGTATTGGTGAGGCCGCACCTGGAGTACTGCATGCAGTTTTGGTCACCTTACATTAGGAAGGATATACTAGCTTTGGAGGTGGTACAGAGACGATTCACTAGGCTGATTCCGGAGATAGGGGGGTTACCTTATGATGATAGATTGAGTAGACTGGGTCTTTACTTGTTGGAGTTCAGAAGGATGAGGGGTTATCTTATAGAAACATTTAAAATAATGAAAGGGATAGACAAGATAGAGGCAGAGAGGTTGTTTCCACTGGTCGGGGAGACGAGAACTAGGGGGCACAGCCTCACAATACGGGGGAGCCAATTTAAAACTGAATTGAGAAGGAATTTCTTCTCCCAGAGGGTTGTGAATCTGTGGAATTCTCTGCCCAGGTAAGCAGTTGAGGCTAGCTCATTGTATGTATTGAAATCACAGATAGATAGATTTTTAACCAATAAGGGAATTAAGGGTTATGGGGAGCGGGCGGGTAAGTGGAGCTGATTCCACGGCCAGATCAGCCATGATCTTGTTAAGTGGCGGAGCAGGCTCGAGGGGCTAGATGGCCTACTCCTGTTCCTAATTCTTATGTTCTTATGTTATGTTCAAACCATCGAAGTTACCTTTCTTTTAGTTCAGGACCCTAGTTTCTGAATTAATTGTGTCACTCTCCATCTTAATAAAGAATTCTACCAGATTATGGTTACTCTTCCCCAAGGGGTCTCGAGCAACAAGATTGTTAATTAGTCCTTTCTCATTACACATCACCCAGTCTAGGATGGACTGCTCCCTAGTTGGTTCCTCGACATATCGGTCGAGAAAACCATCCCTAATACACTCCAGGAAATCCTCCCCCACCGCATTGCTACCAGTTTGGTTAGCCCAATCAATATGTAGATTAAAGTCACCCATGATAACTGCTGTACCTTTATTGCATGCATCCCTAATTTTTTGTTTGATGCTGTCCCCAATCTTACTACTACTGTTTGGTGCTCTGTACACAACTCCCACTGGCGTTTTCTGCCCCTTGATATTCCGCAGCTCCACCCATACCGATTCCACATCATCCAAGCTAATGTTCTTTCTTACTAGTGCATTAATTTACTCTTTAACCAGCAATACAACACCGCCTGCTTTTCTTTTCTGTCTACCCTTCCTGAATGTTGAATACCCCTGGATGTTGAGTTCCCAGCCTTGGTCACCCTGGAGCCATGTCTCTGTGATGCCAATTACATCACACCCGTTAACTGCTAACTGCGCTGTTAATTTGTCCACCTTATTCCGAATACTCCTCGCATTGAGGCTCGGAGCCTTTAGGCTTGTCTATCTAACACACTTTGCCCCTTTAGAATTTTGCTGTAATGTGGCCCTTTTTGCTTTTTGCCTTTGGTTTCTCTGCCCTCCACTTTTACTTTTCTTCTTTCTATCTTTTGCTTCTGCCCCCATTCTACTTCCCCCTGTCTCCCTGCATAGGTTCCAATCTCCCTGCCACATTAGTTTAACTCCTCCCCAACAGCACTAGCAAACACTCCCCCTCGGACATTGGTTCCGGTCCTACCCAGGTGCAGACCGTCTGGTTTGTACTGGTCCCACCTCCCCCAGAATCGGTTCCAATGTCCCAGGAATTTGAATCCCTCCCTTGTGCACCACTCCTCAAGTCACGTATTCATCTGAACTATCCTGCGATTCCTACTCTGACTAGCACGTGGCACTGCCCTGAGGAACTCATCCAGCAATATTCTGGGGCTGAGAAGATTTGTCTCCAACAATCACAAACATCTTCCTTTGTGTTATGTATGATCCAGCCAGTGAGAAGTTTTCCCTCTGATTCCCAACTAGGGCTCCTTGATGCCACACTTGGTGAAATGCTGCTCTCACCTCACCTCTGGAATTCAGTTATTTTGTCCGTGTTTCGACCAAGGATGTAATGAGGTCTGGAACCGAGTGATCCTAGCAGAACCTAACTGGGCTTTGGTTAGCAGATGAGTACGTGCCGCTTAATAGCACTTTCAACGATAGCCACCATCATTTTGCTGCTGATTGAGAGTAGACTGATGGGATGGTAATTGGCCAGATTGGACTTGTCCTGCTTTTTGTGGACAGGACATACCTGACAGTTTTCCACATTGTCGGGTAGATGCCAGTGCTGTAACTGCACTGTAACAGCTTGACTAGAAGCTAGTTCTGGAGCACAAGTCTTCAGCACCACAGCCGGTATGTTGTTGGGGCCCAATGCGCTCAACACTTGGAGTGAATCAAATTTATCGGTTTGGATTTGTCCTGGAATTTGATTGGCTGGGTTTGTGTCGCATGTTCATTTTTGATTGATAGTGGTAGGTTTTCCTGCAGATTAGATATCTGACCAAACCTGTATATTTAGGTGAATAGAAAGTGGTTATTTAAGCAAATCAAAAAAGCAGCAGAGATGAATCATCATGCATGTGCCACTCTGACTGTGATGTATACAGCAGTGTGGTGCACACAACATACAAAAGACTTTGCCCTGGATTTTGCTGTCAGCAGTGAACGAAAGGTGCTAACTGTTCATTAACTTACACGTTCTCACAGACTTTCTATGACCTTTTACACTTGCTCTGATTGGAAAGCCATTTTGGCACAGTTCCCTCTACAGGAGATCTGAGATCTGTGCTGTTAAGTATGGAAGAACTCCACAAGACTGATTACTGTGAGCTAAAACTGATGTGGCCATAGTCTCTTTAATATAACTTCAGAGTGCCTAAGAAGCATGGCAGACAACCTTTTATACTCCCTTGCATGAGGTGTGCAGGTGACCCTTGGGCCTCCAACAGTTGCGCCCTCTGGTGGCAAGTCTTACAGTGTTGACATACATACTCCCCCGCTGTCCCCCCATAGTCTTTGATACAAATTATTTACAAGTTGAGACGATCGGGGCCCTACGCTCCCTGGTTGATCGTCTGAATTCAAACTCTGGCATGGGTGAGTTGGTCGGACTATTGCTGCACTGCGGCGCGGTTGGTCTAACAGGACTGTTGGGAATGGTGGGTTCATCCTCTTGATCGACAGCGAGGTCGATTGCTGGTTGGATGTGTGTTAGTGATCGATGATGGTGATGTCCTCTTCAGGTTGTTCCGGGGTTGTCGGTGAACTGCAGTTTTGTCTGATCAAAATGCTTTCTGCACGTTTGTCCATTTAATAGTTTGACTATAAACACTTTATTCCCCTCCTTGGCCAAGACAGTGCCAGCGACCCATTTAGGACCATGACCGTAATTCAGGACAAACACAGGGTCATTAACATCAATGTCATGCGATACAGCCGCGCGATCGTGGTACATGTTTTGCTGGTGACGCCGGGTTTCCACATGATCATTTAGATCTGGGTGCACTTGGGAGAGCCTGGTTTTGAGTGCTCTCTTCATTAACAATTCTTCAGTTGGAACCCCAGTGAGCGAGTGGGATCGCATTCGGTAGCTGAGCAGAACCAGAGATATGCGGGTCTGCAAGGAGCCTTCCGTCTCGCATTTCAAGCTCTGCTTGATAGTTTGGACTGTCTGTTCCGCTTGACTGTTGGATGCGGGCTTAAACAGGACAGACCTGACATGCTTGATGCCATTGCAGGACATAAACTTGTTGAATTCTGAGCTGGTGAAACACGGTCCATTGTCACTGACAAGGACGTCAGGCAAGCCATGGGTGGCGAACATAGCCGGAGGCTTTCAATGGTGGCAGTGGATGTGCTGGATGACATGATTACACATTCAATCCATTTAGAGTAAGCATCCACTACAACTAAAAACATCTTTCCGAGAAAGGGGCCAGCAAAATTTACGTGGACCCTGGACCACAGTTTGAGAGGGCCATGACCACAGACTCAATGGAGCCTCCCTTGATGCAGTGCTCAGTTGTAAGCACGTGTTGCACTGGTGTACGCATGACTCGAAGTCCGAAGCAATGCCGGGCCACCAAACATGCGACATGGCTATAGCCTTCATCATGACTATGCCTGGGTGGGTATTGTGTAGGTCGTGTATGAATGTTTCCCTGCCTTTTTTTGGCAAAACCATGCGATTACCCCATAAAAGAAATTCCGACTGATTGGACATTTCATCTTTGCGTTGGTGAAACGGTTTAATTTCATCTTGCATCTCCCCGGGAACGGCCGACCAGCTTCCATTGAGGATGCAACTTTTTACAAGTGATAGCACAGGATCCTGGCTGGTCCAGGTCCTGATCTGGCGAGCAGTGACAGGTGACCCCTCACTCTCAAAAGCATCCATGACCAGCAGCAAGTCTGCAGGCTGTACCATTTCCACCCTGGTAGTGGGCAATGGTAGCCGACTGAGGGCATCAGCACAGTTCTCCGTGCCTGGTCTGTGGCGGATAACATAGTCATAGGCGGACAACGTTAGTGCCCATCTTTGGATACGGGATGAAGCATTGGTGTTTATACCTTTGCTTTCTGAAAACAGTGAAGTGAACAGTTTGTGGTCGGTTTTAAGCTCAAACTGAAGTCCAAATAGGTATTGGTGCATTTTCTTAACCCCATATACACATGCTTATGCCTCTTTCTCAACCATACTGTAGGCTCTTTCAAATTTGACAGACTTCTAGATGCGTATGCAACCGGTTGAAGTTTGCCCGATACATTGGTTTGCTGTAACACACAGCCGGCCCCGTACGAAGATGCATCACAAGCTAGCACTAATTGTTTACACGGGTCATACAGTACAAGTAACTTATTCGAACAAAGTAGGTTTCTGGCCTTCTCAAAGGATGTCTGTTGAGATTTACCCCAAACCCAGTCATCACCCTTAAATAGAAACATAGAAAATATGTGCAGGAGTAGGCCATTCAGCCCTTCAAGCCTGCACCACCATTCAATATGATCCTGGCTGATCATTTTTGTAACTTCAGTACCCCATTCATGCTTTCTCTCCATACCCTTTGATCCCTTTAATCGTAAGGGCCACATCTAACTCCCTTTTGAATATATCTAACGCACTGGCCTCAACAACTTTATGTGGCAGAGAATTCCACAGGTTCACAATTCTCTGAGTGAAGAAGGTTCTCCTCATCTCGGTCCTAAATGGCTTAACCTTTATCCTTAGACTGTGACCCCTGGTTCTGGACTTCCCCAACATCGGGAACATTCTTCCTGCATCTAACCTGTTAATCCCATCAGAATTTTATATATTTCTATGAGATTCCCTCTCATTCTTCTAAATTCCAGTGAATATAAGCCTAGTCGATCCAATCTTTCTTCATATGTCAGTCCTGCCATCCCGGGAATCAATCTGGTGAACCTTCGCTGTACTCCCTCAATAGCAAGAATGCCCTTCCTCAGATTAGGAGACCAAAACTGTACACAATATTCAAGGTGTGGCCTCACCAAGGCCCTGTACAACTGCAGTAAGACCTCCCTGCTCCGAGATTCAAATCCTCTTGCTATGAAGGCCAACATGCCATTTGCCTTTTTCACCGCCTGCTGTACCTGCATGCCAACTTTCAATGACTGATGCACCATGACACCCAGGTCTCGTTGCACCTCCCCTTTTCCTAATCTGTCACCATTCAGATAATATTCTGCCTTACTGTTTTTATCACCAAAGTGGATAACCTCACATTTATCTACATTATACTGCATCTGCCATGCATTTGCCCACTCACCTAACCCTTGTCCAATCACCTGCAGCCTCCTAGCATCCTTCTCACAGCTCACACTGCCACCCAGCTTAGTGTCATCTGCAAACTTGGAGATATTACATTCAATTCCTTCGTCTAAATCATTAATGTATATTGTAAATAGCTGGGGTCCCAGCACTGAACCTTGCGGTACCCAACTAGTCACTGCCTGCCATTCTGAAAAGGACCCCGTTTATTCCTACTCTTTGCTTCCTGTTTGGCAACCAGTTCTCTATCCACGTCAGTACATTACCCCCATACCATGTGCTTTAATTTTGCACACTAATCTCTTGTGTGGGAACTTGTCAAAAACCATTTGAAAGTCCAAATACACCACATTCACTGATTCTTCCTTGTCACTCTACTAAATGGATTGAATGCGTAATCATGTGCAATGGTTCCAGCAAAGTGCTTAACCTGGGTAGAAAGTTACCAAAATAGTTGAAGAGTCCCAGGAACGAACGAAGCTCCATCACATTCTGTGGTCTGGGTGCATTCTCGATGGCCTCTGTCTTTGAGTCTGTTGGTCTGAAGCCGTCTGCTGCAATCTTTCTCCCCAAAAATTCGACCTCTGGCACCAGGAAAACCCACTTGGAGCATTTCAGCCTGAGTCCCACTCTGTCTAGTCGACTTAGAACCTCTTCCAGGTTGTGCAGGTGATCGGTGATGTCACGACCGATAATCAGGATGTCGTCTTGGAACACAACGGTGCGTGGAACCGATTTTAGCAGATGCTCCATGTTCCTCTGGAAGATGGCAGCAGTCGAACGAATCCCAAAAGCGTACCTGTGGTATATAAACAGTCGTTTGTGCGTGTTGATGCGCGTCAATCTTTTCGTAGATTCAGCCAACTCCTGTGTCATGTAGGCGGAGGTTAGGTCCAACTTGGTGAACGACTTCCCCCCTGCTAACGTTGCGACCAGGTCAGCCACCTTGGGAAGCGGGTACTGATCCTGTAATGAGACTCTGTTCATCGTTATCTTGTAGTCTCCGCAGATTCTGATCGTGCCATCGCTTTTCAACACCGGAACAATCAGACTGGCCTACTCATTGAACTCGACTGCCGATATGATTCCCTCTCGTTGAAATCTGTCCAGTTTGATCTCGACTTTCTCCCTGATCATATATGGAACCGCTCGAGCCTTGTGATGAATGGGCCTTGCATCGAGAACTAGATGGATCTGCACTTTGGCGCCTGTGAAATTGCCGATACCTGTTTCAAATAGCGACGGAAACTTGCTCAGCACTTGGGCGCACGAGGCATCATCCACTGAAGATAGTGATAATTCATGCACAGCTCCATCGTACGATACCTTAACTGCCGCATTGCCAATAACTGGTATGAGCTCTTTGGTGTAGGTGTGCAGCTTTGTCTGAATTGGGCTCAGTTTGGGCCTTTGTGCCTTGTTGCCCCACAGTTTCTCAAAAGCCTTCTGGCTCATAATTGACTGACTCGCCTCCGTGTCCAACTCCATTGATACCGGAATACCGTTCAATTTGACTTTCAGCATAATAGGAGGGCTCTTGGTGGTGAAGGTGTGTACCCCATACACTTCGTCCTCGGGTTGCCATCTTGTTTGTTCAGCGTGATCCGCGCCGGCTCTGCCATGTGGTGAGACGCAGCACTCTTGCACATTTGCTGGAGGTGCCCCATTGTTTCGTAGCCTTTGCACACGTAGTGCTTGAATCGACATTGATGGGTTCGATGATTACCCCTGCAGTTCCAATATGGTGTTAATCGATTTGCATTCACGCACGATGGCGGACTCTGAGTCATCCTAGGTCTTACAGCTGCAGGTGTGTAGACCCTGCCATATGCAGTTCCGCCTGCTAGCTACATTATTTTATGCACAGTACTTGCCGGTGAGCTTCGATGCTGGGAAGATATCTGTCTGGTATTATTGCTCGTGGATATGAATGCCTGGGCTATCGTGATGGCCTTGCTCAGATCTAGGGATTCGGCGGACAGCTGCTTGCGAAGAATGATCTTGTGGCCGATGCCAAGCACAAAATAGTCCCACAGCATTTCCCCCAAAAATCCAGCAAATTCACAAGTTCCCGCAAGGCATCTCAGGTCGGCAATATAACCCGTCACATCCTGGCTCTCGGAGCGGTAATGCGTGTAGAAGCGATACCTGGCCATTAATATGCTCTCCTTCGGCTTGAGGTGGTTCCGAACCAGCATACACAACTCTGTATATGTCTTCTCGTTAGCTTTCTCTGGTGCTAGCAGATTCTTGATGAGGCCGTATATTGTGGGTCCACACTCGGTGAGGAGAATCGCCCTACGCTTGATCGCTTTATCATCCCCATCCAGCTCGTTGGCCACGAAGTACTGGTCGAGATGCTCAATGGAGGCTTCCCAATCATCACCCTCTACAAATCTCTCTAAAATAACAACGGCAGCCATGACCGCTTGAAAGTTCGTAATCTGTTACTTGTCGCCAATTGTTAAGTATGGAAGAACGCCACAAGACTGAGTACTGTGAGCTAAAACTGATGTGACCATAGTCTCTTTAATACAACTCCAGAGTGCCTAAGCAGCATGGCAGAGAACCTTTTCTGTGTGCAGGTGACCCTTGGGCCTCCAACAGTTGCGCCCTCTGGTAGCAAGTCTCACACAGTTACAATGTTTACATACATAACATGTGCGAACAGGAAAAGCAACTGTGTATCTCCTTAACCAATCACATTGAATAATCCTTACTGAGACATGCAGGGAGTTATTTTGGCCCAAGGTTGAAAACAGGCGCTAAGTGGGTTTTGTGCTCATAAGCCATGCCTGCTTGAAAGTCTGGACTTATTTCACAGTTTTGGTCCTAATTGCTGATTTCCATAACTTGAACTTGCCTGGAGATGCTAAACCAGACATCTGCAGGTTTAGCACTCAAGTACTGATTAGACACAATTTTCGTGGAACAGTTTATGTGGGCTCCTCGCAGCCACTTCCACTGAAGGTGTGGACTGCAGTGGCTGGCATACAGCAGCACATTGTAGGATGGCTCAGGGACTGATGGAGAGGGCGTATGTCAGATCGAAAGCCCGTATTTTCCGAATACATCGCTTTCGGCATAGTCTGAGATGACACATGCTGGGCTGAAAGTTCTGTTGTGTATGTATAATATATGTATATACCCTGTCCACTCAATGTATAGTTACATAAGACCACTGAATGTATCTTCACACTGTATACACTATGTCTGTACCACCAGAGGATGCAACTGGTGGAGACCTAGGGGTCACCTGCACATTGCAGGTAACCAGGTATAAAAGGGAGTGCATCTTACTGTACCCTCATTCAGGAGCTGCAATAAATGGACTAAGGTCACAACAGTTCAAGTGTAATACCTTACCTCGTGGAGTCATTACTAGAGTGCTTACAGACACAATAAGTTCAAGCAGCTTTTCTGATGAGCAAGGATTGTAAATTGAAGTTTAAATCAAAGCAGAGAATGTCTCCACAGAAACAGATGCTAGAAGGTGTGAAAATCATTCAGTCATTCAAATGTGTCAATTTGGTCACCTGTGTGTTATAGTAATAAAATTCATGGCAGGAGTCAATTGCGGCAATAAGACCTGATTTCAGGACTTTGGGTAGCTGGTTGTTTAGCTTATATTGTCATCCTGTTAGTATTTGTTTGTACTTTTGATGTACCATGATTTATTGACAGTATGTATGGAATATAGAGTTCAAAGACCCGATATTGTATAAGAGTTGGGAGCGAACACTGTTTTAGCAGAGACACACTAGAAAATGTGTGAGTCTCGAGAGCAGGCAGAGTCACAAGAATTGGAGAGTGTCTCTCACAAGCAAGGAGCATGCACTGGTTTTGTGAAGTTTATGCCTCAGTAACTTTCATATTGTTTTTTATGCAATATGAAGTTCTAATAAAGACCTGATCCTGCCATTACTACTACTGAGTGTGTGTGTAATCTGACGTTTAAAGCAACAAAACGAAAAAGAGCAAGAAAGCAGTCCAACAGCACACAGTTTCTCGGATGCAACAATAGAGGTCTTGGTGGAGTAGGACCATATGAGGAGGGATGTCCTATACTCACAGGGGGAAGAGGGATGTCCTATACCCACAGGGGGAGGAGGGATGTTCTATACCCAGAGGGGGGAGGAGGGATATCCTATACCCAGAGGGAGAGGAGGGATGTCCTATACCCACAGGGGGAGGAGGGATGTCCTATACCCAGAGGGGGGAGGAGGGATATCCTATACCCAGAGGAAGAGGAGGGATGTCCTAAAACCACAGGGAGAGAAGGGTTGTCCTATACCCATAGGGGGAGGAGGGATGTCCTATACCCAGAGGGGGGAGGAGGGATATCCTATACCCACAGGGGGAGGAGGGATGTTCTATACCCACAGGGGGAGAGGAGGGGTGTCCTATACCCACAGGGAGAGGAGGGATATTCTATACCCAGAGGGGGGAGGAGTGATATCCTATACCCACAGGGAGAGGAGGGATGTCCTATACCCACAGGGAGAGGAGGGATGTCCTATACCCACAGGGAGAGGAGGGATGTCCTATACCCACAGGGGGAGGAGGGATGTCCTATACCTACAGGGGGAGGAGGGATGACCTATACCCAGAGGGGAGAGGAGGGATGTTCTATACCCAGAGGGGGGAGGAGGGATATCCTATACCCACAGGGAGAGGAGGGATATCCTATACCCAGAGGGAGAGGAGGGATGTCCTATACCCAGAGGGGGGAGGAGGGATGTCCTATACCCACAGGGAGAGGAGGGATGTCCTATACCCACAGGGGGAGGAGGGATGACCTATACCCACAGGGGGAGAGGAGGGATGACCTATACCCATAGGGCGGGGAGGAGGGGTGTCCTATACCCACAGGGGGAGAGGAGGGATGACCTATACCCACAGGGGGAGAGGAGGGATGACCTATACCCACAGGGGGAGAGGAGGGATGACCTATACCCACAGGGGGAGAGGAGGGATGACCTATACCCACAGGGAGAGGAGGGGTGTCCTATACCCACAGGGGGAGAGGAGGGATGACCTATACCCACAGGGGGAGAGGAGGGATGACCTATACCCACAGGGGGAGAGGAGGGATGACCTATACCCACAGGGCGGGGAGGAGGGATGACCTATACCCACAGGGGGAGAGGAGGGATGACCTATACCCACAGGGCGGGGAGGAGGGGTGTCCTATACCCACAGCGGGGAGGATGCAACTTCGTCCTGCTTGCCCTCCTGTCCACCTGTCCTGCAGCAGCTGATACTGCTCTGTCTGACCTCGTGTCTTCCTCCCATTCCTCATCCAAACCAAGGGGGCCCCTTGAAAGATTCCCATGACCAAGCACTCTCTTTCTCCTGGTGACAGGAGTAGCACAGCACTTATACTTTTTAGGTGAATTTGCAGAATAAATGTTGCTAGAGTGTTGGTGAAGCCTTGACAAAGTGTGCCAGAAAGTCTCCCGATGTTTTTCACAGGTCCTCTTCACTCCTCCAGCAGCAACTGAACATGAAATGCTGAGTATTCCTTGAAGGAACGCTAGACATCAACACCATGTTTACTCCCAAAGAGCTAGTCGCTTTTAGGAAAGTGCGTTGGGACAAATGCTAGTCACCAAAATGCCATGCAACCTCTTTAATGAGCGCTAGCAGGCATTTTAATTGTCAATCAGCCCCTTAACAAGCCTCTGGGCGTCTGTTCCTATCGCGTGATTCAACTCATTTACTAAGGTGATGTCTTGCAAGCTAAAAAAGCGTTTCAGCTTAAGATCCCGTCTTGGCCACGTGCTGCCAAAAATCGTCCCTCGAAAGTCTGAATCAGAAAGTGTAAACTAGAATATTTAATTTAATGCTAAATTGTGTACAGAAAGCAAAATACAGAGAGAGAAAGAAAGATGGGATTAAGGGAGAGATAAAAGAGACAGAAAGAAAAAGTTAAAAAATTAAATTTTTTAAATTTTTTAAATCTCCAACAATAATTAAAATCTGAAGCTAAAGCAATGAGACTCCACACTTATAAAAGTAAATTTTCAGTACCAGAAATGTTATTTGGCAATAATTAAGGCTTATCACATTGTTAAAAATTCACTTACAATTGAATAACCTTTTCTGGTATGTTTAGTGGGTAACTACTGGGTAAGTACAGCAACTTTGCACCTTTCCATGTATTTCGCTGCTGAGATAACAGCATAGTGCAGCTTCTAGAGGAGCAGGGCAACTTGGATAGCAACTTCCTGATTTACGCATTTAATTGCACATGCATGCTCCTCGGAAGTTGCTGTCCAATATACTCTTTGATAACAGTGAGCGTTGTTAGCCTCACCATTAATTTTACTGCAAAATCCGGGCCAATAATTATATAGATCAATACTTCTACAGTTTAAAAAATAACAATGTGACAAAACTATGCATCTGCCTAGTAGACACTGCTATAAGAAAAGCCAAATGGACCATTTATTGTTTTCGTGGATAAGATTTGATTATGTTTTTGTCAACAAATAGCAAACAATGGTTGAATACTTCTCATGAAGAAGATACTTGTTTAAAAGTCAGTTTTGTTGTTTTAACAATTAACATATGCAGGTATATTTTTCCCTTCTCACTAATACAAATGAGAAAATCTGTCGTTATGAAGTGCTTTTTATTTAGTCAGCCTTCTCTATTTTATACTTGTACCTACATTGCTTACATTAGTGATGGTGTACTGATCCCCTGGGAGGACAGACACACCAACGTTAGCGTCCTCGACCAGGCCAACAGCCCCAGCATTGAAGCACTGACTAAACTTGATCAGCTCCGCTGGGCAGGCCACATTGTCCACATGCCAGACACGAGACTCCCAAAGCAAGCGCTCTACTTGGAACTCCTTCACAGCAAACGAGCCGTGAAGGAGGGGAGGGCCCTCGGTAAACCATTGGCTTGCACAGAAGGTAAACACTGACACGGGTTGTTTGGGGCAAATGGCCTGATTTTGTGTTGTAACTTCTATATTGGAGTTAGATGTAGTCCTTACTACTAGGGGGATCAAGGGGTATGGCGAGAAAACAGGAATAGGGTACTGAAGTTATATGTTCAGCCATGAACTCATTGAATGGCGGTGCAGGCTCGAAGGGCCTAATGGCCTACTCCTGCATCTATTTTCTATGTTTCTATGTTTCTATGTTTCTATGAGCCAAAAGGTGGACAGAGGAAACGTTACAAGGACACCCTCAAAGCCTCCCTGATAAAGTGCAACATCTCCACTGACACTGGGAGTCCCTGGCCAAAGGCCGCCCTAAGTGGAGGAAGTGCATCCGGGGAAAGTGCGACTGATTTTTAAAAATTAGTTCCTGGGATGATTTTAAGAGTGGAAGCAAGTCTTTCTCGATTCCGAGGGATTGCATATGATGATGACAAACTGAGTATTCATTTCTTTAAAGCTGATACATTAACACATGCAACATTTTTAGAATAGTAAATCACTTTAGTATGCTGCATATAACTTTGTGTGAAGCAGCTGCTTATAAAATGAACTGCTAAGTGTATTATTTGAAGAGAAATGAGATGCAATTCATGTTCACCCAGGTCAGGTCCCCATGAAATCGTGCTTTGGAAGTCAACCATATTCAATCATTCTCGTTGTAGTTTGCATCTAATGTCTCTGTTGCCTGAAGCTATTTGCTTTTCTGATGTCCCTTCAGTGACACGGCTAATTACGACTCCTAAATGCATTGTCATTTAAAATTAGACAATTTTGTATAGGTATTAAAATGTGACAAATTAACATTGAAATGGTCCAGATGGAACACTACATCATGTTATCCCAAGGAGAATAAAATTAAAAACAGAACACATCCACTCAGACATTAGATTGTAATGTTCAATTATAATGAGTGTAATAGACCTTCACAGCTAACCCTGTAGAACTGTTTATATTAGTGCAATGGAATTTTGCCAGGGGGTCGGGATGCAGAGCCATGAGAAAACGGGTCAATGTCATTCGTGACCAACATATATATTTTTAAGATTTTTTTTTTCTCTTGCAATGTGCAAACAACAGAAAAAACATTTCAACAATGGGATTATGACATCCATCATCATCATCATCATCATCATAGGCAGTCCCTCGGAATCGAGGAAGACTTGGTTCCACTCTTAACATGAGTTCTTAGGTGGCTGAACAGTCCAATACGAGAACCACAGTCTCTGTCACAGGTGGGACAGACAGTCGTTGAGGGAAGGGGTGGGTGGGACTGGTTTGCCGCACGTTCCTTCCGTTGCCTGCGCTTGATTTTTGTACGCTCTCGGCGATGAGACTCGAGGTGCTCAGCGCCCTCCCGGATGCGCTTCCTCCACTTAGGGCGGTCTTTGGCCAGGGATTCCCAGGTGTCAGTGAGGATGTTGCACTTTATCAGGGAGGCTTTGTGAGTGTCCTTGTAACGTTTCCACTGCCCACCTTTGGCTCGTTTTCCGTGAAGGCGTTCCGAGTAGAACACTTGCTTTGGGAGTCTCGTGTCTGGCATGCGAACTATGTGGCCTGACCAACGGAGCTGATCAAGTGTGGTCAATGCTTCGATGCTGTGGATGTTGGCCTGGTCGAGGACGCTAATGTTGGTGTGTCTGTCCTCCCAGGGGATTTGTAGGACCTTGTGGAGACATCGTTGGTGGTATTTCTCCAGCGACTTGAGGTGTCTACTGTACATGGTCCATGTCTCTGAGCCGTACAGGAGGGCGGGTATTACGACAGCCCTGTAGACCATGAGCTTGCTGGCAGTTTGGAGGGTCTGGTCTTCAAACTCTCTTTTCCTCAGGTGGCCAAAGGCTGCACTGCTGTATTGGAGACGGTGTTGGATCTCGTCGTCAATGCCTGCTTTTGTTGATAGGAGGCTCCCGAGATATGGGAAGTGGTCCACGTTGTCCAGGGCCACGCCGTGGATCTTGATGACAAGGGGACAGTGCTGTGCGGTAAGGACAAGCTGGTGGAGGACCTTTGTCTTGCTGATGTTTAGCGCAAGGCCCATGCTTTTGTACACTTCAGTAAATATGTCGACTATGTCCTGGAGTTCAGCCTCTGTATGTGCGCAGACGCAGGCATCGTCCGCGTACTGTAGTTCGACGACAGAGATTGGGGTGATCTTGGACCTGGCCTAGAGATGGCATAGGTTTAACAGCTTCCCACTGGTTCTGTAGTTTAGTTCGACTCCAGCGGGGAGCTTGTTGACTGTGAGGTGAAGCATGTCATCGAGGAAGATTGAGAAGAATGTTGGGGTGATGATACCCAGCCCAGCATGTAAAATACAAAGCAAGAAAAGTTCCACGTGTTTGGTGGTGTTCCTCCCGTTCTGCCCCTATAACTTGGGCAGGAGATCAATAAAAGCCTCAGCATAAATGGCCATTATTGCTGATCTTCGCAAAAGTTACCGAGAAACATTGGGAGAACTACTGAGGAAATTTTACCTTATACATATAAAATATAGCACAAAAATTCCAATAAACCCCAATATCATGAAATGTGGTACAACTATTCCAATGAGCCCCTATTGAAAGAGCTGTATCATTTAGTCCCATAACCCCAGCTTTTTCCCTGTAAACTTGCAAATTATTTTTCTTCAAATACATGCCCAATTGCCTTTTGAAAGTTCCGATACAATCTGCTTCCACCAACCTTTCAGGTAGTGCCTTTCAGATCATGACAACGCTCTGTGTAAAATATTTTCTCCTTATTTTCCCTCTAGTTCTTTTGCCAATTATTTTAAATGTATTACCTTTGGTTACTGACCCACTTGCCAAAGGAAACAATTCTCCCTACTTGCTCTATCAAAATCCTCATAATTTTGAATACCTCTTACTAAATGTTCCAATAACCTTATCTACCCCAAGGTGAACAATCCCAGCTTCTCCAATCTCGCCACATAACTGAAGTTCCTCATCCTGGTATTATCATGGTAAACCTCCTCTGTACCTTCTCCAAAGCGCTGACATCCTTCCTAAAGTGTGGTGCCCAGAACTGTATACAATTCTCCATCTGAGGCCTAACCAGTGATTTGTAAAGGTTTAGCATGCCTTCCTGGTTTTTGTATTCAATGTCCCTATTTACAAAACCATGTATCCGATATGCGTTCTTAATCATCTTATTAACTTGCCCTTTCACCTGCAAGCATTTGTGACTATGCCCCCCAGGTGCGTCTGCTCTTGCACCCCCCTCAAATTAGCACCATTTTGATTATACTACCTCTCCATGTTGTTCCTCTCAAAATGTATCACTTCACACTTATCCACATTAAATTGCATCTTCCATGTGTCTGCCCATTTCACCACTCTATCTGTGTCCTCTTGAGGTCAGCTACTATCCGGCTCACTATTTATTACGTTGCTAAGTTTTGTATCATTCGCAAACTTTAAAATTGTACTCCCTCTACCCAAGTCCAGATCATTTATGTTATATATGCAAACTTGTATTTACTCTGTACAGCCACCAGAGGTCTCATGCCCTGGAGTCCCAAGGGATCCCATAATCCCTTGGGAGCAGAGGTATTTAAAGAGGCCTCACAGGTTGGAGAGGCACTCTGGAGACCTGCAATAAAAGACTAAGGTCACACTTTACTTTGAGTGTTCAGTCTGACTCTTTCTCCATACATAACAATTTACATATAACAAGAAAAGTAAAGGTACTAATACCGACCCCTGAGGGACCCCACTGCATCCTTCCCTTCAGTCAGAAAAACATCCATTCACGACTACTCGCTGCTTCCTATCCCTTAGTCAATTATGTACACAAGTTACCACCATCCATTTAATACCATGTTACATGGTACTTTATCAATGGTCATAAAACATCCAGCATCAGCAGAAAGTAGGCCATGAAAGAGGATGGTATAAAGAGATGCTACGTTTTTACTTTGTTCGAAAGAAAGACCTTTGCTGCCTTCAAGACCCTATGTGTGAACAGGCTTGGAGAAGCATCCTTCACAGGTCCTCATTAAATCTACGTAAGTTTTGGATGCAAGGCTCATGTGTGTAACTCTGTATGGTTTGTTAGGGTGTTTAAGATTCATGTTTCGTCAACAATAAATGAAGTGAATTATCAAATATATTACTGTCTCTCACTGTATGAATCTATTTAATGGGTAAAGGACTTAGCCAACAGAATTTAAGTTCAGAATTTTTTATCCAGAGCGTTGGGTTCTGTAAATTATATTACCTCCCATCTGAATGAATATTATGGAGCCTTTGACCATGTGCAATTTGTTGGTTTCTTGCTAGATAAAATGTTCAAGGTTGGAGTGATCCAATAGTTGCCGCCGATCCTAGAAGTGATCCTTTAACATCCCTATAGCTGAAGAAATTATCATTTTTGTAATAGGCAAATAGACAGAATATTGATGGCCTCCTTACAGGCATGCAGTCTTCCCCATCTAATTTTCTGCTATTTGCTATGCTTAGGTGGTCCAGGATGTAGGACCAGAACATTTTGTCCAAAGTGTCTTTGTGAACTGGAGAGATTGAGTTGAGGAGGGGCGGTGAGGGCAGCTACAGAGAGATTGCCTCAAATGGTTGGCAGAAATTAAAGGGAGAAAGTGCCTTTATGAAGGGGAAGGAAAGTATTCTATAAAGGGAGAGTGACTATTGGGGTAATCCTTGTGTGAGAAAAGGTAAATATACAAAATAATTTAGCAAAAATTATAGTGTATGCAGAAGGAGTGAAGGGATTAGAAGAGGAAAATCAAACTGACCGGTTAGAAGCAGGGTAAAGACTTTGAGATAAAGGAATGAGGTGAAGAATCCCTATTAAGTCCTCCAACAACATAAAGGTGAAAATCCCTACCTATAGTTAATGGAGGTTTAGATAACTCTGCAATATTTGAGGAGATCACCTTCAGAAATTGTCTGACCAGTATGAGGATTATTGACCAGGATAACTCTGTCCATGACAAAAAGGTATTGGGCAGGAAAGTGGAGTTGGGGTCGGAGATCAACCATGATCTTATTGAATGGGATGGCAGGCTCAAAGGGCTCTATTGCCTACTCCTGCTCCTAATTCTTATGTTCTTATGTTCTTGTGGTGCTAAAGGTGGAATGGAATAAGAACATAAGACCATAAGAAATAGGAACAGGAGGAAGCCATACGGCCCCTCGAGTCTGCTCCACCATTTAATAAGATCACGGCTGATCTGATCATGGACTCAGCTCCACTTCCCTGCCCGTTTCCCATAACCCCTTATCCCCTTATCGTTTAAGAAACTGTCTATTTCTGTCTTAAATTTATTCAACGTTCCAGCTTCCACAGCTCTCTGATGCAGAGAATTCCACAGATTTACAACCCTCTGAGAGAAGAAATTTCTCCTCATCTCAGTTTTAAATGGGTAGCCCCTTATTCTAAAGATTATGCCTCTAGTTCTAGTCTTCCCCATCAGTGGAAACATCCTCTCTGCATCCACCTTGTCAAGCCCCCTCATAATCTTATATGTTTTGACAAGATCACCTCTCATTCTTCTGAATTTCAATGAATAGAGGCCCAACCTTCTCAACCCCCTCATCTCCAGAATCAACAAAGCGAACCTTCACTGAACTGCCTCCAAAGCAAATATATCCTTTTGTAAATATGGAAACCAAAACTGCACGCAGTATTCCAGGTGTAGCCTCACCAATACCCTGTACAACGATAGCAAGACTTCCCTGCTTTTACACTCATCCCATTTGCAAAAAAGACCAAGATTCCATTGGCTTTCCTGATCACTTGCTGTACCTGCATAGTATTCTTTTATGTTTCATGCACAAGTACCCCAGGTCCCGCTGTACTGCAGCACTTTGCAATCTTTTTCCATTTAAATAATAACTTGCTCTTTGATTTTTTTCTGCCAAAGTACATGACCTCATACTTTCCAACATTATACTCCATCGGCCAATGGCATTAAGTTATGGCTGAGAGAGGATTTTTTTTCTCAAGCTGGAAAATATTTGTTAATAGCTTTGGGGAATGACTGAATTTCTTTAGCAGGGAGCTTATGGTTGTTTACCCTTGTTCACTTCTAAATAAACAAAACCATGTGACTAACAACATTCAGCAACAAATTCTGGAGCATTAAAATTATTTTTATTGAAAAAGCAAAAGATAAACATCTTTCTTGACAATACCAGTTTATTATTTTAAACTGGAAAGTGCCAAGGCCACAGTTCAGGAAACAGCCCTGCCAGATTTGCATGGAGGCAGTCAACCCCAGATCGGCAGTGGCTTTGGATGAAAACTATGCACAGAGCCACCTGACCTCCATTTGTGTGCGATTCACATTGCTGCGCTCTCCTCAGGCATCAGTTGATGTAGTCACCTGAGAAGCCTTTGAGGGCATTTGGGTGCAATACTGTACAGGTGCAAAATGTAGGAAAAAGATGAGGACCCATTTTTCCCTCTGTAATGCATCTGTTTTTTGGAGGAATTTCTTCACTCAGAAGTTTGTGAATATTTGGAATTCTCTACCCCAGAGGGCTGTGGATGCTCAGTCATTGAATATATTCAAGGCTGAGATAAATAGATTTTTGAACTCTAAGGGAATCAAGGGATATGGGGATCGGACGGGAAAGTGGAGTTGAGAACGATGATCAGTCATGATCTTAGTGAATGGCGGAGCAGGCTCGAAGGGCCATATGACCTACTCCAGCTCCTAATTCTTGTGTTCTTATGTTCTTATGCTATTTGAGAGCTGGAAAGAAAATCATCTATCTGGAGTTCACCAAATAATTATTTGAGCAAAGCAAAATATTCTAAAAACTTATATTACTTTATATTACAAGAAAAGAACCAGAATTACTTTAGCAGAATGTTAGTTGTACTGATGATGTACATGGCATTGCAAATCGTACATCTATCAAGATTTAATGCAATAACCAGCATAATTAAAGATGAATTAGTTCTATGATGATAAGTTCTTCCTTGTCGAATGAGGAAGGTAGGCATTATGCATACATCTCTTATACATATATCATAACCCCATGTGAATCATTTTAATTAGGTAGAACAATATATTACACACCAATGCTGGCTTTCAATAAATCACTAATGAAGAACTCAAAAGATATATAGTAGCTATAATATTTGTGATTCATCGCTTGCTGAACCTTTTTATTCTTAAAACACATCTTCACTTATCTTCAGTTAGAATCATCAGCACAAAATCATAGGGTGCAAAAAGTATATTAAAAACACATAATTCTGTTAATTTCTCATTAAAACTACAAAATCAATTCTTTCATGTAAAGAAAAAGATTTATAAAATGCATTTCACAATCACCAGATGTCTCAAAGCAGTTTACGGCCAATGAAGTACTTTTGGAGTGTAGTCACTGTTGTAATGTGGTAAACGCAGCAGCCAATTTGTGCACAGCAAGCTCCCACAAACAGCAAAGTGACAGGATCAGATAATCTGTTTTTTTGTTATGTTGATTGAGGGATAAATATTGGTCAGGACATCAGGAATAACTCCCCTGCTCTTCTTCAAAAATAGTGCCATGGGATCCATTACGTTCACTTGAGAGAGCAGATAAGGTCTTGGTTTAACGTCTCATCTGAAAGTGGTCAGCATAGGAAGAGACAAAATATGTAGAAAACAGAGGGCTAACACATGGGTGTCACATTTATTTTTTGTTAGGCCAATTAATGTTATCACTATTAAAACATTGTCACTCACACTATCTCATTGTCTCTCATGATTGAAGGCAGAGTCAGATTTTAATTTAATGGGTGTGGAAGGTGGAGACATGATTTGAATCTCATGTTGGGGGATGTTGGACCAATGCATTGAGGAGTACATGGCTGCTAGTGTGAGGAGGTATGGTTGGTCGAACAAAAATGGTGCAGTTGACATTGGTCTAACTGAACTTTTGTGCTATTAAAGCATCCCTTGTGTCATGGGCAGCAATATGTCCATGCTTCCGAGTCCCAATCTTCTCCATTATCATTGTTCTCTTCATCCGATGAAGAATTCATGATGCCTTCTTCATTCTGAACTTCCAGACTTTGTGTCTGCGTTATGTTGTGTAGGACTCAGCATGCAACAATGATCCGCAACACCCTGGCTGGAAAATACTGTAGAGAACCTCCAGACCTGTAAAGGCACTTGAGCCTTAATTTCAGCATTTCTACGGCTTGCTTGAGAATGCATTGCATGGTGATGTGGCTGACGTGGTAGCTCCTTTGTGGTTAAGTAGAGGGGTTCCTCAGTGGTGTCAGGATCCGTGGTTGAATAGGGTATCTCTTGTCCCCATGAAGCCACCCTGGCAGGTTGGTGAGACTAATGTGCCGCTGCCCCAGGTAGAAACATTGTGGGGATATACGACTGCTGCAGTATGAAACCATCATGAGCAGACTTGTGTGACCCTCTTTTTATGGTTGCAGACAAGCTGAATATTGATGGAGTGGAAGCCCTTGTGGTTCACAAGTGTTCCTGGCTGGTCGGGGATGCATTGATCGCCACTTGCGTTCAATCTATGATACCCTGCATCTGTGGGAAGCCTGCCAAAGATGCAAACTGAAATGGTTGCTCTGTCTGACTGTCTTCATCACATGGAAATGTCATATATCTGTTGGCCCTGGAAAATAGTCCATTAATTACCTGCTTGATGCATTTGTGAGCTGCCGACAGCGACATCTGTCAATATGTCTCCTGTCACTGGAAGCAAACATGTTTGGGACAATTACTTTACTTTAACCGGCTCTGGTACAGCATGACCACCAGGTCCAGACGCAGAAGGTCTTCATCTAGGAGGCTTCAGAGATTGGCGACCACTTGTAGTGTCATCTGGAGCCTTCTGAAGCATTGCTCTCCCACCAGACAAGGAAACTGATTTGCTGCCTGTACACCCTGTTGCTGCTGGTGCTCCTCTTCTATCATCAGTCCAGAACACTACAGCAATGGCAGTACCCATAAAGGACTTGTCCATTGCCAACTCTAGATGCTCCAAAATTCTATCTGAAGCCAAGAACTGTAACCAACACTTAACTGAGTAAGAGCCTGTGAGTGCAGAAGCTTTCACACGGGAAGTTAAGCACCAAAATAAATATCCTGCCTCGGTTTCCTTGGCCACCTTGCCAGCCCATGGGAAACCTGTGCTGCAGTAATTAAAATCTATTTAGGATGTTTATGCGCATCCCGCCTCTCCGTAGCTAGGCACTTGTTGGACCTGCTGAGAGTCACCTCCCAAACTGTGGCAGCTGCCTGGGTATTGGGTATGGGGCAGGTCGGATGATTTTCCTATTTTAACCACCCACCCGACCTGCTCCTGCACTTCGTGGGGTAACTATCAAAGTGTGTGTCTCACTGCACAATAGCATTCCAGTTGGTATGTCTCGCCCACCACCTGCAAACAGCACAGTGCCTACAGGTCGGAGCACAGCTTGCTATGGCATTTTAAATACAACAAAACTTCCGATTTGCACTTCCACAAGACTCAGCACTGCGGGAGCTCTTGGCATTTATGTCAGGAAGCTCATTGGGAGCATTTTTAGAGCAAGGCCCACATTGCAGTTCTCTGCCGATATTTCTGGCTCACTTCACTTATTCTACAGGTGCTCCTGGAGCACTCAGGCATGGAAAAGAGCCTTCTGTTAGTAAAACTTGCTCCATACACTCGGCTAAAGTATTTGGTAAATGTCATACATAGTGAACTGTATCCTCAAGGTACTTTTCATTGCTGACCGTTAAAACACAGAATAGCACAGCAACTGTTGTGTATGTAAATAAACTCTCTTCTTCTTAGGTGGTCCCTTGAAGCGAGGATGACTTGCTTCCACACCAAAAAGGGATGAGTTCACAGGTGTTTCAATGAAGGACCTAATATTCCAGATCCCGAACTACATCCTGAAGGGTGGAAGATACCTGTGCGTGGATTTTTTTAACGTGTGGTGGCCGTTGCACACCAGCCACCACATGGGCTTGACAGAGCTTGGTCTTGGACCAGTGGCAAGGGTCAACCAAGACGACTGGAGACCAGACGTAAATAAACAGACGAACTGCAACAGGAGTAAAGTAACTAACTGTGTCCTTTATAGCAACTCCCAAAAAATGGTGTCCCAAACCCAGCATGAACCAGCATGTTTACAGCAGTGTGTGATAGCTCCCGCAGGGTCCTAATGCCTACCCAGTGTCCTGTAACAAACAGAGTATGAACACAACAGCAACAAATACTATCAAAACTATCATAACATTTATTTACAACTACATTCAATTCAAAGTTGATTTAATTTTATGTGATGCTGCCAAGGGAATAGCTGTAACTTTAGCAAAAAGATAGTTGCATTAAACTCAAAACTATGTAGTGCAGGAAATGGATTTTAAAGTGGTCATGATCTATGTATTGAATTACTAACTGATCGCCCATTACATTGCTTAAAGTTGTACTGAGATCTGGAGCACGGTTGTGATTTTAGTGTGGCCCCATTCTAAGTTGTGGATTGGAGCATAGTGGGAGGGCTGGGAAGTAGAGCAAGGCAGGGGAGCAGGGAACAGAGTATCAGCAATGAGGTGAACTGCGATAGTAACTGCTGATATTTTTTTCCCCTAGATCTGAATTCCAATCAAAAGGGTATGTAGAAGATTATATCAGAAAATCATGATATGTCTTTAAAGCACCATTTTTTTTAATGATTGACGGCAAAGCTGATCCATTCATTCTGTCATAACTTCCTGTGTGTACCCATGCTTCTTGTGCAGTACTGTATTTAGAATAAGGGAAAAGTGTTAGCCTTAAAATGCAGTCTAGAAATTGTAACCTAATCTAATCCTGGGACTCAACTTGATGTCAGCTGGGTTTGACAAGTCCTGCCCCCCGCACCCCACTTGCACCACCACGCCCCCCTCGCCCCCCCCACCCCACCTCAACCCGCTGGCCTGAAACTCGCTCCCAGTTAAAATCTCTCACTCTATCTCGGCATATAATTCCTGCTCAGATCAAATGTTCTCTTTAGGTCACTGTCACTCTGTTGTTCGCCACTTCAGTGCTCTCACAGTTCAATTGATCTCTCACTGGCCTTGTAAGAAAAGGGATTTGCCATAACATTATGAAAAACAAGGCTATTCATCTGTAGCATTACTGCTGAGTCACTATTTCCAGTAAGTTATCAGGTAGCGCATAAAGCATGTAACCTGATGTCATTCTACATAACCTTGGGTCAACCTATATTTAATGGTTTGGATATCTTCCCAGAATGAGCATACAAAGCACAGAGTATTCCACATACTGGATTAACCCTTCTTTAAGAATTAGTTAAACTCATGTTTCAGAAAGCACTATATGGAAAATGCCAACATGCATACATTGCTTAAATGCAGAATCAAGAGAGTGGAAATAGGTGACGTGCTATGAAGCTGGAGGCATGAGGCTCCACTGAAATTGGGCCTTGGGCCTCATTTTAATAAGGAAGTGAGGAGCCAGCACCATATTGTTCCTCCAAAGGCAACTCACTCGATGTTGGGGATCAAATTTGGGCCTGCTGCCTTTTTGTGGTAAGTCCTCTGAGGGGTTCGGTGGGGGAAAGGCGGGGAGCTAATCATGGGCTGCAGTAGGGCTGTGGAGGAAGTTTCAAAGAGCAGGGTCTCAGAATCTAAAATCTCTGCAGCCAAAAGTTGTGAGACTGTGGAAGGAATGGCTACAGTCGGTGATTGAAGAAGGGACCAAGTTAACATTTTTTTATTATATTCGTTACTGGGACGTGGGCATCACTGGCAAGGCCAAGATTTAGTGCCCGTGCCTAATTGCCCTTGAGAAGGTGGTGGTGAGCCGCCTTCTTGAACCACTGCAGTCCGTATATTGAAGGCACTCCCACAGCATTGTTCGGGAAGGAATTCCAGGATTTTGACCCAGCAACTATGAAGGAACAATGCTGTATTTTCAAGTCAGGATGGTGTGTGACTTGGAGGGGAACTTGGAGGTGGTGAAGTTCCCATGTGCCTGCTGCCCTTGTCATTCTAAGTGTTAGAGGTTGTGGGGTTGGGAGGTGCTGTCGAAGAAGCCTTGATGAGTTGCTGCAGTGCATCGTGTAGATGGTACACACTGCAGCCACGGTGCACCAGTGGTGGAGGGAGTGAATGTTGAAGGTGGTGGATGGGGTGCCAATAAAGTGGGCTGCTTTGTCCTGGATGGTGTCGAGCTTCTTGAGTGTTATTGGAGCAGCCCTCATCCAGGCAAGTGGGGAATATTCCATCAAAGCCCTGAAAGGTGGTAGAAAGGCTTTGGGAAGTTAGTTGGTGAGGCACTCGCCACAGAACACCCATCTCTCCCCTGCTATTATAGCCATAATATTTATGTGACTGGTCCAGTTAAGTTTCTAGTCAATGGTGACCCCCAGGATGTTTTTAGTGGGGGATTCGGTGATGATAATGTCGTTGAATGTCAAGGGGCGGTGGTTACACTCTCGCTTGCTGGAGATACTGGCACTTGTATAGCGTGAAATATACTTGCCACTTATCAGCCCAAGTTTGAATATCATCCAGATCTTGCTGCATGCCGGCATAAACTGCTTCATTATCTGGGGAGTTGCGAATGGAACCCCTCATATAATGAACAGGTTAAATAGATGGTTGAAAGAAAAGGGTTAAAGGGTTATACAGTTTCTGGCTGTAATTTTGAGGTAAAGAATGGGGCAGATGTATAGGAAGACAGAATCAGCAAACCGAAGTGGAAGGCACTAACACAAGAGCAAAATACTGCAGATGCTGGAATTTGGAATAAAAACAGAAAATGCTGGAAATCTCAGCGGGTTCAGGTCAGGCAGCATCTGTGGAGAGAAAGCTGTGAGGCTGTGGAATGAAATGCTGCTGTTAGTGATTGAAGAAGGGACCAAGCCAACATTTGTTTTCTCCACAGATGCTGCCTGACCCGCTGAGATTTGCAGCATGTTTTATATGGAAGACACTAATAGTTGGTTGCACTAATAGGGTGGCGTGAGGCCATAAAGGGATCTGAAGATGAGAATGAAGATTTCATATTTAATGGGCTAGAAATTCTGCAGCCCCCTGGTTGGGCTGAACAATGTGCAGCGCATTGCTAGTGGCATCAGAGGCTGCTTCCTTCGCTTAAAAGGAAGGACCAGTGATGATGCACAACCGACTTATCGGCAGTTCTCTGTTGCAAGGCAACCTGGGCAACTGCCATTACAGCCCCAAACACTCTGCAAAGTGGAGAGCTTAGCCATCTTACAGCAATGAAACATCAACATTTTTTAGCAGGCACCAAACTGGTGCAAATAATAAAGGTTGGCCTACCTGAAAACCAAGCGGGCAGCCGAGTTGACAATATCTCCTCTCCCTGCCATTGTTCGCGCCCGGCAATACAGCCGGGGGCGGGAGGCAATTTCACATCCAACGTGATAACGGGGGGCTGTGCACTTTATAACATCACGATCTTCAAGGCACTAGAGGCTCAAGCGGTAAGAGTTAGCGCCAGCGCTAAACTGGCACTGAAGTTCGTGGGCGTTGCTGTGTTCACTGCGCTTGGTAGGTAACTGCTCAGCGCTCACCCCCAGGAGCTAACGGGAGGCGCTAACCTACCAAATTTCTCCCCCCAATATGTTGAAGGACAGGGACCCAGTGAGGATAGGGGTGATAGGTGAGTGGGACTTAGTGTGGGGCTTAATATGGGCAGCTGCATTTTGGAGTTTATGGAGAACAGATGAAAGAAGAGCAACAAGGAAAACATTGGAATAATTGAGTCTGGAAGTGACAAATGCATAAGCCTTTAAACAAGGAAGGAGCTAATGTCATGGTATAGGAGGACAATGCTACGGAAATAGAAATAAGAGACGGATAGGATGTGAGGTTTAAACTGATCTCGCAATAGCTAAATAGTCACAAATCAGCTGAGGGCAGGAAGAGGGAGAAGGATGAAGTCATAATTTTTCTTTCTTACAAAGTGTTTTCAGAAAAGAATGGGAAAGTACCGATTCAAGCAAAATCATTTTTTTTTAAATTAAACATTTTAAGGTATCATTAGATTTTGTTTGATAACGCTCCTGTACGTGCTACATTTTATAACATTACTGAACTATATTATTCTTTGTTAAAGAAACAAATCATTGTAAGATAGTTAATAATAATCCTAAAATAAAGGGCAATCAAATTGAAGAATTCACTTACAGATCAGCAAAGAGGGTAATATCTGATTTTATGAAAGCCCTGTTTTGTTGTGAAACATAGATAACATTATTTATGCAATAAACCAATAAGTGTTTTGTTGTGGATGATGTGATTAACTCAACTCAGTTTATTCACAAATACGTTCAATCCATTAAGCTGTGTATTTATATAGTGCCTTTAATGTAGAACAAAAATTATCCGAAACTGCAAGGAAAAATGGGATATCTAGCCAAAGAAGAAGAATAGGAGGGCTGATTAAAAAGCTTGGCTGAAGACTTCAGTTTTAAAGAGGGTCTTGAAGATGAAAAGAGAGGAGGGAATTCCAGAGCTTGAGGCCCAAGCAGTTGAAGGCACAGCCATCAAAGGTGGGGCAAAGAGGCCAGAGTCAGAGAAATGGAGTATTCACTTTAACTTTGTGCTGTGCTTTAGGGTTTTGCTTTCCTTATAACAGAAATCGCATTAAATCAAGACCCAAAGTCCATAGTGCCCGCTAAAATCATATTATTTGATCATTTGCACTTGATCACTTAACTATTTTCCAAAACACTGAATTTGTTTCCATTGAGTTGATAACATGAAAACCATTCAAGATATTTGAGAGAGGCAGACTTGATTGTTCCCAGTAATTTAAAATTCTCATAGGTATCTTTTAGATTAAAAAGAGACTTGTACATCTTTATGACATGCAGTTTATTACATTTCACGAACTGGCTAATAAGAGTTTGTTATTTTCAGCTTTAAGATCTTAAAATTAACTGTCATCAGTTTCCAGATTCAGCTGAGTAGTTTTGCTTATTAGCTTTGAAGTAGCCTTCTTCATACTAATTGATTATGTCTTGTAACTGTAGAAGAGGTAATAACATATTCTAGACTGTGACAGATGTTCAAGGGATGAGACTTTCTCAATCCTTTCATTTATTAAATGAAAGCAATCAATGTTGCTTTCCCTTATCATTTCTGGCCAGATATCAGTCATCCTTAAAGTGAAGAAACTGAGCCCACTGATGTTAAAGATTTATTGGCCCAGATTTTCTTGCAATGGTAAGAGGGGTGACGTAGACTGTAAATTTCACCACCGAGCTCGCCGATCTCACCGTCAATAAATTAAGCTAGAATGTCCTGCTTCTCTAATTAAATGTTCTGCAGCAAAGATGGCGGTGAGTCTTAGGCAGCACAGCCAATGGCCATCAAATAACTGTTCACGGGCTGTCTCAGTCACTGTGGTTAAAGCTCAGTTTAATCATTACGTAAATTCGCTGATTTAAGTAAGAATAACGCAACTTTGTGCGGGGGGTGGTGAATGAGGTGTGGGGGGTGGGGGAGTGAGGCAGGGGGTGGGGGAGTGAGGTAGGGGGTGGGGAGAGTGAGCTGGGGAGAGAGTGAGGTGTGGGGGAATAGTGAGATGTGAGGGGAGTTAAATATGGAGGGAGTGAGGTGTGGGGGGAATAAGGTGTTGGGGGGGGGAAGTGAGGTGTGTGGAGAGGATTGAAGTGTGGCGGGGGAGGTGTGGGGGGGAGTGAGATGTGGGGGGTGGGGGGAGTGAGGTGGGGGGGGAGAGTGAGCTGGCAGGAGAGTGAGGTGTGGGGGGTAGTGACATGTGGGGGAGTGAGGTGTGATGGGAAGAGAGGTGGGGGGGAGTGAGGTGTGGGGGGAGTGAGGTCTGGGAAGGAGATGTGGGTGGGTGTATTTGGGGGAGTGACGTGTGGCGGGGGGAGTGAGGTGTGGCGGGGGGAGTGAAGTGTGGGGGAGGGTGGAGGAAGGAGTGGGGGGGATTGAGGTGTGGGGAGTGGATTGAGGTTTGGGGAGAGTGAGGTGTGGGGATAATGAGGTGTGGGGGTGGAAGTGTAGTGGGAGTGAGGAGTGGGGGCGAGTGTGTTGTGGGGGCTTGAGAGGTGTGGGGGAGTGTGCTGCGGGGGGGGGGGGGGAGTGTGGGGCAGTGAGGTCTGGGAAGGAGTGATGTGTGGGGGTTTGTGCGTGTGGGAGAAGTGAGTTGTGGGGTCGGAGAGTGAGGCGTGGGGGGAGTGAGATGTGGTGGGGGGGGGAGAGTAAGGTGGGTGGGGAATGAGGTGTGGGGGGGAGTGAGGTGTAGGGAGAGTGAGGTGTGGGTGTATTGGGGTGTGGGGGAAGGGAGATGTGGGGGAGTGACGTGTGGGGAGGAGTGAGGTGTGGCAAGTGGCATGAGGTGTGGCGGAGGGGAAGTGTGGGGGGAGTGAAGTGTGGCGGGGGAGTGAAACGTATGGGTAGTGAGAAGTCGGGGGGGGAGTAAGGTGGGTGGGGAATGAGGTGTGGAGGGGAGTGAGGTGTAGGGAGAGTGAGGTGTGGATGGAGTGAGGTGTGGGAGAGGGGGGAGGGAGGTGTGGGGGAGGGGGAGGAAGGTGTGGGGGGGTAAGTGTAGTGGGAGTGAGGAGTGGGAAGGAGTGATGTGTGGGGGTTTGTACGTGTGGGGGAAGTGAGGTGTGGGATCGGGGAGTGAGGTGTGGGGGGAGTGAGATGTGGGGGAGAGTAAGGTGTGGGGGGTGTGAGGTGGGGGGAGTGATGTGTGGGGGGAAGTGTGGGGGGTAATGAGGTGTGGGGGGAGTGAGGTGTGGTGAAAGTGAGGTGTGGTGAGAGTGAGGTGTAGGGAAAGTGATAATTGGGGGAATGGGAGGTGTGGAGGGTGAAGAGTGGGGGAAGTGAGGTGTGGGGGGGAGTGAAGCATGGGGGGGATTGTGGTAGGGGGAGTGAGGTGTGGAGGGGAAAGTGTGGGGGGAATGAGGTGTGGGGGGTTTGAGAAGTGTGGGGTGCAAAGTTTGGGGGTGTGAGGTCTGGGAAGGAATGAGGTGTGGGGGGGAGGTGTGGGGGTTATAAGGTGTGGGGGGGATTGTGTTGTGGGGGGGATTGTGTTGTGGGGGGAGTGTGAGGTGTGGGAGATGTCGAAATCTCGACCTCAGAAAAGAATGACTCCGACACTTACAGCTCCGATAGAAGTTTCCCTTTTAATTTACTTGCTCGCAAGGGGTAGGTTTCACTCAGTCAAGGGCTAAATGAACACCTCCGCAATGGTACAGCTTCACAAGATATTTATACAGTAAAACCCAAGTTCTGGCCTCTCCCTGTGTATTGCTCTGTCTCACAGTCAGTGAATACAGATAAAGAGTTAATTACTATATCCTGGTCCTGACATGGTGTCGAGATATTTCCTTTTGTCAGGGTTATCAGAAAGCCAAACGGCCATTACTCCATGAGTCATAGGTAATGGGCTATCACCTGTCTTGTATTGTGTCAGGATTATCCAATTTCCTGGTCAGTTTACCTGTTTGCTTCAAATGGATGAGGTAAAGGAAAGAGAGATAATGGCTAGAAGATAAGGGTGGGGTGACATGGAACTCCTGTAGTGTAGACAATAGGAGAGCACCATGGGGGGTTACTTGTCTCAGCATGACTTGTCTCCTAGCTGTCTGATAACCATCAGCCATCTAACAGCAGGTTTAGCTGTTTATGCAAGCTGGCTGCTAAAATGCAGAAAGTTCTGGAAGGGCCAGGACTCCATTTTAATCAAAAGGCACACAAATACCGTATGGTATCAGCTTAGATAAAAATACATTTCCACATTCCCCCATTTTGTCCTTCACAAGGACAACTCAATCCATTCTGATCTTGTACAGTCTCTCCATTTCCATTTCTTTAGTTTCATTACTCACTAGGCATATTATACCTCCAGGATTTCTTATTCTGGGAGTAATGCTTAGGAAGGGAGGCTGATGGTTATTATCATAATTGGGCTGGTACCATCCCTGGAAGGCTGTGAGTTTATACCCTGCCGACTTCCATTCTGTTTGCTCCTTCGTTTCTGGCCCCTTAGTTAGTTTTGTCCTGTTTTGCACTGTCAACCATTCTACCATTTCTGATTCGTTAAAGGGGACAGATCTCAGGGGAATACCCCCCCTGGAGTGGACAGGTACATGGGAACATATCCAACAACTCGACAAGTTTCTTTCTTGAGCATACCTATGACTCAGTGCCATAAATACGTTTACGTGCAATTCCCTTCGGTGGTGGGTCTGTACCCCTGGTGTAATCAATAATGCGAAGTAAAACCCTGTCAAGCCCAGCACCATCAGTCCCCATAGTCCATACAGTTCCTTATTCAGTCTTCCTTTTTCTGTTCCTCTGATTCCTTCGTCCCTTCCTCCTGGTCGGGTGCCCGTTTGCAATGGGATGCGTGGATCCATGTTGGTCTTTCCTTTACCTTGATTGCAGTATTGGTCGCCAGCAGGACCTGGTATGGTCCTTCGAATCTTGGCTGTAGACTGCTTTTCCTTTTAAAAATCTTGATGTAAATGAATTCCCCTGGCTCCAGGTTATGACACTTCCCTTCCGCTGGCTTGACTTGGGCTTCCTTTACCTGTGAATGAAAGCTGGAAATACATTTGGTTAGTGCAATACAATAATTCAACATATTTTCCTCCATTTTGTGGATGTCCATCTGTTTTGCAGTAAATGGTGCTGTAAAAGGTAGTCGTTGGGGACGTCCCATAACTATCTCATGCGGTGACAGGCCTGTTGTTCTGTTGGTTGCAGATCGCATTACCATCAAAGCTAAGGGCAGCAGTTCTGTCCATTTCAGTCCAGTGTCATTGCATAGTTTTGCCAGCTTATTTTTAAGCATTCCATTATATCTTTCAACAAGTCCAGCTGATTGTGGATGATAACTGTAATGAAAACGTTGATTAATCTGTAAAGCTTTACACATTTCTCTTATGACAGTTCCCGTGAAATGTGACCCGTTATCACTGGAAAGCTTAGCAGGGATTCCGAAGCGCGGTACAATTTCTTTTAACAAACATTTAGCAACAGTAGTGGCATCGGCCTTTTTACATGGAAAGGCTTCAATCCATCTAGAGAACACATCTACAATAACTAATACATACTTGAATCCCATACACATAGGTAATTCAATAAAATCCATTTGTAAATGTACAAAAGGCCCGACTGGATTTGGGTGGGAGGCAGATTCTACTTTTTCCGTCTTACCCGGATTCATTGTCTGACAGGTAACACAATTTTCACAGATTTGTTTTGCAATTGCCGAAATACCTGGTGCATACCAAGTTGCCAAAATATAATCTGCCAATCCCCCTTTGCCTGCATGTGTGAATGTATGAACACATCGGGCAATCCATGGAAGTAAGGATCTAGGGGCCACCACGCGGCCGTCATGGTGAACCCATATTCCTTCTGGATTTTTATAACATTGATCCTTCGTCCAGGTCACCACCTCCTCCGTACTGGCCTGTGTCTGAAAGGCCAGCACGTCATTAATAGTGGATGGCGGGTCTGAGCAATTATTTTTCCTTAGTGGGAACAATGACACCTGCATCCCCCCTTTCGACAGAGCTGCTGACTTAGCTGCATTATCAGCTCTGGCATTCCCAAGTGCCACCTCATTCGACTGGCCTGTATGTGCTTGGCATTTGATAATGGCAAGTTTTAAGGGGCATTGAATGGCTCGCAGGAGATTTTCCACTTGTTCTGCATTTTTGATAGGGGTTCCTGAAGAAGTCAGGTACCCGCGAATCTTCCAAATTTGTCCATAGTCATGTGATACCCCAAAAGCATACCTGGAGTCAGTGTAGATATTAACTGTGTGTCCTTCAGCCAGAATACAGGCTCGAGTTAACGCAAACAATTCGGCTTGTTGGGCTGAAAAGGAGTCTGGAAGAGAGGCTGTTTCGACAACATTAAACTGAGTTACAATTGCATAAGCCGCTCTAGGTTGGCCCCTATCATTTCGTAAGGCTGATCCGTCAACATAGTACACTAAATCAGGGTTACACATTGGTACATCTGTTAGATTGATACGTGGTTTAGTCACTAATTCGGTTACCATTTCACATGAATGGGGTTCGCCGTCGTCTTCCGTGGGGAGTAGAGTGGCTGGATTTAAGGTAGTATATCTTTTGATGACAAGGTTCGGATTTGATAACAGTTCGACCTCGTATTTAGTGGTTCTTGCGGAGGTTAGGTGTTGGGTGGCACATTTAGTAAGTAAAATCTCGACAGAGTGTGGGATATACAAAATTGTCTGAGCCTGTTGCATAGCATAATAAGCTGCTGCCAACGAAGGAAGACATCCTGGTAGTCCGCGTCCCACTGGGTCTACTGAAATATGCTTCCGGTCGCTGCCTGTCCCCATGTAACTGAGTCAAAACAGATTGTGCAAAACGCGACTTGTGATGCACAAATAAGTTGAATAGCTTAGTGTAATCTGGTAATCCCAAGGCTGGTGCTGAAGTGAGGGACTGCTTAAGATTCTGGAAAGCATTCCGGAATACTTCATTCCACATCCTTTAAGCATTGTGAGAATATTTGTGTGGGCTTCTGAACTGGACAAATCTGTGTGTTACACGGACTTCTCATTTATGCTTATGGTGATTCACAGATCACAGAATGTAAAGTACTTGTTTTCTAATTTTATTAAAAGGCTTCCAAACCCAAGATTTTTCCAATACACCCAAAATGTTGATCAAGAGATCACCTGAAATATCTCAAAATCCCAATTCAACTATTGTACTGTCACTCTTTATCAAAAAAATCCTCTTACTGAGCTAGAAGCTTTTGTACCAAGAATTTACACCAAGGACAATGAGAGTGTACTCCTCCAGCCTGCACCTCGAGAGACCCACAAAGGCTTTTTTAAAAAAAAAGGCATTACAACTTTTAACCACCGGGACCATGTCTCAACAAACCAATCCTTTGTGCATTTCCTAGCTCCGTAACCTCTCATCCGAATAAATCCACACCTGCGCTTCTAACTTAAAATGTCTTAAACTTCCCACATACAGGACAACACTATGAAGGGTTAAAAAAAACTTCACTTTGTTTGAAAAAGTGGGTGGAGCTAAAACAAACAGGCAGTTCCACAACCTTTCCAAACAGGCTTCCAGACACAAGGAAAAAAGACAGAAGCACTCTCATTCAAAGACAAGACATTCACGCACTCTCATTGAAAGACAAGACATTCACAAGTCTCTCTCCATTCAATAAAGCTTTTTCTTTTGCTAGCTTCATTTTTTTTTTTGAATCCATAAGTCACTATCAGGTTCTCTTTTTTTTTTACATTTGATTTACTTCCTCTGTTAATTTTACATGGACTTGAAGAATCGGAACCCAGGCCTTTTCTATTACTTTCCTTTTTTTTTCTACCTGGATCTCTGTTTATAAGACACTCCTGGAGACAAGTTGTTCTCTCTAAATTAAATGAACCATCGGGTGGAAATGGCCTGTTTTCACCCTTAGTCCACTTTACCGTTTTTGTTTCTTTGGTCAATTGAAGACTGACCACAATTCTGGAGCATGACATAGGCTGGTGTGCCTTTTGTGGTGTTTTAACTTGCTCCGGCACCCATTCTGGATGATTAAGATTTTCCCACAGTTTCTGATCTCACAATCCTTTCGGCCAACCGAGTTCTCTACGCTCACTTCTCCTGGCCGTTACGTGGCCTGAAAAGGCTCTTAATTCGGGCTCAGTCTGGGTGTGTGAGATATGTTGGCACGAACCAATCGTAGTTGATCAATCAGTTACTGTTTCTTTTCCTAATCAATCCTTGTGTTTTTTTTGGTTTTTTTTCGAATCACAACTTTCCCTAGTGACTCTTCCCGTTTCTCTAATGGCAATGACTCACAAAGGTATTGCAACCAACAGTAATACAAGGACAACAAACAATATTCCCGTGAGTACACAAATCATAACCTCTAAACAAATTCTCAGTCTGCATTGTACGCCACTACAGACCGAGTCCTTAACTTATCCTAATAACAGCTGATAAAACTTAAGGTTCCGTACCCAAACTCTTTGATCGATTGCGCTCTTTTTTTTTAATAGTCTTATCACATAAGAACCCCTTCCGAATTAAAAACAATAAAAATCTTATCACATAAGAACCTGGAACCCTTTTCGATCGACTAGCGCTCCCTTACCTACTGAAACCTTCCCCGGGCTGTCTCGAGATTTTTTCCAGAACCTGTTCTCTTCTGCTGGCGAGCTGAGAAAGAAATGGTTATAAAAAAAATACCTTTAACTTTTAAATGCCGAGTCTTGTAGATGCAGTACCTCAGCTGTGGACAACAGATTACATCTGCGATTCAACAGTGAAGAAACCTCTTGTGAGCAAAGGCTCACCTTGTTTGGCCACCGAAGCCTTTCACTGGAGAGGCACTATGCCTGTATCCGTTTTACTCACAGGACAGAAAGTATGCATCTCGGTGGAACCTCCAATAACTGTCGAAATCTCGACCTCAGAAAAGAATGACTCCGACACTTACAGCTCCGATAGAAGTTTCCCTTTTAATTTACTTGCTCGCAAGGGGTAGGTTTCACTCAGTCAAGGGCTAAATGAACACCTCCGCAATGGTACAGCTTCACAAGATATTTATACAGTAAAACCCAAGTTCTGGCCTCTCCCTGTGTATTGCTCTGTCTCACAGTCAGTGAATACAGATAAAGAGTTAATTACTATATCCTGGTCCTGACATGGTGTCGAGATATTTCCTTTTGTCAGGGTTATCAGAAAGCCAAACGGCCATTACTCCATGAGTCATAGGTAATGGGCTATCACCTGTCTTGTATTGTGTCAGGATTATCCAATTTCCTGGTCAGTTTACCTGTTTGCTTCAAATGGATGAGGTAAAGGAAAGAGAGATAATGGCTAGAAGATAAGGGTGGGGTGACATGGAACTCCTGTAGTGTAGACAATAGGAGAGCACCATGGGGGGTTACTTGTCTCAGCATGACTTGTCTCCTAGCTGTCTGATAACCATTAGCCATCTAACAGCAGGTTTAGCTGTTTATGCAAGCTGGCTGCTAAAATGCAGAAAGTTCTGGAAGGGCCAGGACTCCATTTTAATCAAAAGGCACACAAATACCGTATGGTATCAGCTTAGATAAAAATACATTTCCACAGAGAGAGGGAGGTGTGGGGGGGAGGTATGCGAGGTAGTGACATGTGAGGGGGAGTGAGATGTGGGGGGGTAGTGAGGTGTGGGATGGGGGAGTGAGCTGTGGGGGGAAGTGAGCTGTGGGGGGCGTGAGATGTGGGGGCCAGTGTGTTGTGGGGTGTTGAGAGGTGTGAGGGAGTGAGGCGTCGGGGGAGGGGAGTGAGGTGTAGGGGGGGAAGTGTGGGGGGAGTGAGGTCTGGGAGGGAGTGAGATGTGGAGATTGGTGCGTGTGGGGGAGAAGTGAGATGTGGGGTCGGGGAGTGAGGTGTGGTGGGGAACGACTTGTGAGGTGTAGTGAGGTTTAGGGAGAGTGAGGTGTGTGGAGAGTGAGGTGTGGGGGGGGGAGTGAGGTGTGGGGGGAGTGAGGTGTGGGTTTGAGATCAGGGAGGAAGGTAGAGTGTAGGTGTTGATGGGATGGAGGGTATGTGGGGGGTGGGGACAAATATTGCATTGGGTACATGCATAGAATCCATTTTTGTATCTTTAGAGAGCCATTTATTTGTCTTTAGTAGAATTGGAAGGCAGGCTCAGAAACACTATTGTAAATCTAACAGCAAATGAAACAACACACATCCCACAGGTCCCAGTCCATAAAATAGTGTTTGCTCCAATGATTTAAATCAATCTAGAATGACCTGAGTTCCACAGAACAAGAGTGAAGAATAAATCATCTGGTTGCTGAATGTGACCACACTAAACCTATAACAGTGGCTCTGCCTTTAATTGCACCCCATTGTCTTTCGAATGAGCTTAATTTGATCACATTTTTGTAATAAATTGGAGTTTGTTATTGTTATGTATGACTAGATCTTGTGAGCTCAAAGTAAAGTGTGACCGTAGACTTTTATTGCAGATCTCCAGAGTGCCTCTCCAGCCTGTGAGGCCTCCTTAAGTATAGGTGCTCCCAAGAGATTGTGGGATCCCTTGGGACTCCAGGGGATGAGTCCTCTGGTGGCTACACAAGGTATTTACAGGTTTACATATATAACAACACTGCCCCCCCCCCCAAAGTCAACAGTGTAACTATTTACAAGGTGAGTCGATCTGGGGCCTTTCTCTCCCTGGTTGATTGTCTCGGTGAATCGTCTGTTGGGCCCTCACTAGGCTGCTGTGCAGCTGGCCTTGCTGGGCTGCCTGGTGAGCTGAGTCCTGCTGGGCTGCTGTGGGTGATGGGTTCTGCTTCGTGATCAACCGTGGTGTCAGTTGCCACTGGTATGTATGTTGGAGGATCAAAGAAGGTAGGGTCCAATGTGGGATGCTCTGGATCGTCCGTGAATCTGAGTTTGATTTGGTCCAAGTGTTTCCGGTGAATGAGTCCATTTGAAAGTTTGACCCGAAACATCCTGCTCCCCTCTTTGGCCACGCCAGTGGTGGGAAGCCACTTGGGACCTTGTCCATAGTTCAACACAAATACAGGATCATTGATTTCAATTTCGCGTGACAAATTTGCACTATCATGATATGTACTTTGTTGAAGCCACCTGCTGTCTACCTGTTCATGTCGATTAGGCTGCACTAACGAGAGCCTTGTCCTAAGTACCCTTTTCATGAACAGTTCAGTGGGTGGAATCCCAGTGAGCGAGTGGGGTCTCGTGTGGTAGCTAAGCAGGACTCGGGATAGGAGAGTCTGCAATGAGCCTTCAGTTACCCTCTTCAAGCTCTGCTTGATGGTTTGGACTGCTCTCTCTGCCTGATCGTTGGATGCTGGTTTGAACGTGGCAGATGTAACATGTTTGATCCCATTACGGGTCATGAACTCTTTGAACTTGGCACTGGTGAACCATGGCCCGTTGTTGCTCACAAGGACATCAGGCAGGCCGTGCGTGGCAAACATGGCCCGCAGGCTTTCAGTGGTGACAGCGGACGTGCTTGCCGACATTATCTCACATTCAATCCATTTGGAGTATGCATCTACAACCACTAGGAACATTTTACTCAAAAACGGGCCTGCATTGTCGACATGAACCCTGGACCACGGTTTGGAGGGCCAAGACCATAAACTTAGTGGCGCTTCCCTGGGTGCATTACTTAACTGCGAGCATGTGTTACATTTGTACACGCAGGACTCTAAGTACACATCGATACCGGGCCACCACACATGGGATCTGGCTATCGCTTTCATCATTACAATGCCTGGGTGGGTACTGTGGAGATCACTGATGAAAGTGTCCCTGCCCTTCTTAAGGACCACTACCTGGTTACCCCACAGAAGGCAGTCTGCCTGTATAGACATTTCACCTTTACGCCGCTGGTATGGATTTATCTCTTTCTGCATTTCCAATGGGACACTGGACCAGCTCCCGTGAAGCACACAATTTATTACTAGGGACAGTAAGGGGTCCTGGCGCATCCAGGTTCTAATCTGTCGGGCTGTGATAGGTGATTGCTCACTCTCGAATGCTTCCATTACCATGATTAAATCTGCGGGCTGTGCCATTTCCACCCCCGTGGTGGGCAATGGCAGCCTACTGAGAGCATCAGTACGGTTTTCTCCGCCTGGCCCGTGGCGGATGGCGTAGTTGTATGCGGACAACGTGAGCGCCCATCTTTGGATGCAGAATGATGCATTCTTAGTTATCCTCTTACTTTCAGAAAAAAGGGATATCAGTGGCTTATGGTCGGTTTCTAATTCAAATTTCAGCCCAAACAGATATTGATGCATTTTCTTTACCCCATAAACACACGCTAATGCGTCTTTTTCAATAATGCTGTAGGCTCTCTCAGCCGTAGACAGACTTGTAGATGCATAAGCAACTGGTTGCAATTTCCCAGATTCATTAGCTTGTAGCAATACACACCCGATCCCGCACGACGACGCATCACATGCTAGTAGCAAACGCTTACATGGATCATACAACACAAGCAATTTGTTTGAGCATATCAATTTTCTAGCTTTTACAAAGGCATTTTCTTGGTTTTACCCCATACCCATTCGTCTCCTTTACGCAGTAAGGTGTGCAGTGGTTCTAACAGTGTGCTGAGACCCGGTAAGAAGCTACCAAAGTAGTTCAGGAGTCCGAGAAAAGACCGCAGCTCCGTCACTTTCTGTGGCCTCTGTATTTTCTCGATTGCCTCCGTCTATGAATCGGTGGGTCTGATGCTGTCCGCCACGATTCTTCTCCGCAGGAACTCCACTACAGTCGCTAGGAAAATGCACTTTGAGCATTTTAACCTGAACCCCACGCAGTTGAGTCGATTAAGAACCTCCTCCGGTTCTGCAGATGCTCGACTGTGTCCCGACCTGGAACCAAGGTGTCATCCTGGAAGACCACCGTGCGCGGGACCAACTTCAGTAAGCTTTCCATGTTTCTCTGGAATATCACTGTGGCTGATCGAATCCCAAACGGGCACCTGTTGTAAACGAAGAGACTTTTGTGCGTATTGATGCAGGTGAGGCCATTCGATGATTCCTCCAGCTCCTGCGTCATGTAGGTCGAGGTCAAGTCCAGCTTCGTGAACGTTTTTCCTCCCGCCAGCGTCGCAAAAATGTCATCTGCCTTTGGTAATGGGTATTGATCCTGCAGGGAGAAACGATTGATAGTTACTTTGTAATCACCACAGATTCTGACAGTGCCATCTCTCTTGAGGAGTGGAACAATCGGACTGGCCCAGTCGTTGAATTCGATCGGCGAAATGATGCCCTCTCGATGCAGCTGGTCCAGCTTGATCTCCACCCTCTCTCTCATCATGTACGGTACTGCTCTCGCCTTGTGCTGGATGGGCCGTTCCCCCAGAATCAAATGGATCTGCACTTTTGCTCCTTGGAACTTCCCAATGCCTGGTTCGAATACCGAGGGGAACTTGTTTAAGACCTGGGCACACGAAGTTTCATCAATGGATGAGAGCGCTCAGACGTCACCCCAATTCCAACATATCTTTCCCAACCAGCTCCTGCCGAGCAGCATGGGACCATCGCCTGGTACCACCCAGAGTGGTAGCTTGTGCACCGCTCCATCGTAGGAGACCTTTACAGTAGCACTGCCGATTACGGGACTCAGTTCCTTTGTGTAAGTTCTCAGTTTAGTGCGAATGGGAGTCAGGACTGTCCTTGAGCCCTTACTGTACCACAATTTATCGAAAGTCTTTTTTTCATAATCGACTGGCTCACGCACATGTGCAGCTCCATTGACAACGGGAGTCCATTTAATTCAAACTTCAGCATTATCGGGAGACACTTTGTGGTAAATGTGTGCACCCCATATACCTCTGCCTCCTTGGCCTGAGGCTCTGGTTCGTCATGATCCGCAGCGGTTCTGTCCTCCTCTGCAACATGGTGGTTTGCAGAATTAGCAGCATTTGCAGCTCGCCTGCACATACATTGTAGGTGTTCCATGGTTCCACAGCCCTTGCAAACGTACCCATTGAAGCAGCATGAATGGAAACAATGATCACCCCTGCAGTGCCAACAAGGTGTTAATGGCCTTGCATTCATTATCCTTGATGGTGGACTCTGAGACATCTGCGGACATGCAGCTGCAGGCATGTGTGACCTGCCCTGTATGTTACGATTTGAAAACAACATCACTTTGCTCACAGTACTTGTAGCATCACTCATGTGCTGAGAGATTGGCTTTGTATTGTCACTGGTGGCAATGAACGCCTGGGCTACCGCTATGGCTTTACTCAAGGTTGGGGTTTCTACAGTCAAATGTTTGCGAGTATCACTTCATGGCCAATGCCAAGTATGAAGAAGTCCCTAAGCATGTGCTCCAAATGTCCTTCAAATTCGCAATGTCCTGCAAGGCGTCTCAGCTCGGCAACATAGCTCGCCACTTCCTGGCCTTGAGACCTTTTGTCGGTGTAGAACCAATACCTCGCCATCAGAATCTTTCCTTCGGGTTCAGATGCTCCCGGACCAGTGTGCACAAATCATCATATGATTTCTCTGTGGGTTTCGCTGGAGCAAGCAGATTCTTCATGAGGCCATACATTGGTGCCCCGCAGATGGTGAGGAGAATCGCCCTTCGTTTGGCAGCGTTCGCTTCTCCTTCCAGCTCGTTGGCCATGAAGTATTGGTCAAGTCGCTCCACGAAGGTTTCTCAATCATCTCCCTCCGAAAATTTCTCCAGGATGCCCACTGTTCCCTGCATCGTTGGGTTCGTCATCTGTATCTCATCACCAGTAGTTACGTATGAATAAAGAGTCTAACTAGATACTGTGAGCTCAAAGTAATGTTTGACCGTAGTCTTTTATTGCAGGTCTCCAGAATGCCTCTCCAGCTTGTGAGGCCTCCTTAAGTACAGATGCTCCCAAGGGATTGTGGGATCCCTTGGGACTCCAGGGGATCAGCCCTCTGGTGGCAACACAAGGTATTTACAGGTTTACATACAGTTATGGTTGAAGTTTCTGATACGTCCTTACTATACAGTATAAATGCACACGAGGCCCATGCTTGAGAGAAGGTCAGTCTGTGACCTGTCCTTTATTCCTTAGCACTCAAGTGATGAAGGTTGGTGGAGCTTCCCCTTTTATACATGAAGGTCCAGGTTAGGAGTGTCTCCAACCTCGTGGTCATTGTTCTCACAGTGTACAACTTAGGTCAGATTATACATGGGTTGCAATGCTGGTTGAATACATGACATCGCCTCCCCCCAAAGTCTTATTGGGATCACAGGTTGAGTCTCTCTGGTGGTTTACGCTCTCTTGTAGAGCGCCTGAGTTGGGGCTCCGGTTGTTGGGCGCTGGCCTGAGTGTCTGCTGTTTGCAGTGCCTCAGGTTTATCCAGACTGCCCACAGTGATTGGGCTCTCCTCCCTTTGGTTCCGGTGTGCGGTCACCTGTGGTGGAGTGAACTCTACATTGTGTTCTTCCTCTGCTTCTTCTATGAGGTCGCTGAACCTCCTTTTTATTTGATCCACGTGTTTGCGGCAGATTTGTCCATTGGTAAGTTTAACTACCAGAATCCTATTTCCCTCTTTGGCAATCACAGTGCCTGCGAGCCATTTGGGCCCTGCAGCGTAGTTGAGGACAAAAACAGGATCATTTACATCAATACATCACGCCCTCGCATTCCTGTCATGGTAGTCATATTGTGGCTGGCGCCTGCTCTCGAAAATTTCTTTCATGGTGGGGTGTATAAGTTTTGAGTTTTGAGCGTCCTTTTCATTAGCAGCTGTGCGGGTGGAACCCCTGTGAGCGAGTGTGGTCGGGATCTATAGGCCAACAGGAGGCGTGATAAGCGCATTTGTAGGGAACCCCCTTGGATTCTGAGCATCCCTGTTTGATTATCTGCACTGCTCGTTCTGCCTGGCCGTTTGAGGCCGGCTTGAACAGTGCCGTCCTGACATGGTTAATTCCATTGCCTGCCATGAAGTCCTCGAATTCAGTGCTTGTGAAGCATGGGCCATTGTCGCTGACCAAGACGTCCGGTAGACCGCGAACATTGCCCGTAGACTTTCTACCGTGGCAGAGGATGTGCTTGAATTTAAAATGTCACACTCGATCCATTTGGAGTTGGCGTCTACTACAACCAAAAACATTTTTCCCATGAAAGGACCTGCGTAGTCCACATGGATGCGTGACCAAGGCTTGGCGGGCCATGGCCAGGGGCTACGGGGGGCTTCCCTGGGCGCATTGCCCAGCTGGGCACACGTGTTGCACCTGCAAAAACAAATTTCCAGATCTGCGTCTATCCCTGGCCACCATTTGTGTGACCTGGCAATTGCCTTCATCATGACAATGCCCGGGTGCTCATTGTGGAGTTCTCTGATGAACACCTCTCTGCCCATCTGGGGCATGACTACGCAGTTTCCCCACAGTAGGCAATCGGCCTGAATCGAGAGTTCATCCCTGCGCCTGTGCAATGGTTTAAATTCCTCAGGGCATGCCCTGTACGTGGCTGCCCAGTCCCCATTCAGGACACATTTCTTGACTACAGACAATAGCGGGTCTCTATTTGCCCAGACTTTAATCTGACGGGCTGTCACGGGTGAGCCTTCGCTCAGCAGACGGTCCAATTCGCCTTCTATCTTTTCCCGCATCATGTACGGCACCGCTCTGGCCTTGTGAAGTACTGGCCTGGTGTCCGGGTTTATGTGAATCACTACCTTGGCCCCCATGAAAGTGCCGATGCCAGGTTGAAATAATGAGTCAAATTTATCCAGGATCTGTGAGCATGATACTTGCTCCACAGAGGAAATTGCTTTGACATCACCCCATTTCCAGTTTATGACAGCAAGCCAACACCTCTCCAGTAGTGCGGGACCGTCCCCTGGGACAATCCAGAGTGGCAATCTGTTCTCCGAATCTTTGTGGGTCACGACTACCGTGGCGCTGCCTAGCACCAGAATGATCTGCTTTGTGTAAGTCCGTAGCTGTACGTCAATCGGCGATAATTTTGGCCTCCTGGCCTTGGACACCCACAACTTTTTGAACTGTTTGATACCCATCAGAGACTGGCTGGCCCCCGTGTCTAGCTCCATTGATACTGGGATGCCATTGAGGAGCACTTTCATCATTATCGATGGCGTCCTGGTATGAATTGTATACGTGCTCGACATGAACTTGCTGAACTTCAGCTTCCAGCAATTTCCCCAGCTTTCATTTCTGCAATTTCTGCAGGTATTTTGCTCATCTCTGCAAACTCCGGCTGAGTGTGTGCCTCCACGCCTCCAACATGAGCTGCTGTTGGAAACAAAAGGCCCCTTGCCAGTCGATCGTCCCTGACTGCCCCTGTGACTGTCCTTGAGTGCGCCATTAACAGGTGTTGATGGCCCCATTACTGGCCGCATTGTCCCTTGCAATGGCGTGAATCGCCGTTCAGCTTGCCATTGTCTCTGTCGAACTCCCGCTCTGGGTTCGACTACATGTTGGGGCATGTCTGACTGCCCTTGTCTGCCTGGAGAACTGTGTGCTGCTTTAACAATGTAGAATCTCTGACCCAACCATTCCTTAACACAGTACCTCTCGTCTGTTCTGCTAGTGGCCATGCTCGCATGGTTTAAATCCCAGTTTCTCGTCGCCATTGATACGTCCTTACTATACAGTATAAATGCACACGAGGCCCATGCTTGAGAGAAGGTCAGTCTGTGACCTGTCCTTTATTCCTTAGCACTTAAGTGATGAAGGTGGGTGGAGCTTCCCCTTTTATACCTGCAGGTCCAGGTTAGGAGTGTCTTCCACCTAGTGGTCATTGTTCTCACAGTGTACAACTTAGGTTAGATTATACATGGATTAAAATGCTTGTTGAATACATGACAGTTTCCATGTTGGGCCATTTGCAGTCGAGAAGATTCAGACAGTTATCTTTGTTTGTGTCGATACAGCTGGCCTACACTCTAATGTGACTTGACCTCCACTTCCAGCTCTGAGACAGCCCCAGCATTCACAACTTAATTTCCCTGATGCTTATAACTCAAAGTAGTGCTGGTTGATTTGTGCACTGGTGGATAAAAAACAATTTTAAAATACTTTTGAAAGAAATCCACAATCAGTTTGAGCAAAACATTCCATAATTGCATGTTTCATTTACTCACAACTCACATATTTTCTGGATCCGAGATTAAAACAGATTTTTAACTTTTTTTTTTTTAAATCTGCAGGGCCGAAATTGCCCACTACCCGAAACGAGGCACACCTATCACTTTTTGTCCTTCATTACAGCCGCAGTAGATGCGGCCCCCATAAGATGGAAATTCATCATTTTTGCTTGAAAAAAGGAGGAGAGCGGTATTGATGGCGGGAATGGGCTGTTTGCAGCGGTGTGGGGGCAGAGTGGCCGATTTGCCCGCTGGTGACGATTTACTCATCGCGAGGCAGCTGCTCCCTGGCCTGCTTCAAGGACAGAGTTTGCAGCTAGGCCCTGAGCAGGGAATCAGTTTGTTGCAAAGGCATGGTGAATCCAGGAGGAGCAAGGATTTTCTGAAGCGGAACTCGAGGCCCTCATCGAGGCTGTGGAATGAAGGAGGCGCGTTCTCTACCCCGACACAGGCAGACCGACTCGCGCTGTGTTCCTTAATGCGTGGAGAGAGATCGCTGTGGAGGTCTTGGGGATCTCCATTCATGACCACACCACCACCCAATGCTGCAAAAGGCTCAACGACATCATTCGACTGAAGAAAGTGAGTACATGTTCCCTCAACTCCTCACCTTCCATCTGCGAGTCTCTCTTTCACCTTCTCTTACTTCCCACCTTCACTACATAGTCACTGTAGCAACATTTGATTGGTAAGGCCTGTATATATTTGCGGGCGTTCTCACAATGGAGGCTCCCTTTCATGTCAGAGTTACACCTGCATGTAATAGACCTACATTTGCACTCATTGCCGAGGTCTCGTGACACTGCTGATCGGCAAGCCTTATTTGTTTTGCAGGCTAAGTGCCAGCGCTTACCGTATGTTTGTTTATGATTGTGTGCAAGTTTCAGGCTGCATGCTGCAATGCCCTACCTCACCCTCACAGGAGCCCTTGTGCCATTTATATCTGCAGATGAGACCCCGAGTGTGAGCCAAAGCCAGGAAGACAGCCTTGAGGCCACTGGGAGCCAAAGTCACAACCACACCATAGAGGCCACCCCATCTATTTGTGCCATGTCCAATGAGGCTGAGGAAGAGGGGGACAGTACTGGCAGCACCGTGTCACTGCTTCCTACACTCGCACACGCCAGCTCAGGTATGGGGAGTACGCAGTCGGGAATGTGAGACTTAGTAGAGGAGTCTGCACTCGGTGATGCACCAGGGCCTAGCAGGCTGCAGCATGGTGAAGGGCAAAGGCAACCTTGGGTGCCAGCTCTCCGGGAGGTGAGGTCACATGGTGAGGATTCAGACAAGACTATTGATGTTGGGGATTATGAAAGAAGGGTGGAGACCATGCATTCAAAATTCAGGAAGCATAGACATGAAAGAAAGGGAGGTGAGGTGGCATTGCTGGTTACAGAGGAAATTAATGCAATAGTAAGGAAGCACATTAGCTTGGATGATGTGGAATCGGTATGGGTAGAGCTACGGAATATCAAAGGGCAGAAAACACGAGTGAGAGTTGTGTATAGACCACCAAAGAATAGTAGTGAGGTTGGGGACAGCATCAAACATGAAATTAGGGGTGCGTGCAATAAAGGTGCAACAGTTATAATGGGTGACTTTAATATGCACATAGATTGGGTTAACCAAACTGGAAGCAATACGGTAGAGGAGGATTTCCTGGAGTGCATAAGGGATGGTTTTTTAGACCAATATGTCGAGGAACCAACTAGGGGGGAGGCCATCTTAGACTGGGTGTTGTGTAATGAAAGAGGATTAATTAGCAATCTCGTTGTGCGAGGCCCCTTGGGGAAGAGTGACCATAACATGGTGGAATTCTGCATTAGGATGGAGAATGAAACAGTTAATTCAGAGACTATGGTCCAGAACTTAAAGAAGGGTAACTTTGAAGGTATGAGGCGTGAATTTGCTAGGATAGATTGGCGAATGATACTGAAGAGGTTGACTGTGGATGGGCAATGGCAGACATTTAGAGACCGCATGGATGAACTACAATAACTGTACATTCCTGTCTGTCGTAAAAATAAAAAAGGGAAGGTGGCTCAACCGTGGCTATCAAGGGAAATCAGGGATAGCATTAAAGCCAAGGAAGTGGCATACAAATTGGCCAGAAATAGCAGAGAACCCGGGGACTGGGAGAAATTTAGAACTCAGCAGAGGAGGACAAAGGGTTTGATTAGGGCAGGGAAAATGGAGTACAAGAAGAAGCTTGCAGGGAACATTAAGACGGATTGCAAAAGTTTCTATAGATATGTAAAGAGAAAAAGGTTAGTAAAGACAAAAGTAGGTCCCCTGCAGTCAGAATCAGGGGAAGTCATAACGGGGAACAAAGAAATGGCGGACCAATTGAACAAGTACTTTGGTTCGGTATTCACTGAGGAGGACACAAACAACCTTCCGGATATAAAAGGGGTCGGAGGGTCTAGTAAGGAGGAGGAACTGAGGGAAATCCTTATTAGTCAGGAAATTGTGTTGGGGAAATTGATGGGATTGAAGGCCGATAAATCCCCAGGGCCTGATGGACTGCATCCCAGAGTACTTAAGGAGGTGGCCTTGGAAATAGTGGATGCATTGACAGTCATTTTCCAACATTCCATTGACTTTGGATCAGTTCCTATGGAGTGGAGGGTAGCCAATGTAACCCCACTTTTTAAAAAAGGAGGGAGAGAGAAAACAGGGAATTACAGACCGGTCAGCCTGACATCGGTAGTGGGTAAAATGATGGAATCAATTATTAAGGATGTCATAGCAGTGCATTTGGAAAGAGGTAATATGATAGGTCCAAGTCAGCATGGATTTGTGAAAGGGAAATTTTGAGGATGTTTCCACTGGAGTGGACAAGGGAGAACCAGTTGATGTGGTATATTTGGACTTTCAGAAGGCTTTCGACAAGGTCCCACACAAGAGATTAATGTGCAAAGTTAAAGCACATGGGATTGGGGGTAGTGTGCTGACATGGATTGAGAACTGGTTGTCAGACAGGAAGCAAAGAGTAGGAGTAAATGGGGACTTTTCAGAATGGCAGGCAGTGACTAGTGGGGTACCGCAAGGTTCTGTGCTGGGGCCCCAGCTGTTTACACTGTACATTAATGATTTAGACGAGGGGATTAAATGTAGTATCTCCAAATTTGCGGATGACACTAAGTTGGGTGGCAGTGTGAGCTGCAAGGAGGATTCTATGAGGCTGCAGAGCGACTTGGATAGGTTAGGTGAGTGGGCAAATGCATGGCAGATGAAGTATAATGTGGAGGTTATCCACTTTGGTGGTAAAAACAGAGAGACAGACTATTATCTGAATGGTGACAGATTAGGAAAAGGGCAGGTGCAAAGAGACCTGGGTGTCATGGTACATCAGTCATTGAAGGTTGGCATGCAGGTACAGCAGGCGGTTAAGAAAGCAAATGGCATGTTGGCCTTCATAGCGAGGGAATTTGAGTACAAGGGCAGGGAGGTGTTGCTACAATTGTACAGGGCCTTGGTGAGGCCACACCTGGAGTATTGTGTACAGTTTTGGTCTCCTAACCTGAGGAAGGACATTCTTGCTATTGAGGGAGTGCAGCGAAGGTTCACCAGACTGATTCCCGGGATGGCGGGACTGACCTATCAAGAAAGACTGGATCAACTGGGCTTGTATTCACTGGAGTTCAGAAGAATGAGAGGGGACCTCATAGAAACGTTTAAAATTCTGACGGGGTTAGACAGGTTAGATGCAGGAAGAATGTTCCCAATGTTGGGGAAGTCCAGAACCAGGGGACACAGTCTAAGGATAAGGGGGAAGCCATTTAGGACCGAGATGAGAAGGAATTTCTTCACCCAGAGACTGGTGAACATGTGGAATTCTCTACCACAGAAAGTTGTTGAGGCCAATTCACTAAATATATTCAAAAAGGAGTTAGATGAAGTCCTTACTACTAGGGGAATCAAGGGGTGTGGTGAGAAAGCAGGAATGGGGTACTGAAATTGCATGTTCAGCCATGAACTCCTTGAATGGCGGTGCAGGCTAGAAGGGCCGAATGGCCTACTCCTGCACCTATTTTCTATGTTTCTATGTTTCTATGTTGTTGTGCGAGGCCTCTTGGGGAAGAGTGACCATAATATGGTAGAATTCTTTATTAAGATGGAGAGTGACACAGTTAATTCAGAGACTACGATCCTGAATTTAAGGAAAGGTAATTTCGATGATATGAAATGTGAATTGGCTAGAATAGTCTGGCGAGTGATACTTAAAGGGTTGATGGTGTTTAGGCAATGGCAAACATTTAAAGATCACATGGATGAACTTCAACAATTGTACATCCGTGTCTGGAGTAAAAATAAAATGGGGAAGGTGGCTCAACCGTGGCTAACAAGGGAAATTAAGAATAATGTTAAATCCAAGGAAGAGGCATATAAATTGGCCAGAAAAAGCAGCAAACCTGAGGACTGGGAGAATTTTATAATATAGCAGAGGAGGACAAAGGGTTTAATTAGGAGGGGGAAAATAGAGTATGAGAGGAAGCTTGCTTGGAACATAAAAACTGACGGCAAAAACTTCGACAGATATGTGAAGAGGAAAAGATCAGTGAAAACAAACATAGGTCCATTGCAGTCAGATTCAGGTGAATTTATAATGGGGAACAAAGAAATGGCAGACCAGTTGAACAAATTCTTTGGTTTTGTCTTCACGAAGGAAGAAACAAATATGTTTCGGAAATAGTATGGGACCGAGGGTCTAGTGAGAAGGAGGAACTGAAGGAAATCTTTATTTCGTGGGAAATTGTGTTAGGGAAATTAATGGGATTGAAGGCCGATAAATCCCTGGGGCCTGATAGTCTGCATCCCAGAACACTTAACGAAGTAGACCTAGAAATAGTGGATGCATTGGTGTTCATTTTCCAACAGTCTGTCGAATCTGGATCAGTTCCTATGGACTGGAGAGTAGCTAAAGTAACACAACTTTTTAAGAAAGGAGGGAGAGAGAAAATGGGTAATTATTGTCTGGTTAGCCTGACATCAGCAGTGAGGAAAATGTTGAAATCAATTATTAAAGATGAAATAGCTGCGCATTTGGAAAGCAGTGACGGGATTGGTCCAAGTCAGCATGAATTTATGAAAGGGAAATCATGCTTGACAAATTTTCTAGAATTTTTTGAGGATGTAGAGTGGACAAGGGAGAACCAGTGGATGTGGTGTATTTGGACTTTCAAAAGGCTTTTGACAAGGTCCCTCACAAGAGATTGTTGTGCAAAATTAAAGTACATGGTATTGGGAGTAATGTACTGACATGGACAGAGAACTGGTTGGCAGACAGGAAGCAGAGAGTCGAGATAAACGGGTCCTTTTCAGAATGGCAGGCAGTGACTAGTGGGGTACCGCAGGGCTCAGTGCTGGGGTCCCAGCTATTTACAATATACATTAATGATTTAGATGAAAGAATTGAGTGTAATATCTCCAAATTTGCAGATGATACTAAGCTGGGTGGCGGTGTGAGCAGTGAGGAGGACGCTAAGAGGCTGCAGGGTGACTTGGACAGGTTAGGTTAGTGGACAAATACATGGCAGATGCAGTATAATGTGGATAAATGTGAGGTTATCCACTTTTGTGGTAAAAACGCGAAGGCAGAATATTATCTGAATGGTGTCAGATTAGGAAAAGGGGAGTGCAACGAGACCTGGGTGTCTTGGTACATCAGTCACTGAAAGTTGGCATGCAGGTACAGCAGGCGGTGAAGAAGGCAAATGGTATGTTGGCCTTCATAGCTAGATGATTTGAGTAAAGGAGTAGTGAGGTCTTACTGCAGTTGTACAGGGCCTTAGTGAGGCCTCACCTGGAATATTGTGTTCAGTTTTGGTCTCCTAACCTGAGGAAGGACGTTCTTACTATTGAGGGAGTGCAGCGAAGGTTCATCAGACTGATTCCCGGGATGCAGAACTGACATATGAGGAGAGATTGGATCGACTGGGCCTGTATTCACTGGAGCTTAGAAGGATGAGAGGGGATCTCATAGAAACATATAAAATTCTGATGGGACTGGACAGGTTAGATGCAGGAAGAATGTTCCCGATGTTGGGGAAGTCCATAATCTAATGATAAGGGGTAAGCCATTTAGGAGTGAGATGAGGAGAAGCTACTTCACTCAGAAAGTTCCCTACCGCAGAGAGTTGTTGATGTCAGTTCATTGGATATATTAAAGAGGGAGTTAGATATGACCCTTACAGCTAAAGGGATCAAGGGTTAGGGAGAGAAAGCAGGAAAGGGGTACTGAGGTGAATGATCAGCCATAATCTTATTGAATGGTGGTACAGGCTCGAAGGGCCGAATGGCCTACTCCTGCACCTATTTTCTATGTCTATGTTTTTTATTCCCAGATGTTGGGGTTGGGGCCAAGTGGGAGCATGTCACAAGTGGTTAGGATCATGGAGGATTCTGCCTCCCGCATTGTGGACAGCTCTGCACACACCATGGAGCCCATCATTGCCAGTGTGCAGACGATGGTGGACTCCCAGAGTCACCATGCGGATCCAGCAGTGATGCCGCGTGACATGGTAGTAGCTGACATTACTGCACAATATAGAAACATAGAAACATATAAAATAGGTGCAGCAGTAGGCCATTCGACCCTTCGAGCCTGCACCACCATTCAATATGATCATGGCCGATCATGTACTTCAGAACCCCATTCCTGCTTTCTCTCCAAACCCCTTGATTTTTTTAGCCGTAAGGGCCAATCTTATTTCTTTTGAATATATCTAACAAACTGGCCTCAACAACTTTCTGTGGTAAAGAATTCCACAGGTTAACAACGCTCTGAATGAAGAATTTTTCCTCAGCTTGGTCCTAAATGGCTTACCCCTTATCATTAGACTGTGACCCCTGGTTCTGGACTTCCCCAACATCGGGAACATTCTTCCTGCATCTAACCTGTCCTATCCCGTCAGAATTTTATATGTTTCTATGAGTTCCCCTCTCATTCTTCTAAATTTATTGAATATAAGCCTAGTCGATCAAATCTTTCCTCCTGTGTCAGTCCTGTCATCCCGGGAATCAGCCCGGTGAACCTTCGCTGCACTCCTTCAATAGCAAGAATGTCTTCCTCAGATTAGGAAACCAAAACTGCACACAATATTCAAGGTGTGGCCTCACCAAGGCCCTGTACAACTGTAGTAAGACTTCCCTGCTCCTCAAATACTCAAATCCTCTAGTTATGAAGGCCAACAAGCCATTTGCCTTCTTCACCGTCTGCTGTACCTGTATGCCAACTTTCAATGACTGATGTACCATGACACCCAAGTCTCATTGCACCTCCCCTTTCCTAATCTGTCACCATTCAGATAATATTCTGCCTTCCTGTTTTTACCACCAAAGTGCATAACCTCACATTTATCTACATTATACCGCATCTGCCATGTATTTGCCCACTCACTTAACCTGTCAGTCACCCTGCAGCCTCTTAGCATCCTCATAACTCACACTGCCACCTAGCTTAGTGTCATCTGCAAACTTGGAGATATTACATTCAATTCCTTTGTCTAAATCATTAATATATATTGTAAATAGCTGGGTCCCAGCACTGACCCTTGCGGTACCCGACTAGTCACTGCCTGCCATTTTGAAAAGGACCCATTTATTCCTACTCTTTGCTTCCTGTCTGCCAACCAGTTCTCTATCCACGTCAGTACATTACCCCCAATACCATCTGCTTTAATTTTGCACACTAATCTCTTGTGTGGGACCTTGTCAAAAGTCTAAATACACCACATCCACTGGCTCCCCCTTGTCCACTCTACTAGTTACATCCTCAAAAAATTCTCGAAGATTTGTTAAGCATGATTTCCCTTTCATAAATCCATGCTGACTTGGACTGATCCTGTCACTGCTTTCCAAATGCGCTGCTATTACATCTTCAATAATTGATTCCAACATTTTCCCCACTACCGATGTCAGGCTGACCAGTCGATAATTACCCGTTTTCTCTCTCCCTCCTTTTTTAAAAAGTGGGGTTACATTAACTACCCTCCAGTCCATAGGATCGGATCCAGAGTCTATCGAATGTTGGAAAATGAAAACCAATGCATCCACTATTTCGAGTGCCACTTTCTTAAGTACTCTGGGATGCAGACTATCAGGCCCTGGGGATTTATTGGCCTTCAATCCCATCAATTTTCCTAACACAATTTGCTGACTAATAAGGATTTACTTTAGTTCCTCCTTTTCGCTAGACCCTCGGTCCCCTAGTATTTCTGGAAGGTTATTTGTGTCTTCATTCGTGAAGACAGAACCAAAGTATTTGTTCAATTGTTCTGCCATTTCTTTGTTCCCCATTATAAATTCACCTGATTCTGACTGTAAGGGATCCACATTTGTCTTCACTAATCTTTTTCTCTTCACATATCTATCGAAGCTTTTGCAGTCAGTTTTTATGTTCCCTGCAAGCTGACTCTCATATTCGATTTTCCCCATCCTAATTAAACCCTTTGTCCTCCTCTGCTGAATTTTAAATTTCTCCCGGTCCTCAGGTTTGCTGCTTTTTTTGACCAATTTATATGCCTCTTCCTTGGATTTAACACTATCCCTAATTTCCCTTGTATAGCCACGGTTGTGCCACCTTCCCCGTTTTATTTTTACGCCAGACAGGGATGTACAATTGTTGACGTTCATCCATGTGATCTTTAAATGTTTGCCATTGCCTATCCACCGTCAATCCTTTAAGTATCATTCACCAGTCTATCCTAGCCAATTCACGTCTCATTCCGTCGAAGTTACCTTTCTTTAACTTTAGGACTCTCGTCTCTGAATTAACTGTGTCATTCTCCATCTTAATGAAGAATTGTACCATGTTATGGACACTCTTCCCCAAGGGGCCTCGCACAACAAGATTGTTAATTAATCCTCTCTCATAAGGGAACCAACGTCTCAGTGCTGCTTTAGAGAGGATGGCCACTGCCCTGGATGCTCAGAATGCTCTCATGCACTCTGGGCAACAGACCACGGATTGTCTTACTGCTGTCGACTCTGGTCGCATTGAGACTGTGTCTGCTCTCATGCAAGGTTCAGTTGGATGCCACGCGAGATCTGACTATTGCCTTCACAACTGGTTCCACCACGGTCCACCAGGGACCTTCCGGTGTCGCGCCACCCCACCGCCCTTTGCTCCAGCAGATGGGTGGCGATCGTGAGGTGCTGCCCCGGGGAGTGGCACAGGTTCTTTGGACCAGGATGATGAAGTGCTCTTAAAGGATCGAAGCAGTCCTGAACCCAGACCTGTCACTCCGCCTTTGCCGACAAGCATGGAATTGCCCCGGCCAATGCTGACTGAACGCACCAAGGAGGGTGCTGCTCAATCTGCAGCCGGCCCTTCCAGGGTCAGAGCTGGTTGAGGGCATCCTAGAAGGATATCTGTAGTTTTGAAACTTAAACACAGCAGCCATCCCAGACCCATGATGCAACCACAGTGGAGACACCGAGGCTTGCATAAGAGGGGTTATAAGGAAATGCACAAGGGTGATAAATGATTATGTGCATATTTTTTGCACCTTTCTTTATTGTGTAATAAATCTTTATTTTGTGTTCCAATATCTGTGCAGGTCTTTCCTTTCACTGTGGCCAATGATGTGTGAAGTGGCTCATTGGGTTGGCCATGGAGATGCAAAGATGGAGGGCTGGGTTTTTGGCAAATTTGCGCCCCGTTTAGCACCTGGGTGGGATGCAAAAACTATTTTTTGGTCAGAAAATGGGGCACACAACATGTTGTGCCTGGGCGTAACTTTCGGCCCGATGTTTTTAGCGTTTGGATGACGTAAATCGTCATGCCACGCTGCGCTAGAGCCGTAGGTGGAACTTTTGAGCAAAGCGCCCGATTTAGCGTCTACCCGGGAACCCGCCAGCAAACCCAGGGCGCACACAGCGCTAACGGCACCATCTTTAAAACGGAGAATATGTTTTAAATCTAATGCTGTTTTTTAACGATATCAAATTGTTGAAGTTAATAAAAATGTAGAAGCTTACTACAGTGGTGGTCTGTTTTTTCTGTAACTCAAAACCTGAATATATCTTTGGCACTTGAAAGGAATAGATAATGTCACATTTGACCTTGCTTTAGTGACTAATGATATTTTGTTAAATTTTCTGTTCTGACCAAACTTTTTCTTATGTTGATGTATGGATGACTCTGTCAAACAGATGTTGCTCTGTTCATTGACATTACTGGACTATTTTCTTCTCTTCAAAGCCAATTATAATGGCTCACCACTGTCCTGGCTGAGATCAGCAAACTTCGTGCAGGCAAGTGGATTAAGCCTGAGACCTTTATGATCTGCCGACCAGTTTTTAATGTTCCATTTTCTTCATCTAGTGAAAGTGAGTGGAGGGGTAGGGAAAGGGACGACGAGGTGCAGCCTGTTCTGACTAATCATCCATACATGTGCAATTTCTAGAAAGGTCAATAAACCATCTTTCATTGTCTTGGGACATAAGCCAATTATATAGTGGACATTGCTGTCAAAGGATTGGGAAAAGAAGGCTACGTTTTTCATAGTGAAGTGTTGTAAAAGACAATTAAGGACATTTTAAAAGATGGGGGCTATACTATGTCAGCCATTACTCCTGGCTGCTATATTTATAAAGTTATTATCATAGGCACTCCCTCGAATCGAGGATGACTTGCTTCCACGTCAAAAAGTTCATAGGTGAAGGACCTAATATTCCAGGTCCCAAACTAAATCTTGAAGGGTGGACGATGCCTGTGCATGGATTTTTTTAACATGTGGTGGCCGTTACACACCAACCACCACACAGGCTTGACAGAGCTAGGTCTTGGTCCAGTGGCAAGGGTGAACCGAGATGATTGGAGACCAGCTCTTCTGCACGGACCTAGTGCGCTCACATATCACAGTGTGGACTGGCCCGTGCTGCCCCTGGGCCCTGGCCTCTTCTGGGCCCCGAACTCTCGCCTCTCCTGGACCCCGATCACGTCCCTCTATAATCTCTCGCCACTCCTTCGCCCCGACCTCGCCGTTCCTGCTGTACCTGCCCACGCTCCAATCACCGACCTGGATTGTGGTGACATCCCTCGTCACTGCCGTTGCTCTTTTGCTCCAGCTCACGCTACTCCCTGGAGTGGTGTGCCGCCACGCTGCGCCTTCCGCTCCCCGACCTGCTCTGATGGTGCTCGCAGGCCGGGGACTGCGCAGACTGCTGGGCCAGGCTGATACGCTGCTCCTTCCACTCCCCGGCCTGCTCCGATGGTGCTCGCAGGCCGGGGGCCGCTGCAGTGTCGAGCTGCAAGAAGGCTTATTGATGATAATTTTGAACGGAATCAAAGAGGTTGCAGGCATATGGGGAGGAGGCCTTACCCCCCATGAGATTACAGGGAACAGTGCTCATACCTGAAGTTCTCTGAGGCACAATGCGTTCGAAGGCTGCGCTTCCGAAAAGAAATGCTGACAGAGATATGCCAGCTCGTACAGGCAGACCTGCAGCCTACCAGCAGCAACAGGACTGCACTGCCTGTTGAGGCGAAGGTGACTGCAGCACTTGCCTTCTATGCCTCCGGCGCCTTTCAGGCATCAGCGGGGGATATATGCTCCATCTCGCAGCATGTTACACATTGCAGCATTCGCCAGGTGACTACTGCACTGTAGGTATGCAGGATGCATAAATTTCCCAATGACCAAGGAGGCCCAGAATAAGAGGGCTGTATGTTTTGGATGATTTGCTGGCTTCCCCAAGGTTCAGGGTGCCATTGACTGTACGCACATCACCATGTGAGCACTTTTACACAATCCAGAGGTTTACTGAAACCGAAAGGGATTCCACTCCATGAACGTACAGATCGTCTGCGACCATACTCAGCGCATCATGGCAGTAATTCCCAATATCCAGGGAGCATCCGAGATGCTTTCATCTTGTGTGAGAGCACTGTCTCAGGCCTGTTCCAGCTTCAACCACAAGGCAAGAGCTGGATACAGGGGTACAAAGGTTACGGCCTCGCCACCTGGCTCATGACCCCCTCTCCGGAATCCTCCGACAGAAGCCAAGCATCGCTATACAGCCACGTGCAACATCTTTGAACAAACAATTGGAGTGTTCAAGCAGCACTTCCGATGCCTGGACCAGTCTGGAGGCTGCCTACAATACTCCCCTCTGCAGGTCTCTGAGTTCAGTGTTGTGTGCTGCATGCTACACAACTTAGCCATCAAAAGGGGACAGGATTTACCAATGGGGATTGCAGAACCACCTCAGGAGAGAGGGAATGATGAGGAAGTTGACAAGGATGATGATGGTGAAGGTGAGCCTGGCGAGGAACCCATGCCACCATCACCCCCACCACAACCACAGGGGAGGAATCGTGGAAATTTTGCTGCTGCAAAAGCCTTATGTCAGCAGCTCATAATTGAATGCTTTGCTTGAAGAGTGAACGTCAGGTTTGACCGTTGCCTGACCATTCTATCCCACCATGTTGACTATTCCCCCTCTTATTCTGCAAATGAGACACTACACAGGAATTGTTAAGGTAAATAACAAATTTTATGAAAAATTTAAAACTATGTAAACTTTCAAACATTGCAAATTTTAATAAACATTCAGAACTTTTATAACTTAATATTAACATAATATTAAAACTTTTAAAGCTTTAATAAAATAATGACAAGAACAACAAGAACAACACAACAACCCCTGTCCTAACGTCTTTTAGCACCGGGTCCTACCCCCACCTTACTCTTACCTCTAGCTCCCTAGCTCCCTCCCTCACCGACTTCCCCTACCTAAAGTGGCAAGAGTTTGTGGAGCAAGGCGGCCAGCGTCCTGCTGTATTTGGGTGAAAGACATTGAAGACTCCATGTGGGGAAGTACTGGAGGAGCTCGGGGTATGGAAGGCCCGGCTTCTGACTGGCGAGCCTCTTGCTCGGCGTCATCAGTCACAGGTGGCATGGGTCAGGGTGTGACACTGGAGACTGCAGTGTTATTGGTGGAGGCCATCAGTAGTGTGTGGGCATCGATGGCCTCACAGGTTTTGCGGCTTGCATGGACAATCTGCGAGCCTACCTCCATGATGGTCACAGTGAGTGTCTCGATGCTCGCGGGAATCCTACCCAAGACATCGAGGAGCTGTCTGGTGAGCTGGGCGCTCTCTGTCAGCAGACCAACTTTGCGGACTCACCCTCCGGAGAGACGGCATACGGGATTCGGCCCCGGAAGTGCGTAGCTGCACACCACTAGTCCCAGGAGCCTCAGATGTGTCATAGCCCGAGAATGTAGCTTCATTCCTGGACGACATGTTTCCCGGTACCAAAAGAGGTGTGGAGTGCATCTATCCCCTGCACCCCCACCCCCGCACAGTCAGCTCCTCACCCCCAGCAGCAGTTGTCCAACCAGAGAAGCCGATGAGGCCTGCCACTCGCTCTTCCAAGTGATTCAATGGCAGGGTGTGAGCGTGACCACTACCTGTCCGCCACTGCTCCCAGCCATTGTGGAACTTCTTTGCCTGCAAAGATGAAAATGGAAATGATTACTAGAGGGTTTATCTGCTCTTGTGTCACACACAGATAGCTACCAAAGCACTTATACATACTGTGTGAATGTAATACAATCCTCTGTTTAATGGCCTTGGAAGTTGCACAGACTAAGCCTGCCTATGTGTGATGCATTTTAGGAGGTAACCCACAATCTGCTGAGATCCAGCAACAGCATCAGAACAAATAGTATATCAGATTTATAATTTCAGGAATGAACGAGTGCGGTTCGAGGAACACTGCCGGAAGCAGAGACTTCCTCAGCGACCTCCCTCCAGATCTTCCTAAATATTGGTGGGAGGGGTCTACTTCCACCCCTCCTGTGTAATTGTGCCCATCACTTTTTCATTGCATTCAATAGGGCCTCGTTTGCCTCACTGCTGAACCTCCCTGCCCATTGTCTGTACTCCTCAATAATTCTTTGCTGCTTAATCAACCAAATCGAAAGTAAAATTGCTGATTCAGCCTCAGGTGTACTGCGATCGGACAGCTGACCAGAAGGGTGGGAAGAAAAAATACATAAAAAAAAAATCGCGCATGCACAGAAGGGCCGATTTCTTTTGAGGCAAAGAAAAAAAAAATGTTTGCACATGCGCAGTCGGGCCGATTTTTAACAAAGAAAAAAAATTTACATGTGCAGAAGGGACAATTTTTTTTCCAGGGGGAACTTTCGGCTCCGGCACACAAAATCTGTTGTGCAATGCCGAAGTTAGAGCTAACCTCTTCGGCAACTTTTATTTGGCAAAAGTTGCGTGCTTTGGCAATGCTAACCCGGCGGTAAAAAATATTTTTTGCCGTGATTTCCGCTCGCTAAAACCTGAAAATCCAGCCCGAAAGGTGAAATGGACATTGCTGTGTATGTATAATATAAGTATACTCCCTGTACACTCAATGTACAGTTACATAAGACTACTGGATGTACCTTCACACTGTATAAGCTGTGCTTGTACCACCAGAGGGTGTAACTGGTGGAGACCTAGGGGTCACCTGTACACGACAGGTAACCAGGTATAAAAGGAGCTCACCATACTGACCCTCACTCAGGGGCTGTAATAAATGGACTAAGGTCACCACAGTTCAAGTACAATACCTTGCCTTGTGGAGTCATTATTAGAGTGCTTACAGACATAATAACTGGCGACGAGATTATGAATTTCCACGTGAAAATGGCTAACCTTGGCACATTTCAACAATTCGCTGATGGGGAAGATTGGGAGCCTTTGTGGAAAGGCTCGAACACTTTTTCATTACAAACAACCTGACGGGAGACACACCGACCTCGCTGGCTGATAAGCGCAGAGCCATCCTGCTCAGCAGTTGTGGGCCCACTGTCTATGGCCTCGTCAGGGACTTGCTAGCCCCAGAGAAGACAGCAACCGAAACATATGCGGAGCTCGTAATGATGATACAGGAATAGCTCAAACCTAAAGAGAGCATCCTCACAGCCAGACATCGGTTCTGCACCCTCTGGCGGCCCGAAGGCCAAGAAATTGCAAAATATGCTGCAGACCTCAAGAGATTGGCTGCACTGTGTGATTTTGGCGACCACCTCACCGAAGCACTGCGGGACATTTTCGTTATTGGAATCAGCCACGAGGGCCTTCTCCACAGGCTGCTCTCTGTGGACTCCACGGTCACCCTGCAGAAGGCAATTAACATGAGCCAGGTGTTTATGGTCTCGGCCTGCGATTCCAAGAGGATGACTCACCCCCAGGACTCTAACCCGGCAAGTTACGTGAACTGACTGGCGCCTTTCAGAGGCAAGGCTGCTGCTAGCAGTCTCTCTCAGGGTACAGAGAACAGAACCCCGAGTCCCGCAACCCTGAGTCTGCCACATGGGGCCAACCTGCCTACCCCCTGCTGGCGCTGTGGAGGAAATCACAGGCCCACCAGTGCCGCTACAAAGACTATACTTTCAAAGGCTGTAACACGAAGGGGCACCTTCAATGAATGTGCAAGTGAAATTTTACTCACCGAGTCGATGAAGAGTTGGCCGATCATCTGGACTCTAACGACGATGAAGAGAGAGTCCATGAGGCAGTTCAGCCCCACGATGAGGTGTACGGAGTGTTTGTCTGCACCACCGAGAGCTCGCCATTGAAAATGGAAGTCAAAATCAATGATGTTCCAGTCACGATGGAGGTGGACGCAGGGGCAAGCCAATCACTGATGAATCAGGCGGCCTTTGTGAAACTTTGGGACAAATCCAATCGAACGACCTAAAATCATCCCAATCCAAGTGAAGCTGCTCACCTACACAAACGACTCCATCCCAGTCGTTGGCAGCGTGGATGTCCAGGTATCCCATGACGGCGCGATGCACAAGTTACCTTTGTGGATCGTTGCTGGTGATGGTCCAACGCTGCTAGGAAGAAGACGGATGGAACAAATCCAAATCTGTTGGAGCTGGGAAAACCTCCAGCCTCCGGTGATCGATGTCCTACATGGCCCCAAATTGGGATCCAGCACAACACCTGAGAAACCAGCCGCTCAACGCGATTGCATGGAGACGACACAGATTGTTCAACCTAACGGCGAGATGATCCAGCCGAAACGACCCGACCTCACCTTCCAGGCTCCAGTGGCAGGACTCTGGAGGAAGAAAATCGGCGCAGAAGGCAACTTCCTGCTTCAGTGGCAGAAGCTGGGGAAAAAAAGGATCACCGCAGCCTACCTTGTAGATAGAAAGAAGATGGCGCCCGCTCCATGAGGTGAAGCGCCTGAAGTAAAGATGGCAGCGACCAGACAGCGAGGGGCAGCGTTGTTGGAGCATCACGTGATGCCGAGCAGTGAACCGGATTGGGGTAAAAATTGCAAGGCCCTCTTAAAGGAGACCGGCAACCCATCACAATTAAAAGGACAGTTCCACTCTTTATACAGCGATGCCGGTGATACACATATAAGCGATGTAATTGACAAATGCAAATATGTAAATGTAACACCATGTTAAGTCAAGCGATTGCGTTCGGAACCAATGTAGTATGCCAGTAAATGAAGAAATGATGTGCGATGCCGGGTTCTACATGTACGCCGACAAAACCAAGAGCAACCTCCCGTCGGAAGCATCCAGGTCCAGCGGGCTACCCGATCATGTAGCTTGCACCTCCGGGACCAATGTGATGCCCCAGGGAGCGTGGCCACACAGAGAGGAAGCATACCAGCTGCAGGGCCAGTGATCAGTGGATGGCAAAGGCACCACTACCGGTACCCTGCCCCTGATCAGCTCTACCTCACTGGCCACCAGGGCTAGTACCAGGAGCAAGAGGCTAGCACCCTCCAGCTCTCCCAATGGTACCTGGGATGACCAGGCTCCCACAACCGCTGAAGGACAGCAGGGAGATACCGCAGCCCTCAAAGGAGGACAGGGAGGCCACACACTCCTGTGGTTCTGCCCACCACTAGGCAACGACAAAGGCCCTGAGACTCAGCCAGGTGAGCGATCTGAGCCCACCCAGCTGGCAGGGGGCGCAACGCCGCCATCAGACAACCTGGACACAGTCCGGGCACTCTGGAACTAGCATCCTCACCTACCTGCACCTACACCACAGGGACAAGACTGTGATACCATGTATATACCTTACCTGTAAAATTTACTTGTTCCACTACTGTAGAACCCAAACAGTGATGTAATTAATCCTATGTTTCTTTTCATTGTTCTTTCTGTACATGTATGCACATGCAGATGTTGAGCCACACACATGGTCTATATATGGGGAGGGAGGGATGGAAATGGATGTATGTAGCCATGGACACACATGGATCACACCCAGAACCCACTCAACCCCCACTGCAACCTCAAACCGTCCACTGTGGACCATTTCCCAATGTTGTGGCAATAAGAACTTGGGGGTCAACAGGGAGAGAGCCGAGCCAAAGCATAGACAAGGTGCAAGGGCTTTCAGCACTCAAGTCTAGGCCCAGAGCACACAATGCAAATGCCAGTGGCACAAGACTTAGGGGAGAGTGATGTTGTATATGTATAATATAAGTATACTCCCTGTACACTCAATGTACAGTTACATAAGACTACTGGATGTACCTTCACACTACATACACTATGCTTGTACCACCAGAGGGTGCAACTGGTGGAGACCTAGAGGTCACCTGTACACAACAGGTAACCAGGTATAAAAGGGAGCTCACCATACTGAACTCTCACTCAGGAGCTATAATAAATGAACTAAGGTCACCACAGTTCAAGTACACTACCTTACCTCGTGGAGTCATTACTAGAGTGCTTACAGACACAATAGACATGAATTCATCGGAAACGAGCAACAATGAGACAGTTCTGCAGGTCCCTTGGAGGGTTTGGATGGTGACGCCACCTCCTACATGGTCAGCGATCCACCTCCTGGTCCTCCTCCAGTGCCTCCTCCACCTCCTCCTCCTCCACCTGCGCGTCCTGCTCCTGCACCTCCTCCTCCTTGTCCTCCTCCTTGGGTGGTACTGCTGCCTCATCCTCCAATGATTGTGCCCTCATGATTGCCAGGTTGTGAAGCATGCAGCAGACGACCGTGAATAGGGAGACCCGCTCAGGTGAGTACTGTAACGCTCCACCAGAGCAATCCAGGCAACGGAACCTCTGTTAAAGGATCTCAATTAGGCGCCTGGTAGCTGAATGAGAGTCATTGTAAGCTTGCTGCAGAGCAGTCCTGGGTTGCGAAGGGGAGTCAGCAGCTAAGTGCACAGTGGGTAGCCCTCGTCTCCAAGGAACCAGCCACATTTTTGGTTTTGGCCAGCAAACACACCTGGCATACCAGTCTGGCACAGGATGAAGGCATCGTGGCTGCTGCCAGGATACCGGGCATCAACTGCCATGATTTTGCGGTGATGGTCACACACCAGCTGCACACTGAGGGAGTGGAATCCCGGGCAGTTTCTGAACATCTCGGGATTGTTCTGTGGCACCCTCAATGCGACGTGGGTGCAGTCTATGGCGCCCTGACCCCTGGGGAAGCCCGCAATTCACACAAATCTGGTCTGCTACTCCAATTGCTTATCCCTGCGCATCGGGATAGATATGTAGTCCCTCCTTCTCTTATATAGATCATCTGTCACTAGGCGGATGGAGCGATGCAAGGCGAACTGCGAAATGTTCGATATGTCTGCTGTAGCAGCTTGGATAGATCCAGTGACATAGAAATTGAGTGCTATGGTCACTTTGGTTGCGATGGTCAGAGCTGTCCTCAGCCTTGTTTGAGGCTGGATGTCTGGCTGCAGGAGATTGCACAGCTCCCTCACGATGTCCTTCTGGAATCGAAGTCTCCAGAGACATTGGTCACCCGTTCAAGTCCATGTACGAAAACTGCTGCCTGTAGATCCTTGCACAATGGGGCCTTCTCCCCCCATGTCTATGCTCGCATCTTCCTATGGCAGCTGCCTCAGTGCTTTCTCCCTCATGCTCTTGCTGCTCATCACCCTCTGCAGCCTGCTGCTGGCAAGCATCTGCCTCCTGTGCATCCTGCCTTCTCTCCATTTAGCCCACTATCTGGTTCAGGGGTCAGCATAACTGACCCTCCTCCTGACGGCAGGTCCTTCCTGGGCCACCTCTCTGAGCTGAGGTCTGTCGCCATCTCCCTGGCTTTCTGCATGTTGGGCAGCCATGTCTGCTGCGTCCATTGCCCGCTGCCTCTGGAGCCGTTGGAGCTGGCGCCGCCTTCCCTGCGTGCCTCTTGCCTCGCACAATGTACAGGAGGCATTCCGCTGCCAGCACTGAGCCCATTGTCTCCACAAGCACAACCTCCACAATGCGGCCTCTGTATTGTACAGATTGAGGACCTTAGCCCACTAGCACTCAATCCCACTCTGAACAAGGCAACCGGCAAGCTTGTTGAAAAGTTCCAAAAAATGTTGGCAAAAAGAATGCTGCTACATGCAAACACGCCTTTAAAAGCCGCTGGCGGTCTTGAGCCAGCACTGTGTACGGACCCAAAAAACTGTCGTTGGCACCGACAGGCGGCTGCAAGACTTTTCGAAGTGAATCTACCTTCTGGGGCGGAGCCGCTGTGGTACGTGCTCTGACGATGTCGTTAACGACGCATCTGCAGGAATGGCAGGAAGTGGGGGAAGCAGGATGGATCTTCAGACTGCAGCAAAAACCACTGAGGGCAATGCCGCGAACGTCAGCAAGTCCGCCGTGAGCTGGCGGCCTTTCCATGCTGCCCTGTGGCCGCCACTTACAGGCGGCCAGAGGCCTTATCAAGACAGACAATTTCGGCCCCGCATTTTTCGTAAAATTGTGAATTTGGAAGATTTGTTTTATAACTGTATAAACACTTTAGGGGGGTAAAATTCTCTTATTCCGTTAGCTGCCTCCGGCATGTACGTAGCTGTTTACGACCCGGGGGCAAACAGTTGTTAGTGGAGATGCTAACATGGTTGTGCCGTGCCCCGCTAGTAGCACCCGGTTGTGCGGCAGCCCCTTAGTGCCCGCGCCGGATATTGCCATGTGCCCCACGAGGCTCCTGTGAACGGTGTCAGCACCAGCCTCACAGGTTGTGAACTGGGTCGACCTCCACTCCCGGGATGGATGTTAAAGAGGGGGTTCGCTGCACCACGCACCGCCATTTTGTTGTTTTGGCAAACTCACCAGTCGGCCCGTCTTGGTGCTCCGCAGCATGATCCGGGCCACCATTGTGCAGCCCGGCACTCCGGTTGGGCTATGGCCACGGCACCACTCTGCTCTGGTAGCCCAGTAGAGGCCATCAGAGGCCTTGCAGAGTGCGCAGCGGCCCTCCCTTTTAATGGAAGTGGAGCGGTGTTGAAATGCGTCAGTGCTATGCAGCTTCTCCACGTAGCGCTTCCAATCCCGCTCGAGTAGCACTCCGGATACTGGAACAACAGGCAGTGGAGCACGCGACATTGAGCTCCACTTCCTGTGAGGGGCAGTAACGCCAATTTCATGGCCGGGACGGTACTTCTGCGGCAGGTGCAGGAAGTTACTCCCGACTGAGTTACTGCCCCCAAACGGAGCGCTGGGGAATTTCTCCCCCTAGGTGTTTAGATTTTATGGGAGTCACCAAGTATTGCCCAGCCATTGCTATAGTCCCTTTCTAGACTCTTTATCAGGATTACGTCATAAATGTATTCAAAATATAGTGTGATACCCACCCAACCATCAATTCTTTGCTGCCATTGATATTGAAAATGAAATATAATTTGGAGTAAATTTGAGTACAAAGGTCATCCTTGGATTTGAGGGTTGTGTTGTTTTAAGTATGATTAACATGTTAACATTATTATAACAAGGGCCAGAATTTTCTGTACTGGGGCGGTCGGCGTGGCAGTTCGCAACCATGTTCCTGAGTCCAGCCCGCTCCTGAGATTGACTTTCCATTAATGGCGGCTATTAAGGCAGCCCTGTGCGTTACCCGGCCCTATTAAATAGTGTGTGTCTGATGACATCCTTGATGATGTGTCTTCAGCCGGGATATTTAAAGGGGCCATGGCCATATTGCATTTGAAGGTTCATCCAGGATAGTGCAGGCAGCACACTGCACTGCATCAATAGCGTGTTACAAAGAGTTTTAAACATGACTTCACAGAGAGAGAGGGCTGCAGCCAGGTTCTCAGAGAACTCCCTCCAGATGCTTGTGGAAGGAGTGAGAGCATGCAGGGAGGTCCTTTTCTCTTCCAGTGGGTGGAAGAGACCTCCCCAGGAGACTAAAGGAGCCTGGCTCCAAATCGCAGAGGACGTGAACAGCAGGGATGTGGTCAGGAGGACCTGGGTGCAGTTTCACATGATCTCAATAGATCACAAAAGGTTAGTACAAAGCCACATTCAACTACATCCTGCTGTGCCTCTCATCACATCCCCATCATTCTGCCTTCCCAACCCTAATTTGCGGATGACACTAAGTTGGGTGGCAGTGTGAGCTGCGAGGAGGATGCTATGAGGCTGCAGAATGACTTGGATAGATTAGGTGAGTGGGCAAATGCATGGCAGATGAAGTATAATGTGGATAAATGTGAGGTTATCCACTTTGGTGGTAAAAACAGAGAGACAGACTATTATCTGAATGGTGACAGATTAGGAAAAGGGGAGGTGCAACGAGACCTGGGTGTCATGGTACATCAGTCATTGAAGGTTGGCATGCAGATACAGCAGGCGGTTAAGAAAGTAAATGGCATGTTGGCCTTCATAGCGAGGGGATTTGAGTACAGGGGCAGGGAGGTGTTGCTACAGTTGCACAGGGCCTTGGTGAGGCCACACCTGGAGTATTGTGTACAATTTTGGTCTCCTAACCTGAGGAAGGACATCCTTGCTATTGAGGGAGTGCAGCGAAGGTTCACCAGACTGATTCCCGGGATGGCGGGACTGACATATCAAGAAAGACTGGATCAACTGGGCTTGTATTCACTGGAGTTCAGAAGAATGAGAGGGGATCTCATAGAAACGTTTAAAATTCTGATAGGTTTAGACAGATTAGATGCAGGAAGAATGTTCCCAATGTTGGGGAAGTCCAGAACCAGGGGTCACAGTCTAAGGATAAGGGGTAAGCCATTTAGGACTGAGATGAGGAGAAACTTCTTCACCCAGAGAGTGGTGAACCTGTGGAATTCTCTACCACAGAAAGTTGTTGAGGCCAATTCACTAAATATATTCAAAAAGGAGTTAGATGTAGTCCTTACTACTAGGGGGATCAAAGGGTATGGCGAGAAAGCAGGAATAGGGTACTGAAGTTGCATGTTCAGCCATGAACTCATTGAATGGTGGTGCAGGCTCGAAGGGCCGAATGGCCTACTCCTGCACCTATTTTCTATGTTTCTATGTTTCTATGCACATCCTTACTCACACCAACATATCTTACATGTTCACACATCCCTCTCTCTCTATCTAGTCACCCTCTAAAGATGTAAACCATCCATTCCTTACACTCATTCCATCATGCAACCTTCTCTACTTTCCTTCCTTGCAGGAACAGAGAGCCCATAATAAAAGGGAAAGGGAGAGAACCGGAGGTGGCCTTCCATCATTGGCGATCCTAAAATCAGCAGAGGAGATTGCCTTGGAAGTGTCTGAAGTCACAGAGCAGCTGAAGGTGGGAGACAAGAGAGAGGGAAACATCTCAGCAATCTGATGACAGAATTACATATCATACAGATATGTGGCGTATAGCAATCACACATATGGGGACTGATGTCAGCAGCCAGTGGTTATTCATCATGTGCATAATGCTATCTGCACTCATTCTTCATATGGCTTATCTCACTCATCTCTTTACTCTCCCACAGGCCCATAAAGAGCCACCTCCCTCCCCCACATACCATCCAGGAGGAAGAGGAAGATGACGCCTCAGAGGAGCTTCATTTTCTGAGGTGGCACCGTCAGCAGACATAAGCGCACTCAATACCAGTGTAGATACTCACACCTCGGTGGATGCAAGGTGAGATAGAGTAGTGTTGTCACCTGGTGTCTCACAACTCACAAGTGAGCAAGAAGAGATGGTGGAGACAGGGACAGCAGTGGAGACACCTCACTGGAGGGCGCAGGAAACTTCCAGCTCTGCTCAGCTGCATGCATATGCTGAGTCTCGGGGGCCATCCAGAAAGAGGGCGATCCTGGAGGTGTAGCAAAAAGTGCAGGAGGCTTTGACATGTTTTGCGGCCGCGATGTCTGCAAATGTCCAGAGTATGGAGGAGTCCATCTCCAACATGAGCACCACCGTAGATGATGACGTGTGTAGGCTCTTCCATGGAAAGAATGGCCACCTGCATGGAGCAGCTAATGTGCCATTCACAGGAGCACATGCTAGCTATGGACATTAAATGGCAAACACCCATAAATATCCCCTCGAGAAGGGATGTCAGCGTAGAATTGAATCCTCATGGGCGCACTGCTGTACAGAAGTGCAAGTAGCCCATCAGAGGGAATATGGTGAGAGGGGAAATGGAAGTGGAGCCTCCTCTCAAAATGCTCACAATTTTCCCCCATTGCCACCCCCTCAGTCAGAGCCCCACATGCCTTTCGGATTGCGATTGCTGAATCTATCCCTGCACAGTCACAGGAGGAGCAGACATTAACGGGGCCATCACAGGCTCCAAAACACAGAGAACATTCTCCAAAAGTATCTATGTAGTCACAGCAGTGAAATGAGCAGCCTGCTTCTACCTCTGCTGAACCCACTGGGGTAGCATCTCATAGAAGCACGTGCAAGGATAGCCACTTGGGTGTTTTAATAAATGTTTCTATAAAGTTTCCGTTACTGTAATGTCACACATAAAACTATTTATTTTCACCACTTTCCGTGATGGACAAATTTGTGTGCATCTTTGGAAGTGGCTTAGTGAGTTGGAGTGAATGGTGAGACATAATGTTACCTCCCACAATGGTGGTTACTGTGAGAGAAATTGATTGGTCATTGTAAGGATGCTTTACGGTGTTGCTGTAGGGTGCTGCGAACCTGGCACAGTATGTGGTAGCCATGTGGGTGTATTGCGTGAAGTTAAGTAATTTTGGTCTACCAGCCAGCAATGTGTTCAGGTGCTGGTGAGATCTGGACTGCAGCTTCCTCCTGTTCCTCCTCATCCTCTGAAGAGGCTGTGCATTCAGAGCTTTGCTCCTCAGGCAGCACTAATCCTCGCTGCTGCACTCTGTTATGCAGAATGCAGCAGACCATGACGATTCAGGGGACGCTGGCTGGTGCGTACTGAAGGGCTCCTCCAGAAATACATTTTCAGCATGCATATGACACATCTGGTGGATCTGTGGCTTTCATTATATCTCTCCTCGGCCTCAGTACTTAAGCCATGTCTTCAGTGCATAACCCTGTCTCCAAGCAGCCGGCCAACAGCAAGTCTGTTTGGAGGAGCGATGAGCTGAGGGAGGTTGGACTGGTGCAGGACGAAAGAGTCTTTGGCGCCAGAGAATTTGGCGCACACATACATGTTGATCTTTCTATGAGTGCAGTCAAGCTGCACATTGATGGAGTGGAAGCCCTGGTGGTTGACAACGGTTCCTGGGTGAAGATGGGGTTCCCTGATGGCCATGTGTGCAGTCGATGACGCCCTGCACCTGTGGGAAATCAGCCCGAGCGGCAAAGCCTAGCGCCCGCTCAGTAACACTGGCTTTATCAGTGGCAAAGTTGATATAATTGGCTGACTTGTCAAAGAGGGCATCGGTGACATGTGTGATGCATCTGTGGGCGGCCGACTGTAAGGTGCTGTAAATGCCTGCTACAGATCCTGTCAGGAACCTAATGCGAAGAGGTTGAGGACGCTGGTGACTTTGACAGCCACTGGTAAGATGTGTCCACCCGCTCCTCTGAGCTGCAAGTTTTGCTCCAGCAATCTTCATAAGGCTGAGCCTCCTTTGACACTGCTGCTCCATCATATTGAGGAAGCTCATCCTCTGCCTGTATACCCAGTGTTGGGATATTGCCTCCGGTGCAGTGCATCCCTGTGCTGATACCCTCTGTCCTGTGCAGCATCAGATGATTGAGGAGAAGGTTGGTGGTGTTGCTGTTGGTGCTGCTGCTGTGAGTGGTGCTGCTGGTGTTGGGGTTCATCGTGATCCGATTCTGAGGACCAAGATGAGAGAATATAAACGGCACCCATGCTTATGTAATAGAAGGCAGGTCAAGTAGAGATGACCGAAACAATCTGACAATGGTGTACTAGATTCTATTAATGAGGTGACAGTGGATCCCAACTTTGCTGGAAACACTTGCAACCTCTAGAAAGCCAAATCTGTGCTGACAATGCATTCAGCAACAGTAGCTGCCTGAGTAAAGTAACCAGGTGTCAGGTAGGAGTTTTTATTGTGCTTTCCATGCTGTGCACTAATGAGTTCCATCAATGGCCACTGAACTTGCGCCTCAGGTTCACAGACGTGGTTCCCGTGCTGCGTGATTGCCTTGGTCATCCAGGGAAATTTGAAAGGTAAAGTTAAAAAGACGCTTAAGGGTCTGACAATTACGTCATAATGATCACAATTACCTCGGCCCCTCTGCCATTTGGGTGGGTGACGTGCTGGCAAATGCGCATGAGGGAAAGGCCGTGGGGACGGGGTGATGGCGGGTTCACGACCACCTCCAAAGTTTTTCAAATTTCCCTCCCGAGCCACATCCAATCGTGCCCGCGTGGACCCCAGAAAATTCTGGCCAAAATTTTTTTAAATGTGCACAATCACACTGTTTTGTTTTCTACTGAAAGCTACTTGATTCACAGCTCCAGTTGATTTATGAAACCACGAACCAGAAATTGACAGTGAATATGCCAAAACGGTGCAGACTACGTTGATGATCCAATATATTGTACAGGCATCCCATTTTGTGTTCAAATTGATATTCTAAACTGTAATACAGGTGCAGCGTTCAAAATCCGGAGTTCCGGAATCCAGAATGTTCCGGAATCCGGACTCCGGACCGATTGGTGGCAGGGTCGTCCGGAATCCGTAAAATGTTACAGAATCCGGACCCTGCCAGCCTCGAGGTGGCGCCGCTGCCCGATCTCGGGCCTCACCTCGCCTCACCGCCCCTCGCCGCCCAACCTCGCCTCACCGCCCCTCGCCACCCAACCTCGCCTCACCGCCCCTCGCCGCCCAACCTCGCCTCACCGCCATTGCCGCCCAACCTTGCCTCACCGCCCCTCGCCGCCCAACCTCGCCTCACCGCCCCTCGCCGCCCAACCTCGCCTCACCGCCCCTCGCCGCCCAACCTCGCCTCACCGCCCCTCGCCGCCCAATCTCGCCTCACCGCCCCTCGCCGCCCGACCTCGCCTCACCGCCCCTCGCCGCCCAATCTCGCCTCACCGCCCCTCGCCTCCCAACCTCGCCTCACCGCCCCTCGCCGCCCAACCTCGCCTCACCGCCCCTCGCCGCCCAACCTCGCCTCACCGCCCCTCGCCGCCCAACCTCGCCTCACCGCCCCTCGCCGCCCAACCTCGCCTCACCGCCCCTCGCCGCCCAACCTCGCCTCACCGCCCCTCGCCGCCCGATCTCGGGCCTCGCCTCAACGCCCCTCGCCGCCCAACCTCGCCTCACCGCCCCTCGCCGCCCAACCTCGCCTCACCGCCCCTCGCCGCCCAACCTCGCCTCACCGCCCCTCGCCGCCCAATCTCGCCTCACCGCCCCTCGCCGCCCAATCTCGCCTCACCGCCCCTCGCCGCCCAACCTCGCCTCACCGCCCCTCGCCGCCCAACCTCGCCTCACCGCCCCTCGCCGCCCAATCTCGCCTCACCGCCCCTCGCCGCCCAATCTCGCCTCACCGCCCCTCGCCGCCCAACCTCGCCTCACCGCCCCTCGCCGCCCAACTTCGCCTCACCGCCCCTCGCCGCCCGATCTCGGGCCTCGCCGCACCGCCCCTCGCCGCCCAATCTCGCCTCACCGCCCCTCGCCGCCCAACTTCGCCTCACCGCCCCTCGCCGCCCGATCTCGGGCCTCGCCGCACCGCCCCTCGCCGCCCAATCTCGCCTCACCGCCCCTCGCCGCCCAATCTCGCCTCACCGCCCCTCGCCGCCCGATCTCGGGCCTCGCCGCACCGCCCCTCGCCGCCCAACCTCGCCTCACCGCCCCTCGCCGCCCAACTTCGCCTCACCGCCCCTCGCCGCCCGATCTCGGGCCTCGCCGCACCGCCCCTCGCCGCCCAACCTCGCCTCACCGCCCCTCGCCGCCCAACTTCGCCTCACCGCCCCTCGCCGCCCGATCTCGGGCCTCGCCGCACCGCCCCTCGCCGCCCAATCTCGCCTCACCGCCCCTCGCCGCCCAATCTCGGGCCTCGCCTCAACGCCCCTCGCCGCCCAATCTCGCCTCACCGCCCCTCGCCGCCCAACCTCGCCTCACCGCCCCTCGCCGCCCAACCTCGCCTCACCGCCCCTCGCCGCCCAACCTCGCCTCACCGCCCCTCGCCGCCCAACCTCGCCTCACCGCCCCTCGCCGCCCAACCTCGCCTCACCGCCCCTCGCCGCCCAACCTCGCCTCACCGCCCCTCGCCGCCCAACCTCGCCTCACCGCCCCTCGCCGCCCAACCTCGCCTCAACGCCCCTCGCCGCCCAACCTCGCCTCACCGCCCCTCGCCGCCCAACTTCGCCTCACCGCCCCTCGCCGCCCGATCTCGGGCCTCACCTCGCCTCACCGCCCCTCGCCACCCAACCTCGCCTCACCGCCCCTCACCGCCCAACCTCGCCTCAACGCCCCTCGCCGCCCAACCTCGCCTCACCGCCCCTCGCCGCCCAACTTCGCCTCACCGCCCCTCGCCGCCCGATCTCGGGCCTCACCTCGCCTCACCGCCCCTCGCCACCCAACCTCGCCTCACCGCCCCTCACCGCCCAATCTCGCCTCACCGCCCCTCGCCGCCCGATCTCGGGCCTCGCCGCACCGCCCCTTGCCGCCCAACTTCGCCTCACCGCCCCTCGCCGCCCGATCTCGGGCCTCACCTCGCCTCACCGCCCCTCGCCGCCCAACCTCGCCTCAACGCCCCTCGCCGCCCGACCTTTGGCCTCACCTCGTCGCTGCTGCCCGACCTCGGGGCCTCCTTGTCGGCCCGCCCGAAAACCTCCTCTGCGACAGGGCTCCGCTCAACCAGCTCCTCCTCGACGGGGCCCACCCGACCAGCTCATCGTCGACGGAGCCCGCCTGAACACCCCCACGGCGGCGGGGCCTCGCCCGAACAACTCCACAGCGGCGGGGCTCTGCCTGATGACCTCATCGCCCGGCGAGCACCAGCCCCCCCAACCCCCTTTCTGATGTTCCGAAATCTGGAAATACTTGAAGCTGGGCTCAGGTGTTTCCGAATTCGTGATGTCAGAAAGACATTCCAATGTCCGGCAAAATGCAAAATCTGGAATGGCCTCAGTCCCGAGGGTTCGGGATTCAGCGCGCTGCACCTCTATTCATTAAAATAATTGTTGACACTTTCATCATTCTGATGGTAGTGTTATAACAAGAAATGTTATACTTTTATCATGTATGGCGAAGGCTGCAATTTCTTATGTAATTTAATGGCTGGAAAATCAAGTTGTCTGTTTTAAATGTGGTGAGGGTTTCTGCCTCTACCATGATTTCAGGCAGTGGGGTCCAGACCCCCACTACCTTCTGGGTGAAGAAATTTCCCCTCATATTTTCTCTAAACCTCCCCCCAATTACCTTAAATATATGTCCCCTGGTTGTTGACCCCTCTGCCAAGGGAAGCAGATCCTTCCTATCCACTCTATCCAGGCTACTCATAATTTTATACACCTCAATCAGGTCTCCCCTCAACCTCCTCTGTTCCATAGAAAAAAGACCCAGCATCTCCAATCTTTCCTCATAACCAAAATTCTTCAGTCCAGGCAACATTCTTGTAAATCGCCTCTGCACCCTTTCCAGTGCAATCACATCTTTCCTGAAATGTGGTGACCAGAACTGCACACAGTACTGCAGCTGCGGCCTAACCAATGTTTTATAAAGTTCAAGTATAAGCTCCTTGCTCTTGTATTCCATGCCTCGACTAATAAAGGCAAGTATTCCATATGCCTTCTTAACCAACTTATCTACTTGGCCTGCTACCTTTTGGGATCTGTGCATCTGCACCCCAAGGTCCCTTTGTTCCTCTACACTTTTCAGTGTGGTACCATTTAATGTTTATTCCCTTGCCTTGTTAGAGCTCTCCAAATACACTACCTCACACTTATCTGGATTGAATTCCATTTGCCACTGTTCCGTCCACCTGACCAGTATATTGATATCTTCCTGCAATCCACAGTTTTCTTCTTCATTATCAATCACACAGCCTATTTTAGTATCATCTGCAAACTTCTTAGTCATATCCCCAACATTCAAGTCTAAGTCATTGATGTACACCACAAAAACCAAGGGACCCAGCACTGAGCCCTGCGGAACCACTCTGGATACAGCCTTCCTGTCACAAAAACACCCGTCAACCATTACCCTTTGCATCCTGCCTCTGAACCAATTTTGCTTCCAACTTACCATAGAAACATAGAAAATAGGTGCAGGAGTAGGCCTTCGAGCCTGCACCATCATTCAATAATATCATGGTTGATCATTCACCTCAGTACCCCTTTTTTGCTTTCTCTCCATACCCCTTGTGAAGAAGTTTCTCCGCATCTCGGTCCTAAATGGCTTATCCCTTATCCTTCGAATGTGACCTCTGGTTCTGGACTCCCCCAACATCGGGAACATTCTTCCTGCATCTAACCTGTCCAGTCCCGTCAGAATTTTATATGTTTCTATGAGATCACCTCTCATTCTTCTAAACTCCAGTGAATAAAGGCCCAGTCGATCCAGTCTCTCCTCATATGTCAGCCCTGCCATCCCGGGAATCAGTCTGGTGAACCTTTGCTGCACTCCCTGAATAGCAAGAACATCCTTCCTCAGATTAGGAGACCAAAACTGAACATAATATTCCAGGTGAGGCCTTACCAAGGGCTGTACAACTGCAGCAAGACCTCCCTGCTCCTATACTCAAATCCCCTAGCTATGAAGGCCAACATGCCATTTGCCTTCTTCGCCGCATGCTGTACCTGAATGCCAACTTTCAATGACTGATGTACCATTACACCCAGGTCTCGTTGCACCTCCCCTTTTCCTAATTTGCCGCCATTCAGAAAATATTCTGCCTTTGTGTTTTTGCCCCCAAAGTGGATAATATCACATTTATCCACATTATTCCCAAGGCATTTTTATACCTAATCAACATTTAATTTTTTTTTAAGTGAAGAACCTTTAACTTATCTTTCATAGAAACATAGAAACATAGAAAATAGATAAGGAGTAGGCCATTCGGCTCTTCGAGCCTGCACCAGCATTCAATAAGATCATCGCTGATCATTCACCTCAGTACCCCTTTCCTACTTTCTCTCCATACCCCTTGATCCCTTTAGCCGTAAGGGCCATATCAAACTCCCTCTTGAATATATACAATGAACTGGCATCAACAACTCACTGCGGTAGGGAATTCCACACGTTAAAAACTCTCTGAGTGAAGAAGTTTCTCCTCATCTCAGTTCTAAATGGCTTACCCCTTATCCTTAGACTGTGTCCCCTGGTTTTGGACTTCCCCAACATTGGGAACATTCATCCTGCATCTAACCTGTCCAGTCCCGTCAGAATTTTAGATGTTTCTATGAGATCCCCTCTCATCCTTCTAAACTCCAGTGAATACAGGCCCAGTTGATCCAGTCTCTCCTCATATGTCAGTCCTGCCATCCCGGAAATCAGTCTGCTGAACCTTCACTGCACTCCCTCAATAGCAAGAATGTCCTTCCTCAGATTAGGAGACCAAAACTGAACACAATATTCCAGGTGTGGCCTCCCCAAGGCCCTGTACAAATGCAGTAAGACCTCCCTGCTCCTATACTCAAATCCCCTAGCTGTGAAGGCCAACATACCATTTGCCTTCTTCACCGCCTGCTGTACCTGTATGCCAACTTGCAATCACTGATGTACCATGACACCCAGGTCTCGTTGCACCTTTCCTTTTCCTAATCTGCCGCCATTCAGATAATATTCTGTCTTCGTGTTTTTGCCCCCAAAGTGGATTACCTCACATTTATCCACATTATACTGCATCTGCCATGCATTTGCCCACTCACCTAACCTGTCCAAGTCACCTTGCACCCTCTTAGCATCCTCCTCACAGCTCACACCGCCACCCAGCTTAGTGTCATCTGCAAACTTTGAAATATTACACTCAATTCCTTAATCTAAATCATTAATGTATATTGTAAATAGCTGGGGTCCCAGCACTGAGCCCTGCGGCACCCCACTGGTCACTGCCTGCCATTCTGAAAAGGACCTGTTTATCCCGACTCTCTGCTTCCTGTTTGCCAACCAGTTCTCTATCCACGTCAGTACATTACCCCCAATACCAATTCAATCAAGTTATTCAGACACAACCTTCCCTTAACAAACCCATGCTAACTGTTGTTGATTAATCCATGTCTTTACAAATGAAGATTTATCTTGTCCCTCAGGATTTTTTCCAATAATTTTCCCACCACTGAGGTTCGGCTGACTGGTCTGTAATTACTCCGTCTATCACTTTCTCCCTTTTTAAACAAAGGTACAACATTAGCAGTTCTCCAGTCCTCTGGCACACACCTGTAGCCAGAGAGGATTGGAAAATGATGGTCAGAGCATCTGCTATTTCCTCTTTGGCTTCTCTTAACAGCCTGGGATACATTGCATCCGGGCCTGGGGATTTATCCACATTTACAGCTGCTAAACCCCCTAATACTTCCTCTCTCACTATGTTTATCTCATCTAATATTTCAAACTCTTCCGCCCTCATTGCAAAGTCTGCATCGCCCCTCTCTTTTATGAAAATGGATGCAGAGTATTCATTAAGAATCATACCCACATCTTCTACCTCCACTCACAGATTTCCTTTGTGGTCCCTAATAGGCCCCATTCTTTCTCACGTTTTCCTCTTGCTCTTAATGTATTTATAAAACATCTTTGGATTTTCCTGATTTTACTTGCCAACATTTTTTCATGCTCTCACTTTGCTTTCTTGATATCTTTTTTATTTGCATCCTTGCACTTCTTATACTCTAGAGTCTCTGCAGTATTGAGTTCTCGGAATCTATCGTAAACTTCCCTTTTTTTCTTTATATTACCCTGTACGCCCTTTGACATCCAGGTCCTCTAGATTTGTTAGCCACACCCTTTTATTTTCAGAGAACATACTTGCTCTGTACCCTCAAGATCCCCTCCTTAAATGCCTTCCACTACTCTGATACTGATTTACCATCCATTTGCCTTCTCTCCGACTGCAGACCCTGATGAGAGACTTCGCACTGTAATTATATTTGGCTAAAATTGGCTATCGGCCTACTTCGTGCGTGTTCCAAACTATGCAGACTATTAAAAAGGTTTATGTTCCAGTCCAACGTAAGTTCTGTCAGCTCAGTTGATTCTCTTATCAATCCCTGGGACAGTTACTGAGGCAGGGATTGTTCTCTTATAGTCTTATCAATCCATGGGATAGTTACTTCACTTGTCTGCATTTCTTAAAGTTCAACAAAACGGTCTCTTGACCTGCAACTGGGTTATAAGAATTTAGTCAATTTGTTGGTTCGGCTATTATATCTTGGATAATTTTAAAATATGCTATCTTTTGAAATTGTGATATTTATTCTGTCCTTGCTTCAGTTTTCCTTCCTCAAGCTAGTCTTCATTAAAGTTATGGGTGGTATTTATATTTGTCTGTTTACAAAGAGAAGTGACAGTTTGCTGTGTCTGACTAATGATAAATTAAACTTGTATGTAAATTTAAACCTGATTTGCTGCTTTTAGCAGTAAGGGCAAGAAAACTGAAAGAGGAAGTGTAATATCAAACTGAAAGCAATGTACCTTGATCAAAGATGGGTACATCGTGAAGATTTAGCACTCATGAAAGAAATTTTTGAAGAACTTACAGCATATCTTAGCAGAAATTGTAAATTTTAGATTACCTGGGGTAATGATTATTGCGTACTCGAATATAGAGTGATCCTGACAGTGCCTTACTTAACTTGGAACCAATGACAGTTATTATTGAGAAGCTACTTCTGACATGTATACTTGAGGCTGACTTTAACTTGGCCTGAGTGATTTGAATGACTGTGACATCTTACTTTAAAAAAAGTTAAATAATCTTTATCTTGGAACAGAAAATGCCCTAATTTATGGTACAAGGGTAATTTCAGAAGTTAAGTAGATTAAAAAAATTAATGAAAGTTAATCTTACTATTTTAGTCACCAGTGAAAATCCCATGAAATTTCCAGTTGGTGAGTGTATCACGTGCTAGTTTGAGACATAATTGCATAAACTGGGGTTCTGCTGTACTTCTGGTGAGATTACTGTTTAGCAGGTCTTACTTCCCGGCCATTTAAAACTGTTGAAATTTGGGTCTTGATATTTACAGGGAGGTGGAGCGGAAGCAGGACATGTATTTACAGCCCGAAAACCCAAGAATTTCGGCAATGCAGAGATGCTGCCGAATTTAAAGACAGGATCTCATTATCATATAGGTATTCCATTTCCCGTCCAGCAGCGGGATAGACTGAGAGGCTGGCCAGCTGAATGGTTGGAAAACCAGCAGTAGAAGACTTGGGAATGGTCCCTGACAAACAGAAAAGGTCAGGGTACGGTGGCAGGGGTGGGGGCGACTTGGAGGGTGACAGGGAGGGAAAGATTGGGACATAGTGGGGGCGTTGGAAGATTGCGGGGGATAGGCCAATCTCAGGGGCGAGGAAGTGCATTTGCAGCAGAAGATTTGCTTGGGAGCTGAGGAACCACATGCACCAACTGCGGACATCTCTCTTATGACCCTTTAATTGCGGGATTTCCCAAGCCCTAGGAAAACGAGGTCTGCAGTCGTTAAATTCAAATCACTCCCAAAATCTGAGCACTGGAATATTATAATCAGATCCCCATCTCTCCAGAGCGGGATACTCGGATGATCCCAAACCCTCCGAGATTAAACTGAAACTAGGCATATTCGAGGCGGGTTAGGGTCGGGTTTCACATATTTACCAATTTAGCCCCACCCTCGACCTTCTCCTGGGGGAGGGGGGATGAATGGCTCTAATTTCCCCTTTGGCTTCTACGTTTTCAGAAGGCTGGTGAACAATTATGAATATTATTCATTGCCCCCCATTGCACATCACTCAAACATTAATCTATGTAATCCTTAAAATGCTCACTATTATTTCCATAGAAACATAGAAAATAGGTGCAGGAGTAGGCCATTCGGCCCTTCGAGTCTTCAGCACCATTTAAAGCCATGGCTGATCATTCACCTCAGTACCCTTTTCCTGCTTTCTCTCCATACCCCTTGATTCCTTTAGCCATAAGGGCCATATCCAACTCTCTCTTGAATATATCTAACGAACTGGCATCAACAACTCTCTGCGGGAGGGAATTCCACAGGTTAACAACTCTTTGAGTGAAGAAGTTTATCCTCATCTCAGTCCTAAATGGCTTACCCCTTAGCCTTAGAATGTGACCCCTGGTTCTGGACTCCCCCAACATCGGGAACGTTCTTCCTGCATCTAACCTGTCCAGTCCCGTCAGAATTTTATCGGTTTCTATGAGATCGCCTCTCATTCTTCTAAACTCCAGTGAATACAGGCCCAGTCAATCCAATCTCGCCTCATATGTCAGTCCTGCCATCCCAGGTATCAGTCTGGTGAACCTTCGCTGCACTCCCTCAATAGCAAGAATATCTTTTCTCAGATTAGGAGACCAAAATTGAACACAATATTCCAGGTGAGGCCTCACCAAAGGCCTGTACAGCTTCAGCAAGATCTCCCTGCTCCTATACTCAAATATCCTAGCTATGAAAGCCAACATGCCATTTGCCTTCTTCAACGCCTGCTGCACCTGCATGCCAACCTTCAATGAATGATGTACCATGACACCCAGGTCTCGTTGAACCTCTCCTTTTCCTAATCTGCCGCCATTCAGATAATATTCTGTCTTTGCATTTTTGCCAACAAAGTGGATAACCTCACATTTATCCACATTATACTGCATCTGCCATGCATTTGCCCACTCAGCTAACCTGTCCAAGTCACCCTGCAGTCTCTTAGCATCCTCCTCACAGCTCACAGTAATATCTCACAGTAATACTTCACAGTAATATCTCCAAGTTTGTAGATGACACTAAGCTGGGTGGCCACCCAGCTTAGTGTCATCTACAAACTTGGAGATATTACTCTCAATTCCTCCATCTAAATCATTGATGTATTTTGTAAATAGCTGGGGTCCCAGCACTGAAAGTTGCGGCACCCCACTAGTCACTGCCTGCCATTCTGAAAAGGACCTGTTTATCCCGACTCTCTGCTTCCTGTTTGCCAACCAGTTCTCTATCCACGTCAGTATATTACCCCCAATAACATGTGCTTTGATTTTGCACACCAATCTCTTGTGTGGGACCTTGTCAAAAGCCTTTTGAAAGTCCAAATACACCAAATCCACTGGTTCTCCCTTGTCCACTTGAGAGCTGGCCATCCTCGACTGGGTGTTGTGTAATGAGAGAGGTCTAATTAGCAATCTTGTTGTGCGAGGCACCCTGGGAAAGAGTGACCATAATATGGTAGAAATCTTTATTAAGATGGAGAGTGACAGTGTTAATTCAAAGACTAGGGTCCTGAACTTAAGGAAAGGTAACTTCGATGGTATGAGATGTGAATTGGCTTGGATAGACTGGCAAATGATACTTAAAGAGTTGACAGTGGATAGGCAATGGCAAACATTTAAAGATTACATGGATGAACTTCAACAATTGTATAGACCTGTCTGGAATAAAAATAAAAGGGGGAAGCTAGCTCAACCGTGGCTAACAAGGGAAATTAGGGATAATGTTAAATCCAAGGAAGAGGCATATAAATTGGCCAGAAAAAGCAGCAAAGCTGAGGACTGGGAGAAATTTAGAATTCAGCAGAGGAGGACAAATAATTAGGAGGGGGCAAATAGATTATGAGAGGAAGCTTGCAGGGAACATAGAAACTGACTGCAAAAGCTTCCATAGATATGTGAAGAAAAAAAGATTAGTGAAGACCAACGTAAGTCCTTTACAGTCAGAATCAGGTGAATTTATAATGGGGAACAAAGAAATGACAGACCATAGAAACATAGAAACATAGAAACATAGAAAATAGGTGCAGGAGTAGGCCATTCGGCCCTTCGAGCCTGCACCACCATTCAATAAGGTCATGGCTGATCATTCCCTCGGTACCTCTTTCCTGCTGTCTCTCCATACCCCTTGATACCCTTAGCCGTAAGGGCCATATCTAACTCCATCATGAATATATCCAATGAACTGGCATCAACAACTCTCTACGGCAGGGAATTCCACAGGTTAACAACTCTCTGAGTGAAGAAGTTTCTCCTCATTTCAGTCCTAAGTGGCCTACCCCTTATTCTTAGACTGTGTGCCCTAGTTCTGGACTTTCCCAACATCAGGAACATTCTACCCGCATCTAACCTATCCCGTCCCGTCAGAATCTTATATGTTTCTATGAGATCCCCTCTCATACTTCTAAACTCCAATGTAGAAAGGCACAATTGATCCAGTCTCTCCTCATATGTCAGTCATGCCATCCCGCAAATCAGTCTGGTGAAACTTCGCTGCACTTCCTCAATAGTAAGAACATCCTTCCTCTGATTAGGAGAGCAAAACTGAACACAATATTCCAGGTGAGGTCTCACCAAGGCCCTGCAGAACTGCAGTAAGACCTCTCTGCTCCTATACTCAAATCCCCGAGCTATGAAGGCCAACATACCATTTGCCTTCTTCACCGCCTGCTGTACCTGTATGCCAAATTTCAATGACTGATGTACCATGACACCCAGGTCTCATTGCACCTCCCCTTTTCCTAATCTTTAAGCATTCAGATAATATTCTGTCCGCGATTTTGCCCCCAAAGTGGACAACCTCACATTTATCCACATTATACTGCATCTGCCATGCATTTGCCCACTCACCTAACCTGTCCAAGTCACCCTGCAGCCTCCTAGCGTCCCCGTCACAGCTCACACCGCCACCCAGTTTAGTGTCATCTGCAAACTTCGAGATATTACATTCAATTCCTTCGTCCAAAACATTGATGTATATTGTAAAGAGCTGGGGTCCCAGCACTGAGCCCTGCGGCACGACACTCATCACTGTCTACCATTTTGAAAAGGACCCGTTTATCCCGACTCTCTGCTTCCTGTCTGCCAACCAGTTCTCTATCCACATCAGTATATTACCCCCAATACCATGTGCTTTGATTTTGCACACCAATCTCTTGTGTGGGACCTTGTCAAAAGCCTTTTGAAAGTCCAAATACACCAAATCCACTGGTTCTCCCTTGTCCACTAGAGAGCTGGCCATCCTAGACTGGGTGTTGTGTAATGAGAGAGGTCTAATTAGCAATCTTGTTTTGCGAGGCACCCTGGGAAAGAGTGACCATAATATGGTAGAAATCTTTATTAAGATGGAGAGTGACAGTGTTAATTCAAAGACTAGGGTCCTGAACTTAAGGAAAGGTAACTTCGATGGTATGAGATGTGAATTGGCTAGGATAGACTGGCAAATGATACTTAAAGAGTTGACAGTGGATAGGCAATGGCAAACATTTAAAGATTACATGGATGAACTTCAACAATTGTATAGACCTGTCTGGAATAAAAATAAAAGGGGGAAGCTAGCTCAACCGTGGCTAACAAGGGAAATTAGGGATAATGTTAAATCCAAGGAAGAGGCATATAAATTGGCCAGAAAAAGCAGCAAAGCTGAGGACTGGGAGAAATTTAGAATTCAGCAGAGGAGGACAAATAATTAGGAGGGGGCAAATAGATTATGAGAGGAAGCTTGCAGGGAACATAGAAACTGACTGCAAAAGCTTCCATAGATATGTGAAGAAAAAAAGATTAGTGAAGACCAACGTAAGTCCTTTACAGTCAGAATCAGGTGAATTTATAATGGGGAACAAAGAAATGACAGACCATAGAAACATAGAAACATAGAAACATAGAAAATAGGTGCAGGAGTAGGCCATTCGGCCCTTCGAGCCTGCACCACCATTCAATAAGGTCATGGCTGATCATTCCCTCGGTACCTCTTTCCTGCTGTCTCTCCATACCCCTTGATACCCTTAGCCGTAAGGGCCATATCTAACTCCATCATGAATATATCCAATGAACTGGCATCAACAACTCTCTACGGCAGGGAATTCCACAGGTTAACAACTCTCTGAGTGAAGAAGTTTCTCCTCATTTCAGTCCTAAATGGCCTACCCCTTATTCTTAGACTGTGTGCCCTGGTTCTGGACTTCCCCAACATCAGGAACATTCTACCCGCATCTAACCTATCCCGTCCCGTCAGAATCTTATATGTTTCTATGAGATCCCCTCTCATACTTCTAAACTCCAATGTAGAAAGGCACAATTGATCCAGTCTCTCCTCATATGTCAGTCATGCCATCCCGCAAATCAGTCTGGTGAAACTTCGCTGCACTTCCTCAATAGTAAGAACATCCTTCCTCTGATTAGGAGAGCAAAACTGAACACAATATTCCAGGTGAGGTCTCACCAAGGCCCTGCAGAACTGCAGTAAGACCTCTCTGCTCCTATACTCAAATCCCCGAGCTATGAAGGCCAACATACCATTTGCCTTCTTCACCGCCTGCTGTACCTGTATGCCAAATTTCAATGACTGATGTACCATGACACCCAGGTCTCATTGCACCTCCCCTTTTCCTAATCTTTAAGCATTCAGACAATATTCTGTCCGCGATTTTGCCCCCAAAGTGGACAACCTCACATTTATCCACATTATACTGCATCTGCCATGCATTTGCCCACTCACCTAACCTGTCCAAGTCACCCTGCAGCCTCCTAGCGTCCCCGTCACAGCTCACACCGCCACCCAGTTTAGTGTCATCTGCAAACTTCGAGATATTACATTCAATTCCTTCGTCCAAAACATTGATGTATATTGTAAAGAGCTGGGGTCCCAGCACTGAGCCCTGCGGCACGACATTCATCACTGTCTACCATTTTGAAAAGGACCCGTTTATCCCGACTCTCTGCTTCCTGTCTGCCAACCAGTTCTCTATCCACATCAGTATATTACCCCCAATACCATGTGCTTTGATTTTGCACACCAATCTCTTGTGTGGGACCTTGTCAAAAGTCTTTTGAAAGTCCAAATACACCACATCCACTGGTTCTCCCTTGTACACTCTACTAGTTACATCCTCAAAAAATTCCAGAAGATTTGTCAAGCATGGTTTCCCTTTCATAAATCCATGCTGACTGGGACCGATCCTGTCACTGCTTTCCAAATGCGCTGCTATTTCATCCTTAATAATTGATTCCAACATTTTCCCCACTACTGATGTCAGGCTAACCAGTCTCTAATTAATCGCTTTCTCTCTCCATCCCTTTTTAAAAAGTGGTGTTACATTAGCTACCTTCCAGTCCATAGAAACTGATCCAGAGTCAATAGACTGTTGGAAAATGATCACCAATGCATCCACTATTTCTAGTGCCACTTCCTTAATTACTCTGGAATGCAGACTAACAGGCCCCAGGGATTTATCGGCCTTCAATCCCATCAATTTCCCCAAAACAATTTCCCACCGAATAAGGATATCCTTCAGTTCCTCCTTTTCACTAGACACTCGGTCCCCTAGTACTTCCAGAAGGTTATTTGTGTCTTCTTTCGTGAAGACAGACCCAAAGTATTTGTTCAATTGGTCTGCCATTTCTTTGTTCCCAATTATAACTTCACCTGAATCCAACCGCAAGGGACCTATGTTTGTCTTCACTACTCTTTTTCTCTTCACATTTCTATAGAAGCTTTTGCAGTCAGTTGTAATGTTCCCGGCAAGCTTCTTCTCGTACTCTATTTTCCCCCTCTTAATTAAACCCTTTTTCCTCCTCTGCTGAATTCTAAATTTCTCCCAGTCCACAGGTTTTTTGCTTTTTCTGGCCAATTTATATGCGTCTTCCTTGGATTTAACATTATCCCTAATATCTCTTGTTAACCACTGTTGAGCTGGCTTCCCCGTTTTATTTTTACTCCAGGCAGGGATGTACAATTGCTGAAGTTCATCCATATGATCTTTAAATGTTTGCCATTGCCTATCCACCGTCAACCCTTTAAGTACCATTTGCCAGTCTATTCTAGCCAATTCACACCTCAAACCATCGAAGTTACCTTTCCTTAATTTCAGGACTCTAGTTTCTGAAAATACCTTGTCACTCTCCATCTTAATAAAAAGCTCTACGATGTTATGTTCACTCTTCGCCAAGGTGCCTCGCACAACAAGATTGCTAATCAGTACTCTCTCATTACACATCAGCTAGTCCAGAATGGCCTGCTCCCTATTTGGTTCCTCGACATATTGGTCTAGAAAACCATCCCTAATACACTCCAAGAAATCCTCCTCCACCGCAGTGCTACCAGTTTGGTTCGCCCAATCAGTATGTAGATTAAAGTCACCCATGATAACTGCTGTACCATTATTGCATGCATCCCGTATTTCTTGTTTGATGCTGTCCCCAACCTTACTACTACTATTTGGTGGTCTGTACACAATTCCCACTTGCGTTTTCTGCCCTTTGGTATTCCGTAGCTCCACCCATACCGATTCCACATCATCCAAGCTAATGTCCTTTCTTACAATAGCAATTGAACAAATTGAACAAATACTTTGGATCTGTCTTCACTAAGGAAGACACAAATAACTTTCCACAGCATCCCAGAGTAATTAAGGAAGTAGCCCTCGAAATAGTGGATGCATTGATGATCATTTTCCAACATTCTATTGACTCTGTATCAGTTCCTATGGACTGGAGGTAGCTTATGTAACATCACTTTTTAAAAATGGAGGGAGAGAGAAAACAGGGCATTATTCACTAGTTAGCATGACATCGTTGATGGGGAAAATGTTGGAATCAATTATTAAAGATGAAATAGCAGCGCATTTGGAAAGCAGTGACAGGATCGGTCCAAGTCAACATGGATTTATGAAAGAGAAATCATGCTTGACAATCTTCTAGAATTTTTTGAGGATGTAACTAGTAGAGTGGACAAGGGAGAACCAGTGGATGTGGTGCATTTGGACTTTCAAAAGGCTTTTGACAAGGTCCCACACAAGAGATTACTGTGCAAAATTAAAGCACATGGTACTGGGGGAAATGTATTGAAGTGGATAGAGAACTGGTTGGCAGACAGGAAGCAGAGAGTCGGAAAAACGGGTCCTTTTCAGAATGGCAGGCAGTGACCAGTGGGGTGCCGCAGGGCTCAGTAGTGGGACCCCAGCTATTTACAATATACATCAATGATTTAGATGAAGCAATTGAATGAAATATCTCCAAGTTTGCAGATGACACTGAGCTGGGTGGCGTTGTGAGCTGTGTGGAGAATGCTAAGAGGCTGCAGGGTGACTTGGACAGGTTAGGTGAGTGGGCAAATGCATGGCAGATGCAGATAAATGTGAGGTTATCCACTTTGGTGGCAAAAACAGGAAAACAGAATATTATCTGAACGGTGACAGTTTAGGAAAAGGGGAGATGCAGCGAGACCTGGGTGTCATGGTACATCAGTCATTGAAGTTTGGCATGCAGGTACAACAGGCGGTGAAGAAGGCAAATGGTATGTTGGCCTTCATAGCTAGGGGATTTGAGTATACGAGCAGGGAGGTCTTACTGCAATTGTACAGAGCCTTGGTGAGGCCACACCTGGAATATTGTGTTCAGTTTTGGTCTCCTAATCTGAGGAAGGACGTTCTTGCTATTGAGGGAATACAGCGAAGGTTCACCTGATTGATTCCTGGGATGACAGGACTTGTATCCACTGGAGTTTAGAAGAATGAGAGGAGATCTCATAGAAACATATAAAATTCTGACGGATTGGACACGTTAGAGGCCGGAAGAATGATCTCGTTGCTGGCGAGTTCCAGAACCAGGGGTCACAGTCTAAGAATAAGGGGTAAACCATTTAGATGAGGAGAAACTTCTTCACTCAGAGAGTGGTTAACCTGTGGATTTTTCTACCGCAGAAAGTTGTTGAGGCCAGTTCATTAGATATATTCAAAAGTGGGTTAGATATGACCCTTATGGCCAAAGGGATCAAGGGGTATGGAGAGAAAGCAGGAAAGGGATTCTGAGGCTGAATGATCAGCCATGATCTTATTGAATGGCGGTGCTGGCTCGAATGGCCGAATGGCCTGCTCCTGCACCTAATTTCTATGTTTCTATCTTTCTATGTTACCATATTATGGTCACTCTTCCCCAAGGGGCCTCGCACAACAAGATTGCTAATTAGTCCTTTGTCGTTACACATCACCAGTCTAGGATGGCCAGCCCTCTAGTTGGTTCCTCGACATATTGGTCTGGAATACCATCCCTAATACACTCCAGGAAATCCTCCTCCACCGTACTGGTACCAGTTTGATAAGCCCAATATATATGTAGATTAAAGTCGCCCATGATAACTGCTGTACCTTTATTGCACACATCCCTAATTTCTTGTTTGATGCTGTCCCCAACCTCACTACTACTGTTTGGTGGTCTGTACACAACTCCCGCTAGCGTTTTCTGTCCTTTTGCATTCTGCAACTCTACCCATACAGATTCTACATCATCCAAGCTAATGTCCTTCCTTACTATTGCGTTAATTTCCTCTTTAACCAGCAACGCTACCCCACTTCCTTTTCCATTCTGTCTATCCTTCCTGAATGTTGAATACCCTTGGCTATTGTGTTCCCAGCGTTGGTCACCCTGGAGCCATGTCTCCGTAATCATAATGGTTAATAGCTGCCTGCGCAATTAATTTGTCCACCTTATTACAACTACTCCTCACATTGAGGCACAGAGTCTTCAGGCTTGTCTTTTTAACACACTTTGTTCCTTTAGATTTTTGCTGTACTGTGGTCCTTTTTGATTTTTGCCTTGGGTTTCTCTGCTCTCCATTTTTATTTTTCTTCTTTCTGTCTTTTGCTTCTACCCCCATTTTACTTCCCTCTGTCTCCCAGCATAGGTTCCCATCCCTCTGCCATATTAGTTTAACCCCTCCCCAACAGCACTCGCAAACACTCCCCCTATGACATTGGTTCCAGTCCTGCCCAGGTACAGACCGTCCGGTTTGTACTGGTCTCGCCTCCCCCAGAATCGGTTCCGAAGAAACATCTATCTATTCCCCTTGCAATAGAATCTCCTGTCACTATTGCTCTCCACTCTTTTTCCTGCCCTCCTGTGCAGCAGAGCCACCCATGGTGCCATGAACTTAGCTGCTACTGCCTTCCCCTGAGGAGTATCTGTTTTGGAGGGGGATGACCGCAGGGGACCCCTGCACTACCTTCCTTCCACTGCTCTGCCTGATGGTCACCCATTCCTTATCTGCCTGAGTAACCTTTGCCTGCGGTATGACCAACTCACTAAATGTGCTATTTACGACATCCTCAGCTCCAGAGTGAATCCATGTGCAGCTCCAGTGCCGCAATGGGGTTTGTCAGGTGCTGCAGCAGGATACACTTGCTGCATATTTAGTCGTCAGGGACACTGGAAGCGTCCCTGGTTTCCCACATAGCACAGGAGGAGCATGACACTGGTCTGGGCTCTCCTACCATGACTTAACCCTTAGATTAACTTAATTTGGCAACATTGTCAAAGGTTACCTACTGATAAGGAAATAAAAAGAAGAAAAAAAAGATTATATTCTCACCAATCCACCAGCCAATCACTTACCCACTTGACTGTGACGTCACCCTTTGATTTCTTTCTACTTCTTTGTTTACCTTCTGCCCCTGCACCAGCTGGACTCCTCGACTGCTGCTGCTCCTGAATTCCCGGGCCTTTTATAGGCCTCCTCGATCTCCCGCCTCCTTGACTGCTGCGACTCCCGAACTCCTGAACCGTTTATAGAGCTCCTCCAATTCATAATTTAAACGCTTGTCACATAAGTATTAATGTCACTCTTTATTATTCAAATGAAAATTTGTATTTAAAGAGATTGTAACTGTGAAAGTTAGATTTTTTGAAAGATGAGATTTTAAAAAGTTTAACTCATGTCAATAAGGAGTATTTTGCTTAGAATAAGAAGCTGTATTAAGTCATTGTAAGTTTGTTCCTTGAATTAAAGTTAGGCTAAGAAGGAGATACCATGGGCCAGACTTTCCACATTGAAATATAGCTCTGTTTTTGGCGTTACTTCCGATCAACGGCCATTTTTTAGGGCAAAATAATGGCAAAAAAATAAGGCCTAAGTTTCGCCAAAAGTTTTTTAAATGTTGGCGTAGCCTTAAAATAGCTTCGTTTTTAAGGACAGAGCTAAATTTTTTGACTTAAAAATAACAAATAATGGAGAATCATTCTTTCCCATTCTTGTTCAACAAAGGATGAAATCATCACTATAGCTTCCCTGGAGTTTATATCGTAACGCTGCCTCTGTTGGCATGGCAAATAAACTAGCTGAAGGCACAGGATATAGAGAGTATTTGTCATTCCTGTATTAAATATCGGTTTTGTTCCCTCCCAAAGCTTTAACTTTTAGCTCCGTTTCCCAAGATGGCCCCGTTATTGCCGATTTCCATCTGACTCCACCAGGTAAGGCAAGCTTTGTAAAAGTGGTATTTAGCACTGTCTTAAAAATATCCTTATTGGGGAAACTTACAAAATATGGCATTATCGTTGGGTTTGACCCCGAGTGACATCACGAAAACAGTTCTCAAAAAAATCGTCCTTATTTTTTAAGGACGGCGTTACACTACTGGCGTAACTAACAAAATGGCCCTAAATTTAGTTAGCTCTAAAAAAAGATTTTAAGCTCCAAAAAATGGAGCTAAATCGATTCTTCTCATGGCGAATTTCAGGCCAGTTTAATGCTACATCTGGGCTGAATTGGGAAGCCAGAGATGAGACAGTCTGAATGAGTCTGAAATCTATAAATGTGATCTGATGTTCGTGTTGTTCAATTTATGCAATTAGTTGACCAATGTATGTTGTCAAAGTTTAGAAAACTAAGTTGAGGATTTATCTCGTATGCAAAGATGTGATTTGATCAATTTAATGGAGTTGCGTCCTTGCATTGCGTGATTGTTGCATGGGCTGTGGAGGAGGGTGAGCCAATACACTGGGCTGGATGTTTTAGATGGGAAGTGGGTGGAGGAGCTGGAAGGAAGCAAACGTGATGGCAGCGTAGCCAACATGTAACGATAATTGAATATGTTGCCTCAAAAATGATATCAGGGTCATAATGTTATGTATGTAAACCTGTAATTACCATGTCTAACCACCAGAGGGCTTATCCCCTGGAGTCCAAAGGGATCCCACAATCCCTTGGGAGCACCTGTATATAAGGAGGCCTCACAGGCTGGAGAGACACTCTGAGATCTGTAATAAAGGACTACGGTCACTCTTACTTTGAGCTTGCAGTATCTAGTCTGACTCTTTCCAAGACATAACATCTGGCGACGAGGTACAGAGAAAGAACCCCAATGCAACAATGCAGAGAACTGTGGACATCCTGGAGAAATTTTCAGAGGGAGATGATTGGGAAACCTTCATGGAGTGACTTGACCAATAGTTCGTGGTCAACGAGCTGGAAGGAGAAGGGAACGCTGCCAAACGAAGGGCAACCCTCCTCACCGTTTGCAGGGCACCAACGTATGGCCTCATGAAAAACAGACAAGTCATATGATGAGTTGTGCACACTGGTCCGGGAGCATCTAAACCCGAAGGAAAGCGTCCTGATGGAGAGGTATTGGTTCTACACATACAAGAGGTCTGAAGGCCAGGAAGTGGCGAGCTATGTCGCCGAGCTAAGGCTTGCAGGACATTGCGAATTTGAAGGAAACTTGGAGCATATGCTCAGGGACTTCTTTGTACTTGGCATTGGCCATGAAGTAATACTTCGCAAACTTTTGACTGTAGAGACCCCAACCTTGAGTAAAGTTATAGCGATAGCCCAGGTGTTTATCTCCACCAGTGACAATACCAAACAAATTTCACAGCACACTAGTGCTGCTGCAAGTACTGTGAACAAAGTAACATTGTTTTCGAATCGAAATGCACATGACAGGACTTGCACGCCTGTAGCTGCACGTCAGCTGATGACTCAGAGTCCGACATCAAGGGTGGTGAATACAAGGCAATTAACACCTTGTTGGCGCTGCGAGGGTGATCATCGATTCCATTCAAGCCGCTTCAAAGGATACGTTTGCAAGGGCTGTGGACCAATGGGACACCTCCAACGTATGTGCAGGTGAGCTGCAAACCCTGCTAATCCTGCAAACCACCATGTTGCAGAGGAGGACAGATCCACGGTGGATCATGACGAACCAGAGCCTCAGACCGAGGAGGCAGAGGTATGTGGGGTGCACACATTTACCACACAGTGTCCCCAATAATGCTGAAGGTTAAATTAAATGGACTCCCGGTGTCCATGGAGCTGGACACAGGCGCAAGCCAGTCCATAATAAGTAAAAAGACTTTCGATAAGTTGTGATGCAACAAGGCTTCAAGGCCAGTCCTGACTCCCATTCATACCAAATTTAGAATGTACACAAAGGAACTGATTCCCGTAATTGACAGTGCTACCATAAAGGTCTCCTACGATGGAGCGGTGCACAATTTACCACTCTGGGTGGTACCGGGTGATGGCCCCATGCTGTTCGGCAGGAACTGGCTGGGAAAGATGCGCTGGAACTGGGATGACGTGCGAGCGCTTTAGTCCGTCGACGACACCTCATGTGCCCAGGTCGAACCAGGCATCGGGAAGTTCCAAGGAGCAAAAGTGCAGATCCATTTGATTCCGGAGGCACGACCCATCCATCACAAGGCAAGAGTGGTACCTTACATGATGAGAGAGAGGGTGGAGATTGAGCTGGACAGGCTGCAATGAGAGGACATCGTTTCGCCGATCGAATTCAATGAGTGGGCCAGTCCGATTGTTCCAGTCCTCAAGGGAGACGGCACCGTCAGAATCTGTGGTGATTACAAAGTAACTATCAATCATTTCTCACTGCAGGATCAATACCCGCTACCAATGGCAGGTGCCCTATTTGTGACGCTGGCGAGAGGAAAAACGTTCACGAAGCTGGACTTGACCTCAGCCTACATGACACAGGAGCTGGAGGAATCTTCGAAAGGCCTCACCTGCATCAACACGCACAAAGATCTTTTTGTTTACAACAGATGCCCATTTGGGATTCGATCAGCTGCGGCGATATTCCAGAGGAACATGGAAAGCTTGCTGAAGTCGGTCCCGCGCACTGCGGTCTTCCAGGGTGACATCTTGGTTACAGGTCGGGGCACAGTCAAGCACCTGCAGAATCTGGAGGAGATTCTTAGTCAGCTTAATCGTGTGAGGCTCAGGCTAAAATGCTTGAAGTGCATTTTCCTGGCGCCTGAAGTGGAGTTCCTGGGGAGAAGAATTGCGGCGGATGGCATCAGGCCCAATGATTCGAAGACGGAGGCAATCAAAAACGCACCAAGATCACAGACTGTGATGAAGCTGCAGTTGTTTCTAGGACTCCTGAACTACTTTGATAACTTCTTACCGGGTCTTAGCACATTGTTAGAACCCCTGCACTCTTTGCTGCATAAAGGAGATGAATGGGTATGGAGTGAAAGCCAAGAAAATGCCTTTGAGAAAGGTAGGAAGCTGTTATGTTCAAACAAATTGCTTGTGTTGTACGATCCTTGTAAACGTTTGGTCCTAGCATATGATGCGTCATCATATGGGATTGTGTGTGTATTGCAACAAGCTAATGAATTTGGGAAATTGCAACCGGTTGCTTATGCATCCAGAAATCTGTCTAAGGTCGTGTTTATGGGGTAAAGAAAATGCATCAATATCTGTACGGGCTCAAATTTGAATTGGAAATCGACCATAAGTCGCGTATATCCCTCTTTTCTGAAAACAAGTGGTTAAATACGAATGCATCGGCCCGCATCACGTTGTCCGTATACAACTACGCCATCTGCCACAGCCAGGCAACGTGTCAATGCTCTCAGTAGGCTACCATTGTCCACCACCGGGGTGGAAATGGCACGGCCTGCAGATCTAGTTCTGGTAATGGAAGCATCCGAGAGTGAACAATCACCTGCTACCGCCCGACAGATTAGAACCTGGATGAGTCAGGACCCTTTACTGTCCTGAGCAAAAAACTGTGTACTCCACGGGAGTTGGTCTGGTGTCCCATTAGAGATGCAGGAAGAAATAAAACCGTACTAGCGGCGCAAAGATGAAATATCCATACAGGCAGACTGCCTCCTATGGGGTAATCTGATAGTTGTGCCAAAAAAGGGCAGAGACACTTTCATTAGTGATCTCCACAGTACCCATCCAAGCATTGTAACGATGAAAGCGATAGCCAGGTCCGCCAGGTCCCACGTGTGGTGGCCCGTATTGATGCAGACTTAGAGTCCTGTGTGCACAAATGTAATACATGTTCCCAGTTAAGCAATGCACCCAGGAAGGCACCACTAATTTTATGGTCTTGGCTCTCCAAACCGTGGTCTTGTGTTCATGTCGGTAATGCAGGCCCATTCTTGGGAAAAATGCTTTTAGTGGTTGTAGATGCGTACTCCAAGTGGATTATGTTAGCGTGAATGTTTTCTCAGAAGAATCACTCAACACTCAGAGTCGGTTCCAATGCCAATGCGGCCTTTATTAACGCTCAGCGGGAAGGAAGTCTCAGGACTGGATCCAGGCTTCTCTCCGCTGACCAAAGGGTTTCATGGATCTTTATATGTTTTACAACAGTTTACTACAATTACATACAACAGTTTACTACAGTTACATTAGACCAATAGCGTTAGTCTCTAAACGTAAAGTGGCTCATGTGTTGCCAAGAGATGTGTTGCTAAGGGGTGTGTTGCTTGGGATGACTCATGTGTCTTGTAACATGGCCTGGGCCTCTCTTATCTTACTGTCCTTGGATGCTGGCATTGGGTAGCCTCCTTATCTCCATCCTGCTACAGAGCCGTATTGTTACTAGAACATTTGGTCCTGAGGCCTAGCTGATTAGAGACACCTGCAGAGCTTGCTTGCTGGTCCTGTGTGTGGGAAACAACAAGTATCAGTCTCCAGGAATGCGGTCTATTTCAGCTAACATAAATCCCTTGAGGTTTCACTGGTAGCCATTTTATGGTACAAGTTACATATTTAATTCTAACCTTATCCTACAGGTGCCGTTGCCCTAGGGTGCCTAATACCTACAACAATTCCCTCCTTTCGGTAAGGGGACTAGTCCTCGTCCCCCTTTAACCGACCGCCCTACTTATGTTAGATTTTGTGCATGGCCCGGTACTCCCTGCCTCAACATGCTGGCCAGTCACGCGGTTTCAGGAGTCCCGGTTGCATAGATCAAATTAACTAAGGTCAAATCCTCCTTCTCCTTTATTAGACAGGCTTGTTTATTATTTGGGGACCGGTCATGGGTCCCTCTTCGTTGTGCATGGTGCCTGCATGCCTGGCAGGCCATTATGCCCCATGTTATTGCTAAGATTGTATCCCGACCAGTATGTGTGAAATTATACGAATCCAAGGATGGATGTTCACATTTATACCCCAATCCCAGACCTTTCTCCACCAACTCTGACTTTGTAAGTCTATTTCGATATCTTCTTCCAGTACTTTGATTTTAGTTTGCAGTTGGTGGTAGAGCTTTACGGATAGGGACCTGATCTGGCTCATCATAATCCTGCAAATGATCATGGAGCTGATCGGTTACATCAATAGCTTCAGGCTTCCGGCGCCTAACCTGGGTGATATGCGCTTGCCCAATCGTGACCGGTCGTAGTGGCGTAAAGCAAAAGTTTGGCTGTGGTATAGGGCACTGGACGTCATTATACTGGTATGAACGCTCTGTGGTAGAGACGCAGTATCTTCCTTTTCCTCCATAACCTGACCTCGCGAAGTGCCTATGTGCGGGCACTATTTCTAGTACACACCCGTCGGTTCGGTTAAACCCGCACTCGTCTAGCTCCCATCGGCCTACCGGGTGAGGGCATACTGTGATCTCCCCCCTTTGTTTGCAATCTGTTAGGGAAATCCCGGTAAGTATGTTGTTTCGACGAACGGCGGAGGTGGTGGTCAGATAGTAACGCATGGAGACATTTTCCCGTATTACTCCGATATTCTCTAGTTGGTATAGGGGGAACGGCCCTGAGTCCGGCATGGCTATAGGGATCATCAGGACTATCCCTATCCCAGTATTCCTACCCATCTGGCAATCTGGAATTGCTGGGTATACTCGGGTCAGTCCTTTCAGAGTACAATTATCCAGTGTCCCCCTCTGGTTAGCCAACTGAGCCAGATGTGAACTGTCTATCCAATCGGGTACCTCCCCGCGTTGGATCTGGTCGAGATTGTGGCGGATCTGTCCTACCATCCACAAACCATAAGCGTGACAGAGTTGCCCCTGTCTTTGCTTTCCTGTATCTTCTTTTTCTCAATCAATGAGGTGATTAATGGTTTTGGCGTGAGCTTCCAGGACTGAGATGCCATCCAACTGGATTTCGGCACCCTCCTTTCCTAGGTTTGCTTGGTCTTCCTGGTTTTGCTCCACCCTCTCTAATAACCCCTTCATCACCCCTCTAAGCTGTTTCACCCTCTCATTTAATCCTTGTATGTCTATCGAGTTTACTACGGAGGTTCCTGTATTGAAAACGGTAGCAATATCATGTTTTAGTTCCCTCTTTGTCCTGGGGGCTGACCCCTATCCTCGGAATCTACTGGCACCCATTGCATCGGCAGCCTGTTGCATTACAACTTTACTTAATACATTGTACATTTTCCTTGACTGTTCTGTACAGTATTCCGGCATCTGGATGCCTGAAATATTGATCAGAACAGGCACAATGTCATGTTTAACATTATCATACAATAATTCCCCTTCGTTGTACATTACAATCCCATTTTCCGGTCCCTTAGTAGTCATGGGATAAGGCAGTTCCTCGGGCAATGTAGTGGTTCTTATGGGGCGCGGTGTCGGAGGGGGTGAGAAGCACACATACAATGATATTGCAGCCGCCCCCACCTCCTCGTAGTACCCACACAGCCCCACTCCCTTTTTGCGGATGACTGATTGCTGGGACTGTCCCGGAGGCGCGCAAATTATGCCGAAAGTATATTCATCAGGCCCTTTGACATCCCTCCGTTTAATGCAGCTGCTCCTTATACCCGTGGAGCACTGTACACATACTCTTATTAGGATTCTTATTAGGATTCACTTGTAACCATGCATTAAAATAAGTCCTGTCCTTGCTCCAGTCCTTGGCTGCTGGGATGCACATTCCATCCGTTAAATTAAACAAGACTCCATAGTTCATGTAGTTGTTTATTTCCTGAGTGCACTGCAATCCGTCGGTGTCGTCCAGGGTACGTGCCTGTCGCAGGGCTATCCATATTACGAGGACTGCCGTTCGTATTCCCATTCTGGTAGGTATTATCTGTAATTTTAAACAGACGGCCTGGTCGTCACCAGGGGTTAGGCTTTGCTCTACAAGTATCCCTGTCACCCTGCGAAATCAGAAGCACAAGGTTATAATCGAACCATTTCGAGTTGAATCTGTGGGGCGTATGCCCGTGTCTTTACCCACTTAAATATTACCCAAACTCCTATTATTACCAAGGCCAAAGCTATTCCTCCGAACATTGTTGTCTGCTTTACCGTTAGGTTGGGTTTGTGGACTACACCTACCCACCGTGGGGTACATTGGCTCTATTGCCATAGGTGATGGTGCTATGGCTGCGCACTGCATTATTCGTCGAGTCCCGTTATCTCTTCCAGCCTGTTTATCTTAGCTTTTAACTCTTCAATTTGTTTTATTGAGTATCTATTTCTTTATTGTATCAGGCAAGTATTATTACATAAGCTAGTTCTGTTTTTATTTCATGTTTCCTCTGTTAGGTGAGTCTTTTTTTTCTATTAAGAAATCCAAACTAATAATGTTCAGTATCTTAAACTGCTGTCAATGGAAAGGGTTAACTCCTTTCCAGGTTTGTAAGAAGACCTGATGTCATTACGTGACTTCAGGTAATCATCTGAAAAAAAAGTTTTGTGCCTTCAAAACTTACTTAGAAATTAGGAATCCATTAAACAGCATAAATAATAAAAAATCTTCTCATCAGGGAAGACGGCAATTTAGAGTAAACTCCAATGTTTTCTTAACTTCTAATTCAAGTACTTGCCAAAGAAATTTTTTTTTAATTGATATAAAACGAGACCACACATTTTTAATAGCAATTTTGTTTACTGAAATTCATTTTTTTTTTTAAATTTCTCTCTCAGCACAAAATCTAAACTTCTGTGCCAGTTCCATTTTCTATAAGAATTTAAGAATTCAGTAAGATTCTCTAATTCCCAGTTTTTTTTTCTCTGTGCTGAGTTCGCATTTTTTTCTTTTTCTAATTAAACCAATATCTTTTTCACAGCAAATATCAACTAGTATTTAGTAAGTTATGTCTTTTTCCATCACAAACACATTTTGTTTACTTTCAAAGTGGTGTCTTTATTTTCTGTGCCTTCTCTGAATATCTCAAAATCCCAATTCAAACTTTGTAATTTCAATCTTTATTTAAAACCTTTTTTTTTGCTAGAAGCTCTTTTTTTTTTAAAGCATTCTTTATCTCATTCTGAGACTAAATTTATGTCTTTCAACCCAATCAATCATTGCATGTTTTCTTTCGACAAGTAAATTCTTTTTTTTTTAACCACCGGACCATGTATTTTTTATCTTTTGCTCAACAAACCTATCCTTTGTACATTTCCTAGCTCCGTAACTTCTTATCCGAATCATCCTAATAAATTAACACCTGCGTTTCTAACTTAAAATGTCTTAAAACTTCCCATATACAGGACAGGGTTAGCTAAAATAAACAGACACTTGCATTCCTCTTCCAACCAGGCTTTCAGAAACATGACAACATAAAAATTCATTCCGCAGTCACAAAATCACACAGGCACTTCTCATTTAAAACAGACGTTCACAAAAGTCTCTCTTCTTTCCTATTTTTAATCTTTTTTTTTCTTTGGCCGGCTCTAGTCCTCTTCCATACTTCACTTAAGACAATCACCGTCAGTTTTTTTTATCTTAGCTTCCTATGTTTATTTACATGGGCTCGCAGTATCAAGACCACAGCCTTTTTTTCTTTTTAACTTTCCGTTCCTTCTCCCACCATTCCCTTTGCTTTGCTGGTAGTTCCTGAGGATTCCACCCTGAGCTAATCATTTTTTCGATTAGCTTCTTTTGTTTTTCTGCCAGGTGGCGGGTAAGCGACCCTTCTGATCCCCACTCGAGGTTACTTGCTTTCATGGCCATTCCTGGGTAGGACGAGTACCGTTAGGAATCTACTCTCAGAGGTCCGCTTCCTTCCTAGCGCAACTTGGAGTAGACCGTCTCCTAGCTACTGTCAGGTCACAAGTTCTGCTGTTACACAAACTTATACAATTCTTAAAACGCGTTTAAGCAATTTCCCGCAGTGCTCTACGCCTCCTTAACGACTACCTACCACCGCTCGGCCTGTTGCTCCGACCCTGTTCACAGGTTTGGATTCCGTTAGCCGCTGTTCACCACTTGGTTCTACCCCGGGGTATTTCAAATTACACTACTGGGTCCGGAAGATGTCTCTCGGTATCACGATCCCACGGTCTAAGTGTGTTCCCTACGCCTACTTGGTTCCTGGCCATCACGTGGGACAAAAGTCCTCTTAATTCAGGCTCAGGCTAGGCATTTGAGATATTAGACCGTCTCCTTCTGTCGGTCAACCAGCTTCCACCTTCCGCACCCTTTATACTTAAAAATTGTTTTTTATACTCACCCGGGTTTTTCCAAGGGCGTCCAGCGGCTCCTGGAAATCCCGTCGACTACACCACTGTTAGCGTGAATGTTTTCTCAGAAGAATCACTCAACACTCAGAGTCGGTTCCAACGCCAATGCGGCCTTTATTAACGCTCAGCGGGGAGGAAGTCTCAGGACTGGATCCAGGCTTCTCTCCGCTGACCATCTTTATATGTTTTACAACAGTTTACTACAGTTACATACAACAGTTTACTACAGTTACATTAGACCAATAGCGTTAGTCTCTAAACGTAAATTGGCTCATGTGTTGCCAAGAGATATGTTGCTAAGGGGTGTGTTGCTAGGGATGACTCATGTGTCTTGTAACATGGCCTGGGCCTCTCTTATCTTACTGTCCTTGGATGCTGGCATTGGGTAGCCTCCTTATCTCCATCCTGCTACAGAGCTGTATTGTTATTGGAACATTTGGTCCTGAGGCCTAGCTGATTAGAGACACCTGCAGAGCTTGCTTGCTGGCCCTGTGTGTGGGAAACAACAAGTATCAGTCTCCAGGAATGCGGTCTATTTCAGCTAACATAAATCCCTTGAGGCTTCACTGCTAGCCATTTTATGGTACAAGTTACATATTTAATTCTAACCTTATCCTACAGGTGCCGTTGCCCTAGGGTGCCTAATACCTACAACAGATTAAATGTGTGATAATGTCGGCAAGCACGTCCGCTGCCACCATTGAAAGCCTGCGGACCATGTTTGTCATGCACGGCCTGCCTGATGTCCTTGTAAGTGACAATGGGCCGTGCTTTACCAGTGCCGAATTCAAGGAATTCATGACCCGCAATGGGTTCAAACATGTCACGTCTTCTCCGTTTAAGCCAGCGTCCAACGGTCAGGCAGAACAAGCAGTTCAAACAATCAAGCAGAGCTTGAAAAGGGTAACTGAAGGCTCACTTCAGACTCGCTTATCCCGAGTCCTGCTTAGTTACCGCACAAGGCCGCACTCGCTCACCGGGGTCCCTCTCGCTGAACTGCTCATGAAAAGGGCACTTAAATCAAGGCTCTTGTTAGTCCACCCTGATCTACACGAATAGGTAGAGAGCAAACTGCTTCAACAGAATACATATCATGATCGCTCAAATGTGTCATGAGAAATTGAAGTAAATGATCCTGTATTTGTGTTGAACTATGGACAAGGTCCCAAGTGGATTGCTGGCACTGTTTTGGCCAAAGAAGGGAGTAGGGTGTTTTTGGTCAAGCTCGCAAATGGACTCACCTGCAGAAAACACTTGGACCAAACCAAACTCAGATTTACGGACTATCCAGAAAAACCCACAATAGACTCTACCTTTTTCGACCCTCCAACACACACACACAAGTGGCAACCGACCCAGCGGTTGACTACGAAGCAGAACCCATCACTCGCAGCAGCCCAGCAGGACTCACCACCCCCAGCAGTCTAGCAAGGCCAGCTGTGCAGCAGCCCAGCGAGGGCCCAACAAACGACTCCCCAACACCAGTATTTGCACCGAGACGATCAACCAGAGAAAGGAAGGCCCCAGGTTGACTCACATTGTAAATAGTTACACTCGTGACTTTGGAGGGGAGTGTTGTTATGTATGTAAACCTGTAATTACCATGTCTAACCACCAGAGAGCTTATCCCCTGGAGTCCCAAGGGATCCCACAATCCCTTGGGAGCACCTGTATAAGGAGGCCTCACAGGCTGGAGAGGCACTGTGAAATCTGTAATAAAGGACTACGGTCACTCTTGCAGTATCCAGTCTGACTCTATATCCAAGATATAACACATATCATCACACTGCTTTAGAGAACGCAGCCATTGCAGAATTGTCAACAATAATTTGCTTTGAATTTTTACTGTTTGTCATTACACTATGAAAGTTGCTGGCCTTGAAATCCTTGAAGATTTTCTTGAGGTCTTTCTGATGTCAAAACTGACACAGATTAACAGGATGTTATCCTGTAACAAGACAACTAGTTCGGGAGCACAGATAATAAAGTGTCTGACAAAACTGTCAAATGATGAAGTCTTCTCATCTTGACGTTGATTATTTTACTTGTCATACTACTCACTTCATAACCAAACAGGCCAGTTAGGATCATATGAACAGGAGTGGGCCATTGAGCCCCTCGAGCCTGTTCCGCCATTCAATGAGATCATGGCTGATCTGTGACTTAACTCTTTATACCCGCCTTTGCGCCATATCCCTTAATATGTTTGGTTAAAATAAATCTCAGTATTAAAATTAACAATTGAACTAGCATCAATTGCTATTTGGGGACGAGTGTTCAAAATTTTTATAGCTGCAGCATTATTTCCACCCCCCTGTATTCCAGTCCTCTAGATATAAAGGCCAGCATTCCATTAGACTTTTTGGCGCAGAAATTTGTCTACTCACCGTCACTCCGTAGCGGTAAAGTGGCGGCTGCTGCTCTTTCGCCAGCTGGTGGCGGTTCCCACCGCAGCCGGCATATTCCTCATCCCCTTTGCGGTGCCGGTAATCGGCGTGCAACGCCAACTTAACGTCACCAACGCAAACTTGGGCCATAGTGGTTAATTCAGTGCTGGGTCTTAAGCATGCCAGGTTAACCTATCATGCAAGCAGGCTAACAGTGGCAATGCCTGCAGCTCTTAAAGGGACACACACATCATTCAGGTAAGTATGAATTTAAGGGTTTGGACTGTTTTTTAAATGTTATTGAAGTAGTGGCTTGCTGCAATAGATATGAAAAAGTTTTTTTAAGTGTGTAGGTTGTGCTGCCGGATGCTTGCAAGGGCTTGGATGGTAAATGAAGGCCTTTGAGAAGACAAAACATGCTGCAAATATTCAGTAGGTCATGGAGGGAGAGAAAATTAGAGTTCAGCGGGCCAAAACTTACGGTTGGGATAAGCGCTGTTACCGTGGTTTTGTGGCGGCCATGCGGAGAAATTGAGTGGCCGTCGTGTTCCAGTTGTTTGGCTGCCATGACCCATATTAAGCGAGGCCATATCCTTTGTCCCCAAGCATCCAGCATTGACCTTGTGGCTGATTGTTAAACAAGTCAGATACAATGCTCTCACGCAGGATGTGAGCATCATGGATGCTGCCCTGAAATTTCGCATTCACTGCCATAATAATTTGCTGGTGGCCGACAACGAGTTGCACATTCAGGGAGTGGAATCCCTTGCGGTTCCTGAAAACGTCTGCATCCTGAAAAGGTGCCCGCATTGCGATGTGCGTACAGTCTATTGCTCCCTGTACCTTGGGAAAGTTAGCAATTCGGTAGAATGCTAAAAGCCTCTCAGTCTGAGCCTCCCTGGTCATCGGAAAGCTGATAAAGTCCATCCTGTGTATGTACAGGGCTTCAGTGACCTGTCCAATGCAGCACTGTGTGGCATGCTGAGACAGACCGCAAATATCGCCAGCTGGGGCCTGAAAAGAACCCGACGCATAGAACGATAGTACCGCGGTGATATTGACCTTGATGGACAGTGCAGTACTGATGGTGCTGGCAGGCTGCAGATCTCTTCTTATGAGCTGACATACCTCAGTGGTAACCTCTTTGTGGAAGCATAGTCTCCAAAGGCAGGTGGTGTTGGGCAAGTTGAGGTAAAACTACTTCTCCCTGTACTTACGGGGGTGGTCTTCCTCATCAGTCTGGCACGTCTTACATTGGGCACATAATACTGTGGAGTGTATCTTCTGCCATCGCGAGTCTGCAGCATGTAATTGGTCATCAAAAGAGGATGAGAAAGGACAGGCCCCATTGCAATAGCTATCTGTTTTCCACCGATTGGTCACAAAGAATGAATGTCCCGACGAAGACACCTATTCAATTCCAATCGTTCACAGTATGATAAAGATGTTTGTTCAGATGTTCACATCACCTCCAAAGATCTCCAGAGTACATCCGAACTCCGCTGAGGTTGAAGCAGAGCAGCCTTTTAAATGATGCGACATTTGATTTAAAACATGGCGTCCATAACGTTGTGAGTAGTTCCAGTTAGTTCCACGTTTTCCGGGCCGTTTTTTAGGCGAACGATATTGTGGGCGATATATGTGCAAGGTGGAGAAAGTGACGCTGGGCAATCTCCTGGGCGTTAGTTTCGGCAAATGTGATCTTTATGACAAAATAAAGTGGGCGGTTGGTATTATTGAATCTCGGCGTTAATTCCATGTGGAAACTAACGCTGGGCGATATTATGGGCGTTGATTTCACCCATTCTGATGATTCCGCTCCAAAAACGTTGGCAGGCGGTATTATTTTTATCCGGCATTACGCACATAGGGAAAGTAACGCTCAGCGATAAGTGTCCGAAAAGTGTGTGTCACTTTCCATTTTGTGGCTAGATGGGCAATATCTGGGCGTTATACTTCATTTCAGCAGTAAAATGGACGTTAAGTGGGCGTTAAACATGAAAAAAAAGTGGAAAATCTAGCCTATAGTGAGGGAGCTCTGCAATGTCCTGCACCAAGATCTGCAGCCTCACTCGCAGCTGAAGACAGCACTCATTGTTGAGTCCAAGGTCACCATAGCTCTGAACTTTTATGCGATGGGCTCATTCTCATCTGCCACTGCAGACGTATCCAACTTCTCTCAATTCTCAGCCCATCGCTCCATCCGAAAGGTGAATGATGCTCTGTGTAAGAGAAGAGTCCAGTATATCTCCTTCCCGATGACCAGGGAGAAGCAGATGGAGTGGCGGGCCGGATTTGTCAGGATTGCAGGGTTCCCCAGGGTGCAGGGTGCCATCGACTGCACACACGTTGGCCTGAGGGCCCCACTGAACCATCTCCAACTGTTTATGAACAGAAAGGGATTCCATTCTCTGAATGTGCAGCTGGTGTGCGACCACCAGCATAGGATCGTGGCAGTTGATGCCAGGTTTTCAGGCAGCAGCGGGCCAAACTAGGAATGTGGATGGCTGCTTGGGGACAGGGGATTGCCCCTGTCCACTTGGGTGCTGACTCCCCTTTGGAACCCCAGGACTGCGGGCGAGCATGCCTACAATGACGTTCATTCTGCCACCAGGTGCATCATCGAGTGCAGCGGGATCCTCAAACAGAGGTTCCATTGCCCGGCCCCTCAGGTGGCGATTTGCAGTACTCTCCTGATCGGGCCTCCATACTCGTGGTGGTCTGCTGCATGCTGCACAACCTGGCTCATGAGAGGCCAGCTGCTAGAGCCACTTGAAGAGGAGGTGCAGCAGCAGCAGGGGGAGGAGGAGGAGGCGCAGGAGGAGGACGAGGAGGAGGACCAGGATCCCCGTTGCCACCCACTCAGGAGGCGCCGTCGCCATCCCAACCCAGCAAGGGAGGAGCAAAGACGTCTGATTGCTGCTTGATTCAGGTAATCTTATCCAACTATGACCCTTTAGCTCCTATTTTCCATGGTCATCCCAATGAGTGCCTTCATAAATCATTGCCCACTCTCAAATGAGACACTTGCCCAGATATAGGTGCAAAAAATAAAGATTTATCATGTAATCCAAATCAGTGCAAAAGGCTAACAGAACAAAAAACTTACAAAACAACATCATTTCTCACCCTGGTGCATTTCCTTCTGACCCCTCTTATACATGCCTAATCTACTACTACACTTCAGTGTCTCCCCTGTGGCTGCCTCATGGGTCTGGGCAGGCTGCTGTGTTTCCTGCAAATGTCCTTCAAGGATGCCCTCGACCAGCTTTGGGCCTGGAAGGGCCAGCTGCAGACTGGTCAACGCCCGCCTGGTAGGGTTCAATCTGGCTTAGCTCAGGTGAGGCCATGCGTGGAGGCACTGACAGAGTGATAGGTCAGGGGCCAGGAATGCTGCGATTCTGAGGGATTGCACCTTCCCTATCCTGGCCCAAGGAGCCTGAGGCACTCACCAGGGGCGGCACATTACCACCACCAATCTGAGAGAGATCAGGTCGGTGCAGTGGCACAAGACTGGAAGGTCCCCCGTGGCCCGTGGTGGACCCAGCCACGAAAGCAACACTGAGGTGTCGGGTTGCATCGAGCTGAGACTGCATGAGAACAGCCAGAGTCTCAAAGCCAGCAAAAATGGCAGCAGTTTGACGCCCCATGGCCTGTTGCCCAGAGTGCATAAGAGCATTCTGCGCTTCCAGGGCCACGGGCATCCTCTCCAAACCAGCACCGATGCGCATGTTCCCTCGCGGCAGTGCTGCAATCATCACTCATAGGCAGTCCCTCGAAATCAAGGAAGACTTGCTTCCACTCTAAAAGTGAATTCTCAGGTGACTGTACAGTTCAATACGGAAATTACACTCTTTGTCACAGATGGGACAGACAGTCGTTGAAGGAAAGGGTGGGTGAGGAATCTGATTTGCCGCATGCTACTTCCGCTGTCTGCGATTGGTTCCTGCATGCTCTCGACAACGAGACTCGAGGTGTTCAATGCCCTCCTGGATGCTCTTCCTCCACTTAGGGTGGTCTTGGTCCAGGGATTCCCAGGTGTCAGTGGGGATGTTGCACTTTATCAAGGAGGCTTTGAAGGTGTCCTTGAAACATTTCCTCTGCCCATCTGGGACTCGATTGGCATGTAGGAGTTCCAAGTAGAGCGCTTGCTTTGGGAGTCTCGTGTCAGGCATGCAGATGATGTAGCCCACTATGATGCTGGGAATGTTGGCCTGATCGGGAACACTGACGTTGGTGCATCTATCCTCCCAGTGGATTTTCAGGATCTTGCAATGGCAGCGCTGGTGGTACTTCTCCAATGGCAGCTGTCATATCACCTACAGGTTGTGACATCACAGCTGGATCCGCTCGGACAATCTGGGAATCCACCATCGCCTGCAAACAGGCAATGATGGGCTCCATGGAGTGCGCAGAGCTGTCAACTATGTGGGCGACGCACTCCTCCACACTCCTCACCACTTCCGACAGGCTCTCTGACACCCTTGTCAGTGCCCCCAACATCTGGGAATGCAAGGCCACCACCCTGTTCTCATAAACCGCTACATAGATGGGCTCATCTGAGTCCTCCTCAGCAGAACTCTGGTGTGGACTCACCTCCTGGAGAGATGGCTCCCGAGGTTGTCTAGCCCCACCACCATGCTGCAGCCCTCTAGGCCCCAGTGCAACATCCAGTGCAGACCCCTGTACTATCTGAACTAGATCAGACCGCGCACTCCCAGTATCTGAGCTGGCGCGTGTGGGTGGAAGCAGTGAAACGTTGGTGCCAGCAGTGCCCTCCTGTTCCTCTTCTTCATGAACGAGGTCCCCAAAAGATGTAGTGTGCTCCAGGGTGTCAGCAAGACTGGAGCCCTCAATGTCCTCTGTGCTATCAATAGCCATATCGGAAATATGTCCTCAAGGGTGTCATCGAGGCCTGGCACTGAGTTGATAAGTGCTGGCTCTCTCTGTCCTGTGCTGCCACTCGACCTCTCATCTGCAAGCTTTAATGGGAGTGTAAAAGTGTGTCCCTGATGTTATATCTTCAGTAACTCACAAACACACACACAGCCTTAAGATGGCAGAACACACCAGAACTCTGTTCCCTTCTTTATTACAAACAGCACTGGCTGCAGTGCCACAGGAGTCCACAGGTGGAGCTATATATATTACACTTCTCCTTCCTTAATGAAGAAGTAATTATAACAAAATAATAATCATACATAACTTGCATGGCTATACATAACAAAAGATATGGACGTATTTTGCCATATTTACAAATCAAGCTTAACCACTTTCGAGCAGAACCTTCCAAACATGGTGGTGAATTTAAACTCATTCGAGGCTGATCATAAGGAAAGTTTTTCTCCAAGGGAAGCCCTTGATTTCCATTTGAACTCTCTCTAACTTCAGGCTGTTTGTTTGCCTGACTCGGACTCAGACTTAAAATTCTGACTTTCTCCTGGACTTGTTTCCAGCACATTGGTGTAGGACATGCCACTGGCACTCCACTTGTATCAAAACCATCCGATGAGTCAGAAATAATTGAATCATTCCCACCTTCAACTACTTTTACGTCTGTAGGTAAAATATGATCAATGTGAACAAGCCTAACCTGTCCATGATCAAACATCTTGACCAAATATATGCGAGGACCACATATCTTCACCACTCTTCCTGGTAACCACTTTAACCATTTATGGTGATGGTTCTTCACTCTCACCTTCTGGTTTAATTTCACACTTCTCTCTTTTACTCTACCTCTATCATGGTTCTCTTTCTGTCTTAATTGTGTCTCTTCTACGGACTGTGCCAAGTTTTGTTTTAACAACGAGAATCTGGTTTGTGGTTATCGTTTGAGAAACAACTCTGCTGGTGTTCTAGTTGTGTGAGGAGTATTATGATATGTAATTAGAAAATTAGCCAATTTGTGGTCCAATGACAACTGTCATTTCTTTGGATTTGGGTCCAACATCTGTTTGATGAGAGCACGTTTTACAATTTGTACAGTGCACTCTGCTGCACCATTTGAAGCAGGGTAGTACAGTGGAACCTTGGTATGTTTCACACCATTTTTTCTCGTGAACTGTGCAAATTCTTCTGAACAAAATTGTGGTCCATTATCACAAACAATTTCTACTGGGAAGCCAAATGAAGAAAATAATCTTCGTAAAATGTCTAATGTTTTACTTGTTGTTATTTTCTACATTGGACACACCTCAACCCATTTTGAATGGTTAACAATCACAATGAACAATTGTTGTCCTTCTAGCTCAGCAAAATTGATATGTTGCCTTTGTCACACCCTGGGAGGCCAGTTCCATGGCTGTAATGGTACTGATGGTGGTTTCTTGCTTACCGATTGACTTGTCGTACACTGACTGATGATGTACTCTATATCTTTATCAAGACCTGGCCACCATAAATAACTGCGTGCAAAACTCTTGGTCAAGCACATTCCCAGGTGCTGGTCATGGAGGTCTCCTAATCATTTGGACCTGAATTTATCTGGTATAACCATTCTTGCACCCAACATGATACAATCTTTATTGACATATAATTCATTCCTACGAATGAAGAATGGATGATTATCTTTGTCTGTTACCTGGTTTGGCCAGCTATTTGCAATATAATCATACACCTTTGACATCACTGGGTCACGTTTGGTTGCTCTACCAATCTCTTCAGCTGTGACTGGCAGTTCATCAATGTGAAAAATAAAACACTTCTTCCCTATTGGGTGTAACTTGTGATGGGGAAGGCAATCTAGACATTGCATCAACATTACTGTGATCAGCTGATCATCTGTATTCACTATCATATGTATATGCTGACAAAATCAAAGCCCATCTCTGCATTCAGGCTGCAGCTAATTTTGGAACTGGGGACTTTGGATGGAGGATTGCTGTCAGGGGCTTATGGTCCATAATGATGGTAAACTTATGACCATACAAGTATTTGTGGAACTACTTGACCCCAAAAACTAATGCCAAAGCTTCCCTTTCAATTTGTGCATAATTACTCTCACTGGCATTGAGAGTGCATGAAGCAAAAGCAATTGGTCTCTCCTCCCCACTATGTAACACATGAGAGATCACTGCCCCAACTCCATACGGAGAGGCATCACATGCTAGCTTGATCTCCTTAAATACATCACAGTGAATGTAAGGTCCGAAAATCCACGGCCGCATTTGAAACACCGTAAGGACAAGAAAACTAACATGGGATCGTTCCATACACTAAATTAACATTTTTGGCCAAGTAATAGCAGGCTGGGAAAACGTGTGGGCGGATACAGACATTGTGGAGTCTGGCTCACAAGGGAGACAGAGGCACTGGCCAATGGGGGAAAAGTGCATTCTGGCAGGCCAATCAGGGGTCGAGTCAGGCCTGAAGTGGGGAAATCCTCAACCAATAAGGATTCCCCGGCCCAGTTTGAAAATGACTCCCCTCCCCCCGCCCAAATCAAACTATGAATGTGGGCCATTATCTATCTAATTAATATGGACAATAGCTCTGAATCAAAACTATGAATCACTGCAGGAATGACTCCCAGGAGTATAACAAAGGACCCACAGACTTTCAGGCACCTATATGCCCCGTAACAATATCCTGGTCCTCACACCTACGTATACCTGTGACATCTTCTGATTAAATATTCAAAGCTATCTCCTCACCCAAACTTACACAATGGACCACGCACTGGGTTTGAGCGCGAAAAGACCAGAACTGAATTGAATACAAATATAGGACACAGAACCACCAGAAAGACAGTTGTATGAAAAAACTTGCGAAAAGAGTGGTGGACCAAAAAAGAAGAGTTGAGGACCAAAACGAGTTGTGGGCAGAGTTCACAGGGGAGGAAAGGTATGGAGAGGAAAAGACTTGCAGGAGTTGTGGAGAAAAACAGTTTGGGGTCAGTTCTTGAAAGGGCTGCTGGCTGCTGGGGGGTGGGGGGAGGGGGAAGGAGCTGAGAGAGTTTTGCAAACTTTGATTTTGGTTGAGACTAAAAGCCCACGAGCCAACCTCCTGGTTGGTAAGTGGCAGCAGGTGCTGCTGTTAGCCCTGAATACACTGGACAGGGTGAGAATAGCCGAAGCATCAGGCTGAGGCACGCAAAGCTGTGCAGACCTGGACACCAGGTTCAATAACCTGGATTCACAGCTGTAGTCTGACGATAACCGAGAGGCAGATAGAAGAAAGCGACGCAACATCGAAGAGGAAAACCGAACAACATAAAACCCACCCCAAAGGGACCCCGAGCTGAAATAAGTGATACAGGACCCTGGAGTTGATAGGATTATGAGTATAGCCCAAACCCCCTCATAGACTCAATTTAGGATAGGAATTGGTAGGAAGGGTGGGAGTGGGAGGTGTGGTTGTGTGTGAGTGGAATGTTTTAACCTCTTGTTTTCCCCTTCCCTGTTGCGAGATTTTTCGGGTTGTTGAATGAGATTTTGCCATTACTGCTATTTTATGACCTCTTCCTATGCCCTCTATCTTTGTGTTTGCTATTCTAAATAAACAACATTAGCCATTTTGTACTCTTACCCACTGTGTCTGGTGCCTCATTACTCACCCATCCTCATAAATCGCACGTACAGAACCCAAGGGGAGTGTGGATTCGAACCCACACCCCAAGCTCCCCTTACAGAATGGCGACCACGAAGGGACGTGCGTTGAGTGAGGGTGAAGAGACAGTCAGTCTTGTTGAAGAGGAGTATAAAATGGAGGGTAGGATTACTAGGTATGTAATAGCAAGGATAAACTGCTCAAGGAAGTGGGTGCAGGTGCTGCTGGAGGCTGAACGGCCTGAGAACGCAGCAGCCAGGTGGACCCAGAGTAAAGATAATAAAAGATCAGTGGAAAAGGCAGTGTGGCTGATTTGCTTTCAGAAGCAAATACAGGTTTTGGACAGGCAGGTAGACAGTTAGCTGAGCAGGGAGAGGAGCTAGTAAAGACTAGCAAAGAAAGGGAAAAGCTGGATCAGGATTTAAAGTGGGAGAGACAGGAAAGAGAGAGAGATAGAGAAAGCTATCGCAACCACAGGGAGTACTTTCAGTCCCAGGTAACTGAGGGAAAAGGTTATGTCAGGGGACTGCAGGAGGAACTTGCCCAGGCTCAGAACCAGGGAAGGTTGGGGGAGGGTAAGACTCTCCAGCTACAGGCTGCGCTTCAGGCCTGCCACAGCAGGGCAGAGGCGGATCATCATTCCTTTCAGGAACAAATTGATCGGCTCACCCTGGCTCTGGCTGAAGCCAAAGCAGCCCTTGTTCTAGCCCGCGGAGCAAAAGCTCTGGAAGCGCCCGAGACTCGAATCCCCACCCGGCCCGACACCAAAGCTCTGGCCCTAGCTGAGGCAAAAGCCCTTGGCTGGGCTGAAAGCAAGGCACCTAGTAAAGGAGTGGTGTGCCTTATCAGCCCAGCCGAGGTATGGAAGGGGGAGCATCGTGAAACAGGCTGTAGGGAGGAAGAATCCTACAGGCCTTCTCCCACAGCTCTATTGGGGATCCTGGAGGAGAGGCAGGTTGAAATGCTGGAATCTAAACCTCCGGGACCAGCCCCAATGTGCCCCATCAGGCAGAGTAGATTCAGACCACCCACAGTGGGTCAGGCTGAGGGTCCCCTACAGAACCAGTATGTGGTTCCCCACAGTGCGACCCAGCTGCGGCAGATGGTGGCCCATGTGAATAAACTTACCCGAAAAGGAGACCCCTCTGTCCACTTTATGGAAGTAGAGCAGGTAGGAGACATAAATGACTGCGATGAGGCCGAATGGAGCAAACTGCTCCTGTTCTCACTGGACCCAGCCCTGTGTCAGGCTCTCTCTGCTGAGAGCAAGAGGGGTCAGCGAACAGTGGCCGCTCTCCAGGAGGATATCCTCGAGGCCATGGGGTTGAACGACGGCTGTCTGTTCGACCGGATACAGGCCACTGTCCAGAGACCCAGGGAGACCCCCCAGGCGTTCGCTGATCGACTATGGCCAGTGTATGAGGAAGCCAGTGGGGGAAATTTGGACCGAATCCAGCTAAATGCACATCAACATGGTCGCTGGCTGCATGCACTGATGGCAAACAGCCTACCTGAGTTGCGCACCCAGGCCAACCTGTGGTTCGATTTCAGAGACCCCCCAAGCCACAGAGGAGACGGTGCTGAGGCAGAATCGGGGGGGGAGAAACCCACCAAGGGAAAGGTGTGTGAGATCCGCCCCGGCTCTGATAAGAGAAAGTGGAGGCAAGAAGGGAATTGGCAGGCAGGCAGAGAGGTGGTTTGCTACGGGTGCGGGAAGACAGGGCACATGAGGAGGGAATGCCGGGATCCGAGGCAGGAAAAGAGAGGTCCACAGGTCACAACCTCAGCACCAGTCCCCGCGGCCGCAAGCCCTCCCAAACCAGCTGTGCCCAGCCCTGCCGCCCCACTCGAGGGTCTCCTCGCGGCTCTGCAGGCACTCCTTACCCAGACTTGGAAGGTCGCAGTCATGACCGGGGGAGAAGTCCTTCAGGCCCAGACCAACATCCCCCAATGACTAGACCCCGAGGAACCCGTGTACCTCTGCCCAGTCACCTATGATGCGTGGAACAGACCACGTGTCATGATGGGGGTTGAGGGGGTCCGGGGGGAGTATCTGCTGGACACAGGGGCCTCGTGCACCCTGGTTCATGCAGACGACCCGACCACCTCACCCCTATCCAGTGGGATCCCCTACTGCCTAACCAGCTTCAGTGGAGAAGAACGCAAGGGCTTCTTCTCCAAACCACTGCAGATACACATAGGCACCCTCCAGTGTGTCCTTCTGCCGTGGGAGGGAGTGGGTAAAGGGACAGATTTCCTTAGCAGCCAGAAAATTCTGGTCGACCTGAGGAACCACTGTCTGTGGGGCACAGCTGACACCGTGGAGTCATCCAGGGGAAGCAGGGGAAGGGTTCCCTCTGCACTGTAAAGCCGAAGGAGGGGTATGACCTCGGCGCTCTGGTAGACGGCACCCCGATGATCTATCAGGCTTTTGTGCGGGCCAACCTGGCGGCATTTGCCTGGCATAAGCACGACTGTGGACGGGTAAATGGGGTCAAGGTCACAGTAGATGGCGACCCCATGTCTAAGCCCCAGAAGCAGTATAATTTTCCCAGGGAGGCTGAGGCAGACCTAGAGGTCGCATTGGGATCTCTAGTCAGACAGAGAGTGTTGTGACCAATAGCCACACATGTGAAATCTCCACTTTGGCTGATTAGGAAACCAGACAATTCTTGGAGGGCCACAGTGGACTACCGAGTCCTCAATAAAAATATCCCTGCCTGTGCGCCCACAGTGGCAGCCATGGCCGACCTAGTCGCAGCCATACCCGCGTCCACAGCCATCTTTACGGTGCTGGGCATCTCGAATGAGTTCTGGTCCATCCCGCCGCGGTGGGAGGACCAGTACAAATTCGCCTTTACATTCAAAGGACAGCAGTATACCTGGAACTGTCTTCCCCAGGGCTTCCACAACAGTCCGAGCATTTTTCATCAATGTATGACCAACTGCCTGAAAGAGTTCAGCAGACCCAGACAGCTAGTCCAGTATGTGGACGACCTCCTGCTATTCTCCGATTCGGAGGAAGAGCACGGTCCCCTGCTGGCAGAGCTGTTGGGACTGCTGCACGAGGAGGGTTTTAAAGTAAACCCTAAGAAGGCACAGATCGGCCAGACAGAGGTAAAATTCCTGGGGCTGACTGTGCGGGCAGGGGAGAGAGCCATTGATGAGGCTAAGAGGTGGGCAGTTCAGGAGTTACTGGCCCCGACTACAGTTACAGGGGTGAGGTCGTTCCTGGGTCTGACTGGTTACTGCAGGGACTTCATCGAGGATTACGCAGCCATTGCAGCCCCCCTACTCCAGCTCCTGTGCAAAGGCGTGGAGTGGGAGTGGGATGAGGACTGTGATGCAGCGTTTACCCGCCTCAAGGGAGACCTGCAGGGAGCTCCGGCCTTGGGAGCGGTAGATGAGGGCGAGGAATTTTTCCTGGAGGTAGCAGCCAGCAGGGATAGTTTAAGTGCTGTGCTGATGCAACAGCGGCACGGCCAGCTGAGACCGGTGGTCAACTCCTCCAGGGTCCTCACTGAGGTTGAGAGGGGTTACTCAAACTGTGAAAGGCATCTGCTGGCCACCCACCGGGCTGTGAAGCGGTCGCAGGTGTTTACAGGAGTGTCCCCAATCACCCTCCTCACTCATCACACCCCCACTCAGATGCTGCTGGATGGGAGAATTAAGGATGGGACAGTGAGCAGCGTACGCATTACGCGCTGGACCCTCCTGCTCTCACAGATGGATTTGAGAGTAAAAAGGATGTGTGAGCCCCGACTGGCAGCCAACATGCTGTACCCCGGGAAAGCCCACCGTTGCTCCGTTGAGGGGCTCTGGGACGTGGGGATCCATCCCCACGGCCAGGAGATCTATGTTGACAGGTCCAGCACGGTGGTGGCGGGGGAAAGGCTCACAGGGTGCGGGATTTATGATCCCCAGGCAGGCATTGCAAGGGCCATAAAGCTCCCAAACACCATGAGCGCCCAGCATGCTGAACTGTCGGCAGTCATGTATGTAGTCACCCACCCCGACGAATTCCCACGGCCCTATACTATCTTTTCAGATAGTATGTTCACCTGCAATGCCTGCACGGAGTACCAAGCCATCTGGTCCCGTCGCGAGTATACATCACAGACGGTAAGCCCCTGGCCATAAAAGCCCGACTGCAGCACATCATGCAGGCAGTAGGGACCGGGGCAGACATTTGCATTCACAAAGTAAAGGCCCATAAAAAACATGAGCCCAGGGCTGCAGGGAACCAAAAGGCAAATCAGCAGGCCAAAGAGGGAGCCCGAACGAGAACCAAGTGGAACCCGCTCAAGGCAGGCCCCATAGCAGCTATCTGGGGCAGACAGGGGACACAAGGGAGCGCAGGGGTGGGGTTGGCCCCGGACCTCCAGCAGGTACAGGCACGAGATCCCATCCTCAAGTCCGTCATGGACAAGCTGATGCGGGAGAAAAGGTCGAAGGACCGTACGGAGGCACAGGCATCCATGTTAGGGAGAAGATGTTGTTTAAAGGAGAGCAGTGGATAGGGCCCAAGCAGCACCAGAGAGAGTTCCTTCAGCTGGCCCACGCAGGCCCTGGAGCTGGACACCCCAGACTGGAGGTCACCTGGCAACGGGTGGAACAGGTCGGGTGGTGGCCCCTGCTCCGGGAAGACACTCGTGAATTTTGCGCGAACTGTCTTGTCTGTGCAACCAATAATCCAGATCCCCAGAAAAGAAAGGTGTCTCTAGGACACGCAAGGAGGGTAGAGGGACCATGGCAATCGATACAAATCGATTACATAGGGCCCCTATCTGTGGCTAAGGGAGGGTACTGGTACTGCCTGGTTTTGGTGGACACTTTCACAAAGTGGGTTGAAGCCTTCCCTTGCCGAACAGCCACAGTAGCGGGGACCGCCAAGGATATTGGTTAGGGAGGTGTTCTCCAGGTGGGGACTTCCACAGTACGTGGAGTCCGACCGGGGGAGCCACTTCATGGGACAGGTCATGCAGGCAACCCTTAAGGTGTTGGGGATTGAGGGGAAGTGGCACGTCGCCTACAACCCCCAGTCCTCGCGGCTAGTGGAGCGTATATGGGACGAGGACTCACCTCCACCCGTTAGGAGATCCGCTCGGACTCTGCAGCCAAGGGTGCCACCGTCCCTAGCAGCCTGTTTTACTTTCCCGAGAGATACTGGAGGAAAAGGGCTGCGCAGGGCAGGCAGCCAGTCACTGGACGTGACCCCGCAGCCAAGGTCTCCTGATGGGGAAGGGGACAGGGGCCGCCGACAGTGAGGAGCCTGTCGGGGCTAGCCTAGCCTTTGGTGCAGACAGCCCAGAGTCTGCAGGAGAGAATGTGGAGGCGGGTCCCAGTAGTGAGGGGTCCCTAGAAGAACTGAGGAAACGCTGTGAGAGTATCAGCTGCGAGTGGTTTTGGGTGGAACCCTTGTACAACCCAAAGCCCCCAGAGGATACGGGAGTCCCCGGCAGTGAGGAGCCTGCCGGGGGAATTTTTGTTGCTTCCGAGGGCAGTGAGCCATCCCTGGACGGGGTGAGGGGCTGTACCAGCCCAGTAAGCACCACCCGAAGCTCGGGGGACACCTTGGCAGGGGAGACAGAGGGGCCGCGGAGGTTGGTCCGGCCCAAGAGGCCAAAGGAGAGGTAGTCTCCCCACTACATTCCCCCGCATAAAAGGAAAACCAAGGAGCGTCCCAGAGATTAGCACAGCCACCCGGGAAGAGTGGCAAGCAGCTTAAAAAGGAGAGCAGTAGGTGTGTACAGATATATATAAAGTTTTCTCTAGTGTAGTGGGGCTCAGGTGGCCTCTGCAATATAAGGAGTATAACAGTGAGGTTTTTGAGCCAATAGGATGGGGGAGCCTGGAACCTTTTGACTCTTTCTCACTTCCTCTTTTGTGTAAGGATTTTTGTTTTTCCAAGGGTTTATTAGGTGAAACCCCTTGACTTTTTTTCTCACTTCCTCTTTTGTGTAAGGTTGTTTGTTTTTTTAAGGGTTTGTTGTGATTTGCGGTTAGACCAATGCCTTGACTTCCACAGCAAAAATAAGCACACACAGTTTAAACCCATACAGGGAACTGTGAGGTGCAGACAGAGGGGAAAATGGGGGAGGGATGAGCCAGGGGGCTCTGGGTCTTTAAACCAAATGAGATTTTGTCTTTCAGAAGAGGAACCGTAGATGAGGAAAATCCGGCTCCTATGCACCTACATCAGAATGTGCATCGGCTACTGGGGAGAGACTGAAGAAGCCATTATTTTTGGATGCTCAGGGGGGCAGGCACCGACCATCACCCACAGGGGAAGGTGGCCAGGGTGGGTGGGGTCCAATTCCACTCGATACTCCAGGGTGGGAAGGTGGTGGTGGCTCAGGAAGCTGAGCAAGGACATGGGAAACACGACAGCAGATTGGGAGAGACAGGACAACAGCACCTACCGGACCATCACGGGCACCCAGGGGGGAGTGAGTGTGTGTTGGGATAAATGGTGGGAGGCGGAGTTAGGAGTGTATGTGTGCAGGTGGGGATCAGAGAAGATATGCCCGGCAGGCATCTCCATAGCGTTCTCCCGACAGTGGCAGGATGAAGGGGAGGGGATGGGATGAGACCAGAGCATGGTCGCATGCATAGTAAGCTACCCCAGCTCCATCCACGCCACCGAGTTAAGTGCACACCCCAGACAGCCCCTGCCCACAGCCCCGACCGAACCAACTGACACGGACAGATGCCCTACCGCCACCCAGGGACCAGAGAACGGTTTGGTTTTGGTTCCCATCGACAAGCTGCTATACCAGGGGGTGCACTACACCATGGCCTCCGTCATCCTAAACCTTACCGAGGTGCACCTACCTGAGTGGTGCCCAAAAGAGACAGAACGCCTCCACCAGGCTCTCCTTCGAGAAATGTTCAGGACAGTCTACGAGCTCGATTTTGGCTATTTGAAAAAGACTTTGCTGTACAGTCTACAACCCAGAGACAACATTAAACCAAAAAGACACAGAAGAGGGATCTGGAATGATGTTTTTACCGGTTTCAACACCGGGGCATCAATGATTAATAGCATGGACAATTATGTAGCACATTTCGGATAACACATTCCATTTCTTTTACCAGAGCACCTGACAGATCTGTTCAAAGCAGTACAAAATCCCAGAAACATTACTTCACCCTATAACAACAAAAAGCCAGTGTAATACTATGATGTGTGATATTATGTGCTATTATGATTTTGGTGAAGGGTATTGGTTGAGATTTTACATTTTCAATATTGTATTGATTCCAAATGTATGAATACCATTGGTGTATTTTAAAGTTTATCGTGGGTTTAGGTAAGATTTGGGGAAGATTGGCTCTGTGAGAGGGAAAAGGTTTTGCTCCACATTCTGAAAACACCCTGAGACAGAGTGTTTTAATGGGGGAGTGTAAGGTCCAAAAATCCACGGCCGCATTTGAAACACCGTAAGGACAAGAAAACTAACATGGGATCGTTCCATACACTAAATGAACATTTTTGGCCAAGTAAAAGCAGACTGGGAAAACGTGTGGGCGGATACAGACATTGTGGAGTCTGGCTCACAAGCGAGACAGAGGCACTGGCCAATGGGGGAAAAGTGCATTCTGGCAGGCCAATCAGGGGTCGAGTCGGGCCTGAAGTGGGGAAATCCTCAACCAATAAGGACTCCCCGGCCCAGTTTGAAAATGACTTCCCCCCCCCCCCCCAAATCAAACTACGAATGTGGGCCATTATCTACCTAATTAATATGGACAATAGCTCTGAATCAAAACTATGAATCACTGCAGGAATGCCCCACTGACTCCCAGGACTATTACAAAGAACCCACAGACTTTCAGGCACCTATGTGCCAGGTAACAATACCCTGGTCCTCACACTTGCGTGTACCTGTGACATCTTCTGATTAAATATTCAAAGCTATCTCTCCGCCCAAACTTACACAATGGACCACGCACTGGGTTTGAGCGCGAAAAGACCAGAACTGAATTGAATACAAATATAGGACACAGAACCACCAGAAAAACAGTTGTATGAAAAAACTTGCAAAAGGAGTGGTGGACCAAAAAAGAAGAGTTGAGGACCAAAACGAGTTGTGGGCAGAGTTCACAGGGGAGGAAAGGTATGGAGAGGAAAAGACTTGAAAGAGTTGTGGACCAAAAAGAGTTGTGGACCAAAAAGGGTTGAGGGCAGAGTTCACAGCGGAGGAAAGGTGTGGAGAGGAAAAAGACTTAAGGAGTTGTGGAGAAAAACAGTTTGGGGTCAGTTCTTGAAAGGGCTGCTGGCTGCTGGGGGAAAGGAGTTGAGAGAGTTTTGCAAACTTTGATTTTGGTTGAGACTAAAAACCCACGAGCCAACCTCCTGGTTAGTAAGTGGCAGCAGGTGCTGCTGTTAGCCCTGAACACACTGGACAGGGTGAGAATAGCCGAAGCATCAGGCTGGGGCACGCAGAGCTGTGCAGACCTGGACACCTGCTTCAATAACCTGGATTCACAGCTGTAGTCTGACGATAACCGAGAGGCAGATAGAAGAAAGCGACGCAACATCGAAGAGGAAAACCGAACAACATAAAACCCACCCCAGAGGGACCCTGAGCTGAAATAAGTGCTACAGGACCCCGGAGTTGATAGGATTGTGAGTAAAGCCCAAACCCCCTCACAGACTCAATTTAGGATAGGAATTGGTAGGAAGGGTGGGAGTGGGAGGTGTGGTTGTGTGTGAGTGGAATATTTTAACCTCTTGTTTTCCCCTTCCCTGTTGCGAGATTTTTCGGGTTGTTGAATGAGATTTTGCCATTACTGCTATTTTATGACCTCTTCCTATGCCCTCTATCTTTGTGTTTGCTATTCTAAATAAACAACATTAGCCATTTTGTACTCTTGCCCACTGTGTCTGGTGCCTCATTACTCACCCATCCTCATAAATCGCACGTACAGAACCCAAGGGGAGTGTGGATTCGAACCCACACCCCAAGCTCCCCTTACATGAACTAACATAGTGCCCTCTACTAATTTGCTTTTACACTCCTTGAATGCTGTATTGCATTCTTCTGACTACTTCCAATGGACATGTTTTTTCAATAGTTCATTCAGTGGACGTACTGTAGCCAAATTTGGTAGGAACTTCACATAATAGTTCAAAAGACCCAAAAATGAATGAAGTTCAGTGACATTCTTGGGAGTGGGTGCATTTCGGATTGTATCTAGCTTTCCCTTGATTGGATGTAAACCATCTTTGTCTACTCTGTACCCTAAGTACTCCACTGAGTTTTGAAATAACTCACATTTGCGAGCAGACACTCGTACTCTGTGCTTCTCTCGCCGTTTGAGGACTTCATTCAATATGTTATGAATTTGCCTATTTGGTGCTGAAATTAGTATGTCATCTAAATAACATACTATCCCTTCAATACCTTGCAAAATCTGGTTCATCACACCTTGGAATATGGCAGTGGTGGAAGACACTCCAAATTGTAGCTTATTAAATTGATATAGGTCTAGATGAGTATTTATAGTCAAGCATGACTTGGACTCCTCATCTAGTTCAAGTTGTAAGTAGGCATTTGTAAGATCCAACTTTGAGAAGATCTGACCACCTGTCAGTGTTGTGAACAAATCTTCTACATTTAGCAATCTATTGGGGATATTACCCTCTAGAACCTGGTTTATGGTTACTTTATAATCACCCACAATCTTACCTTACCATCAGACTTAGGTACAACAACAAAGGGTGTAGCCTAATTACATAGACCTATCTTAGAAATAATGTTCTCAGTCTCTAGTCTTTTGAGTTCTTACTCAAATTTCTCCTTGAGTGCAAAGGGTACGGAACGTGACTTGCAGTGAACCGATCTAGTGTCCTTCTGTACCATGACACTTGCCTTGAAGCCTTGGATCGGACTGCCTGTTTCACAGAACACCTTTGCATAATTCTTGATGACATCATCCTTTGATGCAAATCTCATTTCAACACGAAAAATCTCACTCCAATCCAGCTTCAGTGATCCCAACCAATTTCTTCCTCATAAGACAGGCCTGTCTGCTGCCATTACTAATAGAGACAAGCTCTGAAATTGATCCTTGTATTTCACCAGTACGGTGATATGACCTACCACAGGAACGTTCTCTCCCGAGTAGCCTCGCAGCTCTATCTTGCCTTCTCCAATGGGAAATCACACAATTTGTCAAGGTATAGCGACTCCGGTTCTACACTCACGGATGCACCAGTGTCGATTTCTAAGCGTATCTTGGTTCCTGCAACATCTATGTGGATTATGATACTTTTCGAATCGCTATTAGTTAACCTTGTGCTCCTGATGATGTGTAGCTCTAAAACCTCCTCATCCTGTTGTTTTTCTTCCATGCAATGTAGTCTCTGGGGATTTCTACTCTTAGCTTTGAAAGCTGGTTTACCCTTCAGTCGGCATGCCTTCGCAAGTTGCCCAGTTTTCCTGCAGATAAAACACTCTGCCTTCACATATGGACAACTTTGAGCAATGTGTTGTTCCAGGCACCGATAGCAGGACTTCAATGCTCTGTTACCATTGCCAGTTTCTGAGACCTTGGGGCCCAACTGCCTTTTATTTTTAACTTGCAGGCTGCCTTCGGTTGTCTGACGACTGGAAATAGTATGAAATTCTCGGAATATTGGTCAACCATGTTTGTTGACAAGCTGTCTGACAAGCTAAATCAAAAGTCAAGTTCAGAGTAGTCAATAACTTTCTTCTGAGCACATCACTTTTCATGCCACAAACAAAGCGGTCACGCAATGCTCAGTCCTGAAAGTTTCTGAAATTACAGTGAATAGCTTTTTTAATGTTACAATGTACTCACTGATATTTTCTTCGGTTAACTGATCTCGTATTCTGAAACGATAACATTCAGCAATTTCCAGGGGCTCAGGGCTGTAGTACTATAGAACCTGTTTACATAGAAACATAGAATATAGGTGCAGGAGCAGGCCATTCGGCCCTTCGAGCTGCACCGCCATTCAATATGATCATGGCTAATCATTCAACCTCAGTACTCCACACAAGTCTTCTCTCCATACCCACTGATTCCTTTAGCCGTAAGGGCCACATCTAACTCCCTTTTGAATATGTCCAACGAACTGGATTCAACAACTTTCTGTGGCAGCGAATTACACTGATTCACAACTCTCTGGGTGAAAAAGTTTCTCCTCATCTCGGTCCTATATGGCTTACCCCTTATCCTTAGACTGTGTCCCCTCGTTCTGGACTTCCCCAACATCGGGAACATTCTTGCTGCATCTAACCTATCCAGTCCTGTCAGAATTTTATGCATTTCTATGAGATACCCTCTCATTCTTTTAAATTCCAGTGAGTATAAGCCTAGCCGATCCAGTCTTTCCTCATATGTCAGTCCTGCCATCTCGGGAACCAGTCTGGTGAACCTTCGCTGCACTCTCTCAATGGCAAGCTTGTCCTTCCTCAGATTAGGAGATCAAAACTGCACACAATACTTAAAGTGTGGTCTCACCAAGGCCCTGTACAACTGCAGCAAGACCTCCCTGCTCCTGTACTCAAATCCACTCGCTATGAAGGCCAGCATGCCATTTGCCTTCTTCACCGCCTGCTGTACCTGCATGCCTACCTTCAATGACTGATGTACCATGACACCCAGGTCTCGTTGCACCTCTACTTTTACTAATCTCTCACCATTCAGATAATAATCTGCCTTCCTGTTTTTGCCACCAAAGTGGATAACCTCATTTATCCACATTATACTGCATCTGCCATGCATTTGCCCACTCACCTAACCTGTCCAAGTCACCCTGCAGCCACTTAGCATCCTCCTCACAGCTCACACTGCCACTCAGCTTAGTGTCATCTGCAAACGTGGAGATATTACATTCAATTCCTTTGTCTAAATCATTAATGTATATTGTAAATAGCTGGGGTCCCAGCACTGAGCCCTGCGGCACTCCACTAGTCACTCCCTGCTATTCTGAAAAGGACCCGTTTATTCCCACTCTTTGCTTCCTGTCTGCCAACCATTTCTCTATCCACATCAATACATTACCCCCAATACAATGTGCCTTAATTTTGCACACCAATCTCGTGTGTGGGACCTTGTCAAACGCCTTTTGAAAGTCCAAATACACCATATCTACAGGCTCTCCCTTATCCACGCTACTAGTTGCATCCTCAAAAAACTCTAGAAGATTTGTCAAGCATGATTTCCCTTTCATAAATCCATGCTGACTTGGAGCGATCCTGTCACTGCTTTCCAAATGCGCTGCTATTACATCTTTAATAATTGATTCCAGCATTGTCCCCACCACCGATGTCAGGCTAACCGATCTATAATTCCCTGTTTCCTCTCTCCCTCCTTTTTTTTAAAGTGGAGTTACATTAGCTACCCTCCAATCCATAGTAACTGATCCAGAGTCCATGGAATGTTGGAAAATGATCACCAATGCATCTACTATTTCTACGGTCACTTCCTTAGGTACTCTGGGATGCAGACTATCAGGCCCTGGGGATTTATTGGCCTTCAGTCCCTTAAATTTCCCTAACACCATTTCCTGGCTAATAAGGATTTCCCTCAGTTCCCCCTTCTCGCTGGACCCTCGGTCCCCTAGTATTTTCGGGAGGTTATTCGTGTCTTCCTTAGTGAAGACAGAACCAAAGTATTTTTCAATTGGTCTGCCATTTCCTTGTTCCCCATTATGAATTCACCTGATTCTGACCAACAATTGTCTTCACTAATCTTTTTCTCTTTACATATCTATAGAAGGTTTTGCAGTCAGTTTTTATGTTCCCTGCAAGTTTCCTCTCATACTCTATTTTCCCCTCCTAATTAAACCCTTTGTCCTCCTCTGCTGAATTCTAAATTTCTCCCAGTCTTCAGGTTTGCTGATTTTTCTGGCCAATTTATATGCCTCTTCCTTGGATTTAACACTTTCTCTAATTTCCCTTTATAGCCACGGTTGAGCCACCTTCCCTTTTTTATTTTTACATCACACAGGGATATACAATTGTTGTAGTTCATCCATGTGATCTTCAAATGTCTGCCATTGCCTATCCACCGTCAACCCTTTAAGTATCATTTGCCAGTCTATCCTAGCCAATTCACATTTCATACCGTCGAAGTTTCCTTTCTTGAAGTTCAGGACCCTAGTCTCTGTATTAACTGTGTCTCTCTCCATCTTAATGAAGAATTCTACCATATTATGGTCACTCTTCCCCAAGGGGCCTCGCACAACCAGATTGCTAATTAATCTTCTCTCGTTACACAAGACCCAGTCTAGGATGGCCTGCTCTCTAGTTTATTCCTTGACATATTGGTCTAGAAAAGCATCCCTTATACACTCTAGGAACTCCTCCTCCACAATATTGCTACCAGTTTGGTTAGCCCAATATGTAGATTAAAGTCACCCATGATAACTCCTGTACCCTTATTGCATGCATCCCTAATTTCCTGTTTGATGCCATCCCCAACCTCACTACTACTGTTTGGTGGTCTATACACAACTCCCACTAACGTTTTCTGCCCTTTGGTGTTTCGCAGCTCTTCCCATTTGGATTCCACATCATGCACGCTAATGTCCTTCCTTACTATTGTGTTATTCTCCTCTTTAACCAGTAACGCTACCCCACCTCCTTTTCCTTCCTGTCTATCCTTCCTGAATATTGAATACCCCTGGATGTTGAGTTCCCAGCTTTTGTTACCCTGGAGCCATGTCTCCGTAATCCCAATTACATCATGTCCGTTAACAGCTATCTGCGCAGTTAATTCATCCACCTTATTACGAATGCTCCTTGCATTGAGACTCAGAGTCTTCAGTCTTGTTTTTTTTTAACATTCTTTGTCCTTTTAGAATTATGCTGTAATGTGGCCCTTGTTGATTTTTGCCCTTGATTTCTCTGCTCTCCACTCTTGTTTTTCTCCTTCCTACCTTTTGCTTCTGCCCCCTTTTTACTTTCTTCTGCCTCCCTGCTGTGATTCCCATCCCCCTGCCATTTTAGTTTAAACCCTCCCCAGCAGCATTAGCAAACACTCCACCTAAGACATCAGTTCCAGTCCTGCCCAGGTGCAGACCGTCCGGTTTGTACTGGTCCCACCTCCCCCAAAACCTGTTCCAATGTCCCAGCAATTTGAATCTCTCCCCCTTGCACCGTTGTTCAAGCCACGTAGTCACCTGAGCTATCCTGCGATTGCTACTCTGACTAGCACGTGGCACTGGTAGCAATCCTGAGATTACTACCTTTGAGGTCTTACTTTTTAATTTATCTCCTAGCTCCCTAAATTCAGCTTGTAGGACCTCATCCCATTTTTTACCTATATCGTTGGTACCTATGTGCACTACGACAGCTGGCTGTTCACCCTCCCCCTCCAGAATGCGCTGCAGTGCTCCAAGAAATCCTTGACGCTTGCACCAGGGAGGCAACATACCATCCTGGAGTCTCGTTTGTGACTGCAGAAACACCCATCTATTCCCCTTACAATAGAATCCACTATCAGTATAGCTCTCCCACTCTTTTTCCTGCCCTCCTGTGCAGCAGAGCCATCCCTGGTGCCATGGACTTGGCTGCTGCTGCCTTCCCCTGATGAGCCACCTCCCTCAACAGTACCCAAAACAGTGTATCTGTTTTGGAGGGAGGTGACCGCAGGGAACCCCTGCACTACCTGCCTTCTCTTGCTCTTCCTGATGGTCACCCGTTCCCTATCTGGCTGTGCAACCTTTACCTGCGGTGTGACCAACTCACTAAACATGCTATTCACGACATCCTCAGCATTGCGGATGCTCCAAAGTGAATCCATCTGCAGTTCCAGTGCCACAATGTGGTCTGTAAGGAGCTGTAGCTGGATACACTTCTCACACATGTCGTAGTCAGCGACACTGGTAGTATCCCTGATTTCCCTCATAGCACAGGAGGAGCATGACACAGATCTGGGTTCTCCTGCCATGCCTTAATCCTTAGATTAACTTACTTTGTAACAATGCCAAAGCTTTCTTACTGCTAAGAAAAATAAAAGATCAAATACTTACCAACCAGCCAATCACTTACCCGCTTGGCTGTGATGTCCCACTTCGATTTCTTCTTACTTCTTTGTTTACTTTCTACCCCTGCCCCTGTACCAGCTAGCCTCCTCCGACTCTCAGGCCTTTGTAGGCCACACAACGTAAGAGTTGTGTCCTTTGGCTTAACAGGCACAAGCAAATTTTTCAGGGTTTCATACACCTCGGGTCCTGCTTCAGTTAAGAAAATAGCTCTTTTTCATTCCAACACCACCCGATTATGTTTTTCATCATTGGGGACTTCGATGATATTATTTGCGGTGTAAAACATTTCTAGCCGCTCCACGTATGCTCCGAAACTTTCACGGTCACGTTGAAACTCCCCCAAACACCCTATTATTCCCATAGGCGCAGCCATTTGGACTGGCAATTCAAACAAGTGTGCTTGTAATTTGCCTCGGATTTGTAGCTGTTAATCGAAACAGAAAAGCTCTCAAAGTCTCTGTCGGTTGGCTGCATCCTCCACCAACAAAAATTGCAGCTTTTTTTATCCGCTTTATCCCATCTTCATTGCCATTGTTATATCTTCAGTAACTCACAAACACACACACAGCCTTAAGAAGGCAGAACACACCGGAACTCTGTCAGGTGACCTGTTCCCTTTATTATAAACAGCACTGGATGCAATTCCACAGGAGTCCACAGGTGGAGCTATATATATTACACATGACATGCAGCTGTAACTGTGAGATGAAAGGGACCCTCTGTTGTGAAAACACGCACACACACACATATATATATATATATATATATATATATAGAGGCATCAACAATGAAATGCTGCTTCAGTGACGATACAATGAAGATGGGAAATAAGAGAAGGTGAAGGAGAGGCTCGCAGATGGATGGTAAGCAGTTGGTGGAACAGGTATTCACCTTCATCAGACGGATGATGTCGTTCAGCCATTTTCTGCACTGTGTGGTAGTACAGTTGCGAATGGAGGTCCCAGAGCCATCCACAGCCATCTCCCTCCAGGCATTTGTAAAGACCTCACAAGTGGGTCTCCCTGCATCTCGGTACAAGACTCGCCTCCTTCCCTCCACAGCCTGCATCAGGGTCTCCAGTTCGGCTCCCGAAAATCAACTTGCCCTTCTTGGTCCAGCAGCACCAGCCATCCTTCACTGAACTCCTTCCCTCCTCAGGGCTCAGCTTCAAACCCTGGCCTTTATGAAGGCCAAGGAGCAGCTGGCTCATTAGCTGCACCTGATCAGAAGGCTGAATTTCCCCGTGGCTACTCCACTATAATCAATCCACCCACACCACTGCAAACTCCCGATTCTCACCGGTCATTACCGCCGGACTAGCCGCCGCAAAAATAGCGGAGGTAATCGCACAAAAAAGATTGTAGTTGCGCCAGGTTTGTGGCAGGCCTGAATTTCAGCCCCCATGTCCCCCAGACCTGCTGCCTGACCAACTGAGTATTTCCAGCATTTTATGCTGTCATTTCACATTTATAGCATCTGCTTGCAATAGGAAGTGGAAGACGCATAAGAGAAAGATGCAGTCGAGGGGAAGCTGAAGAGGAGGATTCAGGCTGAAGGATACATCCCAGACAGCCCCTTTGTGGCTGGGATATCTGGGATGGAATCCTCTGCCTGCAGTACCACAGTCTGGGCAGGGTGGCTCTTCTTGTTGACCCACTGGCTGGGCAGGCTGCATTTCTTGGGTATGTGAAATGAGGAAGGCAAATGGGTGGAGTTGTGCTGACGGGAGGGCAGGAAAGCTAGAGATGCATGCCAGAAGGAGGACACGGACGAGGATACCTGAATCTTGACTCCTTTCAGCCCCGCCGCTGGCCAAGTGCTTAATCATGCTCCTGTCAAGAATGGCCAGCACCAATTCCTCCAAGGGGGTGAGGTGAGGCTAGAAATGGGAGATGTGCCTCATCATTGGTGCATATTGTTGGTAGGTGAGTGATTGGGGCTTGTGCATTGAGCAGTGTGTGAGGCTAGTGGTGGGGTTGGTAGGAGATGGCTTTTGAAGATGCACTCACTGATCTTGATCAATGATCTGAGGCCGTGAAGCTTATTTGGAGACAGGTGGTGGGGGCAACACTGTTGGCCGTGACGGCCTTGGTGATGTGGTCCCATATTTTTCTTTCGGGAGGGCCTCCTGGCCCCTGTGGGTAGAGGACCAGTCTTGCAGTGTTGACCCCCTGCACAAAGCTGGATTGCTGCGTATGAGACTTTTGGTGCCCCTTCCCTGACTTGCTGAGCCATTTGTGTTAGTACTGAAGCAGTTTTTCCATTTGTTAATGTTAAGATGGTAATTCAGCTTTAATATTTCACATTTGGAACTTTTAAATATCGAATATTTATTAATATGCAGAAAGGACTGGAAAATGTATTGATTCACTGCATTTTATTTTGTAATGCTTCAGTGTGCATGACCTCTTTAAATCACAGACCTCTTCATTATCCATAATTCCCTGCGAGCTCTACAGCTTTGATCGCAGAGGCTGTGGAAAGCTATAATGCCACCCTTGGACAGGAACTTCATCCTGGATCCCTCCAGCTATGCCACCAGGACGGAGTTGCCCCAGACCAATTTCAATCAGTTAGCATTGCGGCCATTTCCAGCAGCCGTTAACTGCAGTTGCCAGTGACACTGGCAACTTTGCTCCCGAATTACAAATTTTCCCCCTTTGATTATTTTCTGTACCTGTCCATGACATTTTAATTATCTTTGTACATGGAAGGTAGACAAGCAATGACTAGCATTTAAAGAATTAATGCATAATTTACAACAAACATACATTTCTTTAAGACACAAAAACCCCACAGGAAAAGTGGTTTACCGTGGCTAACAAGAAAAGTTAAAGATAGTATTTGATCAAAGGAAGAGGCTTATCATGTTGCCAAAAAGAGCAGTAAGCCAGAGGATTGAGAGGATTTTAGAATTCAGCAAAGAAGGACCAAGAAATTGATAAAGAAAGGGAAAATAGAATATGAGAGTAAAATAGCGAGTGACATAAAAACAGATTGTAAAAGTTTCTATAGGTAAAGGAAAAGGTTAGCAAAAGTAAATGTGGGTCCCTTACAGGCTGAGACAAGAGAAATTATAATGGGGAATAAGGAAGTGGCAGAGAAATTAAACAAATACTTTGTATCTGTCTTCACGGAAGAAGACCCAAAATACTTCCCAGAAATAATGGAGAGCCAAGGGTCTAGCAAGAATGAGAACTGAAAGAAATTAGTATTAGTAAAAAAATAGTACTGGAGAAATTAATGGGACTGAAAACCAATAAATCCCCTGGACCTAGTGGCCTACATCCTTGGGTTTGGAAAGAAGTGGCTATATAGATAATAGATGTCTATCTAATAGTTGTCATCTTCCAAAATTCTATAGGTTCTAGATTGGAAGGTAGCTAATGTAACCCCGCTATTTAAGAAAGGAGGGAGAGAGAAAATGGGGAGTCAAGGGATAGTGCAGGAAAGTGGAGTTGAGATAGAAGATCAACCATGATCCTATTGAATGGCGGAGCAGTTGTGAGGGGCCGAATGGCCTGCTCCTGCTCCTAATTCTTATGTTATTATGTTCTTATGACCCCCAAGTCTCTTTGGACCTCCACTGTTTCTTGGTTTTCACTATTTAGAAAGTACTCTGTTCTATCCTTTTTAGCACCAAAGTGAATGACCTCATATTTGCCTACATTGAAATCCATTTGTCACAGTTTTGCCCATTCACTTAATCCATTAATATCTTTGTAATGTTTTGCTTCTATCTACACTGCTTACAATATCACCTATCTTTGTGTCATCAGCAAACTTGGATATGTGGCTTTCTATCCCATCATTTAAGTTGTTAATAAATATGGCAGGACACTACTAGTCACAACCAGCCAATCAGAGTACCGGCCCACTGTCCCTACTCTTTGTCTTCTGCTGCTCAGCCATTTTCCAAAACAGATTCATAATTTGCCTTCAATTTCATGATCTTTAACTCTCGCTAACAGTCTTTTATGAGGGACTTTATCAAATGCCTTCTGGAAGTCCACATAAATAACATCCATACACATTCCCCTGTCCTTTACTCTTCAAAAGATGTGTCAGGTATGACCTATTCTTTACAAATCCATGCTGGCTCTCATTCAGCAGTTGAAAATGTTTAAAGTGTTCAGTGACTCTACCGTTAATTATAGACTCTAGCAATTACCCCACAACAGATTTTAGGCTAACCAGTCTATAATTCCCCAGGTACTCTCTCTCACCTTTCTTAAATAGCAGAGTGAGATGCAAAATTTTCAAATTCATAGATTGATAGAAACTTACAGTACATAAGGGGGTCATTCGTCCCGTCGTGCCTGTGCTGGCTCTATGAAAGAGCAGTTTTGCTTAGTCCCACATCCCCACTTTTTGCCCATAAGTTGCTCATCCTCAAGTACCTGTCCAACTCCCTTTTAAAATTATTTATGGAATCAGCTGCCACCACCTTTTCAGGTAGTGTTCCAGAACACGTAAGATCTCTGAGTGAAAAATGTCTCCTTATCTCCCCTCTAGTTCTTTTCCCAATGATTTAAATCTATGACCTCGAGTGATTGACCCACTCCACAGAGGGAATATTGTTTCTATATTTACTTATCAAAACTTTTCTTTGGACACCTCTTAACCTTCTCTGTTCCAAGGAGAACAGTCCTAACTTTTTAACCTCTCTTCATAACCACCGTTTCCCCTAAACTTCACGGGGCATGGCTGCACATCGATCGGGTAGTCCCGCACAGGTTGCTCACCAGCTGTTGATGCTGGAGAAGATACCGCGCATGAATTTAAAGGGGCCACGCATGAAAAAAAAATTAGAGACTACATTGCTCGTTATTGAAGTTCCTCATCCCTGGTAACATCCTGGTAAACCCGCCGTTGTAACCTTTCTAATGCCTTTACTTCTTTCCTGAAATGTGGTGCCCAGAATTGTACACAATACTCCAGTTGAGGCCTAACCAGTGATTTATAAAGTTCCAGTGTGATCTCTGCTTTTATAGTCTATCCCTCAATTTATAAAACCAAGTAACCCATGTTGCCCTGCCACCTTTAAGGACTCATATATATGGACAACAAGGTCTCTATGTTCATCTACATCATTCAAAATCATGCCATTTATATTATACAGTCTTTCAATATTAGCTTTTCCAAAGTGTATCATTTCACACTTCTCTTCATTGAACTCTATTTGCCATGCTTCTGCCCATTTACCATCTTGTCTATGCCAGCCTGAATGTTCGGTGCTGGATCCTCAACTATTTACAATCTATATTAATGACTTGGATGAAGGGACCATGTGTAACATAGCCAAGTTTGCTGATGATACAAAGATGGGTGGGAAAGCAAATTGTGAGGAGGACACAAAAAATTTTCAAAGGGATAGAGACAGGCTAAGTGAGTGGGCAAAAACTTGGCGGATGAAGTAATGTGGGAAAATGTGAGGTTATCCACTTTGGCAGAAATAATAGAAAAGCAAATTATAATTCAAAAGGAGAAAAATTGCAAAGTACTGCAGTACAGAGAGATCTGGGGTCTTTGTGCATGAAACACAAAAAGTTAGTATGCAGGTACAGCAAGTAATCAGGAAGGGAAATGGAATGTTGGCCTTTATTGCAAGGGGGATAGAGTATAAAAGCAGAGAAGTCCTGCTGCAACTGTACAGGGTATTGGTGAGGCCACACCTGGAGTATTGCGTACAGTTTTAGTCTCCGTGTTTAAGGAAGGATATACTTGCATTAGAGGCTGTTCAGAGAAGGTTCACTAGGTTGATTCCAGAGATGAGAGGTTGATTTATGAGGATAGGTTGAGTAGATTGGGCCTATACACATTGGAGTTCAGAAGAATGAGAGGTGATCTTATTGAAACTTATAAGATAATGAGGGGGCTCGACAAGGTGGATGCAGAGAGGATATTTCCACTCATAGGGGAAACTAAAACTGTAATGCATCTACATAAGGTCTGCCCACCACCAGGGGGCACTACCATTGGAGGTCCTACGGTCACAGGTACACTCGTGCTGGGCCTGGTATATAACCTGATCTTCACCTTTGTATCTTCACTTCTGGAAGCCATTAAAGACTGACCAGATTACATCTGGTCACTGGCTCACAGTATGGAGTTCATTGTATTGCTTCATACACCACAACTGGTGACGAGGCAAATACGAACCCATGCAAAAGTATGGCGAGCACAACACGATCGAGTACTGTTAGAATTCTCGAGAGATTCAGTGAGGGAGAGGATTGGGGAGATTTCACACATCGCCTTGACCAGTATTTTGTGGCAAACGACCTAATCAAAGACAAGGATGCAGAGAAGCGCAGGGCAGTTCTTCTCACCGTCTGTGGCCCCATGATCTATGCGCTGATCAAGAATCTACTCTCATCCACTTGTCCTATAGAAAAGGATTACAAAGAACTGTGTGCTCTATTTTGCGAACACCTTATACCCACGGAAGCAATCCTCATATCCAGATATCACTTCTATATTCACGTTCGTCCAGAAGGCCAGGACGTAGCGGCATTTGTTACCGACCTGAGACGTCTTGCAGGGCCTTGCAAATTTGGGCCTGCGTTGGAAGACATGCTGCGTGACTTTTTCGTGATCGGCGTCAACCAAGAGATGATCTTAAGTAAGCTGCTGGCTGCGGAGATGCTGGACCTCAGCAAGGTCATCACCATCGCCCAGGCTTGTATCTCCACGCAGAAAAGCACGAAGCAGATATCACGACAAAACAGGAACTCCACGGCAGGTGCTGTGCAAAAAATTGTATCAACGGCCAGCAGAGCTGCACATAGCAAGGCCTACTCGACTGCGTCTGCAAGACCGGGAGCCGCTCATAGTTCGCCATCGAGGGCCTACTCGACTGCGTATGCGAGAATGGGAGCCACTCAAAGCCCGCCATCGGACGCAAATCCAAGCTCAACGTGTTGGCATTGCAGGGGCAATCACCGACCCCATCAGTGCCTCTTCAGGCAGTATGTATGCAGAGGGTGTGCAAAGACGGGGCACCTTCGGTGGATGTGTCCACAGCAGAGCAAGCGAGCTGTGACACACCACGTGGATGATGATTAATTCAGCGTGGATCTGGTGATGCAGCCCGTGGCATTTGAGAGCTCCGAGGAGGAAGTGTATAGCGTACGTGTGTTCCGAACAAAGAGCCAACTGATAATGATGGAGGTAAAATTGAATAGCGTGCCGGTATCCATGGAATTAAACATGGGTGCGAGTCAATCGATAATGAGCCAGAGGACTTTCGAAAAGCTGTGGGAGACCAAGGCAGAGAGATCCAAGCTGAGTCCAATAAATGCGAAGTTGCGTACCTACACCAAAGAGCTCATACCAGTGACCGGCAATGCAACAGTAAGAGTGTCGTACGAGGGAGCGGTTTATGATCTACCATTATGGATTATCCCGGGCAACGGCCCATCGTTATTCGGCAGGAGTTGGCTTGAGAAAATAAAATCGAAATGGTACGATATCAAAGCTTTGTCATCAGCGGATGATGATTTGTGTGCTCAAGTGCTGAGCATATTTCCTCACTGTTTGAACCGGGAATTGGCAGCTTCAAGAGAGCCAAGGTGCAGATTCATCAAGGCCCAGACGCAAGGCCCATCCATCACAAAGCCAGGGCAGTCCCACACATGATGAGAGAAAAGATCGAGCTCGAATTGGACAGGCTACAACATGAGGGGGTCATTTCACCAGTCGAATTTAAGGAATGGGCCAGCCCCATTGTTCCAGTGTTAAAGAGCGACGGCATGGTCAGGATTTGTGGAGGCTACAAGGTCACGATCAATCGAATTTCGAAACAAGATCAATACCCACTACCGAAAGCTGATGACATGTTTGCAATGCTAGCCGGGGTAAAATCATTCGCCAAATTGGATCTAACGTCGGCTTACATGACACAGGAACTGGTTGAATCATCAAAGAAACTTGCATGCATCAACACGCACAAAGGACTGTTTATTTACAACAGGTGCCCTTTTGGCATTCATTTGGCGGCAGCCATATTTCAGAGAAACATGGAGAGCCTATTGAAATCCGTCCCCAGGACCGTGGTATTCCAAAACGACATCCTAGTCACAGGTCGTGACATCGCCGAACACCTGCAAAATCTGGAAGGTTTTCTGCATCGTCTGGATAAAGTGAGACTCAGGTTGAAATGTTCGAAGTGTGTTTTCATGGCACCAGAGGTCGAATTCCTTGGACAAAAGATTGCTGCAGATAGAATCAGGCCTACAGACACAAAAACAGAGGCCATCAAAAATGTGCCCAGGCTTCAGAATGTGACGGAGCTGCATTCGTTCCTGGGTCTTCTCAACTACTTCGGTAACTTATTACCCAAATTGAGCACAGTATTAGAGCCTTTGCACAAGCTGCTCAGGAAAGGAGACGACTGGGTGTGGGGTGAACTTCAAGACAGAGCCTTTGAGAAAGCTAGAAATCTGTTGTGTTCCCACAAGCTACTGGTACTGTATGACCCATGCAAGCGTCTAGTTTTGACCCGTGATGCGTCGTCCTATGGGGTCGGCTGCATACTCCAGCAAGCCAATGAGTCAGGCAAACTACAACCAGTTGCATACGCATCTCGAAGCCTGTCCAAGGCGGAAAGAGCCTACGGCATGGTAGAGAAAGAGGCTTTAGCATGGGTTTATGGGGTAAAAAAAAATGCACCAGTACCTGTTTGGGCTTCACTTCGAGCTGGAAACCGATCACAAGCCGCTCATAACATTGTTCTCAGAGCATAAAGGTATCAATACCAATGCGTCGTCCCGCATCCAGAGGTGGGCGCTGACATTATCTGCCATTGATTATGTCATTCACCATAGACCAGGCACCGACAACTGCGCTGATGCATTGAGCCGGTTACCAGAGGTGGAAACATCAATGCCCGCAGAGCTACTCATGGTCATGGATGCCTTTGAGAGTGAAGGGTCGCCTGCCACTGCTCAACAAGTTAAGACCTGGACCAACCAGGATCCGACCCTATCGGTTGTAAAACGTTGTGTTCTTAACGGGGACTGGTCGACCATCTCCTAGGAAATGGGTGATGAAACCAAACCGTACAGCCTTCACAAAGATGAGCTTTCCATCCAGTCCAACTGTTTACTGTGGGGTAATCATGTTGTAATGCCCAAGAAAGGCAGGGTGAGATTTGTACAGGAGTTACATAGTACGCATCCCGGTATTGTCAAGATGAAGGCCATCGCCAGGTCCCATGTTTGGAGGCCTGGCATTGACTTGGACTTAGAGTCATGCGTGCATCAATGCAGCACTTGCATTGAAGTTAAGCAATGCCCCAAAGGAAGCTCCGCTCAGTCTGTGGTCATGGTCATCCAAACCGTGCTCTAGAATCCACATCGACTTTGCGGGCCCCTTCCTCGGTCAAATATTTTTTTGTGGTGGTGGATGCATACTCCAAATAGATACAATGTGTGATCATATCATCCAGCAGTTCCACTGCCACCATTGAGAACCTGAGAGCCCTGTTTGCCAAACATGGTCTGCCAGACATCATTGTCAGTAACAACAGACCATGTTTCACGAGCTTGGAGTTTCAAGAGTTCATGAAATGCAATGGCATAAAACACGTGAGGTCAGCCCCATTCAAACCCGCGTCCAACGGTCAAGCGGAGCGGGCAGTTCAAACCATCAAGCAGAGCTTGAAACACGTAACTCACGATTCCTTGCAGATACACCTGTCATGCATACTGCTCAGTTATGCATATTTGTTCAGCCATGAACTCATTGAATTGCGGTGCAGGTTCGAAGGGCCGAATGGCCAACTCCTGCACCTATTTTCTATGTTTTTATGTTTCTATGTTACAGGATAAGGCCACACATGCAAACTGGGATCCCGCCTGTGGAACTATTGATGAAGAGAGGCCTCAAAACCAGGCTTTCTCTGGTCCATCCGGACCTTAACAATCATGTCGAAACCCGATGTCAACACCAGCAGTGATATCACAACCGTGCCGCAGTGTCACGTGACATATTTGTTACTGACCCAGCGTATGTACTTAACCATGGTCAAGGACCCAAGTGGCTCCCGGGCAATGTTACGGATAAGGAGGGTAACCGGGTGTATATGGTTCAGCTCAAGAATGGGCAGATGTGCAGGAAACACATTGATCAAATCAAGCTAAGACACACTGACAAATTGGAACAGTTGGAAGAAGACACCGTGAGCTTAGACGACCAACCAACTCACGTCCAGCCATCAGAATAACCCACTGTGGTCAACGCCCAGCCCCAAGTCATGAGAAACTCGGAAAGCATTGGGATTGTACTGAGACGGTCAACCAGGGAGCGAAGGGCTCGGGACCGATTGAACTTGGTATATGGACTTGTGCCAAGAACTGGGGGGGAATGATGTAATGTATGTACATAAGATCTGTCCACCACCAGGGGGCACTACCATCGGAGGTCCTAGGGTCATATGTACACTCGTGCTGGGCCCGGTATACAACCTGAACTTCACCTTTGTATCTTCACTTCTGGAAGCTATTAAAGACTGACCAGGTTGCACGTAGTCACTGGCTCAGTACGGAGTTCATTGTATCATTTCATACACAACAAAAACTAGGGGACATAGTCTTAGAATAAGGGGCCGCCCATTTAAAACTGAGATGGGGAGAAATTTCTTCTCTCAGAGGATTGTAAATCTATGGAATTCTCTGCCCCAGAGAGGGGTGGAGGCTGGGTCATTGAATATATTTAAGGCGGAGTTAGACAGATTTTTGAGCGATAAGTGGATATGGGGTTATGGGGATCGGGCGGGGAAGTGCAGCTGAGTCTATGATCAGATCAGCCATGATCTTATTGAAGTACGGAGCAGGCTCAAGGGGCCAAATGGCCCACTCCTGCTCCTATTTCTTATGTTTCTTAAGTATAACTATCCTCATCATGATCCATTACTTTGACAAGTTTCATATCATCTGCAAGCTTTATAATGCTGCTCCCTACACCCTAGTCTAGGTCATTTATAAAAATTGCAAATATTAATGGACCCAAAATTGAACCTTCGGGAACACCACTACAAACCACCTCCCAGTCTGAAAATTCACCACCATCCTTTGCTTCCTGCCACTGAGCCAATTTTGTATCCATACTGCCACTTTCCCCTTAATTCCATCTAAAGAAACAGTTCCCAAATTGCAAGATCTTTGGAAGATTATAGTTAGGGCATCTGTAATGCTCTCACCTATTTCCATTAAAATCCCTGGGATGGAAACCATCTGGTCCTGGGGATTTGTCACTCTTCAGTGCCATTATTTTCTTCATTGCTGTTATTTTGCTTACATTAATTTTGGTGAGAGCCCATCCCTGATTCAATATTAAATTCCTTGGAATGCCCTGCTGCTATTCTCTTCCTCTACTGTAAATACTGGTGCAAAATAATTATTTAACGTGTCTGCTATTTCCTTATTTTAATTTACAATATCACCATTTTCAGCTTTCAAGGGGCCCACATTGATCCTGACCACCCTCCTTTTGCTAATAATTGTAAAAACTTTGAGCTGAACCTGAGGGCAAGGGGATAAAATTAACAGGGCTCAGGAGTGCTTAAGATTAGAAGGCAATTTTTCCTCAGAGTAATGTATATCTGGAACTGACTCTGAGCTAAAGCAATTAATGATTTTAAAAAGCCATGTGACTATATTGGGGGGTAAATTGTAGTCGGAGGCTTCCTTCAGGCAAACGCCTCCGACCAGAATTTTTTTAATGAAAATACCTGGTGGTCCCGGAGGAACGTAGGATTGCAATTGGAGGCCTAATTTCGCTGTGCAGCATACGGGAACATGTCTTCCTGGTATTCTGACATCACGTGGACCTGGACCGCCAATGAACATGGAGTATTCTCATTGATAAGAGGATGTGTTTATTTGCAGCTGTTTCTCTGATTGGCTCTCCATTATCACATCATCATAGGCAGTCCCTCGAAATCGAGAAAGACTTGCTTCCACTCTAAAAGTGAGTTTTCAGGTGACTCCACAAACAAATGAAGTCTCTGGAATGGGCTCACTTTAATTGTTTCGTCATCTCCCTCTGCTTTATGGGAATTACAGTCTCTGTTGCAGTTGGGACAGACAGTCGTTGAAGGAAAGGATGGGTGGGGAGCCTGATTTGCCTCACGCTCCTTCCGCTCTCTGCGCTTCATTTCTGCATGCTCTCGACGATGAGACTCGAGGTGCTCAGCGCCCTCCCGGGTGATCTTCCTCCACTTTGGGCGGTCTTGGGCCAGGGATTTCCAGGCGCCGATGGGGATGTTGCACTTTATCAAGGAGGTTTTGAGGGTGTCCTTGAAACGTTTCCTCTGCCCACCTGTGTAGTAGTTCAGAGTAGAGCGCTTGCTTTTGGAGTCTCGTGTTAGGTATGCAGACAATGTGGCCCGCCCAACGGAGCTGGTCGAGTGTGGTCAGTGCTTCAATACTGGGGATGTAGGCCTGAGCGAGAAAACTGATGTTGGTGCATCTGTCCACCCAGTGGATTTGCAGGACCTAGCAGAGGAAGCACTGGTGGAACTTCTCCAGTGCTTTGAGGTGTCTACTGTATATGGTCCACGTCTCTGAGCCATATAGGAGAGCGGGTATCACTGCTGCCCTGTAGCCCATGAAGCGTAGTGCCAGATTTGAGGTCCTGATCTTCAAAACTCTCTTCCTCACGTGACCGAAGGCTGTGTTGGACCTCATCATCGATGTCTGCCCTTGCTGATTGTAGGCTCCCGAGGTATGAAAAAAGATCCATGTTGTCCAAGGCCGCGCCGTGGATTTTGATGACTGAGGAGCAGTGCTGTGTGGCGGGGTCAGGTTGGTGGAGGACCTTTGTCTTACGGATATTTAGTGTAAGGCCCATGCTTTCGTACGCCTCGGTGAAGATGTTGACGATGGCTTGGAGTTCAGCCTCTGAATGTGCGTAGATGCAAACATCATCCGTGTACTGTAGTTTGATGACAGAGGAAGGGACGACCTTACATCTAGCCTGGAGGCGACGAAGGTTGAACAGGTTCCCATTGGTTCTATAGTTTATTTCCACTCCAGAGAGAGAGATGGGGCATTGCAGTGAGGAAGATCGAGAAGAGCTTTGGCGTGATTACACAGCCCTGCTTGACTCCGGTCTGGATGTGGATTGGGTCTGTGGTGGATCTGTTGGTCAGGATCACGGCTTGCATGTTGTCGTAGAGCAGGCGGAAGATGGTGACAAATGTTTGGGGGCAACCGAAACAGAGGAGGAAGCTCCATAGTCCCTCATGGTTGACAGTGTCAAAGGCCTTTGTGAGGTCAAAGTAGGCCATGTACAAGGGAAGCAAGTTGACTTCCAGCATCTTCTCTGGCTTTCAAAGAATAAAGGAGAGTGTGGATAGGGGCTTTCAAAAGGCTACATTGCTCCTGCAATCTGCTCTCACAGAGAGCAAGATGACAGCATGTCTCGTCCCCCAGCAGCCTCTTAACCAATTCTCGTGTTGGTATCAAACATCAACAGGGCCAGATTGTCCAAGCCGTCACTAAGAGGCTGCAATCTGCAGCCGGGCCTTAGAAGGAAAGAGCTCCTTGAGGTCGCACCTCATAAGAACACCAGAATAGAGAAACAATCATGCAAGATAGGCACTAGGGTGATTTTTAGTTTTCAAACTTTAGTTTTATCAATCATGAACCTTTATGAATCACATTATTGTGCAGCAGTTCCTTCGTGTTAGTGTTCCAGATGATGGCATTAATCTGGTGGGTGTAAGGAGTTGGTGTGATGGTAGGTGAGGTAAGGAGGGACTTTGCCTAGGGGAGGGATGTGTCCTTTCTGACTTCTGAAGTTTAAATGAAGTCATCAAAGACTTCACCGCAGAGGGCCCTGCTGCAGTATTCATGGAGCTGTCTAAATGCTCCATGGTTGACTGCATAGTCTCTATGTCCTTCTATAATATCTTGCACAAGTTGGAGGTGGATGCCTCCACACTCTCCAACATTGTGCACAGGCTCTCTGACAGGCAGTCCAATGCACTGAGCAGTTGGTCATGCACTGTCTTCTATAAGCTGTATCATTAGTTAGTGTCTGTGCCCACTACAGTAGGGCTAGGATGTGAACTCTCCCTCCAGCGAGCTGGTTCCTGGGAAGTTCCAGCTCCATGTCTTTATTCCTGTGTTCTTGTGCTGTATGAATTTCCCAGTGCTGACCCTCTAAGCTACGCACAGTATCAGTTTCTGAGCTGGCGCCCGAAAGAATAAGGTAGAGTGCTTGTTCAAGTGGACTGTTCTTCTCTTCCTCGGCTCCAACTGGGCCCTCTACTTCTGCTGAATCTGAAGAGGGAAGAGAAGGACAGGGTTAGCAGGTAACCATAAGGATAAACAGAGACTCAGTTACAGCTCAAAGCAACACCACTTATGTTATGTTTAGGGAGAGATTGCAGTATGAGAAAGTCAAACACCCTGTGGAGAGTATCTTACAACTGCATTGCTGCTGATGCAACTCTTCCCACAGTCTGCATGACTGCCTCTTCTCATGGAAGAGTGCAGGAGCCCTTCCTGCATGACCTTGGCCTGCCATTGCCAGTGTTAAACTGTACATATGATGACAGCAGCCAAGTGTAACTCCCCGTTAAACAGTTGCAGGCTGGCTTTAAATGGCATCACTGATGCTGGATTTTCCATTCCCCTCCCATTAGCAAGAAGCCAATTAACAGAGCAAGTAGCAATGGCAGCTCATCAATAGCAATCAAATGAAGCACATCAATTTTACAGGTGCCTCTAGCTGATTTTTTTTTCTTATTTTAAATATAGACAAATTAAACTTTAAACACTAACAGATCAAATCAAAATTTGGTTGCCGGGGGTGATGATGCACTTCAATCCCTCCGGCACCCACATCTCGTGGAAGGCCACGAGCGTACCGGTGGACACCGCGTGCTCCATCTCCAGGGACACCCTTGCTTGGATGTAACCGCGGAAGAGAGGCAGGAAGTCACCTCTAGCTGATATGCACTTTAATCAACTGCCCCCTAGTTAATGGGGGGGCACACTCCAAACACTTTCAAACAAGTGCCCCCTTGTTTTTTTTTTTGAGGGCACAATAAACACAAATTATACAAGTGCCCCCTGGCTAAAACGGGGGGGGTGACACTAAAACCGACAACTTAAACAAATGAATCTTTAGACATTAAGATTAAATTAAAATTTGTTTGCCGGGGGTGATGATGCACTCCAGTCCCTCTGGCGCCCACCTCTTGCAGAAGGCCGCAAGTGTACTGGTGGACACCGCGTGCTCCATCTCCAGGGACATCCTGGTAAGGATGTAACCGTGGAAGAGAGGCAGGCAATTGCCTCTAGCTGATGTTATTTTCAAATTGTTTTATTTTGTTTTTCTTTTCCCCTCTCTCCAACTCTTTAGTAGTGGTGTTATAGCTCTTGCTCTCATCCTCTCCCTCAAGCTGTTGATTCTAGTAGGCCCCTTCCTCCTCTCCAGGGTACACAGGTTGGCTGCAGGCTTGCAGGAGCAATCACCTCAAGCTGATGTTATTTTTTCCTTTTCCCCTCTCTCCAACTCTGTAGCAGTGTTGAAGTTCTAACTCTCCTCCTCTCCCTCGAGGTGTTGAAGCAGTCGGCCCCTTCCTCCTCTCCTGGGGACTCAGGTTTGCAGAGAGATTTGTAGGAGCACCTCACGCCACAGACTCACAGCTCGAAATGAATAGGCCACGCCCACAACAGCTCTACAACTCTTTTGTTGTAAACAAAATTAAACAGTTAAATCAAGTGCCCCCTGATTTAGGGAACACTCCAAACACTTTTCAGGGACCTTGTTTTGGTTTTTTTTGTGTGTTTTTTGGGGGTTTTATTTGTTTTTTGGGGGGGGAGTTTTTATGTTTTGTTTTGGGGGGTTTTTTTGGCACTAAAACCATAAATTTGACAAGTGTCCCCTATAAAGGGGGAGGGGGACACTAAAACCAGCAATAAAAACAAATTAAACTTTAAAACATATAAAATCAAATTAAAATTTGATTGCCGGGGGTGATAATACACTCCAGTTCCTCCGGCGCCCACCTCTCACGGAAGGCCACGAGCGTACCGGTGGACACCGCATGCTCCATCTCCAAGGACACCCTGGCTCGGATGTATGCGCGGAAGAGAGGCAGGCAGTCTGGCTGAACAATCCCCTCGACTGTCTGCTGCCTGGACCGGCTGATGGCACCCTTGGCCGTGCCCAGGAGCAGTCCTACGAGGAGAACCTCGGACCTACCCGCTCCCCTCTGCACAGGATGCCCAAAGATCAGGAGTGTGGAACTGAAGTGCAACCAGAAATCGAGGAGCAGCCCCTTTAAATAATGGAACAGGGTCTGCAACCTCACGCATTCAATAAAAACATGATACATGGATTCTTCCAGACCGCAAAAATTGCAGTCAACCTGGGAGCCTGTGAACCGGCTTAAGAATTTGTTGCACAGGACTGCTCCGTGCACCACCCTCCAGGCCAAGTCCCCGATAAATAGTGGGAGGACTCCCGCGTAGAGTGCCCTCCATCGGGGACCCATGCCGGACGGCAAGATGTTGCGCCATAGCGTGTCCGGACGGCCGGCGAGGATGACAAGGTTGAGAGCGTGCAGGAGCAGCTCATACAGGAAACCCCTCCGCGCAGAACTGAAAGGCACGGAGTGGATTTCCCCGAGGCGGCTCAAGTTGTGAGGCGCCGGCTCCCAAGGGAGGTTCCGGGGTTTGGCGCCAATGAGGAATTCCATCCGGACGGGGGTCAGTTCGGACGGGATCTCCCCACGTGCTTGAGCCTTCTCGACACACCTAACGGAGTCAGGGCCCAGAGCTGTTTTTAGCGACTCGATGGCATCGGCCCCGCGGCGGACATCGGCCCAATTTAGGCGCCGTGCCAGCATGTCTGGCGCCATCCAGCCCGCTCCTCCGCCATCGAGCAGGTCCCTGACCCTGGTCACTTTGCCAGCCACAGCCCTGTCGTCCGCCTGCCACCTAAAACCTCGGTCGTGGAGGTATGGATTCCTGAGCAGCGGCTCCTGCAGGACAGCCACCACTCCAGCCGGTGGAGAGCTGTGCTTGGTGGCGACTCTGTTCCAGACCCTGATGAGTTCCTGGTAAAAGACTGGCAGCCCCCGCACGCTGGTCCTGATGCCCCCCAAGCTCACAAACAGGAGCTGCGTGTCATAATTGAGGCTGTACTGCTGGCGGAAGAAATACGTCGCCAGCGCACGCCACCTAGGAGGGGGCTCGATGTAAAGGTATCTCTGCAGGGTCTGAAGATGGAAAGTTGCAAGCTGGGTGCCAGCGCACACCAACGCCTGACTGCCCTCCCTAAGCGGGAGACTCAAGACCGCAGCGGAGACCCAGTGCTTCCTGTTGTTCCAGAAGAAGTCCACCAGCTTCTTCTGTATCTTGGCGACAAACGCAGGGGGAGGGGTCAAAGTGACAGACGGTATCACAACATAGCGGCTACCAGCTGGTTTATGACTAGTGCTCGACCCCTGTAGGACAGCACTCGGAGCAGTCCTGTCCAGTGCACTAGGCGAGCGACGAACTTAGCCTCCAGCTCTTGCCAATTCGCCAGCCAGGCTTCCTCGTCAGGGCTAAAGTAGACTCTCAGATAGAGAAGATGGGTCATGCTCCAGGCAAAAGGCCAGGCAAAAGGCCTCAGCTCCTCCTGCAGGGAATCCACCCGCCACTGACCCACCAGGAGTCCGGAACATTTCTCCAAGTTGATCCTGGTGGAGGATGCGGTCGAGTAAATCTCCTGGCACTCACACATCCTCCGCAGGTCAATGGGATCCTTGACCATGAGGAACACATCATTGGCGTAAACCAAGAGCGCCTCTAGCTGATGTTTTTTTCAGGTTGATGTTCTTTTTCCCCCTCTCACCAACTCTCTGTAGCAGTGTAGTTGTAGTAAGTTCTTTCTCTCCTCTCCCTCTGGATTGTTTGAATTGTTGTAAGCCCCTTCCTCCTCTTCCTGGGGTGATCACTCAAGGTTCCACAGGCCTCCAGGCTGGATCAAAAGCATGAGCTCCTCTCCCCAGAAGCTCAATGCTCCAAATGATTAGGCCACGCCTCCAACAGCTCTTCTTGGAAACAAAATTAAACATTTAAATCAAGTGTCCCCTGATCTGGGGGACACTCCAAACATTTTTCCAGGCCCTCTTTTTGTTTTTTTTTGTATTTTTTGTTGTTTTTTTTGATTTTCTTGGGCACTAAAACACATATCTCTCTATATATATATATATATACACACAAATGCCCCCTATAAAAGGCGGGGGGGAACACTAAAACCGGCAGTAAAACAAATTAATCTTTAAAACATATAAAATCAAATTAAAATTTGGTTGCCGGGGGTAATGATGCACTCCAGTCCCTCTGGCGCCCAACTCTCGCGGAAGGCCACGAGCGTACCGGTGGACACCATGTGCTCCATCTCCAAGGACACCCTGGCTCGGATGTACGCGCGGAAGAGAGGCAGGCAGTTGGGCTGAACGACCCCCTCGACCGCCCGCTGCCTGGACCAGCGGATGGCACCCTTGGCCGTGCCCAGGAGCAGTCCTACGAGGAGGCCTTTGGACCTACCCACTCCCCTCCGCACAGGGCGCCCAAAGATCAGGAGCGTGGGACTGAAGTGCAGCCATAATTTCAGGAGCAGACCCTTTAAGTAGTGGAATAGGGGCTGCAACCTTGCACATTCTATAAAAACATGGAACACGGACTCCTTCAGTCCGCAGAAATTGCAGGCGGCCTGGGAGCCCGTGAACCGGCTTAAAGATTTATTGCACAGGACTGCTCCGTGCACCACCCTCCAGGCCAAGTCTCCAATAAATAGTGGGAGGACTCCCGCATAGAGTGCACTCCAGCATGGACCCCCGCCTCCTCCGGACGGCAAGATGTAGCGCCATGGCGTGTCTGGACGGCAGACGAGGATGGCAAGGTTGAGAGTGTGCAGGAGCAGCCCGTACAGGAAAGCCCTCCTCGCAGAACTGAAAGGCACGGAGGGGATTTACCCGAGGCGGCTCAAGTTGTGAGGCGCGGCTCCCGAGGGAGGTTTCGGGGTTTGGCGCCGATGAGAAATTTAGTCCGGACGGGGGTCAGTTCGGACGGGATCTCCCCATGTGCTTGAACCTCCTCGATGCACGTAACGGAGTCAGGGACCAGAGCTGTTTTTGGTGACTCGATGGCATCGGCCGCGTGGTGGACGTCAGCCCAGTTTAGGCGCCGCGCCAGCGTGTCTGGTGCCATTCAGCCCACTCTTCCCCCATCGAGCAGGTCCCTGACCCTGGTCACTTCGCCAGCCACAGCCCTCTCGTCTGCCTGCCACCCAAAACCTCGGTCGTGGAGGTACGGATTCCTGAGCAGCGGCTCCTGCAGGACAGCCGCCACTCCAGCTGGTGGAGAGCTGCGCTTGGTGGTGACTTTGTTCCAGACCCTGATGATGTCCTGGTAAAAGACAGGCAGCCCCTGCACCGTGGTCCTGACGCCTCCCAGGCTCACAAACAGGAGCTGCGTGTCATAATTGAGGCTGTAATGCTGGCGGAAAAAATACGTCGTCAGCGCACGCCACCTAGGAGGGGGCTCAATGTAAAGATATCTCTGCAGGGTCTGAAGACGGAAAGTCACTAGCTGGATGCTGACGCACACCAACGACTGACTGCCCTCCCTAAGCGGGAGACTCAAGACCGCAGCAGGGACCAAGTGCTTCCTGTTGTTCCAGAAGAAGTCCACCAGCTTTTTCTGTATCTTGGCAACAAACGCAGGGGGAGGGGTCAAAGTGACCAGACGGTACCACAGCATAGTGGCCACCAGCTGTTTTATGACTAGCGCTCGACCCCTGTAGGACAGCACTCGGAGCAGTCCTGTCCAGCGCCCTAGGCGAGCAGCGACCTTGGCCTCCAGCTCTTGCCAGTTCGCCAGCCAGGCTTCCTCGTCAGGGCTAAGGTAGACTCCCAGATAGAGAAGATGGGTCGTGCTCCAGGCAAAAGGCCTCAGCTCCTCCGGCAGGGAGTCCACCCGCCACTGACCCACCAGGAGTCCGTAACATTTTTCCCAGTTGATCCTGGCGGAGGACGCGGCCGAGTAAATCTCCTGGCACTCACGCATCCTCCGCAGGTCAATGGGATCCTTGACCATGAGGAACACGTCATTGGCGTAAACCAAGAGCGCCTCTAGCTGATGTCCAGTGAACTCAATACCAGCTGAAGCAATTATGCAGATCCAATCAACTTAAATTTTTCACTATAATTGCTGTAATTGGCTACTAATGGTTAAATAACTCTTGTTTCGACCAAAGTTTTCCTGACTGAGCAGGCTCGAGGCCTTCTCCTGTTCCAACCCTGGATGAAACTGTGCCTTTACACGTGGGACAATATAGAGGAGACCTCACTATTGGTTGTAAGAATGAACCTGTCAGAATGCGTGCAGGACTAAGGGTAGGACTTGGATGTACTGTCACCTACAGAAAAGCAACGCGTTCAGTAGAATGAAATACTGAACTGAGTTAAATGGTAGCATAGCATTTCGGACGAGTCTGTGTGAGAATCCAATTGCTCTGCCTATGGTGGTGAAATTGACTGAAACCATAAATGTCCTTGCAGTGGGATCATTTTACTCACGGGGGCTTGTTTTGTTGACATTACTCAGATCATCCTGTCCACTTGCCTTCAGCAGGTGATCAATGCTCTGCTATGCAAGGCTGACAGCTCCATCCATTTTTCCAGAAAACCTCAGCGTTGACCACACAACAAATCATAAAGATCGGTTTCTTCAAAGTGCAGGTGATTTACAATACCTCAGCCTCATTCTCCTGGCAAATGTCAAGTTCCTGGGGTCAATATATTTCCTCAAATGGTTGTGCATTGACGGCTGCAAAACTGAAACAATGTTTCAATTTCTACGCTTTATATGCCTCACTGGTCACAACTTGAGCTTAACTTTGAAATTACATATAGGTTCTGATCTAAAACTTCAGCAGAAAGCCAGTTCTAACTTGATGAGCACTGCTTTAATACAAACCTGAATTTCAAGTGATAATAACGCTCAATTCTTTGGTCTAATCAGATATTTCATAATTTTCAACAAAAATATATTTCAGTGAGAAGGAACAACTTTAAGAGAAGAACATGGAACATAAGAACATAAGAATTAGGAACAGGAGTAGGCCATCTAGCCCCTCGAGCCTGGGGCTGGTTTGCCGCGTGCTCCTTCCGCTGCCTGCGCTTGGCCTCTTCACGCTTTTTGCGTGAAACTCGAAGAGCTCAACGCCCTCCTGGATGCACTTTCTCCACCTGATCTTTGGCCAGGGTCTCCCAGGTATCAGTGGTGATGTCGCACTTTACCAGGAAGGCTTTGAGGGTATCCTTATAAAGTTTCTGCTGTCCTCCTTTGGCTTGTTACCACGAAGAAGCTCCGCATAAAGCATTTGCTTAGTGAGTCTCGTATCTGGCATGCGAACTATGTGGCCTGCCCAGCGAAGCTGATCGAGTGTGGTCAGTGCTTCAATACTGGGGATTTTAGCCTGGTCGAGGACACTGATGTTGGTCTGCCTGTCTTCCCAGGGGATTTGCAGGATCTTGTGGAGACATTGTTGGTGATATATCTCCAACGACTTGAGGTGCCTCCTATACATCGTCCATGCCTCAGATCCATACAGGAGGGTGGGTATTACTACAGCCCTGTAGACCATGAGCTTGGTGGTAGATTTGAGGGCCTGGTCTTCAAACACGCTTTTCCTCAGATGGCTGAATGCTGCACTGGCGCACTGGAGACAATGTGGAATCTCTGCATCAATGTCTACCTTTGTTGATAAGAGGCTCCCGAGATATGGGAAATGGTCCATGTTGTCGAGGGCCGCGCCGTGAATCTTGATGATTGGAGGGCAGTGCTGAACGGCGGTGACAGGCTGGTGGAGGACCTTTGTCTTACAGATGTTAAGCGTAAGGCCTATGCTTTTGTATGCCTCAGTGAATACATTGACTATATCCTGGAGTTCAGCCTCTGAATGTGCGCAGACGCAGGCGTCGTCCGCATACTGCAGCTCAACGACAGAGGGTCAAACTGAAAACAATGGCATACAAAGTGGCCAAGATTAGTGGGAGGACAGAGGATTGGGAAATGTTTAAAAACCAGCAAAGGATGACTAAAAAAATAATAGAGAGGGACAATAGATTATGAGAGGAAACATGCAAGAAATATAAAAACAGATAGTAAGAGCTTCTCCAGGTATATAAAAAGGAAAAGAATAGCTAAAGTAAACATTGGTCCCTTAGAGGATGAGACTGGGGTGTTAATAATGGGCAACAGGGAAATGGCAGAGACTTTGAACAAATATTTTATATCGGTCTTCACGGTAGAAGACACTAAAAACATTCCAATAATGTATAATCCAAGGGGCTATAGGGAGGGAGGAACTTAAAACATTCACTATCACTAAAGAAAAAGTACTCAGTAAAATAATGGGACTAAAAGTGAACAAGTCCCCTGGACCTGATGGCTTGCATTCCAGGGTCTTAAAAGAAGTGGCTGCAGAGATAGTGGATGCATTGGTTGTAATCTACCAAAGTTCCCTGGATTCTGGAGAGGTCCCAGCGGATTGGAAAACCACAAATGTAATGCCCCTATTTAAAAAAGGAGGGAGACAGAAAGCAGGAAACTATAGACCAGTTAGCCCAACATCTGTCGTTGGGAAAATGCTGGAGTCCATTATTAAGGAAGCAGTAGCAGGACATTTGGAAAAGCATTATACAGTGAAGCAGAGTCAGCATGGTTTTATGAAAGGGAACTCATGTTTGACAAATTTGCTGGAGTTCTTTGAGGATGTAACGAGCAGGGTGGATCAAGGGAATCGCAGTGGATGTGGTGTATTGGATTTCCAGAAGGCATTCAATAAGGTATCCCATATAAGGTCACTGCACAAGATAAAAGCTCACAGGGTTGGAGGTAATATAGTAGCATGGATAGTGAACTGGCTAACTAACAGAAAACAGAGAGTTGGGATAAATGGGTCATTTTCTGGTTAGCAAACGCTAACGAGTGGGTGCCACAGGGATCAGTGCTGGGGCCTCAACTATTTTCAATCTATACTAATGACTTGGATGAAGGGACCAAGTGTAATGTAGCCAAATATGCTGATGATACATAGCTGGATGGGAAAGCAAATTGCGAGGAGGACACAAAGAATCTGCAAAGGGATATAGACAAAGTGAGTGGGCAAACATTTGGCAGATGGAGTACAAAGTTGGAAAGTGTGAGGTTATCCACTTTGGCAGGAAAAATAAAAAAGCAAATTATTATTTAAATGTTGAGAGATTACAACATGCTGAGTTAAAGAGGAATCTTGGGGTCCTTGTACATGAAACACAAAAAGTTAGTGTGCAGGTACAGCAAGTAATGAGGAAGGCAAATGGAATGTTGGCCTTTATTGCAAGGGGGATAGAATATAAAAGCAGGGGTGTACTGCTGCAACTATACAGAATATTGGTGAGACCAAACCTAGAGTACTGCGTACAGTTTTGGTCTCCTTATTTGATGAGGGATATACTTGCATTAGAGGCAGTTCAGAGAAGGTTCACTAGGTTGATTCCTGAGATGAGGGGGTTGACTTATGAAGAAAGGTTGAGTAGGTTGGGACTATACTCATTGGAGTTCAGAAGAATGAGAGGAGATCTTATTGAAATATCTAAGATACGAGGGGGCTCGACAAGATAGATGCAGAGAGGATGTTTCCACTCGTGAGGGAATCTAGAAATGGGGACATAGTTTAAGAATAAGGGGTCGCCTATTTAGAACTGAAATGAGGAGGAATTTCTTTTCTCAGAGGGTTGTAAATCTGTGGAATTCTCTGCCTCAGAGAGCTGTGGAGGCTGGATCATTGAATATATTTAAGGTGGACATGGACAGATTTTTGAAATATAAGGGAGTGAAGGGTTATGGGGAGTAGGCAGCGAAGTGGAGCTGAGCCCAAGATCAGATCAGCCATGATCTTATTAAATGGCGGAGCAGGCTCGAGGGGCCCAATGGCCTACTCCTGCTCCTATTTCCTATGTTTCTATGTTATTCATAATTGTCGGCCCATCATCTTGAACTTAAAGCTCAAGCTTTATCTTAAGTTTGTAACTTAACAAGCATGGAACTAAATTAGGAGGACAGGTTGCACAAACTGGGCTTGTATTCCCTTTAGGACTTTACAAGGTTGAGGGGAGATCTAATTAAGGTCTTTAAAATGATAAAATACAGAAACTATTTTCTCTGCTGGGGGAAATACAGAACAATGGGGTGCAATCTTAATGATAAGGGGAACAGTAGCTTTGTGATTTTGTTACTGGGCTAGTAATCCAGAAGCCTGGGCTAATGATCCATAGACATGTGTTCAAATTCCACCACAGCAGCTGGGGAATTTAAAATTCAGTTAATTAAATAAATCTGGAATAAAAAGAGTGTCAGTAATGATGACCATGAAGCTGCCGGATTGTGGTAAAAGCTCATCTGGTTCACTAATGTTGTTTACGGAAGGAAATCTGTTGTTCTTACCTGGTCTGGTCTAAATGTGACTCCAGATCCACAGCAATGTGGTTGACTCTTAACTGCCCTCTGCAGTTCAAGGAGGCGGCTCATTACCACCTTCCCAAGGGTAATTAGGGATGGGCAATGAATGCTGGCCTTGCCAGCGACACCCGCATCCCATGAATGATTTTTTTTTAAATTAGAGCTCGGCCATTTAGGAGTGAAATCAGGAAGCATGTTTTTACACAAAGGGTGTTGGAAATCTGAAACACTCTTCACACAAAAAGCTGTGGTGCTGAATCAATTAAAATTTTCAAGATTGAGATTTTTAAGTAAGGCTATCAAGGGATATGGAGCAAAGGTGGGTAAATGAAGTTATGGTGCAGATCTAATTAAAAGGCCATTGAGCCCCTCATGTCTGTTCTGCCAACTCCTGCTGTGATGGGATCACTTACACTCTTGTCTCAATGTCTATCAGCTGCTGCTTTGTTCACAAAATCGTGTAAAACCCCTCTCTAGTCTCGCGTTGGGGAACGCAAAATCTTAAATGTACTTTTTAAAAAAAAGAGCATGTTCAGGACTTTTCTCTAAATACAGAACAGTGGAATGCATCCTTCTGTTGTGCCATAATTCTCCTCACTGGGAAAAAAAAACGACAGTGAGTCTTTAACACTTTCAAACTCAAAACTGAAATATCTACGCCACAGCGTTTTAAAAAAAGATTCCAACCCGTAAAAACTAAGTTAGACTGGTACTATACACCACTAACCTGAGGCCCCCAAGCACTGGTGTAGGTTATTTCCTTTATTAATAAGTAACACTTGAATGCAAAACAAAATAAATAATTATATACGATTTGAGCCTGAAATGAAGAGTCTGTCTGAAATTGAGGAGGGGTGGCATTTCATTATGAATCACAATTTCACCCTTAAGTCAAGTCTCAGTGATTAATGAAAGGAGGCAAAGAAAGGCTGATCATTATAAAGAACTGTGGAAAAGGATTTGCTGAGGGTGATTGAAAATGACAGCTCCTTTCGTGCTCACCACTGGCAGTGATTACAACCTGTAGCAGTGCCACATCTTATTACAGTTGATCATCCAGCTGGCAGGGGTAAGGTCACTCAAGCAATTGGATTTAAATTAAGATATATTAAAAATGGAAGACGCTGTAATTACAAGCACCCAACAGAAAGCTGGAGTAGGAACTCCTTTGGTTAGTATGGGCCAATTTTCGCCCCCAAGAATAGGTGTGTTAGAGGTGGGTGGATATTTAAAATAAGTCATTTTTAGATCACAATTGCAACCCGGCTCCAACACACCCACTTCTGCGTTTAATGGAGGCCCAATTGGAAGGCTGCGAGTATTCTATTCGCTGCAGTCAGAACCTTAATTTGTCCAGGCGGGTAGTTATCACAGCAATTTACCTCCTTACGAGATGTTGATGAGGTGTTTATGCATTGAATGTTACTTACCTTTAAATTTAACGTCTCCAGCATGGGTTTCCCAGGACTCGGGAAACTTGGCAGCTGAAAGGAGGCATGAAGGATGAATCCAGCAGGCATTGCTTTTCCAGCACTGCTTGTGGGACAAGAGGAGCAGGAGTGCTTCTCCAAGTCCCTCAAACAGAACTGCTTCTCTCCCCACGATCGGCCTCCCTTCTCCCCACACTTCCACGGTCTCCCCCTGACATTCCATCCACGATCTCCCTCGACCTTCCATCCACAATCTCCCCGACCTTTCCTCGACCTTCCATCCACGATCTCCCCTGACCTTCCATCCACGATTTCTCCCTTGCCCCCTCTTTATTCCCTAGCTGTGGCCTACCAACACAAATCTTCCCGCTCGATAGTTAGCCAGCTTCTCAATCTGGCTGGCTGCCAGCTGGGAAATGGTGGACAAAATTGAAATGAGGTCCTGTGCTACCTGCAGTTCTGTGTTTCCTGGCCGCTCCAAACATCCTCGCCAACCCGACCCCGGATCCCTCTTCACCTCCTGGTAAATATTGGGGCCGATATGTAGCACATTGCATTTGTGTTTTGTGAAAGTTCCCTCTTTTAGCTCCTCTAGCAAAATTGTAATATTATTTTAGAGCACGAGTTGATCTCCCAATGTGTTGTATGCAGGGAGTCATGACCCAGTGCTCTGGCCTCTGAAAAGATTGGCCCAGGGGATGGAGATAGTAAACAAGTGTTCTGCTCACCCTCCATATGTTAAATGCTATAATTTGAAATGGGGTTAGAAGGCTGGGTATAATTGAACCATGTTTTGATTTTATATTATCATTTATAATTAAAAAGAAAAATTATTGCCTGTTCAACAACAACAATTGGAGCATTAACAGACAATATAAGGAGATATTAGGACGGGTGACCAAAAGCTTGGGCAAAGAGGTAGCTTTTAAGAAGCATCTTAAAGAGAGATCGAGAGATAGAGAGGCGGAGAGGTTTAGGGATGAAATTTCAGAGCTTAGGTCCTAGACAGCTGAAGGCAATGCTGAAACTGGAGGACGAAGGAAATCAGGAATGCACACAAGGCCAGAATTGGCGGAGCGCAGAGGGTTGTAGGGCTGCAGGAGGTCGCAGAGATAGAGAGGGGCAAGTCTATGAAGGCATTTGAACACAAGGATATGGATTTTAAATTTAGGAAGCTGAGAACTACAGTTACAGCATGTCAAGTTTTCACAGGTGGTTTCTGTTATAAATGTGAATATAGGAACTTATAATGGAAACGGTTGATCTAAAAATGCGACAGCCGTGATAACATAAAGGAAGTGTTTGTAAACTCGGAAATGCATGTGACTGTACAATTTGGGAAAGATAGATATACAGGTATATGATTTTGTAACTGAACAAAGGACACCTTCAAAAAACATTTATGAAGTGGCTATGAATAAGAAGCAGAGCTTGGAATGTACGAAATAATTCGAGAAAATTAAAGCAAGAATAAGTAATTCCTCCTCTTTGCATTTAAGGCCGGCTTCAGCAATAAAAATGGAGGTCGCTTTGCTTCCAGCCAATTTGGCACAGGCCGCGGCAGTCGCCATTTTGGGCAGGTCAGTAGCCATTGCTTTCATGCGGCAGAAGAATGCAAATGAAGCAGATCGTGATGTCTATCAACATGCATCACTGATTTGATGCACAACCTGCTCCAATCAATGCCCTTTTTAAAACACAAACAGCTGAACATGCGTTCAACCACATGAGGGATTCCCCACCAGCGATATTTAAAAGGATCATCAACAACTTTCAGTTAACTTGCTTTTTGATTTCTACTGGCTCTGTGTAAGTTTGTGGATGAGTTTGGAGCTTTCTACAGTTATATTAAAGTTTGTGAGGTGACAAAGAGTGTTGCCACAAGTGGAGACGGCCTTGCTTCTAAATTGAAGGGTTCTGCTCAGACCAGAAGTGTTGTGCATGGAGAAAGAGTCAGACTGAACACTGTGAGTTGAAAGTAAAGTGTGACCTTAGTCTTTTATTGCAGGTCTCCAGAGTGCCTCTCCAACCTGTGAAGCCTTCTTAAATACCTGTGCTCGCAAGGGATTATGGGATCCCTTGGGACTCCAAGGGATGAGCCCTCTGGTGGCTGTACAGAGTAAAACAAGTCCACATATACAACACTCCACGCACCCCACCAAAGTCAATCGTGCAACTATTTAAAATGTGATTCGATCTGGGGCCCTTCTTGCCCTGGTTGATTGTCTCGATGTGAAAGCTGGTGTTGTTGAATCATTTGTTGGGCCCTCGCTGAGCTGCTGTGCAGCTGGTCATGCTGGGATGCTGTGTGTTGGACCCTGCAGCGCTGCTGTGGATGATGGGTTCTGCTTCGTGGTCAACCGTGGTGCCAGTTGCCACTGGTGTGTATGTTGGGAGATCAAAAAAGGTAGGGTCCAAGATGCGTTGCTCAGGATAGTCCGTGAATCTGAGTTTGATTTGGTCCAAGTGTTTCCGGTGAATGAGTCCATTTGAAAGTTTGACCTGAAACACCCTGTTCCCCTCCTTGGTCATGACAGTGCCGGGAAGCCACTTGGGACCTTGTCCATAATTTAATACAAATACAGGATAATTGATTTCAATCTCATGTGACACATTTGCGCGAACATGGTATGCACTTTGTTGAAGCCACCTGCTCTCTACCTGTTCATGTAGGTCAGGGTGAACTAATGAGAGCCTTGTCTGTAGTGCTCTTTTCATGAGCAGTTCAGCAGGTGGAATCCCAGTGAGTGAGTGGGGTCTCATGCGGTAGCTAAGCAGGACTGGGGATAGGCGAATCTTCAGTGAGCCTTCAGTTACCCTCTTTAAGCCCTGCTTGATGGTTTGCACTGCTCTCTCTGCCTGACCATTGGACGCTGGTTTAAACGGGGCAGATGTGACTGTTTGATCCCATTAAGGGTGATGACTTCTTTGAATTCAGCACTGGTAAAACATGGCCCGTTGTCGCTCACCAGGACATCGGGTAAGCTGTGTGTGGCAAACATGGCCCGCAGGCTTTCAGTAGTGGCAGTGGACTTATTAGCCGACATTATCTCACATTCAATCCACTTGGAGTACGCGTCTACAATCACAAGGAACATTTTACCCAAGAACGGGCCTACATAGTCGACGTGTACCCTAGATCATGGTTTGGAGGGCCAAGACCATAAACTTAGCAGCGACTCCCTGGGTACATTGCTTAACTGCAAGCATGAATTACATCTGTGAACGCAGGACTCTAAGTCTGCATCGATACCGGGCCACCACACGTGGGATCTGGCTATCGCTTTCATCATTACGATGCCTGGGTGGGTACTGTAGAGGTCATTGATGAAGGTGTCTCTGCCCTTCTTGGGGACCACTACTCGATTGCCCCACAGAAGGCAGTCTGCCTGTATAGACATTTCATCTTTGCGGCGCTGGAATGGCTTTATCTCTTTCTGCATTTCCACTGGGACACTGGACCAGCTCCCGTGAAGCACACAGCTTTTGACTAGAGATAATAAGGGGTCCTGGCTTGTCCAGGTTTTGATCAGCCGGGCAGTGATGGGTGATTGCTCACTCTCAAATGCTTCCGTAACCATGGCTAGATCTACGGGCTGCACCATTTCCACCCCCGTGGTGGGCAATGGCAGACTACTGAGAGCATCGGCGCAGTTTTCTGTGCCTGGCCTGTGGCGGATGGCAGAGTTGTATGCGGACAACGTGAGCGCTCATCTCTGGATGTGGGCCGATGCATTGGTATTTAGCCCTTTACTCTCGGAAAACAGGGATATAAGTGGCTTATGGTCAGTTTCCAATTCGAATTTTAGCCCAAACAGGTATTGATGCATTTTCTTTACCCCATAGACACACGCTAGCGCTTCTTTTTCAATCATGCTGTAGGCTCTCTCAACCTTAGACAGACTCCTGGATGCATAAGCAACCGGTTGCAGTTTCCCGAAATCATTAGCTTGTTGCAATACACACCCGACGCCATATAACGACGCATCACATGCTAGTACCACACGCTTACATGGATCATACAACACAGGCAATTTGTTTGAGCATAACAATTTTCTCGCTTTTACAAAGGCATTTTCTTGGCTTTTGCCCCAAACCATTCACCCCCTTTTCATAGTAAGACATGTAATGGTTCTAGCAGTGTGCTGAGACCCGGTAAGTAGTTACCAAAGTAGTTCAAGAGTCCCAGAAACGACCGCAGCTCCACAATATTCTGTGGCCTCGGTGCGTTCTCGATCGCCTCCATCTTCTTGTTGGTGGGCCTGATGCCATCAGCCGCAATCCTCCTTCCCAAGAACTCCACTTCAGGTGCCAGGAAAATGCACTTTGAGCATTTTAACCTGAGCCCCATGCGGTTGAGTCGACTAAGAACATCCTCCAGGTTCTGCAGGTGTTCGACTGTGTTCCGACCTATGACCAAGATGGCGTCCTGGAAGACCACGGTGTGCAGGACCGACTTCAATAAAGTTTCCATGTTTCTCTGGAATATCGCCGCCACTGATCGGATTCCAAACGGGCATCTGTTATAAATAAAAAGACCCTTGTGCATGTTGATGCAGGTGAGGGCCTTCGATGATTCCTCCAGTTCCTGCGTAGGCTGATGTCAGATCCAGCTTCGTGAACGTCTTTCCTCCCGCCAACGTTGCAAAGAGGTTGTCGGACTTTGGTAGTGGGTATTGATCCTGCAGGGAGAAACGATAGATAGTTACTTTGTAATCGCCACAGATTTTGACGGTGCCAACTCCCTTGAGGATTGGGATCGAGTTCAGCCCACTCGCTGAACTCGATCGGTGAGATGGTGCCCTCTCTTTGCAGCCGGTCTAGCTCGATCTCTACACTTTCTCTCATCATGTACGGTACTGCTCTCGCCTTGTGATGGATGGGTCGTGCCCCCGGAATTAGGTGGATCTACACTTTTGCTTCTTGGAATTTCCCGATGCCTGGTTCGAACAGCGAAGGAAAATTGTTTAAGACCTGGGCACATGAAGTGTTATCAGCGGGCAATAGCGCTCGGATGTCATCCCAGTTCCAGCGTATCTTTCCCAGTCAGTTCCTGCCAAGCAGCGTGAGACCATCATCCGGTACCACCCAGAGTGGTAGCTTGTGTACCGCTCCGTCGTAGGAGACCTTTACAGTTGCATTGCCGATTACAGGAATCAGTTCTTTTGTGTAAGTTCTTAGTTTCGTGAGAACTGGAGTTAAGACTGGCCTCGAGGCCTCGTTGCACCACAACCTTTCGAAAGTTTTTTTGCCCTTGATGGACTGGCTCGCGCCCGTGTCCAGCTCCATTGACACCGGGAGTCCATTTAGTTCAACATTCAGCATTATTGGGGGAAAATTCATGGTGAATGTGTGCACCCCATGTACCCCTGCCTCCTCTATTTGAGGCTCTGGTTTGTCGTGATTCTCTGTGGATCTGTCCTCCTCTGCAACATGGTGGTTTGCAGGTTTAACAGGCTTAGCAGCTTGCCTGCGCACTTGTTGGAGGTGTCCCATTGTTCCACAGCCCTTCCAAATGTACTTTTTGAATCGGCATGAATGGAAATGATGATCACCCCCACAGCGCAAACAAGGTGTTAATGGCCTTGCATTCATCATCCTTGATGGTGGACTCTGAGCCATCTGCGGACGTGTAGCTGCAGGTATGTGTGACCTGCCCTGTTCGATACGATTCGAAAACAACATCACTTTGTTCACAGTACTTGTAGCAGCACTTGTGTGCTGAGAGATTTGCTTAGTTTTGTCACTGGTGACAATGAATGCCTGGGCTATCGCTATGGCCTTACTCAAGGTTGGGATCGCTACAGTGAAAAGTTTGCGAAGTATGGATTCGTGGCCAATGCCAAGTACGAAAAAGTCTCTGAGCATGTGCTCCAAATGTCCTTCAAATTCGCAATGTCCTGCAAGGCGTCTTAGCTCGGTGACATAACTCGCCATTCCTGGCATTCAGATCTTTTGTAGGTGTAGAACTGGTACCGGCCATCAGAACGCTTTCCTTTGGGTTCAAATGCTCTCGGACCAGTGTGCATAAATCATCGTACGATTTCTCCGTGGGGTTCGCTGGAGTGAGCAGATTCTTCATGAGGCCATACGTTGGTGTCCCACAGACAGTGAGGTGGATCGCCCTTCATTTGGCAGCGCTCTCTTCCCCATCTAGCTTGTTGGCCACGAAGTATTGGTCGAGTCTCTCCGCAAAAGTTTCCCAATCATCTCCCTCCGAAAATTTCTCCACGATGCCCACTGTTCTCTGCATCTTTGGATTCGCTATCTGTATCTCGTCGCCAGTTGTTGTGTGTGGAGAAAGAGTCAGACTGAACACTGTGAGCTCAAAGTAAAGTGTGACCTTAGTCTTTTATTGCAGGTCTCCACAGTGCTTCTCCAACCTGTGAGGCCTCCTTAAATACCTGTGCTCCCAAGTGATTATGGGATCCCTTGGGACTCCAGGGCATGAGCCCTCTGGTGGCTGTACAGAGTAAATACAATTCCACATATATAACAAGAAGGATTCTGCTCAGACCAGTTGCTCGAAGTCATCGGAGCTCGAGTTGCAATCCCCCTCATTCTGCAGCATGACAGGGAGACAAGCTACTTGGAGAGGGAAGAGCAGAAGAGACAGGAGCAGTCTCAGCAGGAAGACTTACCGATCAAAGGTCTTCAGGGAGCACTTCTACCTGCACTTAAGCCAGGAGCAGTGTATTCGGAGGCTCCACTTCACCAGGGAGGTGGTCACAGAACTATGCCACCTCTTGGAACCAGACCAGCAGCCTCAGAGCAGAGTGACTACGGCGTTGCCAGAGGCCCTCAAGGTCACCGTTGCTCTGAATTTTTTTGTCACCAAATCTTACCAGGCTGGAGCAGGTGACATAGCTAACATCTCCCAATTCTCTCTGAACAGAGAGAAGCAGGAGGAGCAAGCATATGGCTTTGCCAGGATATCAGGCTTCCTCATCAACTGCACACATGTAGCTTTGCGAGCGCTGCATATCAATCCTGAGATGTACTGCAACCGTAAAGGCTATCACTCAGTTAACGTGCCGTTTTTGTGCGACCACGCCCGGCACATCATGATGGTGAATGTCTGGTATTCTGGTAGCAGTCATGATGCCTTCATCCTGTGCCCGTCCGGTATGCCAGTAATCTTCCATCCACCACGTCGAACCCGAGGGTGGTTGCTAGGTGACAAGGGCTACCCGCTCTGCACTTGGCTAATGACTCCACTCTACAATCCCACCACTCGTAGCCATCAATCATGTTATATATGTAAACCTGTAAATGCTTTGTGTAGCCACCAGAGAGCTCATCTCCTGGAGTCCCAAGGGATCCCACAATCCTTTGGGAGCACCTGTACTTAAGGAGGCCTCACAAGCTGGAGCGGCACTCTGGCGATCTGCAATAAAAGACTGTCACAATTTACTTTGAGCTCTCACAGTATCTAGTCAGACTCTTTATTCACACATAACAACAGGCAACGAGATACAGGTGATGAACCCAAAGATGCAGAGAACAGTGGGCATCCTGGAGAAATTCTCAGAGGGAGATGATTGGGAAACCTTCGTGGAGCGACTCGACCAATACTTCGTGGCCAACGAGCTGGAAGGAGAAGCGAACGCTGCCAAACGAAGGGCGATTCTCCTCACCGTCTGAGGGGCACCAACGTATGGCCTCATGAAAAATCTGCTTCCTCCAGCAAAACCCACAGAGAAACCATACAATGATTTTTGTACACTGGTCTGGGAGCATCTGAGCCCGAAGGAAAGCGTTCTGATGGCGAGGTACCAGTTCTACACCTACAAACGGTCTGAAGGCCAGGAATTGGTGAGCTACGTCGCCGAGCTGAGATGCCTTGCAGGACATTGTGAATTTGAAGGACATTTGAAACACATGCTCAGGGACTTCTTCGTACTTGGCATTGGCCATGAAGTGATATTTCTCAAACTTTTGACTGTAGAGATCCAAACCTTGAGTAAAGCCATAGCGAAAGTCCAGGCGTTCTTTGCCACCAGTGACAATACTAAGCAAATCTCTCAGCACATGAGTGCTGCTACAAGTACTGTGAACAAAGTGATGTTGTTTTCAAATCGCAACGTACAGGACAGGCCCCGCTTGCCTGCAGCTGCACGTCCGCAGAGGTCTCAGAGTCCACCATCAAGGGTGATGAATACAAGGCCATTAACACCTTGTTTGCACTGCGGGGGTGATCATCGTTTCCATTCATGCCACTTCAAAGGGTACGTTTGCAAGGGTTGTGCAACAATGGGACACCTCCAACGTATGTGCAGGTGAGCTGTAAATCCTGTTAATCCTTAAAACCACCATGTTGCAGAGGAGGACAAATCTACGGTGGATCACGATGAACCAGAGCCTCAGACCGAGGCGGCAGAGGTATATGGGGTGCACACATTTACCACAAAGTGTCCCCCGATAAGGCTGAAGGTTGAATTAACTGGACTCCTGGTGTCAATGGAGCTGGATACGGGTGCGAGTCAGTCCATTATGAGAAAATTGACTTTCGATAAATTGTGGTGCAGCAAGCCATCAAGGCCAGTCCTGGCTCCCATTTGCACTAAACTGAAACCTTACAAAAAGGAACTGATAACCATAATCATCAGTTTAACCGTAAAGGTCTCCTATGATGGAGCGGTGCACAAGCTACCTTTCTGGGTGGTACCGGGCGAAGGTTCCACACTGCTCGGCAGCTGCTGGCTGGAAAAGATATGCTGGAACTGGGACGACGTCCGATGATGACACTTTGTGTGCCCAGGTCTTAAACAAGTTCCCCTCGCTGTTCGAACCAGGCATCGGGAAGTTCCAAGGAGCAAAAGTGCAGATCCATTTGATTCCAGGGGCGCGACCCATCCATCACAAGGCGAGAGCAGTACCACACATGATGAGAGAGAGGGTGGAGATTGAGCTGGACAGGCTGCAAAGAGAGGACATCATTTCGCCGATCGAATTCAACGAGTGGGCCAGTCCGATTGTTCCAGTCCTCAAGGGAGACAGCACCGTCAGAATCTGTGGTGATTACAAAGTAACTATCAATCGCTTCTCCTTGTAGGATCAATACACCACTACCAAAGGCAGACAACCTTTTTGCGATGCTGGCAGGAGGAAAGACGTTCACGAAGCTGGACTTGACCCCGGCCTACATGACGCAGGAGCTGGAGGAATCATCGAAAGGCCTCACCTGAATCAACACGCACAAAGGTCTCTTCATTTACAACAGGTGCCCGTTTGGAATCCAATCAGTGATATTCCAGAGAAACATGGAAAGCTTACTGAAGTCGGTCCCGCAGACGGTGGTCTTCCAGGACGACATCTTGGTTACAAGTCGGGACACAATCGAGCATCTGCAGAACTTGGAGGAGGTTCTTTGTCGACTCAACCGCGTGGGGCTCAGGTTAAATGCTCGAAGTGCGTTTTCCTGGCGCCTGAAGTGGAGTTCCTGTGAAGAAGAATCGTGGCGGACGGCATCAGGCCACCGATTCGAGACGGAGGCAATCGAGAACGCACCGAGACTACAGGACGTGAAGGAGCTGCAGTCGTTTCTAGGACTCCTGAACTACTTTGGTAACTTCTTACCGGGTCTAGGTATACTTTCAGAACCACTGCACGCCTTACTGCGTAAAGGAGCCGAATGGGTATGGGCTAAAAGCCAAGAAAATGCCTTTTGTAAAAGCTACAAAATTGTTATGCTCAAACAAATTGCTTGTGTTGTATGATCCATGTAAGCGTTTGGTACTAGCATGTGATGCGTCGTCATACAGTGTCGGGTGTGTATTGCAACAAGCTAATGAATCTGGGAAATTGCAACCGGTTGGTTATGCATCCAGAAGTCTGTCTAAGGCTGAGAGAACCAACAGTATGATTGAAAAAGAAGCGTTAGCATGTGTAAGAAAATGCATCGATACCTGGGCTCAAATTTGAATTGGAAACTGACCATAAGCCATTGATATCCCTTTTTTCCGAAAGTAAGGGAACAGATACGAATGCATTGGCCCGCATCCAGAGATGGGCACTCACGTTGTCCGCATACAACTACACCATCCACCACAGGCCAGGCACAGAAAACTGTGCCGATGCTCTCAGTAGGCTGCCATTGCCTACCACGGGGGTGGAAATGGCACAGCCCACAGATTTAGTCATGGTAATGGAAGCATTCGAGAGTGAGCAATCACCCGTCACAGCCTGACAGATTAGAACCTGGATGAGCCAGGACCCCTTACTGTCCCTAGTAATAAATTGTGTACTTCACAGAAGCTGGTCTAGTGTCCCATTGGAAATGCAGGAAGAGATAAAGCTGTACCAGCGGCGTAAAGATGAAATGTCTATACAGGCAGACTGCCTTCTGTGGGGTAATCGGGTAGTGGTTCCCAAGAAGAGCAGGGACACTTTCATTAGTGATCTCCACAGTACTCACCCAGGCATTGTAATGATAACAGCGATAGCCAGATCCCACATGTGGTGGCGCAGTATCGATGTGGACTTAGAGTCCTGTGTGCACAAATGTAACATATGCTCGCAGTTAAGCAATGCACCCAGGGAGGCGCCACTAAGTTTATGGTCTTGGCTCTCCAAACCGTGGTCTCGGGTTCATGTCGACAATGCAGGCCTGTTTTTGGGTAAAATGTTCCTAGTGGTTGTAGATGCACACTCCAAATGGATTGAATGTGAGATAATGTCGGCAAGCACGTCCGCTGCCACCACTGAAAGCCTGCGGGTCATGTTTGCCACGCATGGCCTGCCTGATGTCCTTGTGAACGACAACGGGCCATGTTTTACCAGTGCTAAGTTCAAAGAGCTCATGACCTGTAATGGGATCAAACATGTTACATCTGCCCCGTTCAAACCAGCATCCAATAGTCAGGCAGAGAGAGCAGTGCAAGCCATCAAGCAGGGATTGAAGAGGGTAACTGAAGGCTCACTGCAGACTCTCCTATCCCGAGTCCTGCTTAGCTACCGCACGAGACCCGACTCGCTCACTGGGATTCCACCCGCTGAACTGCTCATGAAAAGGGCACTTAAGACAAGGCTCTCGTTAGTCCACCCTGACCTACATGAACAGGTAGAGAGCAGGCGGCTTCAACAAAGTACATATCATCATAACGCAAATGTGTCATGCGAAATTGAAATCAATGATTCTGTATTTGTGTTAAACTATGGACAAGGTCCCAAGTGGCTTCCCGGCACTGTTGTGGCCAAAGAGGGGAGTCGGGTGTTTCGGGGCAAACTTTCAAATGGACTCATTCACCAGAAACACTTGGACCAAATCAAACTCAAATTCACGGACTATCCTGAGCAACCCACATTGGACCCTACCTTCTTTGACCCCCCAACATACATACCAGTGGCAACCGACACTGCGGTTGACCATGAAGCAGAACCCATCACCCGCAGCAGCCCAGCAGGACTCACCACACCAGGCATCCCAGCAAGGCCAGCTGCACAGCAGCCCAGCAAGGGCCCAACAAACGATTCACCAAAACCAGCATTTGCACCGAGACGATCAACCAGGGAATGAAAGGCCCCTGTTCGACTCACCTTGTAAATAGTTACACTATTGACTTTGGTGGGGGAGTGTTGTTATATATGTAAACCTGTAAATACCATGCATAGCCACCAGAGGGCTCATCCCCTGGACTCCCAAGGATTCCCACAATCCCATGGGAACAGCTGTACTTAAGGAAGCCTCACAGGCTGGAGAGGCACTCTGGAGACCTGCAATAAAAGACTAAGGTCACACTTTACTTTGAGCTCACAGGTTCAAGTCAGACTCCTGATTCATACTTAACAAATCATAGAATGAGAACCATGCTGCCATGAGGAATCTCATCGAGCAGACCATCGGGGTTGTTGAAGCAACGGTTCAGCTGCCTTCGGAAGGAGCCCTCCAGTACATGCCGGAGTGGGTGTCCCATTTCATGGTGGTCCGCTGCATCCTCTACAACTTGGCCATCATGAGGCCGCAACCATTGCTACCATGGGTTCTGCAACCACCTGAGGTGGAGGACAAGGAAAAGGAGGAGGAGAAGGAGGAAGGGAGGAGGCAGGCAGCCAATTCCACATCTGGATGTGCTATTCGTGAACACCTCTTCAGACTCTGGTTCTGTAATGTCTGTAGCTCCACACTGTGGATGTGGACATATTGTGTACTGCAATTGCAGGGTTAATAATAAAGAGAACCAGGCAGATTTCCAGAGGCTTCCGAGAGAGCTGTCTGCCATGTTGGAAGCTGTGTGTGCTGTGCTCTGTGAATATATCATATTTGGCGGCAAGATGGGATTTTTCGGATGATTTAAAGCTTAAATTTTGTTGGTGAAGGATTCAGCCAGCCGACAGAGAGACTTTGGAAGTTTCTGTCTTCGGAAAAAGCTACAAAAATCCGAGGTAAAATACAGCACTCGGTGTGAACAGCTAGAGTTTAAAATGGCTGGGGTAATCGGACGTTTGGGGGAATATAGACATGACCGGGAATGTTTTAAAGTATATGTGGATCGGCTAGAAATGTATTTCACTGCAAATAACATAATCGAAGTTCCAGATAATACAGTCCAGAACCAGGCTGTGTTGGAATGTAAGAAAGCGATCTTCTTATCGGAGGCGGGTCCGACATTATACGAAACCCTTGTAAATCTGCTTGTGCATGACGAGCCAAAGAACACAACAGTTAAAGAGATTTTAACGAAGCTGGAGCAGCACTATAACCCCAAACCATTAGAAATTGCTGAAAGCTATCATTTCGGAATGTGGAATCAAAAGACTGATGAGATATCAGTGATTACATCGTAGCATTAAAAAAGCTATCGATGCACTGTCATTTTGGAAACTTTCAAAACCGAGCATTACGGGATCGTTTTGTTTGTGGGGTGAAAAATGATGCGATCAGAAGGAAGTTATTGATGACGGATAACTTGACTTTTGAGATTGCTTGTCAGACAGCGAGGTCGATGGGCATGGCCGAACAATATTCCCGAGAATTAAATAATAATTACGGTCGTCAGTCAACCGAGGTAAATCACCTGCAGGTTCAAGGTAATAGACGGTGGGGGCCCAAAGTGTCAGAAACTGGAAATTCTAACAGAGCGTCAAAGTCATGCTATAGGTGCCTGGGACAACACATTGCTCAAAGTTGTCCATACGTGAAGGCAGAATGTTTCTTCTGCAGGAAGACTGGGCATCTTGCAAAGGCATGCCGACTGAAGGGTAAACCAGTTTTTAAAGCTATGAGGCCAGCATTCAAAGCTATGAGTAGAAATCCCAAGAGACTAAATAGCATGGAAGAACAACAACAAGATGAGGAGATGTTAGAGTTACACGTCATCAGGAGCGTGAGGTTAATGGACAGCGATTCGGAAAACATCAAAATCCACATAGATGTTGCGGGATTCAAGAAGCCAATGGAAATTGACACGGGTACATCCGGGAGTGTAGTACCGGAGTCACTATACCACGACAAATTGCGTGATTTTCAAGTGGTGAAATCCAAGATAGAGCTGCGAGGCTACTCGGGAGAGAAAATTCCTGTGGTAGGTCATATCAACGTACCGGTGAAATATAAAGATCAATTTCAGAATTTGTCTCGAATTGTAGTGAAAGGAGACAAGCCTGCCTTACGAGGAAGAAATTGGTTGAGTTCACTGAAGCTGGATTGGAGTAAGATTTTCTGTGTGGAAGTGAGATTTTCATCAAAGAAGGGTAACTTTGAAGGCATGAGGCGTGAATTGGCTAGGATAGATTGGCGAATGATACTGAAGGGGTTGACTGTGGATGGGCAATGGCAGACATTTAGAGACCGCATGGAGGAACTACAACAATTGTACATTCCTGTCTGGTGTAAAAATAAAAAAGGGAAGGTGGCTCAACCGTGGCTATCAAGGGAAATCAGGGATAGTATTAAAGCCAAGGAAGTGGCATACAAATTGGCCAGAAATAGCAGCGAACCCGGGGACTGGGAGAAATTTAGAACTCAGCAGAGGAGGACAAAGGGTTTGATTAGGGCAGGGAAAATGGAGTACGAGAAGAAGCTTGCAGGGAACATTAAGACAGATTGCAAAAGTTTCTATAGATATGTAAAGAGAAAAAGGTTAGTAAAGACAAACGTAGTTCCCCTGCAGTCAGAATCAGGGGAAGTCATAACGGGGAACAAAGAAATGGCGGACCAATTGAACAAGTACTTTGGTTCGGTATTCACTGAGGAGAACACAAACAACCTTCCGGATATAAAAGGGGTCGGAGGGTCTAGTAAGGAGGAGGAACTGAGGGAAATCCTTATTAGTCGGGAAATTGTGTTGGGGAAATTGATGGGATTGAAGGCCGATAAATCCCCAGGGCCTGATGGACTGCATTCCAGAGTACTTAAGGAGGTGGCCTTGGAAATAGTGGATGCATTGACAGTCATTTTCCAACATTCCATTGACTCTGGATCAGTTCCTATGGAGTGGAGGGTAGCCAATGTAACCCCACTTTTTAAAAAAGGAGGGAGAGAGATAACAGGGAATTATAGACCGGTCAGCCTGACATCGGTCGTGGGTAAAATGATGGAATCAATTATTAAGGATGTCATAGCAGTGCATTTGGAAAGAGGTGATATGATAGGTCCAAGTCAGCATGGATTTGGGAAAAGGAAATCATGCTTGACAAATCTTCTGGAATTTTTTGAGGATGTTTCCAGTAGAGTGGACAAGGGAGAACCAGTTGATGTGGTATATTTGGACTTTCAGAAGGCTTTCGACAAGGTCCCACACAAGAGATTAATGTGCAAAGTTAAAGCACATGGGATTGGGGGTAGTGTGCTGACATGGATTGAGAACTGGTTATCAGACAGGAAGCAAAGAGTAGGAGTAAATAGGGACTTTTCAGAATGGCAGGCAGTGACTAGTGGGGTACCGCAAGGTTCTGTGCTGGGGCCCCAGCTGTTTACACTGTACATTAATGATTTAGACGAGGGGATTAAATGTAGTAGTATCTCCAAATTTGCGGATGACACTAAGTTGGGTGGCAGTGTGAGCTGCGAGGAGGATGCTACGAGGCTGCAGAGCGACTTGGATAGGTTAGGTGAGTGGGCAAATGCATGGCAGATGAAGTATAATGTGGATAAAACAGAGAGACAGACTATTATCTGAATGTTGACAGATTAGGAAAAGGGGAGGTGCAAAGAGACCTGGGTGTCATGGTTCATCAGTCATTGAAGGTTGGCATGCAGGTACAGCAGGCGGTTAAGAAAGCAAATGGCATGTTGGCCTTCATAGCGAGGGGATTTGAGTACAGGGGCAGGGAGGTGTTGCTACAGTTGTACAGGGCCTTGGTGAGGCCACACCTGGAGTATTGTGTACAGTTTTGGTCTCCTAACCTGAGGAAGGACATTCTTGCTATTGAGGGAGTGCAGCGAAGGTTCACCAGACTGATTCCCGGGATGGCGGGACTGACCTATCAAGAAAGACTGGATCAACTGGGCTTGTATTCACTGGAGTTCAGAAGAATGAGAGGGGACCTCATAGACACGTTTAAAATTCTGACGGGGTTAGACAGGTTAGATGCAGGAAGAATGTTCCCAATGTTGGGGAAGTCCAGAACCAGGGGACACAGTCTAAGGATAAGGGGTAAGCCATTTAGGACCGAGATGAGGAGGAATTTCTTCACCCAGAGAGTGGTGAACCTGTGGAATTCTCTACCACAGAACGTTGTTGAGGCCAATTCACTAAATATATTCAAAAATGAGTTAGATGAAGTCCTTACTACTAGGGGGATCAAGGGGTATGGTGAGAAAGCAGGAATGGGGTACTGAAGTTGCATGTTCAGTCATGAACTCATTGAATGGCGGTGCAGGCTAGAAGGGCCGAATGGCCTACTCCTGCACCTATTTTCTATGTTTCTATGTTTCTATCAACGGATGAGGTTATCAAGAAGTATCCGAAGGTTGTCTGCGAAACGGGCAATCCGATCCAAGGCTTCAAAGCGAGTGTCAGGGTACAGAAGGACGCTCGATCGGTTTATTACAAGCCGCGTTCTGTACCATATGCACTCAAGGAGAAAGTTGAGCAAGATCTCAAAAGACTAGAGACTGTGAACATTATTTGTAAGATAGATCGATGTAATTGGGTGACACCCACTGTTGTACCTAAGTCTGACAGTAAGGTAAGATTGTGTGGTGATTATAAAGTAACCGTAAACCAGGTTCGAGAGGGTAATCTCCCCAATACATTGCCGAATATCGAAGATTTGTTCACAGCACTGACAGGTGGTCAGATTTTCTCAAAACTGGATCTTACGAATGCCTACTTACATCTTGAACTAGATGAGGAGTCCAAGTCATGTTTGACTATAAATACTCATCTCGGCCTGTATCAATTTAATAGGCTACCGTTTGGAGTGTCTTCTGCCCCTGCCATATTCCAAGAGGTGATGAACCAGGTATTGAAGGGGTAATACGTTATTTGGATGACATACTAATTTCAGCACCAAATAGGCGAATTCATAATAACATATTGAATGAAGTCCTCAAACAGCGAGAGAAGCACAGAGTACGAGTGTCTGCTCGCAAGTGTAAGTTATTTAAAAACTCAGTGGAATACTTAGGGTACAGAGTAGATAAAGATGGTTTACATCCAACCATGGAAAAATTGGATGCTATTAGAAATGCACCCACTCCCAGGAATGTCACTGAACTACGTTCATTCTTGGGTCTTTTGAAATATTATGGGAAGTTCCTACCAAATTTGGCTACAGTATTACATCCACTGAATGAACTTTTGAAAAAACAGGTCCATTGGAAGTGGCCAAAAGAATGCGATACAGCATTCAAGGAGTGTAAAAGCAAATTGATAGAGAGCACTATGTTAGTTCACTATGACATATCTAAGGAGATTAAGCTAGCATGTGATGCCTCTCCGTATGGAGTTTGGGCAGTAATCTCTCATGTATTAAGTAGTGGGGAGGAGAGACCAATTGCTTTTGCTTCACACACACTCAGTGCCAGTGAGAGTAATTATCCGCAAATTGAAAGGGAAGCTTTGGCATTCATTTTTGGGGTCAGGATGTTTCACAAATACTTGTATGGTCGTACGTTTACCATCGTTACGGACCATGAGCCCCTAACAGCAATCCCAAACAAACAGAAAGGGGTACTGAGGGAATGATCAGCCATGATCTTATTGAATGGCGGTACAGGCTCGAAGGGCCTATTTTCTATGTTTCGTTGTTTCAATGTTTCCATCCAAAGTCCCCAGTTCCAACATTAGCTGCAGCCCGAATGCAGAGATGGGCTTTGATCTTGTCAGCATATACATATGATATTGAATACAGATGATCAGCTGATCACAGTAATGCTGATGCAATGTCTAGATTGCCTTCTCCATCACAAGTTACACCCGACAGGGAAGAAGTGTTTTATTTTTCATACATTGATGAACTGCCAGTCACAGCTGAAGAGATTGGTAGAGCAACCAAACGTAACCCAGTGATGTCAAAGGTGTATGAGTATATTGCAAATGGATGGCCAAACCAGATAACAGACAAAGATATTCATCCATTCTTCATTCGTAGGAATGAATTATCAGTTGATTAAGATTGTATCATGTGGGGTGCAAGAGTGGTTATACAAAATAAATTCAGGTTCAAATTATTAGGAGACCTCCATGACCAGTACCTGGGAATGTGCTTGACCAAGAGTTTTGCACGCAGTTATTTATGGTGGCCAGGTCTTGATAAAGATACAGAGTACATCATGAGTCAGTGTACGACATGTCAAACGGTAAGCAAGCAACCACGACCAGTACCATTACAACCATGGAAATGGCCACCAGGGTGTGGCAAAGGCTATATATTGATTTTGCCGAGTTAGAAGGACAACAATTGTTCATTGTGATTGATAGCCATTCGAAGTGGGTTGAGGTGTTTCCAATGTGGAAAATAACAACAAGTAAAACATCGGACATTTTAAGAAAATTATTTTCTTCATTTGGCCTCCCAGAAGAAATTGTTTTGCATAATGGACCACAATTTCGTTCAGAAGAATTTGCACATTTCACGAGCAAAAATGATGTGAAACATACCAAGGTTCCACCATACCATCCTGCTTCGAATGGTGCAGCAGAGTGCGCTGTACAAATTATAAAACGTGCCCTCATAAAACAAATGTTAGATCCAAATCTAAGGAAATGATAGTTGTCATTGGATCACAAATTGGCTAATTTTTTGATTACATATTGAAATATTCCTCATACAACTATTGGTAGAACACCAGCAGAATTGTTTTTCAAACGGCAGCCACGAACCAAATTCTCATTGTTCAAATTTGGCACAGTCCGTAGAAGAGACACAATTAAGACAGAAAGAGAATCATGATAGAGGTAGAGTAAAAGAGAGAAGTGTGAAATTAAACCAGAAGGTGAGAGTGAAGAACCATCACCATAAATGGGTAAAGTGGTTACCAGGAAGAGTGGTGAAGATATATGGTCCTCGCACATATTTGGTAAAGATGTTTGATAATGGACAAGTTAGGCTTGTTCATATCAGTCATATTTTACATACAGACATGGAAGGAGTTGAAGGTGGGAATGATTCAATTATTTTTGACCATCAGATAATTTTGATACACCAATAGAAAATCCTAAATCAAATGTACTGGAAACAAATCCAGGAGAGAATCAGAATGAAAGTCTGAGTCCGAGTCAGGAAAACAAAGAGCCTGAAGTTAGAGTGAGTTCAAATGAAAATCAAGGAAATTCTGTGGAGGAAAACATTCCTCAAGACGAGCCTCGAATGAGTGGGAAATCGACACCATGTTTGGAAGGTTCTGTTCGAGAGCGAAGGTATCCTTCGAAACAGAAAATAAGTGGTAAGGTTAAATTTGTAAATATGGAAAAAAATAAGTTTATATCCTGTGTTATGTATAAGCATGAAAGTTATGTATGATGTCTGTTATAATAACTTCTTCATTAAGGAGGGAGAAGTGTAATGTCTGTAAGCTTGTAATGTTTGTAGCTCCACACTGTGGATGTGGACGTATTGTGTGCTGCAATTGCAGGGTTAATAATAAACAGAACCAGGCAGATTTCCAGAGGCTTCCGAGAGAGCTGCCTGCCATGTTAGGAGCTGTGTGTGCTGTGCTCTGTGAATATATCACAGGTTCCAATGAATGAAACCACAGATCCTCGTTGCTCAACACTTCCCCACCTTACCATCCCTCTGTCACGGTACATCACAGCATCCCCTTTGCCACAATGCTGAAATAAAAGCCACCACTTATCAAACAATCCAAACATGATTCATAAATGATTACTTCAAAACTTGCACAACAAAGTCAACTCATCTCCCTTGTGCATTCCCTTAGTGCTCTAGCTTTCATGTTTGTTTGCCTATCCTAGTGCTCTGACACAGCACTCCCCAGAGGCTGCAGTATGGCTGGTGGAAGGCTGCTGACATTCAGCAGACGAGACTGCAGAAGGCCTTGCAGGGTGACCTCGAGAGGCTCTGAGTTTAGAAGGCCTGGCTGTAGACTGCACTGCCTCAGCATGTGCGGCAGAAGTCTGGGCTGACAGGCAAATGCAATGGCACTGGCGGAGTGACAGCTGTGGGAGTATGAATGCTGGCATCCTGAGAGACCAGCAGGATCTTGCTCCACAGAGCCATCGCCATTGCCGGAGTGGCACTGCAGCATTCCTAGCCATGTGTTGGAGGACAGATTACTGGACTGCTGTGAGATCTTGCATGGCCCTTTCCACATTTATAAACCCAGCCATGATGGCAGCAGTCTGAGCTTGAGTGGCAGGAAGCTGAAATTGCAGGAGAGCAGTCTGAGCTTCCAGCACAGCACTCAGATGTTGAGTTGCTTCTGCTTGTGCTGCAATGGAAGCCGTGACATCGCCTATCAAACCCTGCATCATGGCTGGATCCACAAGTACTCTAATTGAGTTGCCTATCACTTTCATCCAGGAAATCATAGGCTTCAAGCTCCCCGCAAAGCCCCGTGTAATGTTGGTCATCATCTGAGTCCTGTGCAGCAAAATCTTCTGGGGAGCTGGCACCTGCATCAAAACATAGAAACATAGAAACATAGATAATAGGTGCAGGAGTAGGCCATTTGGCCCTTCGAGCCTGCACCACCATTCAATAAGATCATGGCTGATCATTCCCTCAGTATCCCTTTCCTGCTTTCTCTCCATACCCCTTGATCCCTTTAGCCGGAAGGGCCATATCTAACTCCCTCTTGAATATATCCAGTGAACTGGCATCAACAACTCTCTGCGGTAGGGAATTCCACAGGTTAACAACTCTCTGAGTGAAGAAGTTTCTCCTCATCTCAGTCTTAAATGGCTTACCCATTATCTTTAGACTAAGTCCCCTGGTTCTGGACTTCCCCAATATAGGGAACATTCTTCCTGCATCTAACCTGTCCAGTCCCGTCAGAATTTGATATGTTTCGATGAGATCCCCTCTCATCCTTCTAAACTCCAGTGAATACAGGCCCAGTCAATCCACTCTCTCCTCGTATGTCAGTCCTGCCATCCCGGGAATCATCTGGTAAACCTTCGCTGCACCTCCTCAATAACAAGAACGTCGTTCCTCAGATTAGGAGACCAAAACTGAACACAATATTCAAGGTGTGGCCTCACTAAGGCCCTGTACAACTGCAGTAAGACCTCCCTGCTCCTATACTCAAATCCCCTAGCTATGAAGGCCAACATATCATTTGCCTTCTTCACCGCCTGCTGTACTTGCATGCCAACTTTCAATGACTGATGTACCATGAGACCCAGGTCTCGTTGCACCACCCCTTTTCCTAATCTGCCATAATATTCTGCCTTTGTATTTTTGCCACCAAAGTGGATAACCACACATTTATCCACATTATACTACATCTGCCAAGCGTTTGCCCACTCACCTAACCTGTCCAAGTCAACCTACAGCCTCTTAGCGTCTTCCTCATAGCTCACACCGCTGCCCAGCTTAGTGTCATCTGCAAACTTGGAGATATTACACTCAATTCCTTCATCTAAATCATTAATGTATATTGTAAATAGCTGGGGTCCCAGCACTGAGCCCTGCGGCACCCCACTAGTCACTGCCTGCTATTCTGAAAAGGACGCATTTATCCCGACTCTCTGCTTCCTGTCTGTCAACCAGTTCTCTATCCACATCAGTACATTATCCCCAGTACCATGTGCTTTAATTTTGCACACTAATCTCTTGTGTGGGACCTTGTCAAAAGCCTTTTGAAATTCAAAATACACTGCATCCACTGGTTCTCCCTTGTCCACTCTATTAGTTACATCCTCAAAAAATTCTAGAAGATTTGTCAAGCATGATTTCCTTTTCATAAATCCATGCTGACTTGGACCAATCCTGTCACTGCTTTCCAAATACGCTGCTATTTCATCTTTAATAATTGATTCCAACATTTTCCTCACTACTGATGTCAGGCTAACTGAATTATAATTACCCGTTTTCTCTCTTCCTCCTTTCTTAAAAGTCGTGTTACATTAGCTAACGTCCAGTCCATAGGAACTGATCCAGAGTCGATAGTCTGTTAGAAAATGATCACCAATGCTTCCACTATTTCTAGGGGTACTTCGTTAAGTAGTCTGGGATGCAGACTATCAGGCCCCAGGGATTTATCAGCCTTCAATCCCATCAATTTCCCTAACACAATTTCCCGCTTAAGAAGGATTTCCTTCAGCTCCTCCTTCTCACTAGACCCTCGGTCCCCTAGTATTTCCAGAAGGTTATTTGTGTCTTCCTTTGTGAAGACAGAACCAAAGTATTAGTTTAACAGGTCTGCCATTTCTTTGTTCTCCATTATAAATTCACCTGAATCTGACTGCAAGGGACCGACATTTGTCTTCACTAATCTTTTTCTCTTCACATATCTATAGAAGCTTTTGCAGTCAGTTTTTATGTTCACAGCAAGCTTCCTCTCATACTCTATTTTCCCCCTCCTAATTAAACCCTTTGTCCTCCTCTGCTGAATTCTAAAATTCTCCCAGTCCTCAGGTTTGTTGCTTTTTCTGGCCAATTTATATGCCTCTTCCTTGGATTTAACACTATCCTTAATTTCCCTTGTTAGCCATGGTTGAGCCACCTTCCCCATTTTATTTTTACTCCAGACAGGGATGTACAATTGTTGATGTTCATCCATGTGATCTTTAAATGTTTGCCATTGCCTATCCACCGTCAACCCTTTAAGTGTCACTCGCCAATCTATTCTAGCCAATTCACGTCTCATACCATCGAAGTTACCTTTCCTTAAGTTCAGGACCCTAGTCTCTGAATTAACTGTGTCACTCTCCATCTTAATAAAGAATTCTATCATATTATGGTCACTCTTCTCCAAGATTGTTAATTAGTCCTTTCTCATTACACATCACCCAGCCTAGGATGGCCAGCCCTCTAGTTGGTTCCTCGACATATTGGTCTAGAAAACCATCCCTAACACACTCCAGGAAATCCTCCTCCACCGCATTGCTACCAGTTTGGTTAGCCCAATAAATATGTAGATTAAAGTCACCCATGATAAGTGCTGTACCTTTATTGCACACATCCCTAATTTCTTGTCTGATGCTGTCCCCAACGTCACTACTACTGTTTGGCGGTCTGTACACAACTCCCATTAGTGTTTTCTGCCCTTTGGTATTCCGTAGCTCCACCCACACAGATTCCACATCATCCAAGCTAATGTCCTTCCTTACTATTGCGTTAATTTCCTCTTTAACCAGCAACGTCACCCCACCTCCTTTTCCTTTCTGTCTATCCTTCCTGAATGTTGAATACTCCTGGATGTTGAGTTCCCAGCCTTGGTCACCCTGGAGCCATGTCTCCGTGATGCAAATTACATCATATCTATTAACAGTTAATTTGTCCACCTTATTACGAATATTCCTCACTTTGACTCTTAGAGCCTTCAGGCTTGTCTTTTTAACACACTTTGCCTCTTAAGAATTTTGCTGTAATATGGTCCTTTTTGATTTTTGCCTTGGGTTTCTCTGCCCTCCACTTTTACTTTACTTCTTTCTGTCTTTTGCTTCTGCCCCCAATCTACTTCCCTCTGTCCCCCTGCATCAGTTCCCATCCCCCTGCCATATTAGTTTAACTCCTCCCCAACAGCACTAGCAAACACTGTCCCTAGAACATTGGTTCCAGTCCTGCCCAGGTGCAGACCATCCGGTTTGTACTGGTCCCACCTCCCCCAGAACCAGTTCCAATGCCCCAGGAATTTGAATCGCTCCCTTCTGCACCACTCCTCAAGCCACGTATTCATCTGAGGTATCCTGCAAATGCTATTCTAACTAGCACGTGGCACTGGTAGCAATCCTGAGATTACTACTGAGATTACTAATGTCAGGTAATCCGAACATTACCCTTTCGCCCTAGCATGGCTGCAGTCCACTTGGGCCCAGTGACGCACCATGTGCATATCCCGTCTCTATACTGCCCTCTATAGTTTGCGCAGTGCCACTTTCTGAGCAGGTACCTGAGAGTGTCAGTGTGTAGTCAAGGGTCTCAGGACTCCTTGTTCCAGGTCCCTCTCTGCTTCTTTGGGGAAGGTACATTGGTTTATTGTGTAGAGCAGGGGCTTTTCTCCTTCCCTGACTTCTACTCCGGTCACCCTCCCACAGTCGTGCTTATGCGTGGCACAAAAACTCTTTGTTAGCTTTAACTACAGCTACATATCTTTCTGGCACGTTTGCTATTAAAGTTTGTAAACCGTAGGGGCCTGTCGGAGTCACCACCCGAGCCTCTCCATGTTTTGGAGGTATTACTACCACTTCCTTGCTAATTTCCATTCCTCCCCATAGGCAGTCATTGTGCATGTCTTTTAAAACATTGTGTTCTAACATACAATCCGAGCCTAGGACCCCCAATCCCGGTTGATCCCATTTCATTAATATGCATGTCCACTTAGTTTGGAGGGGTCCGACTTTAACATTTAGGGGTTTAAACACCACTCCAGCCATTGAATTGCCTGTGAATCCACCTAACACATATGGTTCCCTCCTCGACCAAAGTGACATCATCGGGGCAGGAGAATGTAACACCGTGCTGCATGCCCAACCAAATAATCTCCCTTCTTCCCCTCAACAATGATGTCAACACAAGGTCTACCATATTCGTCGTACCTCAGTGGACACAGGTACTCGGGCTGGGCACGGCCCCTTCATGCCTGTGTTTTTTCTCCAACCCTTCCAAGCATTCTTGCACACATTTATTTTCTCGTCCTCCTCCTTGAATTGCTGGCGGGGGCGGGGGGGTTGCGGGGGGTGGGGGGTGCATGCTAGGAACCATTTCTTGGTTCAATTTTATTCTTATGGGGCTTCCAGCACTTCTGGATAAGATGGCCCCGCCTTCCACAGTTCTAATACATCTTATCCTTCTTTCCAGTGAAACCTTCGTGTTGCCATTTTTCAGGGTTGTTTCCTTCATCGCACACACCTTGCCCTTTGGTTTGTTAATTACCCCTGTTTTTCTTTTGTTGTGCTGTCTTCTTTCAAACACCAAAGTTAGTTTCCTTAAAACTCTTTCCTCAGTGTTATTTTTGTCTGTGGGATCAAAGTCTGACAAGACAGACTGTAAATATGGCAGACTATGCGATCTCAGATCCCGGAGCCAGTGATTTCTGGGTTTCCCTCGTAAGTCGGCTCGCGCTCCTAGTCCCCACCGGTTGCTTCCATTTATGTTGGCAAACACTGTGGGTGGTTCGTTGGGCCCCTGTTCTATCTCTGCCATCGACTTGAAGGGATCCCCTGTTCCTACACCCATCTCCTGAGTGACCCTTAATATTAGATCCTCATACATCCTCCGACCTATCTTCATGTCAGGTCGAAGGCTACTAAACACTTCCGAGCTAAGAGTGAACAGTAATAACTTCATTTTTTCATCCTCGTCCATTTCACTTACAGCGGCTCTTTGTTCGACAGCAATGAAATGTCCTTGGGGTTCACCTCCTATTTCTAACTTTTTAATATTAGACGCCAAGTCTTTCAAATTCCTATAATCATAATTAACAAAGAATTCTCTGTCCAAGTCACCGCTCTTTCCCTGTTGAGCGTCACTCCCGGGGCGAGATAGCTCAGTTGAGGTATAGGGTTCATTGGGGAAGTGGAGGTAGTCTAATCTTTTTTCCAGGTATAGGTCCTAACTCCCCTTCTTCTTCAACCTCCTCACCCCCACTATCTGATGATGACCATCCAAATAAAACTGCTCTCCTGAGGTTACAGCACACTCCATTCCCCTTTGCACTTGTAGTTTTTCTTTAACCTTCATTTTTGCAATCTGTGTGGTCCTGCTGCCCACGTTGTTTCACAACCTGTTTCTGCATCACCCTAATGGCAGCTTTCAAATCCTCATTATACTTCTTTGCTTTTTCATAAGAACATATGTATATAAGAAATAAGAGCAGGAGTGGGCCATTTGGCCCCTCGAGCCTGCTCCGCCATTCAATAAGATCATGGTTGATCTAATCTTGGCCTCAAATCCACTTCTCTGCCCACTCCCAATAACCCTTGACTCCCTTATCGTTCAAAAATCTGTCTGTCTCCACCTTAAATATATTCAATGACCCAGCCTCCACAGCTCTCTAGAGTAGAGAATTCCAAAGATTCACGAGCCTCTGAGAGAAGAAATTCCTTCTCATTTCTGTTTTAAATTCCGACCCCTTATTCTGAAACTATGCCCCCTAGTTCTCGATTCCCCCACGAGGGGAAACATCCTCTCTGCATCTACCCTGACAAGCTCCCTCAGAATCGTATACATTTCAATAAGATCACCTCTCATTCTTCAAAACTCCAATGAGTATAGGCCCAACCTGCTCAACCTTTCTTCATAAGACAACCCCTTTATCTCAGGAATCAACCTCGTGAACCTTCTCTGAATTGTCTCCAATGCAAGTATCTCCTTCCTTAAATAAGGAAATCAAAACTGCACGCAGTAACTCCAGGTGTGGCCTCACCAATACCCTGTACAGTTGTAGCAAGATTTCCCTACTTTTATACTCTATCCCCCTTGCAATAAAGGCCAACATTCCATTTTCCTGCTGTACCTGCATGCTAACTTTTTGTGTTTCACGTACAAGGAGCCCCAGATCCCTCTGTACTGCAGCATTTTGTAATCTCTCCCAAATTAAATAATTATTTGTTTTCTTACTTTTTCAACCACAGTGGATAACCTCACATTCTCCCACGTTATACTCTATTTGCCAATGTTTTGCCCAGTCACTTAACCTATCTATTTCTCTTTGCAGATTCTTTGCATTCTCCTCACAACTTGCTTTACCACCTATCTTTGTACCATCAGCAAATTTGGCTACATTACACTCGGTCCCTTCATCCATGTCATTAATATAGATTGTAAATAGTTGAGGCTCCAGCACTGATTCCTGGGCACCCCACTAGCCACAGTTTGCCAACCGGAAAATGACCCATTTATGCCGACTCTCTGTTTTCTGTTAATTAGCAAATCCTCTATCCATGCTAATATATTACCCCCAACCCCGTGAGCTCTTATCTTTTATGTGGCACCTTATCGGATGCCTTCAGGAAATCCTAATGCACGACATCTACTAGTTCCCCTTCATCCACACTGCTCATTACATCCTCAAAGAACTCCAGCAAATTTGTCACACATGATTTCCCTTTCATAAGACCATGCTGACTCTGCTTGACTGTATTATGATTATCTAAATGTCCTGGCATTACTTTCTTAATAATGGACTCCAGCATTTTCCCAATGACAGATGTTAGGCTAACTGGTCTATAGTTTCCTGCTTTCTGTCTGCCTCCTTTCTTAAATAGGGGCGTTACATTTGCGGTTTTACAATCCGTTGGGACCTCTCCAGAATCCAGGGAAGTTTGGTAGATTACATCCAATGCATCCACTATGTCTGCAGCCACTTCTTTTAAGACCCTAGGATGCAAGCCATCAGGTCCAGGAAACTTGTCCATCTTTAATCCTATTAGTTTGGCTAGCACTGTTGCTCTAGATTCTGCCCGTTATTTTTGGCTACTAGCTTTCCAAATGTTGCTCTTTATTACACCATCTCGCTTTCTCCTTCTTAAACACCTCTCTATCTTTCTTACGACCTTCACTTTCTTCTTATAATTCTTTCAATAACCGGTTGATAACTGTCTCCCATTCACTTGCTTTACTATCCTTACTTTCAATTTAATGTCTTTATGCATTCATCATCTTTAACTTGCCATTGATATGCCAGTAACCAAACACCTTTCATTATTCTAAGGCGACAAGTGAAACCTTGAGTCCACTGTTCCACCTCATAGACTGGGTCATCCCCATCTATGATTACCTGAATCTACCTCTCTTTCAGAGGCAACTTTCCCGCAACATATTTAGTAACTAACTCATCCATCGTTTTGGCGGTTTTTACATATTAATGGTCTGTCAATTTCTCGCTCAAGTCTCTTCGAGGTCGCCAAATCTGTAGGATGTGAGGATTTACCCTTTGCCACATTTAACAGGTTATAGAGTTCAGACTTGAGAAATAAGAAATTACACAAAGCACATGAATTCTACCTTTAGCCTTTTATTGTTCCTAACACAAATTCAAAACAACCACTATTCGAGCAGTACACCAATAAAGTTATAAGAAATTATACATACAACCACCTGCAGATGATCAGTCCAGCATTGATTATAGGTCCTCGTAGAGGTGATGACTGGCCAGGCCCCTCCTGCCAACTGCAGCAGCTCTTCATAGGTGAAATAATCGTTCCCAGCCAACTCCTTCCAACTTCAGTGTTTATACCATTCAATCACTGTCTTTTATACAGTTTTTTTTGCCTTTCTCAGTAAATCAATCATTCAGAGATTGTGAGAGGTATTCCTTTAATGTTCAACCTGAATTGTTTGAGCTGTCAAACTTTCACACCCACACATCCTGTGTGGTTACCCAATAGCTAGCTTTATCAAAGCCCAAATTGTTCATTCACTCCAGAAAGTTTACAGAAGTGACAGTAAAATATTTCATGTGTTACTTTGCATTCTGTTTTTCAGAATTTCCAAGGTTTGACTCCACCCTTTAGCCACAAAAAGACGTTTTACAACCTTGTGGTCTCTGCATTGTAGACACAAAGTTCTCAAATCCAAGTGGGTTTGTTTATCTCTATTGTCTATGACTGCCCCCTGCAGCCATGAACATTTGTTCTGTCCAGGTCTGCTGTCTGAAACACAGCACTTGAAATATCCCCATGACAAAGCAGCTTGCAGATTTAACAGTTTCTTTTAACAGCACATTTGCTCAAAAAGCACATCAAAGCTGGTCATCCATCTCCATTTATTAGTTCATCAACTTTATTTCACTTTGAAAAACCTTTTGGCCTGGCAGAGCATTTTAATATATACCCAAATTAATAATTCAGTGCCTGTATATTCTTACACAGTGTTTCTTCCTCTCCATCTCACTCCTCCTCCAGTTCTTCGTGGAGGAAAAGAGTGTTTGAAGACCAGGCCCTCAAAACTGCCACCAAGCTCATGGTTTACAGGGCTGTAGTAATACCCAGAATTCCTCATCAGCGCCAAGCCCCGAACCTCCCTCGGGAGCCGGAGCCTCACAACTTGAGCCTCATCTGGGAAATCCCCTCCGTGCCTTTCAGTTCTGCGCGGAGGGGATTCCTGTACGGGCTGCTCTTACACACTCTCCATCTTGCCATCCTCGTCTGCCGTCCGGACACCATGGCGCACCATCTTGCCGAACTGAGGAGGAGGCGGGGGTCCCCAATGGAGTTCTCTCTACACGGGAGTCCTCCCTCTATTTATTGGGGACTTGGCCTGGAGGGTGTTGCACGGAGCAGTCCCGTGCAATAAGTTTTTAAGTCAGTTCATGGGTTCCCAGGCTGCCTGTAATTTCTGCAGTCTAGAGGAGTCCATGTTCCATGTATATGTTGAATGTGCGAGGTTGCAACCCCTCTTCCAATATTTGAAGGGACTGCTCCTCACATTCTGGTTGCACTTCAGTCCCACACTCCAGATCTTTGGGCACCCTATGCAGAGGGGAGCAGGCAGGTCGGAAGGCCTCCTCGTAGGACTGATCCTGGGCATGGCCAAGGGACACATCAACCGGTTCGGGCAGCGGGCGGTTGAGGGGATCGTTCAGCCTGACTGCCTGCCTTCCGCGAGAGGTGGGCACCAAAGGGACTGGACTGCATCATCACCCCCGGCAACCAAATTTTAATTTGAACCACAATATCTAAAGTTTAATTTGTTTAAGTTTGTCGGTTTTAGTGCCCCCACCCACCCCCCACCCTGCTTTTAGCCAGGAGGCACTTGTATAATTTATGTTTTTGGTGCCCTCAGAAAAAAAAACAAGGGGGCACTTGATTGAAAGTTTTTTGGAGTGTGACCCACCCCCCGCCCCCCCGCTTTAACCATTGTGCACTTGTTTACAGTTACAACAGAAATAGTTGTAGTAATACCTGTCCTCCTGTTTGGCTCAGAGACATGGACCATGTACAGTAGACACCTCAAGTCGCTGGAGAAATACCACCAACGATGTCTCCGCAAGATCCTACAAATCCCCTGGGGGGACAGACACACCCACGTAAGCATCCTCGACCAGGCCAACATCCCCAGCATTGAAGCACTGACCACACTCGATCAGCTCTGCTGGGCAGGCCACATTGTCCACATGCCAGACACGAGACTCCCAAAGCAAGCGCTCTACTCGGAACTCCTTCATGGCAAACGAGCCAAAGGTGAGCAGTGGAAACATTACAATGACATCTTCAAAGCCTCCCTGATAAAGTGCGACATCCCCACTGACAGATGGATTCCCTGGCCAAAGACCGCCCTAAGTGGAGGAAGTGCATCCGGGAGGGCGCTGAGCTCCTCGAGTCTCATCGCCGAGAGCATGCAGAAATTAAGCGCAGGCAGCGGAAAGAGCGTGCGGCAAACCAGTCCCACCCACCCTTTCCCTCAACGACTGTCTGTCCCACCTGTGACAGAGACTGCGGTTCTCGTATTGGACTGTTCAGTCACCTAAGAACTCATGATAAGAGTGGACGCAAGTCTTCCTCGATTCTGAGGGACCTATGATGATAAGTTCTTCGTCCACTGGCTGGGCTGTTGTTACCTGAAAGGAGAAAGGCACAAGGATTGGGTTGGGGTGAGGGGAGGGGGGGAAAGCAAGATGTGCCTGCTTACACCATCAGCAGCTTGTAAGTGAGTCGATTTTTTGTGACGAGGGAGAAATGGGATGTGAGAAGAAGGATTAGGTATGAGCATACCACCATAATCAATGCTTTCAACCTTGCTGCTTGCCATGGTTGCAATGATGGCCTCTCCTATTATCTACAAGTACAGTCTCCTCCAGCGCAGCAAGGTTGTGTAGATGCTCTTGCCCCCCGCCTGTTTGCTCCTGCTGGTTGTGAACCACTTTGGCCTGCAAGAGAAAGGGAAGTGTGTCAGTGAGTGTGGTGCAATGTATTTGGGTGATCTGCCTGTCACGGTTGAATCGCTGACATTGTGTGCAAGGTGTGAGATGTGGGTGTGAGGCTTGCAGCTGTAGTAAGTGTGTGAGGGTGAGGTGAAGCTATGATTGTGAGATATGAGTCGTGATTGATAGAGATTGTTGGTAGGTGAGTAATGGGGCTGTGGTGCATTGAGCAGTGTGTGAGGCTAGTGTTGCAGATGATGGAATATGGCTTTTGTAGATGCATTCACTCAGCTTGGCCACTCGTGTGACGTCATTAAACCTCTTGTGGCACTGACTCCATGTCCTGGGGGCAACTCTGCTGGCACTGACGGCTTCTGCGATCTCCTCCCACTGTCTTCGCACATTGGGCCAACATTGTCCCTTTCATTAAGGCCTCTGGCCTCCGGAAAGCGGTGGCCACAGAGCGGCGGGGAATGGCCGCCGAGTTTCAGCGGAATGTCCGTCTTTCACACAATTCCCCTCATGCGCTCTTCCGGCAGTGAGCAAATCTGCCTCACTGCTGCTGAAGCCTCCTTTAGTGTGTCATCAGAGCGCACACCGCCGAGGACTAGCCCCGGACGCGACATTCACTTGAAAAAGTCTTGCCACCGCTCGACGGTGCCTATGTTAGGTTTTTGTGTTGGTACACAGTACTTGGTGAAGACCAGCAGCAGTGTTTAAAGGTGTGTTGGGTTTAGCAGCATTTTTATCGGCAACTTTTTCTTGGACTTTTTAAAGCATTGCGAGAGCCTTGCTGACAGTGTGTTTGATTGACCGTGCGCCAGGCTCTTCCAACTCCACAACAGGGAGCTGTGATTGAGGAAGCTGGGCTTGGGGAGGAAATATAAATGGGGGCAGTGCTGGCAGGCCAATGCCTCCTGCACATTGTGCGTGACAAGGAGGCATGCAGGAGAATGCAGCGCCGGGTCCAATGGCTGGAGAGGCAGCGGGCAAGGGCCGCAGTAATCATGGCTGACCAGCATGCAGAGGGCCATGTAGATGGTGAGAGAGATCTGCCCAGAGAGCTGCAACAGGAAGGGCCTCAGCAAGGTCATGCAATCAGGAGGAGGGTGAGGTACGCAGCAGATACTGGGCCAGCAGGCCAGGAGGCAACCTGCAGAGGAGACAGATGCTTAGGCTCAGGACCAACTAGACCAGGAGGAAGAAGGCAATGACACAGCTGAGAGAGGAAGACACCTGCACAGACTTGGTCTCAGAAGGCATTATCGGCAAAGGGTCTACCAGCAGCAGTTCTCGTTCAGGGACCTAACTGATGACCAGTGTCTCTGTAGACTGCGATTCACTAAGGATGTCGGCACGGAACTCTGCAATATCCTGCAGCCAGACCTGCAGCTGCAAACAAGGTTGAGAACAGATCTGAGCATCATATCAAAAGTGATCACCACCCTCAACTTTTATGCCATTGGATCCTTCAACGCTCCAACAGCAGACATCTCCAACATCTCGCAGTTTGCCGCGCACACATCCATACGTAAGGTCACAGATGCTCTCTCTAATAGGAGGAGTGATTACATCTCCTTCCCAATGAGCAGGGAGAAGCAGTTGGAGCGGCAGACTGGATTCCTGCACATTGTGGACTTCCCCAGGGTTCAGGGGGCCGTTGACTGTACCCATGTCGTACTGAGGGCACCGCAAAACACTCTCGAGATGTTCCATAGAAACATAGAAACATAGAAAATAGGTGCAGGAGTCGGCCATTCGGCCCTTCGAGCCTGCACCGCCATTCAATGAGTTCATGGCTGAACATGCAACTTCAATACCCCATTCCTGCTTTCTCGCCATACACCTTGATCCCCCTAGTAGTAAGGACTACATCTAACTCCTTTTTGAATATATTTAGTGAATTGGCCTCAACAACGTTCTGTGGTAGAGAATTCCACAGGTTCACCACTCTCTGGGTGAAGAAGTTTCTCCTCATCTCGGTCCTAAATGGCTTACCCCTTATCCTTAGACTGTGACCACTGGTTCTGGACTTCCCAAACATTGGGAACATTCTTCCTGCATCTAACCTGTCTAAACCCGTCAGAATTTTAAACGTTTCTATGAGATCCCCTCTCATTCTTCTGAACTCCAGTGAATACAAGCCCAGTTGATCCAGTCTTTCTTGATATGTCAGTCCCGCCATCCCGGGAATCAGTCTGGTGAACCTTCGCTGCACTCCCTCAATAGCAAGAATGTCCTTCCTCAAGTTAAGAGACCAAAAGTGTACACAATACTCCAGGTGTGGCCTCACCAAGGCCCTGTACAACTGTAGCAACACCTCCCTGCCCCTGTACTCAAATCCCCTCGCTATGAAGGCCAACATACCATTTTCTTTCTCATCGCACCTTCGCTATAATGCTAGTGGCAGTAAAAGGCAGACAACATACAGCTAAGACAAAATGTTAAAAGTCATATATAAAAGTCAAAATAAAATGACAAGATTGATGGGTACTCAATCAAGCTTACCAGTAACAGTGTGCTGTAGGAAAGCACATGCCATTGTTGTGACAGAAATCAGTCAATTTCAAAAGTATACATCAGTGAAGATACTGTTACAAAATAAATGACCTGGAAAGGGTTGGAAAATATAAATTATTGATATAGATGCAGAAAAATACTGAAAATATCAATCACACAACCTGAGATAATTAGTGTATAATTGTTCAAATCAAAGACGAGGCCAATCCCAGCTTTGTGTGATTTGATTTGCTTTATTGAAGTCTGCTGCTGAATTTGGAAATGTCAACAAGTTTGCTTCTTTTGTAACCATACATAAATAATATCACAGCAATATAAGCCCCGATTGTTCAAGGTCTGCAAATGTTTTGCTGGGATTGGCTGGCAGCCAGGCCCATGTCAGCTGAGCTGACTGTGCTCAATTTTGCACCATCTCATTTGATTTATCGGCATATGCTCCCAGCACATCTTTTGGCCTTGCTCTGGCAGCTAGGCTAATGTGGATCTGCACAATCTGGCTAAGCTCATATTTAAAGAGATATGTGCATTTAAGAGGTAAATGGCTGCATAAGTGGACAAAAGCTCCCAAATGAATGTTAAGTTAGCCTCTTCTAAACTCGATTCAGGGGTAGGGGTGAAAAAGTGCTAAGCAACAATGAAGTAAAAGAAAACCCAGTGTGGAGGCACAAACTGAAGTTTGTAGGTAAGCGATAGAGTAGCATACCACCCAGCCCCTTGCTTGATGTCTAGTAAAGTGGATGTACCATTGCAAGAGGTGCAGGTGAGGAAGGTTGCATCGTATGGCACTTTAAGGTTCTTTCACCTGACAAGAAAGCAGGGCCCCTTGCATGTTAAAGTGGTAAGTCCAGACAAAGGCAGGTCTACGGAATCATGCACTAGGGGTGGCAGGTCTGTAAACCCAGGTCCTAGGATAGTAATAGACACAGGCTACAGTGGCCTGGCAGTTATAGCACTGAGTGAGGACTACCAGAGTTTGTGAGTTAAAATCCCCTCATGAGCACGTTAGGGATTTGAATTTAGTAAATCTGATAATCATGCCTTTACATAAGAACTGAAGAAATAGGAGCAGGAATAGGCCATACGGCCCCTCGAACCTGCTCCGCCATTTAAAAGATCTTGGCTGATCCGATCATGGACTCAGCGGGACTGACCTATCAAGAAAGACTGGATCAACTGGGCTTGTATTCACTGGAGTTCAGAAGAATGAGAGGGGACCTCATAGAAACATTTAAAATTCTGACAGGGTTAGACAGGTTAGATGCAGGAAGAATGTTCCCAATGTTGGGGAAGTCCAGAACCAGAGGTCACAGTCTAAGGATAAGGGGTAAGCCATTTAGGACCGAGATGCGGAGGAACTTCTTCACCCAGAGAGTGGTGAACCTGTGGAATTCTCTACCACAGAAAGTTGTTGAGGCCAATTCACTAAATATATTCAAAAAGGAGTTAGATGAGGTCCTTACTACTAGGGGGATCAAGGGGTATGGCGAGAAAGCAGGAATGGGGTACTGAAGTTGAATGTTCAGCCATGAACTCATTGAATGGCGGTGCAGGCTAGAAGGGCCGAATGGCCTACTCCTGCACCTATTTTCTATGTTTCTATGTTTCTATGTTTCCCCGCCCGCTCTCCATAACCCCTTGTTCCCTTATCAGTTAAGAAACTGTCTATCACTGTCTTAAATTTATTCAATGTCCCAGCTTCCACAGCTCTCTGAGGTAGTGAATTCCACAAATCCACAACCCTCTGAGAAAATAAATTTCTCCTCATCTCAGTTTTAAATGGGCAGCCCCTTATTCTATGATGATGCCCCCTAGATCTAGTCTCCCCCATCAGTGGAAGATCCTCTCTGCATCCACCTTGTCAAGCCCCTTCATAATCTTGTACATTTCGATAAGATCACCTCTCAATCTTCTGAATTCCAATGAGTAAAGGCCCAACCTACTCAACCTTTCCTCGTAAGTCAACACCCTCATCTCAGGAATCAACCTAGTGAACCTTCTCTGAACTGCCTCCAAAGCAAATATATCCTTTAGTAAATATGGAAACCAAAACTGCACGCAGTATTCCAGGTGTGGCCTTACCAATACTCTGTATAACTGTAGTAAGACTTCCCTGCTTTTATACTCCATCTCCTTTGCAATAAAGGCCAAGATTCCATTGGCCTTCCTGATCACTTGCTGTACCTGCATACTAACCGTTTGTGTTCATGCACAAGTACACCCAGGTCCCGCTGTACTGCAGCACTTTGCAATCTTTCTCCATTTAAATAATAACTTGCTCTTTGATTTTTTCTGCCAAAGTGCCTCTAGACTTGACAACTCCAATGCACTCCTGGCTGGCCTCCCACATTCTACCCTATGTAAACTTGAGGTCATCCAAAACGCGGCAGCCCGTGTCCTAACTCGCACCAAGTCCCTCTCACTCATCAACCCTGTGCTCGCTGACTTACATTGGCTCCCAGTTAAGCAACGCCTCGATTTCAAAATTCTCATCCTTGTTTACAAATCCCTCCTTGGCCTCACCCCTCCCTATCTCTGTAATCTTCTTCAGCCTCACAACCACCCCCCCCCCCCCCCAAGATATCTGCGCTCCTCAAATTCTGTCCTCTTGAGCGTCCCTGATTATAACTGCTCAACCATCAGTGGTCATGCCTTCAGCTGCCTAGGCCCTAAGCTCTGGAACTCCCTCCCTAAACCTCTCCGCCTCTCTACCTTTCTTTCCTCCTTCAAGACGCTCCTTAAAACCTACCTCTTTTGATCAAGCTTTGGTCATCTGCAGTAAATTCTTCTGATGTGGTTCGGTGTCAAATTTTATTTTTGTCTTATAACACTCCTGTGAAGCACCTTGGTACATTTTACTACATAAAGGCACTATATAAATATAAGTTGTTATTGTTGTTATCTCGGTATCATCAAAATAACAATGATAGCTGCTAGATTGTCATAAAACCCCACCTGCTTCATTAATATCCTGCCACTTCTACATGTGACTCGAGTCCCACACTACTCAATGCCCTCAGCACAATGAAAGGTGGGCAATAAATCACCCATATCCCAAAAAGATATAGGAAATGGCAAAATCCTTTTAGTGTCATTGTATTTTTCGCCCTTCATGAACCCATCTTCCTCACCTAACCATGCAGAGCTATCAGAACCTCCAAAGGGATTCCTATTCTCAACACTTTTGTTGGTGATATTTCAATCAAAGCAGCAATGAAGAATAATAAAGGAAAATATTGGCAGAATCAATCTCAGAAATGGCAGACTACTCAACAAAGCCTAATTATGCATGGAGCAAAATGCAGAATAAAGTAGTATTTGAAATGTGGAGATGATCAAACCTTTTAACAAAAACGGTGTGACCATAATCTTTCTTTAAGAATCCTACGGATCATAGGATTAATTACGTGCCCATTTTATATGGACCAGAGGTCAGTGTTGGAGCAGAGGACGGCAAAAATAGCAACATTCACCAAGGGATTCATTTGCACAATTTTGAATATTCTAATGAGAGTTCATCAGGCAAAGACCGCAACCTCCTTCACAGCCCAAAAAGTGTTTGTATTGATTCAGCACAACTTCACCCCAAGCCTACAGCCTGTAGGCCTGATTTTACAATGCATTTTGGCCACCAAAGGATTGGAGCCTCATAATATTTGCCCCATGTAATTGTCTCCAAGTGGTTTGTCAACAGTTTGGACCAACAAATCCACAATTATTTGTTGTTCTCCGAGTAAATAAATTAGCAGTGCCTTACTTTGCAATAGTCTTATTGTAGAAATATTGGATCTTCATGCATACTTCTCAGTCTAATAATTGTGAATTGTCTCTGATGCTTTTATAAATGAGTCCATAGTTCCACTTGAGGCTGCATCATTTCTAAGAGTGAGGACAATACATCCACAGAGTGTGATGCATCTGGCAAGGGGGCAATACACAGGGTCTGGACCACACGTCCTGTGCTGTGCTACGGAGCAGTGGAAAGACACGACAACCATGGCAGAAATCAAACCTTGTCTTCTTGGGACCAAATCAGCCAGAACTGACCAGTGCTGTTGCTTTAACCCTCTTACCTCACCTCACACCAAGTTCAGATGCACAAACATATTGCCTCAGCTTAAATGCTTTTGCAATTAAGCTAAGAACATTTAACAGAAAATGCCGATTTACTAATCAAAATGCTCGCCACACTTGTGCAAAATGAGTGGCCTTATCAGTGCAGCTTCAGCATATTTCCATTCACAATTCCCTTGAATCTTTGAAGAATAGCCTATGGGCTGTTGCATGAACATTGAGGCCGAGAAATTCGATTGCGCTGTACCCATTTTTTGGGTGCTAAAACAAACACTGACACCTCCAAGATGATGGGTAGGAAACACACGCTCATTATGACCAGAAAGTGCATTGCCCGACAGATTGGTGTAGACAAAACAATAGGCATCCAATAGTACTTTTGTCTTGTAGGAAAATGTAGCAGCCAATTTGTGCATAGCCAAATCCCACAAATAGATAAATAACCAGATAATCTGATTTGGTGATGCTGTTTGAGTTTATAAATATGCCCAGGACATGGAGAATTCTATTCGCTTCTTTAAATGCCATAAGATCATTTACATCCACTTGAGAGAGCAGATGGAGCTTTAGTTTATTATTCAAAAGTTCAACACTGATCTAGATTAAGAGCCGAAGGGGGAGAAATTCCTCAGTACCACATTTCGGGGTGGTAACCCAGTTGGGGAGAGTCTTCCTGCACCCGGCCCGCCCCAGCCACAAAATTTGGAATACCGCCCCTCAGAGGAAGTGGAGCACAATGTTGCCCGCTCCACTTCCATTAAAGGGGAGGGCGCTGCGAACTCTGCATGGCCTGTGGTGGCCTCCACTGGGCCACCAGGGCAGCATGGTGCCGTGGCCACAGCCCGGCACCAAGATGGAGTGCCGGGCTGCACAATGGCAGCCTGGACCATGCCACGGACCATCAAGCCGGGCCGATTGGTAAGTCGTCCAAAACAACAAAATGGCGGCGCACGGCGCAGCCCACCTCCCCTTTAAATTCAGAGGTTAGCCTGGTTCACGACCCGCTAACAGCAGCCTCGTGGTGCGCCAGCCAATTTCCGCTGCAGCCAGAAAAGGGTCGCCATGGGACAGAAAAGGGATCGCCGCACATAGCGATGATGTCATCACCGGTTGCGCACGGACTACCGACAGGACGTGGCACTATCGTGCTCACGCCTCTGCTAACTCCCGCGCAATTCCACGGTAGCTGGCAGCGCCCCCACCGCTTCCCCCGGCCCTGGCGAAAACAGGTTCTTGCCCTATTAGCATCCCCGAACACACTAACGGAGGCGCAAAGCTGGGGAATTTCTCCCCCAAAGTCTCTGGAACAGCAGTGAAAAGAATAGAGCTTAATGCATGCATCGTAACTTTGGTGGAAGAGTTCGGCCAGTCTCCCACGGAAGTTAAGGCAGGGAATCAGTTGAATATTTAGTTGGATCCTGATAAACACAGAAATTTGTCGAGAAAGTCTGTTCTTATATCAGATGCTCTGTTTGATTGGAACATCTATATCATGGGAGTGAGAGTGAGAAAAACAAATTTGCATTTATATAGCATCTTTCACAACCTCTGGATGTCCCAAAGTGCTTCACAGTTAATGAAATACTATTGAAGTGTCGTCACTGTTATAATGTAGGGAAGCGCAGCAGCCAATTTGCAATCAACAAGGTCTCACAAACCACAATGAGGTAGATAATCAGATAAGCTGTTTTTCGTGTTGTTGGTTGAAGAAAAAGTTTTGTCCAGGACACCAGGAGAACTCTACTCTTCTTCGAATAGTGCCATTTCTAGGTGGGAGGATTTGTCAGAAGGTAGCTATGCCTCATTTGCCTTCATTATCCTCCCAAAGATAGAAGGGGAGAAATTGGCCAGCATTGCACGTTTTTTTCGGAGATATTTTGTCCTTTTGGCAGGTAAAAGGTGTTATATATGTGGACTTGTATTTACTCTGTACAGCCATCAGAGGGCTCATCCCCCGGAGTCGCTCCACAAAAGTTTCCCAATCATCTCCCTCCGAAAAGGCGTCTCAGCTCGGCGACATAACTCGCCACTTCCTGGCCTTAGACCTTTTGTAGGTGTAGAAATGGTACCTCACCATCAGAACGCTTTCCTTCGGGTTCAAGTGTTCTCAGATCAGTGTGCAAAATCGTTGGACGATTTCTCCGTGATCCCATAATCCCTTAGGAGTACAGGTATTGAAGAAGGCTTCACAGGTTGAAGAGGCACTCTGGAGACCTGCAATAAAAGACTTTACTTTGAGCTCACAGTGTTCAGTCTGACTCTTTCTCCATACACAACAACTGCCGATGAGATACAGATAGCGAACCCAAAGATGCATAGAACAGTGGGCATTCTGGAGACATTTTCAGAGAGAGAAGATTGGGAAACTTTTGTGGAGCGACTCGACCAATACTTCATGGCCAATGAGCTAGATTGGGAAGAGAGCGCTGCCAAACGTAGAGCGATCCTCCTCACCGTCTGTGGGGCACCAACGTATGCCTCTTGAAGAATCTGCTCATTCCAGCGAAACCCACGAAGAAATCGTACGACGATCTGTGCACACTGGTCCGAGAGCATTTGAACCCAAAGGAAAGCGTTCTGATGGCGAGGTACTGGTTCTATACCTACAAAAGGTCTGAAGGTCAGGACGCGGTGAGTTATGAAGCCGAGCTGAGACGCCTTGCAGGACATTGCGAATTTGAAGGACATTTGGAGCACATGCTCAGAGACTTTTTTGTATTTGGCATTGGCCACGAAACCATACTTCACTAGCTTTTCACTGTTGAGACCCCAACCTTGAGTAAGGCCATAGCAATAGCCCAGGCGTTCATTGCCACCAGTGACAATACGAAGCCAATCTCTCAGCACATAAGTGCGGCTACAACTACTGTGAACAAAGTGATGCTGTTTTAGAATTGTAACATACAGGGCAGGTCACACATACCTGCAGCTAAACGTCCGCAGATGTCTCAGAGTCCACCATCAAGGGTGATGAATGCAAGGCCATTAACACTTTGTTGGTGTTGCGAGAGTGATCATCGTTTCCATTCATGCCGATTCAAAGGATACGTTTGCAAGGGCTGTGGAACAATGGGGCACCTCCAACAACTGTGCAGGCGAGCTGCAAAGCCTGTTAAACCTGCAAACCACCACATTGCAGAGGAGAACAGATCCACGGAGGATCACTATGAACCAGAGACTCAGATAAAGGAGGCAGAGGTACATGGGGTGCACATATTCACCACAAATTGTCCCCCGATAATGCTGAATGTTGAACTAAATGGACTCCCGGTGTCAATGGAGCTGGACACGGGTGCGAGCCAGTCCATCGTGGGCAAAAAGACTTTCGAAAGGTTGTGGTGCAACAAGGCTTCAAGGCCAGTCTTAATTCCATTTCACATGAGACTAAGAACTTACACAAAAGAACTTATTCCTGTAATTGGCAGTGCTACCGTAAAGGTCTCCTCCAATGGAACAGTGCATAAGTTACCACTCTGGGTGGTACCGAGCAATGGTCCCACGCTGCTCGGCAGGAGCTGGCTGGGAAAGATATGCTGGAACTGGGACGACGTCTGAGCGCTATCGCCCACTGATGACACTTCGTGTGCCCAGGTGTTAAACAAATTTCCTTCGCTGTTCGAACCAGGCATCAGTAATTCCAAGGAGCAAAAGTGCAGATCCACCTAATTCTGGAGGCACAACCCATCCATCACAAAGCGTGAGCAGTACCATACATGATGAGAGAAAGGGTAGAGATCGAGCTAGACCGGCTGCAACGAGAGGGCATCATTTCACTGATCAATTTCAGCAAATGGGCCAGTCCTATTGTCCCAGTCCTCAAGGGAGACGGCACCGTCAGAATCTGTGGCAATTACAAAGTGACTATCAATCGTTTCTCCCTGCGGGACCAATACCCACTACCAAAAGCCAACGACCTCTTTGCAACGCTGGCAGGAGGAAAGACGTTCACGAAGCTGGATCTGACTTCAGCCTACATGACGCAGGAACTGGAGGAATCATCATAGGTCCTCAACTGCATCAAACACGCACAAAGGTCTTTTTGTTTATAACAGATGCCCGTTTGGAATCCGATCAGCGGCGGCGATATTCCAGAGAAACATGGAAAGTTTACTGAAGTCGGTCCTGCACACCGTGGTCTTCCAGGACGAGATCTTGGTCACAGGTCGGAACACAATCGAGTACCTGCAGAACCTGGAGGAGGTTCTTAGTCAACTCAACCGCGTGAGGCTCAGGTGAAAATGCTCAAAGTGCATTTTCCTGGCGCCTGAAGGAGGATTGCGGCGGACAGCATCAGGCCCACCAATGCGAAGGCAGAGGCAATCGAGAACGCACCGAGGCCACAGAACGTGATGGAGCTGCGGTCGTTTCTGGGACTCTTGAACTACTTTGGTAACTTCTTACCAGGTCTCAGCATCCTGCTAGAACCAGTACATGTCTTAATACGAAAAGGGGGCGAATGGGTTTGGGGCAAAAGCCAAGAAAATGCCTTTGTAAAAGCGAGAAAATTGTTATGCTCAAACAAATGTCTTGTGTTGTATGATCCATATAAGTGTGTGGTACTAGCATGTGATGCGTCGTCATATGGCGTCGGGTGTGTATTGCAACAAGCTAACGATTTCGGGTTTGCTACTGGTTGCTTATGCATCCAGGAGTCTGTCTAAGGCCGAGAGTGCCTACAGCATGATTGAAAAAGAAGTGTTAGCGGGTGTCTATGGGGTAAAGGAAATGCATCAATATCTGTTTGGGCTAAAATTCAAATTGGAAACTGATCATAAGCCACTTATATCCCTGTTTTCTGAGAGCAAAGGGATAAATATCAATGCATTGGCCCGCATCCAGAAATGGACGCTCATGTTGTCCGCAAACAACTACGTCATCCGCCACAGGCCAGGTACAGAAAACTGCGCCGATGCTCTCAGTAGGCTGCCATTGCCCACCACAGGGGTGGAAATGGCACAGCCCGCATGTCTGCCCATGGTTATGGAAGCATTTGAGAGTGAGCAATCACCCGTCACTGCCGGCAGATCAAAACCTGGACAAGCCAGGACCCCTTATTATCTCTAGTCAAAAGCTGTGTGCTTCACGGGAGCTGGTCCAGTGTCCCAGTGGAAATGCAGGAAGAGATAAAGCCGTTCCAGCGGCGCAAAGTTGAAATGTCTATATAGGCAGACTGCCTTCTGTGGGGCAATCGAATAGTGGTCCCCAAGAAGGGCAGAGACACCTTCATCAATGACCTCCACAGTACCCACCCAGGCATCGTAATGTTGAAAGTGATAGCCCGATCCCACGTGTGGTGGCCCGGTATCGATGCAGACTTAGAGTCCTGCATTCATAGATGGAATACATGCTCGCAGTTCAGCAATGTACCTAGGGAGGCGCCGCTAAGTTTATGGTCTTGGCCCTCCAAACCGTGGTCTAAGATACACGTCGTCTATGCAGGCCCATTCTTGGGTAAAATGTTCCTTGTGGTTGTAGATGCGAACTCCAAATGGATTGAATGTGAGATAATTTCGGCTAACACGTCCGCTGCCACCACTGAAAGCCTGCGGGCCATGTTTGCCACACACGGCTTACCCGATGTCCTGGTGAGCGACAACGGGCCATGTTTTACCAGTGCTGAGTTCAAAGAATTCCTGACCCATATCGGGTTCAAACATGGCACATCTGCCTCGTTTAAACCAGCATCCAATGGTCAGGCAGAGAGAGCAGTGCAAGCCATCAAGCAAGGCTTGAAGAAGGTAACTGATGGCTCACTACAGACTCGCCTATCCCAAGTCCTGCTTAGCTGCAGCACGAGACCACACTCACTCACTGGGATCCCAACTGCTAAACTGCTCATGAAAAGAACACTTAAGACAAGGCTCTCGTTTGTTCACCCTGATCTACATGAACAGGTAGAGAGCAGGCAGCTTCAACAAAGTGCATACCATGATAGCGTAAATGTGTCACGCGAGATTGAAGTCAATGATCCTGTATTTGTATTACATTATGGACAAGGTCCCAAGTGGCTTCCCGGCACTGTCGTGGCCAAAGAAGGGAGCAGGGTATTTTGGGTCAAACTTTCAAATGGACTCATTCACCGGAAACACTTGGACCAAATCAAACCCAGATTTCCTGAGCAACCGACCTTGGACCCTACCTTTTTTGATCCCCCAACATACACACTAGTGGCAACCGACACCACGGTTGACCACGAAACAGAACCCATCATCCACAGCAGCCCTGCAGGGCCCAATACACCAGGCAGCCCAGCAAGGCCAGCTGCACAACAGCCCAGCGAGGGCCGAAAAAATGATTCAACAACACCAGCTTTCACACCGAGATGATCAACCAGGGCAAGAAGGGCCCCAGATCGATTCACATTGTAAATAGTTACACAATTGACTTTGCGGGGGAATGTTGTTATATATGTGGACTTGTATTTACTCTGTACAGCCACCAGAGGGCTCATTCTCCGAAGTCCCAAAGGATCCCATAATCCCTTGCGAGCACAGATATTTAAGAAGGCTTCACATGTTGGAGAGGCACTCTGGAGACCTGCAATAAAAGACGAAGGTCACACTTTACTTTGAGCTCACAGTGTTCAGTCTGACTCTTTCTTCATACACAACAAAAGGTACTTACCTAAATTGACCAAAGTTAATGAATGGTGGTTTTGAAATATCACTGAAAAGCAGATCGGCCACGAGCAAGAGCAAAAAAAAATGCACCACTTAAAATTGGCCGTTTGGGTAACCCGTAATCTGGGTGAAAAAAAACGCCTGAGAAAAACCTGTGTTGAAGCCCCTGAAACAGTGGTAGGTATGAAGACCTACAAAAACGGTAAATTGAAGTTTTTATTTTTTAAATCTTTTTCAGCGATTCATTAGTTAAGTGTTTGGTTAATGTTTTCTGATTTTTTATTTTTTTATTTTTGCAATTTCTTTTTGTGTTTTCTTCCCTCCCAGGCCCTGTATTTTTGGTAGTGATAGGCTTTGGGCTAAAGTTGGCGAGGACCGCAAATCCTCGTGCAATGCCGATTATTACTGTCGGGCGCATTTTTTTTTGCCAATTTTTTCCCCTTAAAAAATGGCAATGTTTTTAGTGGTATTTTGTCCGCAAAATAATGGGAAATAAACGATATCGCCAAAAACTGAATTTCTAGCCCAGATGGTATTATGGAGTAAACTCTATCTTCAACAGTGTTGAACTACCTAGACAGGCGACAACTTGGTTTAATGTCTCATCTGAAAGCGAGAACCTGTGGCAATGCAGCATTCCCTCAGTACTACACTGAAGTTTCAGCCTCGATTATATGCTTGAGTCTCTGGAGTGGGGCTTGAATCCATGACTTTGTGACTCGAGAGATGATAGTACTACCACTAAGCCAGCATGCAGGTGATCCTACACTTAAAAGCATGAAAAACCACAGACATTTAATTAATATGAATGGTGCCATTCAATTTTGTTTCATGAAAATATATCTCAGTTTTAAGATTTATAATATTATAGTCCAAGATAAATGCTACCTTTTTGAATCTTTTCTACTCTTCTTCCTACAGATTATTTTGACTCGTACATCTCCTGTTTAAGTCACATCTCATGCTCTCATGGGTAAGTCCCAGCTCACCATTCTTTCAATAAGGTCAAAGGTGGATTTTGCACTATAATACCACTTATTTGTGGAAGTCCCAGGGTGGATAATAAAGACAAATAAGGCAGGGAGTCCTTCTGGCAAATCCCTACCCCAGGAAATGGTCGTATTCATTTTAATCCCGCACCTCACTGGCAAATTGTGCCGCCCCCCCCCTTTCCCGTTCTGCCACATGCAAATGATGACAATTCAGCAGTGCTTAGATTTCCAGTGGATTTTTCTTTGTTTTTGCCTCTGGGTAGCGTGGTGTTGCAAGGCAGGCAGGATAAACTCTAAGCACAGTTCATGGGCCTGCTGGCGGTGATCTGACTCTCCTGCTTCTTCCCACCCTGTACCTGCTCAAGATGCGTAGTTGGATTCATGCTGAGCCAGTGACAAATCTTTATCCTGCAGATTTTGGAGGCAGCTACTTCCTTTCAATTTTGCCTTAAGCCCGTTTCAGCTGCTCCAGCGTGTTTTCTTCTCTTTCGGAGGCAGACTCCCAGTGCGTCGGGAGACTGTCATGAATACTTAATTGACCCCCAAGCCAAAAGAGGGAACAAGGCCATGGCAGAACCTGTCTGGCAGGTGGAACTCCTGCCCTGACCCACTTCTGACACTGGTCCTGTTGTTAAAGGAAATCTGCCACTTTATCTTGGCTTCAAGATCTAAGTAAGCTTTCATTAACTCACTGAGTATAATTAAATAGAATACCCATCTGTGAACTTATTTTAGCTACTGGACTTATCCTATGATTTCATAGGATCTATCTCTTCTTCGATAAGCATCACATCTTTAGGCCTCATTTACATTTATAACCATTGAGCATATTTATTTAAAAAAAGAAAAACAAGCAAACCATAACAGTCATAGAATAGACTTCCTACTGTAAATATATAACTGTGTAATCTAACTTCTCAAGCAGGCAGAATAATAAAAAGTTTGGGTGGATGATGTTCCTACCCTGGGTACAAACCAGGTGAAGTGCATCCCAAGTATATTGAACTGAATTGATACCGCCTGTATTTCTGGGTTCTGGTCATCTGCAAAAGCTCAATGTTGTCCTCAACCAAGAATGTCCCTTACTGAGGATTGGCACCTAAAAGCAGAGGCCAAAAGTCGATTGCCGTTGTTGGTCTAAGAGGCCTGCATGAGGCCTAATGACCACCACCATTGGAAATTTCTTGATACTGTCCAAAAACAATAGCCAAAAAGCATCCACCTCTGATGCCCATCCTGCTGGCTTTCTGAAAAAAAGTGTACCTTTTTCCTCCAGGAATTTTCTGCAAGCGCTGCTTACATCCACTGAATTAAGATGACTATGTGCAAACAGTAAGGCCTATTGTAGCATATAGGAGGGCGGGTATCACCCCTGCTCTGTAGGCCATGAGCTTGGGCTGGGTTTGAGATCCTGTTTTTCGAACACTCTTTTCCTCAGCCGGCCGAAGGCAGCACTGGCACACAGAAGTCAGTGTTGGACTTCGCTATCGATGTCCGTCCTTGCTGATAGTAGGCTCCCAAGGTATGGGAAGTGGTGCACATTGTCCAAGGTCTCATTATGGATCTTGATAATCATGGAGCAGTACTGTGTGGCGGGGGTAGGTTGGTTAAGAACCGTTGTCTTAATGATGTTTAATGTAAGGCCCAGACTCTCGTATGCTTCAGTGAAGGTGGCAACGATTGTTTGGAGTTCGGACTCCGAGTGTGCACAAATTGTAAGCGTCATCTGCACATTGTAATTCAATGACAGAGGTTGGAACAATTTCCTACTTGGCACCTTCCACCCTTGGCATCTTCCACCCTATGTACAGTAGGCACCTCAAAGCACTGGAGAAGTACCATCAATGCTGCCTCTGCAAAATTCTGCAAATTCATTGGCAGGATAGGTGCACCAACGTCAGCATTCTCTCACAGGCCAACATCCCCAACATCAAGGCATTGACCATGCTCGATCAGCTTCGATGGGCAGGTCACATTGTCTGCAATCCCAATACTAGACTCCCGAAACAAGCACTCTACTCCGAGCTATGTCACGCCAAGCGAGCCCAAGGAGGGCAGAGAAAACGCTTCAAGGACACCCTCAAAACCTCCTTGAAAAAATGTAACACCAACTTCCCACCAACTCTTGGGAATCCCTGGCCCAAGATCGCTCAAAGTGGAGGAAAAGCCTCCGGGAAGGCGCGGAACACTTCGAGTTTCTTCACTGGGAGTACACAGAAGCCAAATACAATCAGTGGAAGGAGCGTACAACAAATCAAGCACCCCACCCACCCGTCCCTCCAACGACCATCTGCCCCACCTGTGACAGAGACTGTAAATCCTGCACTGGACTCATCAATCACCTTATAACTAATTTTAATGTGGAAACAAGTTATCCCCGACTCCAGGGGACTGCCTAAGTAGAAGAAAGCCTACTATCTGTAGGCACCCCTATGTTTGGTCCTCACCACACCAAGACCTGGGAAAATGAGACTGGAGGTTTGGGTCACATTACTCTGAGCTCACTATAATAATGCAAGTGTTCCTGCTCCTTGGGAAAATCCCCAGAAGTTTGAAATTTATTATCATTGTGGGAGACAATAATCATCTAACTGCTTCCTGGAAATTTCAAATCAGGAGTTTTAATCATGTCGGTTCCTTCTTTCAATTAAACTCAACTCTTCGAATTAACCAGAAGAGCCCTTTTATTTAAACCGAAAATAATTACTAGAACATCCCGGATTTTGAAAATCCCACCATTCAGTTTGAAAAAAGAACTTTCAATTTAATACAAGCAAAACAATTACACAGTATTGTTGAAGCTTGAATTATTCCACTCTCCAACCTTAACCAACATGATTTACACTGTTGTATTGAAATAGGCTTGATATACAATCTGAACACCAGTTGCTTTTTAAACTGTTTGTGCTGTGATTGGATTTAAAGGAACAGCCACAAAATTAAAAAGCTGCAAAAAATGAGGAGCCAAAGAAAGAGTGGTTCAGTCCCAGGCTGTAAAAGAGAGTACCGAGGCATTATTCTGTTAAAGTTAAACAACTCGACCCACCAAAGTGGAAACAGCTATGTGCATTTTATATTTTGCAATATTACACAAATATAAGTTACACCAATTGAACAAAATTCCTCGGATTATACCTCTTACTCTGTACATTTCACCTTGCTATGGAATTAAGCAGCTTAATGGTTCTAACCAAGATTCACCATCATCATAGGCAGTCCCTCAGAATCGAGGAAGACTTGCTTCCACTTTTAGCATGAGTTCTTAGGTGGCTGTACATTCCAATACGAGAACCACAGTCTCTGTCACAGGTGGGACAGACAGTCGTTGAGGGAAAGGGTGGGCAGGGAGCCTGGTTTGCCGCACGCTCCTTCCGCTGCCTGCACTTGATTTTTGCATGCTCTCGGCGACGATACTCGAGGAGCTCAGCGCTCTCCTGAATGCACTTCCTCCACTTAGGGCGGTCTATGGCCAAGGACTTCCAGGTGTCAGTGGGGATGTCGCACTTTATCAGGGAGGCTTTGAGGGTGTCCTTGTAACGTTTCCTCTGCCCGCCTTTTGCTCGTTTGCAGTGGACGAGTTCCAAGTAGAGCTCTTGCTTTGGGAGTCTCGTGTCTGACATGCGGACTATGTGGCTTGCACAGCTTGGGCTCAATTTTCCCCAATGCCATTTTTTGGCATATTGCAGGAGTTACATCTGTTTTTTTTGGGCCCGACTACTCCAAAAAAATAACTAGCAAGTTTCCCCGTTCTATTTTTTGAAATTGGCACCCCGCAGCCTGTTCTTTAATTTTGGGGGGTAGAGCCTAATGTCTGCGCCGAAAAAACGATTCCCCCCCCCCCATTCTGCGCATGCATGAAAAAAAAAATGTTTTTGATGTGATTGCTATGGGCGCGCATGCCCAGTACAGCTCCCGGTTTGCATTCGGCCATTTTTAAAGAGCCGGTTTGTGTGACAACTTTAATTCTCATTGGAAAAATCAGAACTGCAATACAAGATGCAACGCTGCTCAAGGACCAAGAATTTCTCACAGGATGAAGTGGAGACACGAGTTACTGTAATTGAAGCCAGCTGGACACCAGCAGGAATGACAAAATGCTGGAACCAACTTGCAGAAGATTACTGTGCAATGGTGACCATCCCGAGGTCTGGAGGCCAGTACAAAAAGAAATGGCAGGACCTTGGTCAAGTAGTTAGTGTAAGTAATATTTTCATTTATACACTGGATTTGCAATTGTAAATGTGACCGTCTGTATATGTCCCACCCAGCAAAAAAACACTCTCTCAAAAAAATTACATTTTCACCTTTGCAGACGAGGGTGGCATACAACAAAAGGAAAAGAACTCGAACAGGATGAGGCCCGGCAAATCTGCACCCACTGACACCCTTGGAAGACAGGGTCGCTGCTTTGATGGGTCCTGCCTGGAGAAAAGCAATCACCACCGCACAAGCTGGGCCCACACTTGAGGGAGAGGGTAAATCCTGCCAATTCCACAGTCTGGCATGCTAAATATTAAGTACTGCGCGGGCTAGCCATGCTTCAGTTTATGGGGATGTCTCCGTCAGCTACACATTGGTTGATGCAATGTACTATCATTCACAGTGGTCCTTCAAATAAGCCTGCTGCCTGCGCTGTGTGAGCCTACTCATGACACTTTGCCCCTCTTCTGCTGCTAACCATTTGTCTGTTCTGTTATATTTTGCAGAACTTGAGGCTAACCCTGACGGGGCTGAAGCCGACGAAGAAGAAGATTCAGATGCGACGAGCCTGACAAGGTGAACATCTTCCAGACCAAGAGCATAGGAGTGAGGGGGTGGGGCAGGGGGAGGTGATGGATGAAGCCCCCACTGTTGGTACGCACTCTGGAGGATGTGCAGGTGCCGCCCATTAAGGTGCCAGCCCTTTCCTGAGTGGTACGAGTGTTGCTGGGGCAGTCCATGGTTTCCCACAGTCTTGATGCTGGGGATTCCAGTGGGGTGCAGGAAGGCACACCCAGGGTCCCACCGTCTGAGGCTGCGGGTCCCAGTGAGATGCAGTGAAGCACACCCAGGGCCCCACCCTCCAAGGCTGTGTGTCCCAGTGGGATGCAGCGAGTCACACCCAGGGTCCCACCGTCTGAGGCTGCGGGTCCCAGTGAGATGCAGTGAGGCACACCCAGGGCCCCTCCATCCAAGGCTGTGTATCCCAGTGAGATGCAGTGAGGCACACCCAGGGCCCCTCCATCCAAGGCTGTGTGTCCCAGTGGGATGCAGTGAGGCACACCCAGGGCCCCTCCATCCAAGGCTGTGTGTCCCAGTGGGATGCAGCGAGGCACACCCAGGGCCCCTCCATCCCAGGCTGCGGGTCCCAGTTTTGGGGCGCGAGCCGCACCCTTGAGGAGGAGGGGAAGGAGACTTCGACCACGCTCTTCTGAAGTGTAGGATCCAACAGATGTGGTTCAGATGATGGCAATGAGTGCAGAGAGCATTGACTTTACACGATCACTCCTGGACACCATCAGTGGGGTGGGTGATGAGGTATCGGGACTATCGGCAGAAGTAACAATACTCTCATGAGAATGGGAACACTGTGCGGGCACATGAGGGAGGGAATATTGCAGGTTGTTGATACACTGTTGGTCAACATGAGGGAGGGAATGTCACAGGTAGCTGATACACTGTCGGCGAACATGAGGGGGGGAATGTCAGAGTTAGCTGCTGCAATAAGGAAATATACCCTGTCCTCGCGGCCATTGACAGAATAAACTGCCATTCCCACTCTAATGCCCATACCAGCCTCCGAAGAGGCCCAAGCCGAGCCTTCCAAACAATCGCCTGCCCACGGCCCCCATCAAGAAGTGCGCATTACCCGAGATGTTCGAAAGAATAAGCTTGGTACCAACCCGAGAAATACTGCGCCACTGCCTGCGGGCAGGGATGGAGTAAACAAAACCAAGCTCAGTGGGCGGTCTTCGAGTAAGGTGGAGGAGAGATGGGCGCAGCCTTTCTGCTGTTGTTATTGTTATTATTATTGTTGTTACTGTTGTAACTGTTCTCAATTAAAAGTTTTTTGTAAGTTATGTAAATTTATAAGTTTAAAAGTTTGTAAGTGATCTTAAAGTTTGTAAATGATTTTAACTGAAAACGTTAAAGTTTGATACAAAAATATTTTTATTAAAGTTAAGTTAAGTACAAACAAATGTTACATTTTTGAATAAAATATATTTTAAATTATAACTGAATCATTTCCATTATTTGTTCCATTATTAACGCAACTTTTTGAACTAAAGAAGAATCATTTCCATTATTTGTTCCATTAACACAACACAACATTACAGAACAGGTCCAAACAGTAAACATGATCCATTTGGAATAGTTGCCGCTGAACCTTCAGGCAGCAAAGTATTAACGGATAAGCTGCTGGTGAATGGCTCGAGCAATCGTTAAAGGGACACGACGGCCCGCTCTCCTCCGCTGTCGTGCTCCAGGTTCACGTAGTTGCATGGCTTCCTCGTCCTCCTCCTCCTCATCTGCATCTTCCTTCTCATCATCAGCAACTCTCACCTCAAGTGGGTCTTCTACTACCAGCAGCTGCTGCCTCATGATGGCTAAATTATGCAGCATGCAGCACACAACAGTGAACTGACTGACCATCTTAGGGGAGTATTGCATGTAGCCCTTCTGGCTGCTGCTGAAACATGGCAGATATAGCGCTCTCATGTAGGATGAATGTATCATGGGGGCTCCCAGGGTATCTTGCATCAACTGACATGCATGTTGTCACACATGAGCTGCACATTCATTGAAACATAGAAACATAGAAAATAGGTGCAGTTGTAGGCCATTTGGCCCTTCGAGTCTGCACCACTATTCAATAAGATCATGGCTGATCATTCACCTCAGTACCCCTTTTCTACTTTCTCTCCATACCCCTTGATCACTTTAGCCATGGAGTGAAAGCCTTTTCTGTTCCTGTACATCTTGGAATCCTCCAAAGGTGCTCGCAAGGTGCTGTGGGTACAATCAAAGCAGCCCTGTACTTTTGGGAAGGCAGCAATCCTGGAGAAGCCTGTAGCCATGTCATGCATTGCCTGGGCGATCATGGGGAACTTTACGTAGTCATTCCTCCGGGCATATAGTGTAGCAATCACCTGCCGAATGCAGATATGTGTTGCATGTTGAGAAATGGTGCACACATCCCCAGTTGAGGCCTGGAATGATCCAGATGCACAGAATGAAAGTGCAGCTGTAACCTTCACTTCAACTGACAAAGCAGTCTTCCTGACACTTCTAGGTTTCAGGTCTGCTTTTACTAACTCATAGATTTTGGTTACAACCTCTTTGCAGAAATGCAGCCTTCTCAAACAGTCTGCATCACTCAGGTGCAGATATGAACACCTGACTCGATATACCCAACATGGGTAAAGCCTCCTGCCCTTCATCATACGTGCTCTGAGCTTCCTCATGTGATGACATTGAATCAATCATCTCCTCCGCAGCACCATCATGCAGCAGGCTTGGCATTGTCAATATTGCCCCCATAATTAAATTTAATTGTACCTTTGCAAGAAGCTCAAAACAGCAGGACAAGGAGTTAAAGCTTCTCTGCTCTCTCTCTCCCCAAGGTCGAGACCTTAGTATGGACCATACCTTGGTCTGCGCATGCACAATAGGCTCACTTAGAACAGGAAGCTAGGCGTTCAAATGAGGCAACAAAGTCTAATGCAATTCTTAAATTTTAGATATTTTTCAAAGTACCACCCCATTACCGACCGAACGTCTCCTCACCGGGTTCCGGGCTCGAGGGTCGGCCGGCAGAATCATTCTTTCGCCCGGACACAGGGGCTCAGCATCCTCCACCACCTCCTTCCCCCCACCACCCTGGACTTCTATTGAAGCCATGCCCCGAGCCCTTGTGTCCGGACAAGGGAAAGATTCTGCCGGCCAACTGTCCGACCCTCAAGCTCGGAGTGGCATTTTGAACAAAATCTAAAATTTTAAAATTGCATTAGACTTCCATTTTTTCCATTTTAAGTTTGAAAAAAAATTAAGCTTCATGATGCATATTTCTTGACTCCCTCCAAAACTTCGCATAAAAACAATGGCGTCTTTCTGCGCCGATTTTTTAATGTGCGCTAGTTTTTCTTAAGTGCCCAGAATATTTTTTCGGAGTGGTCAAATACGCCGTCCAAGGAAAAATGTAAGTTGGCCAAACTTGTATAAATCTGAAAAACGGGAGCAAACATCAGATTTGCTATGATGCAAAAAAAAACTAACCTAAAAAAATTGAAACTAACAGTTACGCTGGTGCACAAAGTGACGCGCGCCAAAAAAAACAGTGCAAATCTGGGGGAAATTGAGCCCTCTAGCGTTAGCTTGCATCATTTGCAGAGAGCGTACAAAATTGATGGGCAGAAAAAGACCTGGTCCATCAAGCATGCTCTATACCACGATGGCCTTCCCTCCACACCGCTCCCTCCCACCCAGCCCCCCCCTCCCACCCCCACCTCACAACAATGCAATCTCCCGGGAGAGGCAACAAAAAAAGAAAAAACCCAGGGCCAATAAGGGAAAAAAAACAGCCAGGGAGAAGTGGTGCCTTCCCCATGAGGCCATACATACCGGGAGCTTGATAAAGGGCCAGAAGAGGCCCTGTATGGTATATTTTTACATTTTTTAAGTATCCTTGTGGGACAAGGGGTGCAGGACTGATCCTCCAGGCCCCGCAAGGAAACCTCACTTGCCCCTGCCCCAATCATGATTGCCTCTGGACTACACACCACGTACCTGACTGCCGGGGACAGTTCCCACGGGTCCCAGTGATGGCCTCCTACCTCCCAATTCCTGCTCCCACCCGCAGTCCAGGCAGAAATTCATGCCGAGTTTGAGCTGGAGTCTTGGGCTGAGTGTGGACATAAGGCCTGAGTGTTAAAATCTCTCCGAATCTCAGATTGAGAGTATTTTGCTGGGAATGACTTGTTTATGTAAGCAGACCAGGTTGACCGATCTTGAAATTAGTCAGGATCTGGAGGCTCTGTTTTCGGCTAATTAAATTGTACATGATCACAGCATTAAAAGGAACCCAAAGCCCATGACAACGTGTAAGCACCATTGAAATAACATTCTTAGCAATAATTCCTACTATTGAGTTGTTAATCATCTCTGACATCAGAGGTTTATGGACTGGATAAGTGTTGGAGAATTCCCCCACAGTCTTTAGTTCAGCAGGAAGCGTCAACTCCATGGATGAACTGAGATTTGCATTATTCATGTGCAGCATTGCACTGGAAGATCCATCAAGGGGCTGACTTGACCATGATATCTGTTCATTAAGATACATTTTTAAAAAGTTTACTTACCTTGTCTTCAGCAGTCTCCAGCTGTGCATTTAAGTATCGCTGGTTAGGCCATTGTAGACCAGGAAAAAAACAGTTGGAGTTTGTGCAGAGCAAGACCCGTCTAATTTTTGAACAATTTCAGATCGGGGTCGTAAAACAGATATTAGGCCCCGACCAGCATATGCAAAGGGCCTAATGCCTGTTTCAGGCAGGCGCCCAGGACGCCTAAATGCCACTCAATCCAAATCACGTTCAGTGCAAATTGGGTGAATTGCAAAACATTGAAGGTTATACCTGACAAATGGATACACATATATCAATTTATCCCCATATCATTTTAGTAAATATGTAGCAGAATTTATGATATGAAATAGGAAATTGAACATAAATAAAGAATAAGAAGAGGAGATAGAAAAAAGATAAAGTCGACGCAGTAGTGGTCCGAGCTTTTGGGTTCAAATTGAGTTGTGTGATGTAATGAACATATATATGAAATTCTTTGTCTACTATTTTAACCCATTTATAGATGAATTAATGTATTTCTTGAAGTAGTAGACAGTGGGATTTCATAGAAACACACTAATATGTTTGTTTCTAAACATAGTACAGTATAATTTCAACCCATTTGACTCTAATGCTATCTGAAACACTATGCAAGTCTGGCAGTCTTATATCATACAAGAGAAAAGCAAAATTTGGGGATTAAAACAAAAATAGACTGTACACTGGAAGCAAATTAACTTCAAAGATGTCTATGACATTTATTGTAACCAAAATATAAAAATTCTTACAAAAATGTGTATTCTCCATGGCTGCAGCTGCCAGAGTGTCTTTGACAGTCCTGTATGAATTCATGAATAAGTATGGAACCCCTGGTTTTCGGTCCCTGTTTCCTTCACAACATCATCAAGCATAATTACTGCTGCGGGTTATTCAGAATGCTCCTGTCTTTATTCATTAGATTTGCAAGGAACGAGGAAGAAGAAACCGAATGCCACCGGCTCCTTCTCAATTGTGGAAAAATCATCACAACTCAGTCACTTCAATTGAACTGAAGGGAAGCTTGGTTTCAGGGTTTTGATTTTTCTGACTTTGTGCCAATTTAAAAATCACATTTGGCTTCGAAACCATCAATAATTTGAGATTAGGTAAAATGTCACTGTTGTCTTGTTTACCTATTTACTTTTTATTTTTCTAATTACTACTGGCATCTATTTCGAGCACATTGGTTCCACTCCATTAAAACCATTTTATTCTCTCTGCTCGCATCAGCATTTGTTCCATAATAAATGCCTTGCTGCTGAGATCAAATGCTTTTGCAGAATGGAAGACACCGACACAACAGATACCTTGAGCTTGCTTTGCATATTATACTAAAAATTAATTTGGGGTCTGTGGATTGTTAATTTTTAGTACACCAAATGAGATGCATTCGTCATTGTTGCCATTTTTACTAAATAAAAGCAGCTTTCCCTGATGAAACTCAGCAAAGTAGCATATGAAATCTTGGCAAAATTATTACTGCATGTTAAATGGCTACTGGAACCTGCTTTACTAAAGTCCTGATGACAATTTTCAAAAGTTTTACATTAAGGAGGGAAAGAAGTATTTTGCTTCCTTTTGCAGATAATAGGAGATTTTTGAGGTAGGAAAATGGGAGGCTTTATGAACCAAATATTTTATTTAGGACTGCAACCTGACTATTTTCCAGTAGAAATGACAAGATCCACATTGAAATATTTTTGCTGCTCACCATTTTAAGTCAGGCATTAAATACATTGAAGTAGCACAGCTCCAGTGCAGTGTACATGGAGAACAATCTGGAGGTTAAACATAAGTTTTTTAAAGTTAGAAATTAGACACAATGGTGCAAAAAAGCTGAATTCGAGCATTATTTTGAAACAAAAGCAAAAGGGTCGATTTTAACTTGAGGCAGGAGAGAAACTGTGCATCCCTGCCCATGTTAGCTCCTGGGGTCATTCCAATAAAACTCCAAAACCAGCAGGAATAACATCAGGGCTGTCGAGCAGGAGCAGAAATTGGTTTGGGTTCCCAAGAATGTCGAGGACACAAGTGAACAGTTCCCAGTGTGAAGTTAGTGGTGGGGATGGGGTGTGAATGAAGCTGCTGGTGCTGGGAGAGAGCAGGCAATGAGATCCTACAAATCCCTTGGGAGGACAGACACACCAACATTACTGTCCTTGACCAGGCCAACATCGCCAGCATTGAAGCACTGACCACACTTGATCAGCTCCGCTGGACAGGCCACATTGTCCACATGCCAGACACGAGACTCCCAAAGCAAGCGCTCTACTCGAAACTCCTTCACGGCAAACGAGCCAAAGGTGGGCAGAGGAAACATTATAAGGGCACCCTCAAAGCCTCCCTGATAAAGTGCGACATCCCCACTGACACCTGGGAGTCCCTGGTCAAAGACCACCCGAAGTGGAGGAAGTGCATCCGGGAGGGCGCTAAGCACCTCGAGTCTCATCGCCGAGAGCATACAGAAATCAAGCACAGGCAGCAGAAAGAGTGTGCGGCAAACCAGTCCCACCCACCCTTTCTCTCAATGACTATCTTTCCCACCTGTGACAGTGACTGTGGTTCTCGTATTGGACTGTTCAGCCACCTCAGGACTCATTTTAAGAGTGGAAGCAAATCTTCTTCGATTCCGAGGGATTGCTAATGATGATGTTTCCTGTCAGGTCATGCTTGTGACATATTCTTATGACACCACTAAGAAGAACACTACACAAGATAGCTCTTAACACAAAAACTATCATCATGTGGCTTTGCCACATGATCCTTTATTATTTACATCAGCAGTTGCATTACCACAGTAGTCCAGCAGGTGGAGCAATAGTCCACGAGAGAGAACTCTATTGCACTTCTCCCTCCTTAATCGTTATTATCATAGGTAGTCCCTCATGGCCGAAGATGACTTGCTTCCACACTAAAAATGTACTCAGGTAACTGACTGATCAAGCAACATGAGTACTCAGGTAACTGTCCATAACAAAATAATCATCATATATAACTTGCATGCTTATACACAACAAAAAATATGAAATTATTTTGCCATATTTGCAAATCAAACTTAACCACTAGTTTTCTGTTTCAAAGAGGATACCTTCGCTCTCGAACAGAACTTTTCAACTTGTTGTCGAACTTAAACTCATTCTAGGCTGAGCCTGTGGAAAGTGTTCCTCTGAGGGATGCCCTTGATCTACATTTGAACTCTCAACAACTTCAGACTGTTTGTCTGCCTGACTCGGACTCAGACTTAAATTCTGACCTTCTCTTGGATTTGTTTCTAGTACATCTGATATAGGATTTGCCATTGGTACTCTACTTGTAACAAGACTATCTGACTCATCAGAAATAATCGAATTGTTCCAACTTTCAATTCCTTCCACATCTGTAGGTAAAATGTGATCAATGTGGACAAACCTAACCTTTCCATGATCAAACATCTTGACCAAATATGTGCGAGGCCCACATATCTTCACCACTCTTCCTAGCAATCACTTTAACCATTTATGGTGATGGTTCTTCACTTTCACCTACTGATTCAATTTCACACTTCTCTCTTACTCTACTTCTATCATGATTCTCTTTCTGTCTTGAATGTTTCTCTTCTACTGACTGAAAATGTGATGTATTTGCAGCCAAGCTTTGTACCATGCATTGTATCATGTAATTACATGTAACAGCCAACAGATGGGGAAAACCCAGGAGGCACACATTACTGCACCTCGTGCTGCCTCCCTATATAAAGCAGGCTCCTCCTACAGGTTTCACTTTTGGAGTTTACATTAAACCTAAAGGTGACAAGGTGATCAGCTCCAGCAATGGGCCACGTGTGATTTATATAGTGATAAGCATATGTATCAACTGGCGACGAGAATAGGATACTACCACGCAGCTATGGCCACCGTTGACTACATCGAGCATCGGGGGAGACTGGGATGACTTCATTGACCAGCTGGATCAATGCTTTGTCGCGAAAGACTTAGAGGGAGGCGCGAATGCCAGCAAACGCAGGGCTGTCCTCACGGTCCGTGGATCACGGACATACGCATTGATCAAGGACCTACTGGCCCCGACGAAACGAGCTGAGAAAACTTATGAAGAACTGTGCGAGCTAATTCGAAATCACCTAAAGCCGAAACGCAGTACATTCATGGTGAGGTACCATTTCTACATCCACCGGCGCGGGGTAGGCCAAGATGTGGCAGCGTTCATCGCTGAGCTAAGGCATCTTGCTGGGCCAGTTCTTGAAGAAATGTTAAGAGACTTCTTTGTTTTTGGAATCGGGCACGAAGGGATTTTCCACAAATTGCTATTGGAGGAAGACTTGGACTTAGCCAAAGCCACCTTGATTGCTCAGGCATGCATGGCCAGAGAGGAAGAAACAAAGCTACTCTACTCACAACTTTGGAATTACCCAGGGCCAAACACCGTGAATAAGCTAAATTCGCCGGCAGACAGGAGAAGTGCCCCCAGCTGGGCTAATGCAACCCTTTGCTCGACCTGAGATGACTCACTCACCAGAACAATGGACTAATGTGATGAGCCCCTCCACAGCGCCAACAGCTTGCTGATAGACTTGCATGTGAATGTAAGTCCATCAGCAAGCTGTTGGCACTGTGGAGGGGCTCATCGCGCAAACCAGTGCAGGTTCAAACAATATGTCTGCAAGAGTTGCTCAACGATGGGGCACCTCCAACGAATGTGTAAACGTTCTACAACTCGATACGTAGCGGAGGATGGGAGGTCAAGCGTAGATCCTGTGGATCATGCAGAGATGACCGAGGAGGAAGAGGTACATGGGGTGCACGTGCATGAAGTGCATACCTTTACCAACAAGAGTCCCCCGATTATAATGAACGTTAAACTGAACGACATACTGGTACTGATGGAACTGGACACGGGTGCAAGCCAATTGATCATGAGCCAGAAGGCCTTCAAGAAGTTATGGGCAAACAAGGCACACAGGCCCAAGCTGAGCCCGATCGACACCAAGCTGCGCACCTACACCAAAGCGATTATCCCGGTCTTAGGAAGTGCACTGGTTCAGGTGCTGTATAATGGTTCTGTGCATAAATTGCCACTATGGATTGTTCCTGGTAACGGACCCACGCTGCTTGGCAGAAGCTGGCTACGGAATTTTAACTGGAAATGGGGCGATGTAAAAGCATTATCGTCGGTGGAGAAAGCCACGTGTGCGCAGGTCTTCGACAAGTTTCCGTCACTGTTCCAGCCTGGCATCGGCAGCTTCACAGGGGCCAAGGTGACAATTCACCTCAGCCCAGACGCAAGACCCGTTCACCACAAGGCCAGAGCAGTCCCTTACATGATGCGGGAGAAAATAGAAGTCGAGCTAGATCGGCTTCAGCCAGTGGAATTTAATGACTGGGCCAGTCCCATTGTCCCCATTCTTAAAAGTAATGGGACAATTAGAATCTGTGGGGATTATAAAGTAACCATAATCCAAGTATCGTTACAGGACCAGTACCCGCTACCCAAGGTGGAGGATTTGTTCGCGACCCTATCGGGCGGAAAGCTATTTTCGAAATTGGACCTCACCTCGGCGTACATGACCCAGAAGCTGGCGGAATCGTCCAAGAAGCTGACGTGCATAAACACACACAAGGGGCTATTCGTATACAACCAGTACCCCTTCGGGATCCATTCAGCGGCTGCGATCTTCCAACGAAACATGGAGAACCTGCTGAAATCTGTCCCAGGATTGGTTGTCTTGAAAGACGACATCTTGATCACCGGACCACGACACCGATGAGCACCTCCATAACCTGAAAGAGTGCTACGCCGACTAAATCGAGTAGGTCTAAGATTGAAATTAAACAAATGCGTCTTCTTGACACCAGAGGTGGAATTCCTGGGAAGGAGAATCGCGGCAGATGACATCAGACCCTCAAACTCCAAGACAGAGGCAATCCAGAAGGCCCTGAGACCACGCAACACAACGGAGCTGCGCTCGTTCCTAGGACGACTGAACTACTTTGGTAACTTTCTGCCTAGGCTGAGCACTTTGCTTGAACCATTACATGTACTGTTCCGTAAGGGTGATGACTGGGTCTGGGGTAAAAATCAAAAAACTGTGGAGTTCCCTGATGAATGCCTCCCTGCCCTTCTGGGGCATAACTTCCCGTCTGCTTCATTGTAGGCAGTTGGCTTGGATGGAGAGCTCATCCATCCATCTGTTGAACGGTCTGACCTCCTCAGGACATGCTCCGTGTGCGGGCACCCAATCCCCAGTCAGAACACATCTCTTAATCAGGGATAGGAGGGGATCTCTGTTTGTCCAGATTTTGATCCGGCGGGCTGTGATGGGGGAGTCTGCGCTGTCAAAGGCATCGACAGCCATGACCATCTCGGCACTTTGCTCCGCTGCCCCCTCAGTGGTGGCCAGTGGAAGCCTGCTGAGCGCATCAGCGCAATTTCCAGTGCCGGGCCGGTGCCGGATGGAGTAGTCATAAGCAGCCAGTGTGAGAGCCCATCGCTGTATGCGAGCAGATGCATTGGCATTGATAGCCTTGCTGTCTGACAACAGGGATGTTAATGGCTTGTTGTCCATCTCTAGTTCAAACTTCCTACCAAAGAGGTACTGATGCATTTTTTTTACACCATAGACACATGCAAGCGCTTCCTTCTCGACCATGCCATATCCCCGTTCTGCTTGAGAGAGCGATCTGGAGGCATAAGCTACAGGTTGTAGTTGACCCTCAGCATTGCTCTGCTACAACACGCACCCAACCCCATATGATGATGCATCACATGTCAGAACCAATTTTTTACAGGGGTCGTACAGGGTACAGGGTCAACAACTTGTTTGAACAAAGTAGGTTTCGCGCCTGATCAAAAGCCCGTTACTGACAGTCCTCCCAAAACCAATCGCAACCCTTACGCAGGAGCACGTGTTGCGGCTCCAACAACGTGCTCAAGTTCAGCAGAAAGTTCCCGAAATAGTTCAATAGTCCCAGGAATGAACGCAACTCCGATGTGTTGCAGGGCCTGGGTGCTCATCGAATCGCCTCTGTTTTGGATTCGGTGGGCCGAATCCCATCTGCAGCAACCCTCCTGCCCAGAAACTCAACCTCAGGAGCTAAGGACACAAATTTAGACTTCTTGAGTCGCAGGCCTACCCGGTCCAGTCGGCGTAGCACCTCCTCCAGGTTGTGGAGGTGTTCCTCGGTGTCTCGACCCGTGATGAGGATGTCGTCCTGGAATACGATTATTCCAGGAATGGATTTAAGCAGGTTTTCCATGTTTCTTTGAAAAATCGCAGCCGCTGATCGAATGCCAAACGGGCACCTGTTATAAATGAACAGTCCCTTGTGCATGGTGATGGTGGTCAGTAGTTTAGATTCGTCGGCCAGTTCCTGGGTCATATAGGCTAAAGTGAGGTCCAACTTGGTAAACAACTTGCCGCCTGCCAGTGTGGCGAAGAGGTCCTCCGCTCTCGGGAGTGGGTATTGATCTTGTAGGGACACCCAATTGATGGTGGCCTTGTAATCGCCACAGATCCTGACAGAGCCATCCGCTTTTAGGACGGGAATGAAGGGGCTTGCCCAGTCGCTGAATTCGCCCTCTCTCAACATCCGGTCCAATTTGCTCTCGATCTTTTCCCGCATCACATACGGCATCGCTCTGGCTTTATGGTGCACTGGCCTGGCGTCCGGGGTGATGTGTATTACTACTTTGGTGCCTTTGAAAGTCCCGACGCCAGGTTGGAATAGCGAATCGAATTGTTGTAGGACTTGTGAGCACGATCTTCGCTCCACAGATGACATTGCGTGACCATCCCCCCATTTCCAGTTCATCTCGGCTAACCAGCTCCTCCCCAACAGTGCGGGACCATTGCCCAGGACAATCCAGAGCGGCAGCCGATTCACTAACCCGCTGTGTGTGACAGCCATCATTGCACTGCCTGGCACCGGAATGATTTCTTTAGTGTAAGTCCGTAATTGTGTGTCAATACGTGCTAATTTGGATCTACTGGCTTTAAGTGGCCATAGCTTCTCAAATTGCTGAACGCCCATGAGAGACTGGTTGGCCCCAGTGTCCAGCTCCATGCATACTGGGTAATGCCCCCAGGGAGGCCCCGCTCAGCCCATGGCCCTGGCTCACCAGGCCATGGTCATGCATTCATGTTGACTACGCAGGCCCGTTCATGGGAAAGATGTTCCTTATTGTGATCGATGCATACTCGAAATGGATCGAGTGCATTATTCTGAATTCATGCACGTCATCCACCACCGTGGAAAGCCAACGTGCGATCTTTGCAACCCACGGCTTGCCGGCCATCCTGGTTAGTGATAATGGCCCATGTTTCACAAGCTATGAATTCCGAGAGTTTATGTCGGGCAACGGCATCAACCACGTCAGGACTGCGCCGTTCAAGCCGGCCTCCAATGGCCAGGCGGAACGTGCGGTCCAAATCATTAAGCAAGGAATGCTCAGGATTCAAGGACCCTCCTTACAATGCCGCCTATCGCGTCTCCTGCTGGCCTATAGATCCCGACCGCACTCGCTCACGGTTGTCCCGCCTGCAGAGCTACTAATGAAACGGACACCCAAAACTCGGTTGTCCCTCATTCACCCAGTCCTGAACGACATAGTTGAGGGCAAGCGCAAGTCACAAAATGAGTACCATGACCGAAATTCGAGGGGGAGATGTATAGCTATAAATGATCCTGTATTCATCCTCAATCATGCCATGGGGCCCAAATGGCTTGAGGGCATTGTAATTGACAAAGAGGGGAATAGGGTTATCGTGGTAAAACTCAACAATGGTCAGATATGCCGTACGCATCTGGACCAAGTAAAAAAAAAGGTTCAACATCGACACGGAGGTACCTGAAGAAGACCATGAGATGGAGCTCACAACACCGCCAGTGAACGAGCAACAAGAGCAATCAGAAGAATGCACAGTCCCTGAGATCAGCCCGGACAGGCCGGAATCACCACAGGTGACGGACACTCACGTCAGTGTCCAACAACCAGAGCCCCAACTGCAGCGCTCCACGAGGGAGCGTAGACCACCTGAAAGACTAAACCTATGATCCCAATAAGACTGTGGGGGGTGGGGGGGGGAGGGGAGGTGATGTCATGTATGTAACCGCAATGTAACACCACTGTATTACTGTATACACTCAACCAAGCTGCACACCTTGTCCACAAGGGGTGAACTTGTGGAAGACACACCTTACTTGATCACACAGGAATAAAAAGGGAGGTCCCAAGCAGGTCATCGTCTTTGGAGTTCTGTAAATAAAGAGTTAAGGTCTCAGAGTGACCTTGTCCCCAGAATGTGTTCGTGTGGTTTCATACTGTAGAGTAAGGACTTTACATACAGCTGTAACAAGACTTCCCTGCTTTTATACTCCATTCCCTTTGCAATAAAGACCAAGATTCCATTGGCCTTCCTGATTACTTGCTGTACCTGCATACTATCTTTTTGTGTTTCATGCACAAGTACCCCCAGGTCCCGCTGTATTGCAGTACTTTGCAATTTTTGTCTATTTAAATAATAACTTGCTTTTTTATTTTATTTTCTGCCAATGTGCATGACCTCACACTTTCCAACATTATACTCCATCTGCCAAATTTTTGCCCACATACTTAGCCTGTCTATGTCCTCCTGCAGCCTCTTCATGTCCTCCTCACACATTGCCCTTCCTCCCATCTCTGTATCATCAGCAAATTTGGTTAAGTTACACACAGTCCCCTCTTCCAAGTCGTTAATATAGATTGTAAATAGTTGGGGTCCCAGCACTGATCCCTGCGGCATCCCGCTCGTTACTGATTGCCAACCTGAGAATGAACCATTTATCCTGACTCTCTGTTTTCTGTTTGTCAGGAGGGACGGTTGAGGAGCAGTGGCAGACATTTAAGGAGATATTTCATAACATGCAACAAAAATATATCCCAATGAGAATGAAAGACTGTCAGAGAAGGGATAACTATCCATGGCTAACTAAGGAAATAAGGGAGGGTATCAAATTGAAAACAAAGGCATACAATGTGGCCAAGACTAGTGGGAGGCCAGAGGATTGGGAAATTTGTCAAAGCCAGCAGAAAACGACTAAAAAAATGATTAAGAGAGGGAAGATAGATTATGAAAGTAAACTAGCTCTAAATATAAAAAAAAATAGGAAGAGTTTCTACAGGTACATGAAAAGGAAAAGAGTGGCTACAGTAAAGGTTGGTCCCCTGGAGGATGAGACTGGGGAATTAATAATGGAGAACAGGGAAACGGCAGAGACGTTGAATATTTTGTACCGATCTTCATGGTAGAAGACACTAAAAACATCCTGTAAGGGATAAGGGGCTAGAACCTCCATGTTTGAGGTTATCGCCCAAAAATGGGCGTTATTTCCGGCGTGTGCAGTAAAAAAGAGTTTTCAGATCGCCAGCTTCTTGCCCATTCTCAAAATACCTCGTCTACATTTTTGAAAATGGGCATTACCATGAGCGATCTCAAATGGGCGGGTAGTGTTAAATTTTTTTGACCTTCTGCTATAAAGTGTGGCCATCCTTAGCAACGGCATGGCAATGCTCAATTCCCGCGATTCTGAAGGTCAAGGGTCATCATGCGCAGAAGAGGAGACAGAGATAGAGGGAGCTCAGAGGGACTGAAGGCGTGGCTGGGTGTGGTGTGGCTGCTTTGGGAGGAAGGAGGGAGACTTTAGAGCTTCACAGCAAGTAGGCAGACAAAAAATAGCTGTTACCACATATTTGACTGATTTTGCCCTATAATGGAGGGAGAGGAGGAGGCATCACAGCACACTGTGGAGACTGATGCTGGAGAGAGCAGTGAGGTGAGAGAGGAGCACATTGGAGGCCGCAAAAGAGCCAGGAGGTTCTCGGACGAGGCAAATTACTCCCTCCTGCAGGAGGTCGAGTCATGCTGGGGTGATTTGACACAGGGAGGGCATGGGAAGCCGACCCCAAAAGCTTATCAGTGGATATGGACCGAGATAGTAGAGGTGGTCTCATCGGCAACAAACGAGGTGCGTGAGGGCAACCAATGCCGCAAACGATGGAATGACCTTGACATTGATTTACATGTACTTATGCATTTATATAATTTGATTTGTAATAGTCATGAGTAACTATCAGCAGATGTGAGGTCTTGCACTTTTACTGGGAATGTTTTTCTCAAAGCCTGCAATCACGGCGCACGTCTTTAGGTAAAGAATGATAATAATCATGATTACATCTATGTGTTCTATCAGTCTCTGTGACAGTACCTAGCAATGATATAATGTAATGTCGTCCTGTTACCTTTTACAGAAGAAGCTATCGACTATGAGGTCCATGCAGAGGCGAACGGGTGGGGGGCCACCAGTCCCCAGTGACTTCACAGAGATGGAGGAGCGAGAGCTAGCACTTGAGGGGAAGCACCCCCGGACAGCCCCAGATCCAAGTGATGCCACGTGATTAAAGCTTACACCATTGCGTAATGTAAAGTCAATAGATGCCACACCAATAGCTATCGACCAATCATATGTGATAAATGATTTCTAAAAGTGTCATAGAAATAATGCTGGCCTAATGAAAATCATTGCAATGCACAATGAGTTCATGGTGATGAATGTGATGTCTGCAACGATTTTGAGAGCGGTGGTGCTTTTGTCGTGCATATGCTGTGTGTAGCGCTGGACTCACCGTGTCACCCTAGCATTCACTTCTCCTCTAATAACCTCATTTGTGTCTTACAGCTCAGCTAGCAGCGGGGCCCCAGGCAAGGCCACAGAGGCCAGAAGGTGGGAGTGTGTGTCAGGCGTCGGCGGATGATCCTACTTCATCTGGTGTTGAGGAGCTCCGATTGTTGCCCGTCAATCTGCTGGGTCTGTTCTCGACTGGTGAAAGCGCGGACTTCGAAGAACCTGCATCACCATGCTGCAGAACCCATACCACCCCAAGGCCATCTATTGGTCCTCCGGTCATTCCTGCCTCCACTCCAAACACCTCTCCACAGGGCACCCCATTTGTCCCCAGGACGACGCCGACCCTGCGGAAGTCACATGGACACGTCAGGTCTGTTCCACGAGCTCCACATGAGAGCGGAGAGATGGTATGATTGTCCAGGAGGACTGTAGACATTGGTGACCAGCTCATCGAAGCTTTGGGGGGCATATCCCGACAGCTGGCCACCATGACCGAGTACATTCCGTGCATGGCGGAGTCCCTGGATGCGACAGCCAGGAACACTACTGCCACAGCCCTCCAGTGGTCCCAGAGCACGGCACTCCAACCCTAGGTCTCGCAGCACCACTGCGAACGACAGATGAGTGCAAGGATCAAGATCCTGCTTCTGCATCAGAGAATGTTGCCCAATCAGCAACCCCACTCGTGTACCCATCCAACCAACGCATCTGCCTTCAACCCCCTAATGAGGCACCGCGTGAGGAGCTCCTCGGCCAGGTGCCATGGAGCGAGGAGGGGAAGGGGTTGAGGTGGGGAGAAGAAGGAGAGGGGGGAAGGAAAGTGAGGTGCATGTGCACAGGTGATGGCTATGTTATATCTCCATCTGGGTGTATGCAATTTGTTGCAATGTACGGGGGCTGGGGACCACCTTCATGCTTTGCCTTTGTATTCTGTGTAGCTGGGCATGTTGATCGAAACATAGAAACATAGCAAAGAGCTGCAGGAATAGGCCATTCGGCCCTTCGAGCCTGCACCACCATTCAATATGATCATGGTTGATGATGCAACTTCAGTACCCCATTCCTGCTTTCTCTCCATACCCCTTGATCCCTTTAGCCGTAACGGCTACATTTAACTCCCTTTTGAATATACCTAACGAACTGGCCTTAACAACTTTCTGTGGTAGAGAATTCCACAGGTTCACAATTCTCTGAGTGAAGAAGTTTCTTTTCATCTTGGTTCTAAATGGCTTACCCCTTATCCTTAGACTGTGACCCCTGGTTCTGGACTTCCCCAATATCGAGAACATTCTTCCTGCATCTAACCTGTCCAATCCCGTCAGAATTTTATATGTTTCTTTGAGATCTCCTCTCATTCCTCTAAATTCCAGTGAATATAAGCCTGGTCGATCCAGTCTTTCTTCATATATCAGTCCTGCCATCCCGGGAATCAGCCTGATGAACCTTCGCTGCACTCCCTCAATAGCAAGAATGTCCTTCCTCGGATTAAGGGACCAAAACTGTACACAATATTCAAGGTGTGGCCTCACCAATGCCTTGTACAACTGCAGTAAGACATCCCTGCTCCTATACTCAAATCCTCTCGCTATGAAGGCCAACATGCCATTTGCCTTCTTCACTGCCTGCTGTACCTGCATGCCAATTTTCAATGACTGATGTACCATGACGCACAGGTCTCGTTGCACCTCCCCTTTTCCTAATCTGTCACCATTCAGATAATATTCTGCCTTCCTGTTTTTACGAGAAAAGTGGATAACCTCACATTTATCTACATTATACTGCATCTGCCATGCATTTGCCCACTCACCTAACCTGTCCAAGTCACCCTGCAGTCTCTTAGCATCCTCCTCACAGCTCACACTGCCACCCAGCTTAGTGTCATCTGCAAACTTGCCGATATTACATTCAATTCCTTCGTCTAAATCATTAATGTATATTCTAAATAGCTGGGGTCCCAGCACTGAACCTTGTGGTACCCCACTAGTCACTGCCTGCCATTCTGAAAAGGACCCATTTATTCTTACTCTTTGCTTCCTGTCTGCCAACCAGATCTCTATCCACGTCAGTATCCCCAATACAGGTGTTTTAATTTTGCACACTAATCTCTTGTGTGGGAACTTGTCAAAAGCCTTTTGAAAGTCCAAATATACCACATCCACTGGTTCTCCCTTGTCCAGTCTACTAGTTACATCTTCAAAAAATTCTAGAAGATTTGTCAAGCATGATTTCCCTTTCATAAATCCATGCTGACTTGGACCGATCCTGTCACTGCTTTCCAAACTTAGAAACATAGTAACATAGAAAATAGTTGCAAGAATAGGCCATTCGGCCCTTCGAGCCTGCACCACCATTCAATATGATCATGGCTGATGATGCAACTTCAGTACCCCATTCCTGCTTTCTCTCCATACCCCTTGATCCCTTTAGCCATAAGGGCCACATCTATGCGCTGCAGTTACATCTTTAATGATTGATTCCGACATTTTCCCCACTACTGATGTCAATGGTGGAAAAAGTGGGATGTGGGTGGGTGTTGGGTGTTATTGGGTGTGATAATTATGATTTCAGACCAATGTTGGTATTAAACTTTTGTTATTGAACATAACCTTGTTGCACATTGTCTCAGATAGCTGGACCATTACACACTGGTGATTCCTTACCATGGAAGGGTTAAATATAACTTAACATCAATCAATGTAAACTTTAACTGGCACCAAAGTGATGGGCACCATTGATGTCTGGGCTGCACACACACAACAGTATGTCAGCGTTGTCACTCACATCAGCCCCCTTTCAGTTACATCTTTCCGATATCAGCTCCTCACGTAAGAGTGGGATTTAACAAATGCCAGCCACGCCGCTGGCATTCATTGCAGTAAGTTCCACTTTTTGTGGGCGTTTTTTTGAGCGAGCGATATTGTGGCCGATATGTGTGCGAGGTGGTGAAATTAAACATGGGTGATCTCCATGGCAGCTAGTTTGAGTAAATATGCTCTTTATGACAAAAAACAGTGGCCAAGCATTAATATTGAATCTCGGCGTTAATTCCGTGCGGAAAGTAATCCTGGGCGATATTATGGGCGTTGAATTCGCCCATTCTGTTGATTCTGCCCTAAAAGAGTGGGCGGACAATGATATTTTTTCTCGGCGTTAAGCCCATTGGGAAAATAATGCTTGGTGATAAGTCTCCTAAAAAAGCTCGTCAGTTTCCATTTTGTGTCAGAATGGGCGATATATGGGCGTTATACGTCACTTCAGCGGTTAAATGGGCATTAAGTGGGCATTAAGCATGCAAAGAAAGTGGAGGTTCTATCCCATAGAGTTGTAACAGGCAAAGAGCAGACAGATAGATGATCAGAACACAATGCTGAAGGTAGTGAACTAATCAGTATTAGGAGGGTCTGAGGAATCGATGATGGTATGGATTATAACTACGTATTGTATGTAAAACTTGCTTATGTAGGTATAGCACACTTATAACAAATTAAAACTGTATGGTGAATTCATCCTTAACCTTAGTAACACATAACAAGACAGCAGAAGTCAGCAATTACACTTTTGATTAGAAGTCTCTGAGGAAGAGATAAGAAAGCCAGTATTTTGGAACAGGCAACATATAGACTAAGGCAAAGTGCAAATCACTGAACAAACACAATTAACATATGATAGGAGATGGACAATTGCATGTACCACTCAGAGCCAGTCTGATAAGAGACGACAAATCAATGTAACTCTGCTGATAGCAATAGACCTACTGATAATTTTGTTGGAGGGTAGCCCCTCTCCAAAAACTGTATAAATTATACTTGAAACCTCTTGTATTTTGAAGGTTCCATGATTGAACTTTCCCTTGCAGTTGCTCGAAATAAAGCCGGTTGAACCTAAGATTTTGTTTGTTTGATTCCGTGGTCGTTATACGGAGAGCGAGGGCGAGTTGTCGATTGCCTATATCAGGTAGTCCGCCCCGAGGTAGAGAAGTCTTCCTTTTACCCCAACAGAAAGAGCAGGTGTCAATTGCCTATATCAGGTAGTCCACCTCGAGGGAGAGAAGTCTTCCTTTTACCCCAACAATTGGCACTGCGAGCAGGGTACAGACCCTCCGACTTGGATGATGTGACAGCTTACAATGGCAGTGAGTATGTCTTTGTACCACCTGCAACTGTAGCATTGATAGGGAAGGAGGTAATCTGTATAAAGAATTAGAAGGGGGTAATCTGAAGAACAAAGTTATAGTGAACCACGGAAGGACGAAAACCAAGGTAGGGGATAGGTGTATTGCTTGAAAAAGAAGGAATACAACCTAAAAGTGGGGTGGGACCCCAGGATGTTTAGGAAAACTGGAGAGTGGGATAAAATGAAGACCAAGGCGGGTCTCTGAGATATGGACCAAAAGGGTCCTGGGTATATATGGCAGGAAAGACGAAAACGAAAACTAAACACTTAAATTGCGGAGGAACCAGATTAGGGAGGCAAGTAGTATTGTTAGTCCAGCCAGATGTTCGAGAGGTCCAAGGGCTTGGAAACAGTACATAGAATCTAGTTGAGTGGGAAATGTACCCAGATGAAAAATGGCATGCATTAAGTTGCTGAAAAAAAACATAGGATAAGCTGTATTGAATGAAAATTTGGTGTGAATGTCTGTCTTTAAGTGAAAGTGTTCTCGTGTAAGCTTTCTTGACTGTTGAGTAAGTTGTTGGAAAAAACATAGTATAAGCTGTATTAAATTTACAAAGGACAGCTTATTTATCAAAAGATAAAGATACAAAAACTAATTGAACGTCTAATTGGAAAAAAAATGTTTGCGATTGTCTTATGTAGTTTTAATTAACAAATTCACGGAAACACAGGCCCTTTGTGTAAAATGTTTGTTAGATACAAAAATTAATTCGAAGAAAGTTGATTTAAATGGAAAAAGACGTAACTTACTGGATACTAGCTGATATTGGCTGTGAAAAAGGTATTGGTTTAATTGGAGGGTAAGTAACCAATGAAAGCCGAACTTTCATAATGGCCACAGTGAAATTTCAGCTTTGTTTCAAAGTATGAATATTGGAAAGGAGATAAAAGACACTCTATGTTGATAATGATTTTAAATTACGAGAACGTTTCATTGCAGTAAAGGAGATTTAAATTTCGAGTTTGAAAACCTTTTTTTAAGATGGACGGTATTTATCGAGGAAAAGTCCCGAACAGTCTAAACAAGCAGGAGAGGGTGTTGGAGATAACGAGGGGAAAAGATCTAAGCTGTGCGAGCTCAGCAAAGGAAGGAAAAAAACTGGGAATTAGAAAATATGTTGCTACAGAGGATAGATTTTTTTTTAAGTTGGAACTGGCGTGGAAGCTTTAGCTTTTGTGTCGAGAGAAATAAAACACAAGATTTGCTCAGTGAACGGGACCTTAAAAAACAAAATGCTGGAATGTATATAGCTTGTGTGAAAATGTAAACAGTGTGGCAGTTTCCCTGATTGTTTTGACTATGATTTACAGAGCTAAGAAAAAATAAGCTCTGGCCTTGAAGTCACAGTGGCCCCTTCTAATTTATTTTATTTTATTTTAAATTGGATTTCAGTAAACAAAATAGCTGTTATAAATGTGTGGTCTTGTTTTAAATCAATTTAAAAAAATCTTTGGTAAGTATTTGAATTTGAAGTTTAGAAACAATTGGTGTTTAATCTAAAATGCTGTCTTTCCCAATGAGAAGGTTTTATTTAAAGCTAATTACAGCTTTACTAATGATTTCTGCTGTTTTAACGATTCCTAATTTCTGAGTAAGTTTTGAAGGCACAAAGACTTGGGGAAAATTCTGATATCAGGAAAGGTTTAAATGATTACGTGACGTCACGTAATGATGTCATGCCTTCTTACAAACCTGCAAAGGAGTTAACCCTTTCCATTGACAGCTGTTTTGTACGGGACATTATTAATTTGGGTTTCTTAATAAAAGAAATGAAAAAGCAAGGATGGCAGCCAGAAGACTCACCTGACAGACAGAGGAAATGATGGGATAGTCAGAATAAGAATAAAACGGAGAAAGCCTATGTAATAATACTCACCTACTACAGAGGACCGATAAAAAAAATAGATACTCAAACAAAACAAATTCAAGAGTTAGAAGCTAAGATAAATAAGCTGGAAGAGATAAAAGACGGGACCGGACGGAGAGTGCAGTGCACAGCCGTAGCAAAAAATGCAAGAATTGGAATTCCTCAAGCACAGGATGTTTAAAGACAGGCTAGTAGAAGCCCATCAAAAGATAATAAAGTTGGGAATTAAAGTGGGTGGGGGATATCAGAAAGCAACCCTAAGTGAGATGGTGCTATTAGAAGTACAGCGGGTAATGCTACCTGCTCAGTTTTGGTGCTGTCAGAACACAGAGGGCATATATTGGGCATCGATACCTTAAGGGAGATAGGGGTACTGATAGATCCCCAACGTAACCGGATCATTTGGGGGGATAGGCACGAAAACCAAATTAAGTTCGAACACCCGGAACATCAGCAGCAACGAGTGGCCAGAATAACCCTAATCCAGCCCGAGTGGGAAACAAAGGGTGTATGGGGTAGCGTGTGCCAATTATACCCGACTCTGTGGGCACAATACAAGCAAGATTTTGGATTAGCAGAGATACCACCCATCAAAATTCCCAGACCCATACACAAAGCTCACTGACAGTACCCATTAAGACCTGATGCTGAGGTAGCAATCTGTCAGATAGTGCAGGAATTAGAGAAGCAAGGGGTAGTGAAACAGGTAATAGCCTCCACCAATTCACCTGTGTGGCCGGTAAAGAAACCCAACAGGTCTCACCGACCGACTATCGATTATACCGCCCTGAATAAGGTGACGCTCTGAGAACACCCAATAGTGGCAAGTCCGGCCACAATTTTTAATGGCCTGAATCCAGAACATAAGATATTCACCGTGCTGGATATAGCGAATGGATTCTGGACCATACCCTTAGATGAAGAGTCCCAAGGAAAATTTGCCTTCACCGTAACAGGAAAACAATATGCATGGACCAGAGTGTCACAGGGACTCCATAATAGCCTGAGCATGTTTCGTCGAGTACTGTCAGGAATTTTGGAACCGGTAGACATAGGAGAAGGAAGCACCCTTTTGCTGTATGTGGATGATATCTTATTGTCTCCAGCACAGAACAACAACACGTACTAGCTTTAACTATAGTGCTCAGAGCTCTACAGAGTGCGGGATTAAAAATAAATCCTAGGAAGGTGCAGGTGGGAAGGAGCGAAGTAACATATCTGAGATACATAATATCACAAGGGAAGGGACAGATGCCTGAGGAGAGGAAGGAAGCAATTCGATCAATGTCCAGGCCAGGAACCGTGAAAGGGGTCAAGCAGGTACTAGGTCTATTCAACTACTGCAAAAAAAAATCAAACAAGCTCTCACAAGTGCTCCAGTCCTGGGATTACCCAACCAGAATAGGTCCTTTCACATCTATACCCACCACAGTAAAGATCATTACATGGGGACAAGTATAGGCCAGAGGCATGGTAATGTTGGGACACGTACCCAGCATACCTTAGTAGGATTGCTTAACACAAGAAGGCTAAAACTGATATCCGTCACATGAAGGGCTAGGTGGGAAGCAATGCTCTTACCCCCTAATGGGATGGTAACAATAAAACACGAGGATATTGCTGAGAAATTAGTGGAAGCCTCCTTCCTACCCCAGGTGTGTGCCATGGGCAGACGAGGCAGCCAAGCGAGTGGCAGAGACAGGTACACTGGCCGGGGAAACCCAGATCGGAGCATGTACAATCGAGCTTGAGGAAGTAAACATGCTTAAGGTACTGGGAGAAGCCACTTCACAGGAAAAGGAGGGGTGGAAACAGAGAGGGGTCCAACAAGGGACCGACGGGATATGGAGGAAAGATGGGAATGTGGTGGCCCCAGAATGTATCCAGGGGAGCCTACTAAATTTATACCATGGGTATGTCCATAAGGGTAGAACCAACATGATAAGCTCAATGTCCAGATGCTGGTGATGGAAAAGAATGGATAGAGATATAGAAAACCACTGTAGAAGGGGCCTGACATACGCAAAATAGAACCCAGGGGGGAAAGTAAGGAACAGAAGGCCTAAATATCTCAAAAGGACTCTGGTGCTCGTAGGAACAATGTGGGATAATTCAGCCTCATATCAAGGACAACAGGCTGAGGGACGCAAGGCCTGTATTACAGGGACTCGGGCGACATTAGTTGTTATATAGATCAAAAACACTGATGGTGACGGATGGAGCAACAGTAGACTTAAATAACGGGCATGAAACAACATAACAAGGAAACAAAACAACATTGGGGATGGGCCAGTAATACGGGACGAATAATTAGTGGGAATAAGACCGCGGTGTGTTTTATAATCAGGAGGGACAGAGATACTGCCCCCGGGGGAAGGGGGCTACAAGTTTCACTCAACATCTATGAATGGTGGCGGAGGGATATACCCCGAGATAGACCCACCAACACGGCACCACCCACTACATTAGCAACAGTGAGCACTACCAGGGCCCCGACCATCACACCCCCAGCGCCACAAATGTGTCCAACTATAAACGCTGGGGCAAAAGGGGAATTGATAAGGCAGACCAAGGATAAGATACACTTCAGGGTACGTCAGCGAATAATTACTGAATTCCTAAATTTAACAGACTGAACCATCTCCAACTTCTGCAGGTCAAACACCAGAAACCTGTATAGAAACCTGACCCTGTGAGCACTTAAAGGTCCTGAATCAAAAACCATGAAGTTTAATGTGGAAATAGGGTCAAGTAAAAAGCGAGACCGGGGAAAAAGAGGGATACTAGAAAAGGTAGGCGGGGCTACGCGGCGAGATACACGGTGGGATACGTGGCGGGGGTTGCGACGGTAAACACTATAGATGATCGAGTTGATGCCCTAACACAAACCTTACAGGGATTGTTGGAGAGAAATGTAAGAGAAACTCGCGTGTGGTACCATGACAATCCAGAAATGTAACTGAAGGGAACAACAGTACTAAGAGTCTCAGCATAGACGATTGTTATAAAAATAACCAAGTTGTTTTATGCCGAGATCCAATATGAATTATCAAAGATGACTGTGGATACGACCAAGTGCATGGGTGCACCTTGAGTATCACCCCACTTACACAGGACTACGAAATTATCGCTGTTCCATGAGGAAATGGAGATTGATGTGTGAGCACCACGGCAACTGAAATGAAGAAATGAACACCTCATGTACCCTTATGGATACAGACTTCTGCTTTACTCCACTTGACGAGACAGATATAAACGGGTTTATTATAACCCCTGAACTAAAGGAGGAAACCATCGATGGGACAATGATGGACATTACCTGAGGACGTTATGCGAAGGCCATCAGGCCGCAAGGAAAACCGATACTTGAACTGAATGAGGAACAAACTCGCCTGAATTGGACACCATTCGACAACATAGAGAAGACCCCAGGTGGAGAAAAGATAGAAGAAACAGAGGATATCCCAGGTGGGGCATAATTCGAACACAGAGAAAATGTTGGTTAGAAAGGACTTATACACGAACTATGCTGGACTCAATTGCTGGTTGTAGTGCAAGGGAACTCATCTTGCTAGTACTATCCTGTAAAAAGGTGTAACCGCCGTAAGACTCAGGTCCTAGCCCGAACTATAGTTAAAACATTGAATAAAGGGAAATTAGATAATCCGGCAGAAAGGACTTATTTAGTATAACCTTGATGGGAAAGCCAACAAGTAGGTCCTGCAGCTCGGGAAGTAGCACTACCCAAGAGAAAGGACAATCCTGGAAACTCACCCATTAGGAATTAATTGAGAAATAGCCTATCTTGGGCATAGAGCCAAGGGCCATGAGGGGGGAGTTGTAAGGGATATAGAGTTGTAGCAGGCAAAGAGCAGACAGATAGGTGGTCAGAACACAATGCTGAAATAGTGAACTAATCAGTATTAGGAGGGTCTGAGGAATCGGTGATGGCATGGATTCTAACTACCTATTGTATGTAACACTTGCTTATGTATGTAGAGCATACTTATAATGAATTAAAACTGTATGGTTAATTCATCCTTAACCTTAGTAACACATACAAGATAGCAGAAGTCAGCAGTTACAATTTTGATTAGAAGTTCTGAGGAAGAGATAAGAAAGCCAGTATTTTGGAACAGTTACTTCAGGCATCATATAGACTAAGGCAAAGTGCAAATCACTGAACAAACACAATTAACATGATGGGAGATGGACAATTGCATGTACCACTCAGAGCTAATCTGATAAAAGACGACAAATCAATGTAACTCCGCTGATAGCACTAGACCTATGTAAGGGGTTCTCAGGGAGTGTTGCTGTGCCTTGGGTGTCTCTCTCTGGGCTTCTGCCCTCACAGCTTATGCCTGGCCTGTGAGGTACCCTGAGTGCTGCAAGAGCACCCCTGGAGAGACTGTGTCCACAGCTTATGAAGGGGGTTTTGAGACTCGTGCGTCCCCACAGCTTATGCCTAGTCTGTGAGGCACTTGTGAGTGTCAAACACTCCTAACCCCTTCTTCCCTAGCCTGTGACACACAGTTGAGCATTTTCGAGGCGCTCCTAGCTTCCCTTACACTGTTCTGACATAAGACTCACGATCAGGCGATGTAATACAATAGATGATAAGATGATTCCAAGAGGAACTTAGGCTTCCAATTTATTTGACAAGGTGTCTCAACAAACAGCAATACACCAACAAAATTATCCCCCTAAATCCCACTAAATGGACACAACGGAAATCTTTACACAAGTTTAGCAGTACAATGCCCAACCTCCCACCCTTCCTGGCCTAACTGAGTTGGGAGTTCCGGGGACCAGAGGTTATACTCACTCCTGTGCCTTCTGCAGTCTGGTGGTTTGTTTCTTCTATCTTCGGTGTCTTCGGACACTGGTTTTCCTTCAGTGTCAAGAGGCTTGCTGGTTGTTGGATCACGAGGGCAGGGAACCATACACACTACGTCAGAAAACCCTTTTTATAGCCAGATTATCCAGCCCGCCTCTCCTGCTGAAATCGATTCTTCCCATTGGTGGGCTTTGTGATTTTGAAAAATGCAGCAGTTTTAGATTATTGCGGGTTTTTTCCACTGATGTTAACCTACTCAAGGTTTGAGTGGGTGTTGATTGCGTTGGCCTCCTGTAGCCATTGTGTAGGCCCTTGGGTTGTTTTGGGTTCCCTAGTTTTCTGAAGGTCTGCATAATTTCCTTCCATAGTGTAAACATGAGAAAGACAATAGCCCGATCATGGTTATGAGTCAGTCCCACAGTTTTCGAGCAAGTGCTCTCCCATTTGCTTGAAAGCCCCATGCTTCGGGCTGACTCTGTCCCACCATTGGCCCTCCGGTGTCCTCCCCCATCCAATCACTGCTCTGCCAAGGTCAAACTGTCTCGGTTTCAATTCACAGCACAGACCGATCCCACAACCTTTTCCTTCTGGGTAAAATGAGGGGGTTTTCATCCTCCCCTACACCTATCGATGATTTTGTTGGAGGGTAGCCCCTCTCCAAAAACTGCATAAATTATACTTGAAATCTCTTGTATTTTGAAGGTTCCATGATTGAACTTTCCCTTGCATTTGCTCAAAATAAAGCTGGTTGAACCTAAGGTTTTGTTTGTTTGATTCCGTGGTCATTATACGGAGGGCAAGGGCGAGGTGTCGATTGCCTATATCAGGCAGTTCACCTCGAGGGAGAGAAGTCTTCCTTTTACCACAACACATCCCAATAATGGATAATCAAGGGACTCTCGGTAGGGAGGAACTTAATACAATCATTGTTATGTCTTTAGATGCGCTGATAATGACTCCACAAGGTAATGTGTTGTACTTAAACTGCAGTGACCTTAGTCCTTTATTGATAACTCCAGAGTGAAGATCACACCTGGTGGCCTGCCTTTTATACTAGGCCTGACACACCTGCACTGGTAACCTACAAGTCTCCCACTGAGGTGCCCCCTGGTGGCACACCTTGTAATAGTGCAAGCAGTAACCATATAAGATAGAAACATAGAAACATAGAAAATAGGTGCAGGAGTAGGCCATTCGGCCCTTCTAGCCTGCACCGCCAGTCAATTAGTTCCTGGCTGAACATGCAACTTCAGTACCCCATTCCTGCTTTCTCACCATACCCCTTGATTTCCCTAGTAGTAAGGACTCCATCTAACTCCTTTTTGAATATATTTAGTGAATTGGCCTCAACAACTTTCTGTGGTAGAGAATTCCACAGGTTCACCACCCTCTGGGTGAGAAATTCCTCCTCATCTCGGTCCTAAATGGCTTACCCCTTATCCTTAGACTGTGTCCCCTGGTTCTGGACTTCCCCAACATTGGGAACATTCTTCCTGCATCTAACCTGTCTAACCCCGTCAGAATTTTAAACGTTTCTATGAGGTCCCCTCTCATTCTTCTGAACTCCAGTGAATACAAGCCCAGTTGATCCAGTCTTTCTTGATAGGTCAGTCCCGCCATCCCGGGAATCAGTCTGGTGAACCTTCGCTGCACTCCCTCAATAGCAAGAATGTCCTTCCTCAGGGTAGGAGACCAAAACTGTACACAATACTCCAGGTGTGGCCTCACCAAGGCCCTGTACAACTGTAGCAACACCTCCCTGCCCCTGTACTCAAATCCCCTCGCTATGAAGGCCAACATGCCATTTGCTTTCTTAACCACCTGCTGTACCTGCATGCCAACCTTCAATGACTGATGTACCATGACACCCAGGTCTCGTTGCAGCTCCCCTTTTCCTAATCTGTCAAGATACATGACATCACTCTCCCCTAAGCCTTTAGTGCAAATCACCTTCATGCATTGACTGTGCTCTGGGCTTAGCTCTATCTGGTTGACCATTGGAGGGTCGTTTCCATCTTGGGTGAGTAGGTGGTGTTTCGTTGGCAGTGGAGGTGCTAGAGGTTTCTGTTTGTGTGTCCATGACCATTCCATTCTCTGCCCCTCCCCCCGCCCCCCCCACAGATATAGATTATGCCAATGGCTCATTACATTCAAAAACATTCAAGTTCAGAAAAAAAAATTGCATTTACATCATTACATTTGTGGTACAGTTGTGAGGCAAGTATATTTGACTGGTGAGGTACATATTTGATATGTACTTGGAATCAGTACTGGTATGTGAGGACAAACTAGTACCAGAACTGCTGGATGGTGTCCAGGTAGTCTGGTGGCAGCGCGGTGCCCAGTGCTGGCAGTGGGAACCCGGTTGGCTCAAGTTGCCTGCTCTCGGGGCCTTTGCCGTTGCTCCTAGCGTCAGGCAGGTTCACAGATGCCTGTGACCTCTCTGTCCTTTCCTTGTGCCCCGGGTCGCTGCTGCTCCCTGAGGAGCAGTTGTCTGGCAGTGCACAGGGAACTGCTGACTCGCTTGCCTGGGCGTTCTTTGGTTTGGGATCCTAGCTGGTCCCGGTCCCATTTGGGAAAACCGTTGCGGGTGACCCTTCTTTCCGGGTGTAGCCTTGGTGGCGATAAGATCTGGGGGCTGTGCCTTAGGCTCCTTCAGGCTCGTGGTGGTTGGTGCCATCGGGTGTCTGAGAGGTGGAGCCGATCACGGGCAGGGTATCGATATTGGTACCGTTGCCCTACTGAGATCACTTGCTCTGCAGCTTGTATATTGGCTGCTTGTGACCACACTCCATGGTGCATAACCCTGGTCCCAGGGACGCAGGCTACTACATTGGATAGCTCGCTGGACCTGTGTGCTCCTGATGGGTGTCTGCCCGCTGCATCGACTGTGTGCAGTTGAAATCCTACATCGCACAACATTTCATTACTCATAGTAAATAACCTGTAGGTCCGATTGCGATCGCGTGATTTTCTTTGCTGATTGCATGTGCACAACTCTGATCATCAATTGCACATTTTACATCTAACTCACAGTTGCTCTTGCATTGATCGAGAATGTAGAACTGTCCCTTTAAGTATGGTGGGCTGCAGGCCTTCTTTAAGAGAGCCTTGCTATCTTTACCCCAATCCGCTTCTCCGTTTGGTGCAACATGTTGCTCCATCAGCGCTGTACCTCGTGGTATGCCCGCCGCCATCTTTTTCTTCAGCGCATCACCTCGTGGTTTGGGCAACATCTTTCCTCCATCCACGATGTCAACTGCGGTGATCCTCTTCTCCCCGGGTTCTGCCACCGAAGCTGGGAAGTTGCCTCTGGATCCGATTTTCTTTCTCCGCAGTCCTGCCACTGGAGCTTGGAAGGTGTGTTCGGGTCGTCTCAACTGCATCATCTTCGCACAGTCGTGCTGGGTGGTCTGTGCCACAGGTGCTGTACTGGTCTGCTCTCTGGTGTCAGGTCCACCCTCAAGTGAGGGCTTGCTGTGCCTCCGAACGCGGGGGATGTCGATCGCTGGATGGATGAAATCTCCCCAACTCCAATGGATCTTCTTCATCCACCTTCTTCCGAGTAGAGTTGGTCCATCACCTGCAACAATCTACAGAGGTAACTTGTGCACCGCGCCATCATGGAGTACCTTTACATCCGCACTGCCAATGACTGGGATAAGTTCATTGGTGTAGGTGCACAGCTTTGCCTGAAACAGGACCAACTTGGGTCGGTCAGCTTGATTGTCCCATAGCCTCTCAAAGGCTTCTTGATTCATTACTGATTGGTTCACCCCTGTGTCCACTTCCATGAAGACTGGAACGCCATTTATCTCAACTTCCATCCTCAATGGGGAACACTCGGTGGTGCAGGTAAACATGGGGCTGAGCCACCTCTCTGCCTATCGTTTCATAATCCGCGCTGGATTCATGGCCATCTGCAGACTCTTCATCAACACAGATTATACATTCGCTGGAGGTGGCCCTTTGTGCTGCCGCATTTACACACATAGTTTTAAAGCGGCACTTGTGAGCCCTGTGATTCCCTCCGCAATGCCAGCATGGAGCTACTCAGTTAGCTCCCCTCAGCGGACTCTGAGTTAAGGGACTCAGGGGCCTGTTCTCTCTTCCTGAGAAGGTTCACGTTCTACAGTCCAGCCTCTAAAAGGCGGCACTCTGTGCACAGTACTTGCCGGGTTTAAGTCCTGAGGATGAGTCATCTGCCGAGAGCTGCAGATCAGGGTCATGAATACCTGGCTCACGGAGATGGCCTTCTGCAGTGTGACTGTGGTATCCGCAGATAGTAGCTTATGAAGAAGGCCCTCATGGCCGATTCCAAGGACAAAGATGTCCCGCAGCGCTTCAGTGAGGTGGTCGCCGAAATCACACGGTGCCGCCAGCCTCCTGAGGTCTGCTGCATATTTCGCGATTTCCTGGCCTTTGGGCAGTCGGTGGGTGTAAAACCGGTGTCTGGCTGTAAGGATGCTCTCTTTGGGCTTGAGTTGTTCTTGGATCAGAATTACAAGCTCCTCGTACGTCTTGGTCGTTGTCTTCGCTGGTGCCAGCAAGTCCCTGACGAGGTCATAGACAGTGGGCCCACAACTGGTTAGCAGGATAGCTGCGCTTATCAGCCAGTGTGGCCGGATTGTCACTTGCCAGGTCGTTTGCTGTGAAGAAATGGTTGAGCCTTTCAACAAAGGCGTCCCAATCATCACCATTGGTGAACTGCTGCAACGTAACAAGGGTAGCCATTTTCGCGTGAAGGTCCGTAATCTCGTCGCCAATTGTTATGTCTTTAGATGCTCTGATAATGACTCCACGAGGTAATGTGTTGTACTTGAACTGTAGTGACTTTAGTCCTTTATTGATAACTCCAGAGTGAGGATCACACCTGGTGGCCTGCCTTTTATACTAGGCCTGGCACACCTGTACAGGTGACCTACAAGTCTCCCACTGAGGTGCCCTCTGGTGGCATACTTTGTAATCATGTAGGCTACATGACAATCACTATCACTAATGAAGTCGTACTAGGTAAAATAAAAAACTAAAGGCGGACAAGTCCCCTGGACCTGATGACTTACATCCTAGGGTACCTTAAGAGAAGTGGCTGCAGAGATAGTGGATGCATTGGTTGTAAATTATCAAAATTCACAGGATTCTGGGGCGATCCCAGCAGATTGGAAAACTGCAAATGTTGCGCCCCTATTTAAAAAAGGAGGCAGGCAAAAAGAAGGAAGTTAGCCTAACATCTGGCGTTGGGAAAATGCTGGAGTCCATTATTAAGGAAGCAGTTAGCGGGACATTTGGAAAAGCATGGTTCAATCAAGCAGAGTCAGCATGGTTTTATAAAAGGGAAATCAAGTTTGACAAATTTGCTGGAGATCTTTGAGGCTGTAACAAGCCGGGTGTATAAGGGGGAACCAGTGGATGTTTTGTATTTGTATTTCCAGAAGGCATTCAATAAGGTGCCACATAAGAGGTTCCTGCACAAGATAAAAGCTCACGGGTTGGGGTAACATATTAGCATGGATAGAGGATTGGTTAATTAATAGAAAACAAAGAGTCGGGATAAATGGGTCATTTTCCAGTTGGCAAACAGTGACTAGTGGGGTGCCTCAGGGATCGGTGTTGGGTCTTCAACTATTTACAATCTATATTAATGACTTGGATGAAGGGATCGAGTGTACTGTAGCCAAGTTTGCTGATGCTACAAAGATGGGTGGGAAAGCAAATTGTGAGGAGGACACAAAAAATCTGCAAAAGAATATAGACAGGTTAAGTGAGTGGGCAAAAATTTGGCAGAATGAGTATAACGTGGGAAAATGTGAGGTTATCCACTGTGGCAGAAATAATAGAAAATCAAATTATAATTTAAATGGAGAAAAATTGCAAAGTGCTACAGCACAGAGACCTGGGGGTCCTTGTGCATGAAACACAAAAAGTTAGTATGCAGGTACACCAAGTAATCAGGAAGGCAAATGGAATGTTGGCCTTTATTGCAAGGGGGACAGAGTATAAAAGCAGAGAAGTCCTGCTACAACTGTACAGCGTATTGGTAAGGCCACACCTAAAGTACTGCGTACAGTTTTGGTCTCCGTATTTAAGGAAGGATATATTTGCATTGGAGGCTATTCAGGGAAGGTTCACTAGGTTGATTCCAGAGATGAGGGGGTTGACTTATGAGGATAGGTTGAGTAGGTTGGGCATATACACATTGGAGATCAGAAGAATGAGAGGTGATCTTATTGAAACATATACGACAATGAGGGGGCTCGACAATGTCGATGCAGAAATGATATGTCCACTCTGAGGGGAAATTAAAACTAGGGGACATGGGGCTAGAACCTCCACTTTTGTGCTTATTGCCCAAAAATGGGCGTTATTTCCGTCATGGGTGTTAAAACTAGGTTTTCAGATCGCCGGCTTCTCGTCCATTCTCAAAATACCTAGTTTACATTTTTGAAAATGGGCGTTACCGCGAGCGGTATCAAATGGGCAGCAGCATTACATTTTTTTGACCTTCTGACTGTAAAGTGTGGCCGTCCTTAGCAACAGCATGGCAACGCTCGATTCCCACGGTTCTGGAGGTCAAGGGTCATCATGACTTGCGCAGAAGAGGAGACAGAGTGAGAGAGGGAGCTTAGAAGCACTGAACGCGTGTGTGGCTGTAGTGTGTGCTTGCTTGGCTGTTGTGGGATGAATGACAGAAATTCACCAGCAGCAAAAAGCCTACTAAGCACCAAGAACATAGTTGGCACTGAGGTTTTGTCCAATAAATAAGATCTAACATGGAAGGGATGGAGGAGGCCCTGGAGCTGGTAGCCAGGAACAAGAGGGCTCCCATGGTCCCGAAGCGCTGCACTGCACCCCAATGTGATGCACTCCCATTGCCAACCAAACATGAGAGTCAGCGGCAACATCTTGCTTATGGCTCAGAGCTCGTTCCCACCTCAGGACCATTCTCTCCCGTATCCATCCAAGCAGCACTTCGGCCGTCACCCGCAACCCCCCCAATGAAGCATCGCCTGAGGACCTCCTCGGCCAGGCGGCTTGGAGTCAGGAGGGTAAGGGGTAGAGGTGGGGAGGAGAAGCGGGGCAGGGGGGTGGGGGTGGAAAGGGTTGGTTTGTAAAGAAATACTGATGATTTCAGACTAATGTTCGGTTTAATGTTTTTTATTTAACAAAACCTTGCAGCACATTGGCTCAGATAGCTGCACCATTACACGCTGGTGATTGCTTAATAAGGTGGATGAATTAACTGTGCAAATAGATGGTAACAAATATGATGTGATTGGGATTACAGAGACGTGGCTCCAGGATGATCAGGGCTGGGATCTCAACATCCAGGGGTATTCAACATTCAGGAAGGATAGAATAAAAGGAAAAGGAGGTGGGGTAGCATTGCTGGTTAAGGAGGAGATTAATGCAATAGTTAGGAAGGACATCAGCTTGGATGATGTGGAATCTATATGGGTAGAGCTGCAGAACACCAAAGGGCAAAAAGCGTTAGTGGGTGTTGTGTACAGACCTCCAAACAGTAGTAGTGATGTTGGGGAGGGCATCAAACAGGAAATTAGGGGTGCATGCAATAAAGGTGCAGCAGTTATAATGGGTGACTTTAATATGCATATAGATTGGTCTAACCAAACTGGAAGCAATACGGTGGAGGAGGATTTCCTGGAGTGCATAACGGATGGTTTTCTAGACCAATATGTCGAGGAACCAACTAGGGGTGAGGCCATCTTAGACTGGGTGTTGTGTAATGAGAGAGGATTAATTAGCAATCTCATTGTGCGAGGCCCCTTGGGGAAGAGTGACCATAATATGGTGGAATTCTGCATTAGGATGGAGAATGAAACAGTTAATTCAGAGACGATGGTCCAGAGCTGAAAGAAGGCTAACTTTGAAGGTATGAGGCGTGAATTGGCTAGGATACATTGGCGAATGATACTTAAGGGGTTGACTGTGGATGGGCAATGGCAGACATATAGGGCCCAAGTTTCGGGCCGCGCCTAGAAAGGCGCAGCCCCGACCTGGGCGCCCGTTTTTCGCGCCACAAAGTGCGCCTAAAAAAAACTTCCAGATTCTCCGGCTCCTTGCTGGTCCTCTGGCCCACGGCGCGGCGCAGCACGAGCTGTGGGGGGCGGAGCTAGGTCCCTGCGCTGAAAACAGTGCCGGGACCTCTGCACATGCGCGCTACAGTGGGCACGCATGTGCAGTAGCTCCAGGTGCCCAAAACAGTGTGGGAGGGGTCCGAAGCATGCAGCCCCTAGCCCTGGCCGAATGGCCTCACTGGGGCTGCGTGCATAAGGCTGCCTCCCACGCCCAGCTCCTGCTTCCTCCAGACCTGACCCGCTCCAACCCCCCCCACAAAGGACCGCCCTCCCCCCACCCCCGACCCAACCTCCGCATCCCCCGCTCCCGACCTTCCCCCTCCCCGACCGACCATCTCCCCCCCCCCGCCCCCGCGACCAACCTCCACTCCAGACCGATCTCCCCTCCACCCTCCCGACCGATCTCCGCCCCCCCCGACCGATCTCCGACCCCCCCCTCCCCGACCGATCTCCGCCCCCGACCCGCGCTCCCGACCCCCCTGGACCCCGGACCCCGGACCCGACGCCACCTCCCTGTCAATCTGGTAAGTCTAAGCTTGCAGTCTTGGGCCCGGCCGGGCCGGGCCCGTTCAGCCTCCCTCTCCTTTCTTTCTCTCTCTCTCCCTTCTCTCTCTCTCTCTCTTCCCCCCTTCTCTCCCCCCTTCCCCTCCCTCCCTTCTCTTCCCCCCCTCCCCTCCCTCCCTCCCTTCTCTCACCCCCTCCCTTTCCCTCCCTTCTCTCCCCTCCCCCCCTCTCCTCCCTCCTCCTACCTCTCCTCCCCCCCTCCCCTCCCTCCCTTCTCACCCCCCCTCCCCTCTTTTCTCACCCCCCCTCCCCTCCCTCCCTTGTCACCCCCCTCCCACCCACCCCCTCTCCCCCACTACACCCCCTCTCCCCCACCCCTCCTCCCCCTCCCCTCCCCATCCTCCCCCTGCCCTCCACCCCTCGCTGTCAGAAACACAGACACTGACAGACAGAGAGTGAGAGACACACACAGACAGACAGACAGACAGAGAGATAGAGACACTGACAGAGACACACTGGTGGGGTGGGTGGGGGGGGCGTCCCAGCACGCTGTTGCAGGGCTCCCGGTGCTGCAGTCGGTAAGTGGAAAATGTTTTATTTATTGATTTAAAAAAAAATTATTTCTTATTAATTTTTTTTGATTTTATTGGTTGATTTATTGATGTTTTTATCATTTATTATTGATGATGGCTCTTTATTTGTAAAACTGAAGTGTTTAATGTTTGTAAACTTCCCTTTAAACCACCCCCCCCCCCCATTCCCTACGCCTAATTTGTAACCTACGCCTGATTTTCTAAAGTGCAGACAAGGTTTTTTCGAGCGTACAAAAATCTTTACTTACTCCATTCTAAGTTAGTTTGGAGTAAGTTTTCACTGCCGAAACTTTGAAAACAGGCGTAAGTGGCCGGACACGCCCACTTTTGAAAAAAAAATTCTGTTCCAAAGTGAAACTGTTCTAACTGACTAGAACTGGAGCAAACTAAATGCCGAGAATTTGAATATCGAAGATACTCCGTTCAACACCAGTTGCTCCAAAAAATCAGGTGCAACTGAGGCCGAAACTTGGGCCCTTAGTGACCGCATGGATGAACTACAACAATTGTACATTCCTGTCTGGCGTAAAAATAAAAAAGGGAAGGTGGCTCAACCATGGCTATCAAGGGAAATCAGGGATAGTATTAAAGCCAAGGAAGTGGCATACAAATTGGCCAGAAATAGCAGAGAACCCGGGGACTGGGAGAAATTTAGAACTCAGCAGAGGAGGACAAAGGGTTTGATTAGGGCAGGGAAAATGGAGTACGAGAAGAAGCTTGCAGAGAACAATAAGACGGATTGCAAAAGTTTCTATAGATATGTAAAGAGAAAAAGGTTAGTAAAGACAAACGTAGGTCCCCTGCAGTCAGAATCAGGGGAAGTCATAACCGGGAGCAAAGAAATGGTGGACCAATTGAACAAGTACTTTGGTTCGGTATTCACGAAGGAGGACACAAACAACCTTCCGGATATAAAAGGGGTCAGAGGGTCTAGTAAGGAGGAGGAACTGAGGGAAATCCTTATTAGTCGGGAAATTGTGTTGGGGAAATTGATGGGATTGAAGGCCGATAAATCTCCAGCGCCTGATGGACTGCATCCCAGAGTACTATGGCCTTGGAAATAGCGGAAGCATTGACAGTCATTTTCCAACATTCCATTGACTCTGGATCAGTTCCTATCGAGTGGAGGGTAGCCAATGTAACCCCACTTTTTAAAAAAGGAGGTAGAGAAAAAATAGGGAATTATAGACCGGTCAGCCTGACATCGGTAGTGGGTAAAATGATGGAATCAATTATTAAGGATGTCATAGCAGCGCATTTGGAAAGAGGTGACATGATAGGTTCAAGTCAGCATGGATTTGTGAAAGGGAAATCATGCTTGTCAAATCATCTGGAATTTTTTGAGGATGTTTTCAGTAAAGTGGACAAAGGAGAATCAGTTGATGTGGTATATTTGGACTTTCAGAAGGCTTTCGACAAGGTCTCACACAAGAGATTAATGTGCAAAGTTAAAGCACATGGGATTGGGGGTAGTGTGCTGATGTGGATTGAGAACTGGTTGGCAGACAGGAAGCAAAGAGTAGGAGTAAATGGGTCCTTTTCAGAATGGCAGGCAGTGACTAGTGGGGTACCGCAAGGTTCTGTGCTGGGGCCCCAGCTGTTTACACTGTACATTAATGATTTAGACGAGGGGATTAAATGTAGTATCACCAAATTTGCGGATGACACTAAGTTGGGTGGCAGTGTGAGGTGCGAGGAGGATGCTATGAGGCTGCAGAGCGACTTGGATAGGTTAGGTGAGTGGGCAAATGCATGGCAGATGAAGTATAATGTGGATAAATGTGAGGTTATCCACTTTGGTGGTAAAAACAGAGAGACAAACTATTATCTGAATGGTGACAGATTAGAAAAAGGGGAGGTGCAACGAGACCTGGGTGTCATGGTACATCAGTCATTGAAGGTTGGCATGCAGGTACAGCAGGTGGTTAAGAAAGCAAATGGCATGTTGGCCTTCATAGCGAGGGGATTTGAGTACAGGGGCAGGGAGGTGTTGCTACACTTGTACAGGGCTTTGGTGAGGCCACACCTGGAGTAATGTGTACAGTTTTGGTCTCCTAATCTGAGGAAGGACATTCTTGCTATTGAGGGAGTGCAGCGAAGGTTCACCAGACTGATTCCCGGGATGGCGGGACTGACCTATCAAGAAAGACTGGATCAACTGGGCTTGTATTCACTGGAGTTCAGAAGAATGAGAGGGGACCGCATAGAAACGTTTAAAATTCTGATGGGTTTAGACAGGTTAGATGCAGGAAGAATGTTCCCAATGTTGGGGAAGTCCAGAACCAGGGGTCACAGTCTAAGGATAAGGGGTAAGCCATTTAGGACCGAGATGAGGAGAAACTTCTTCACCCAGAGAGTAGTGAACCTGTGGAATTCTCTACCACAGAAAGTTGTTGAGGCCAATTCACTAAATATATTCAAAAAGGATTTGGATGAAGTCCTTACTACTAGGGGGATCAAGGGGTATGGCGAGAAAGCAGGAATGGGGTACTGAAGTTGCATGTTCAGCCATGAACTCATTGAATGCTGGTGCAGGCTAGAAGGGCCAAATGGCCTACTCCTGCAACTATTTTCTATGTTTCTATGTTTAACATCAAAGGGGATAATCACACTTAACTTCAATCCACTTAAACTTTAACTGTCACCAAGGTGGTACGCACCATTGATGTATGATCTGCACACCCAGCAGTGTGTCAGCCTTGTAAATAACACCAACGTTCTTTTAGGCAAAGCGATAATTGATGAGCTCCTGACAAAAGGCTCTTGCAGCTATCATGCCACCATGGGCCCTTTCATGTGGTCTACAGGGGGGCATGGCTTCAGCGGCCTCCTCTTCCTCTCTCTTGGGAGGTGGACTGTCAGACTCATCAGGCAATTCTTGTTCCCTCCTGATAGCCAAGTTGTGTAGCATGAAGCATACCACCACGATTTGAGCTACCTGCTCAGAGTGGTATTGAAACTCACCTCCTGAGTGGTCCAACTATCTAAGATGCTGCTTCAGCACGCCAATGGTTTTTTCCACGATATTTCGAGTTGCTCTGTGGCTCTCATTGTATCGCCTCTCGGCCTCGGTGTGGGTGGCGAGGCCATATCCTTTGTCCCCAAGCATGCAGCATTGACCTTGTGGCTGATTGTTAAACAAGTCAGATACAGTGCTCTCACGCAGGATGTGAGCATCACGGATGCTGCCCGGAAATTGAGCATTCACTGCCAGTATAATTTGCTGGTGGTCTACAACCAGTTGGACATTCAAGGAGTGGAATCCCTTGCAGTTCCTGAAAATCTCAGCATCCTGAAAAGGTGCCCACATCGCAATGTGCATACAGTCTATTGCTCCCTGCACCTTGGGGAAGTTTGCAATTCTGGAGAATCCGAGAGCCATCTCTGGTCATTTGGGAAGCTGATAAAGTCTCTCCTGCATGTGTACCTGTCTAATGCAGCGATGTGTGGCATGCTGAGAAAGTCCGCAAATGTCTCCAGCTGTGTCCTCAAAAGAACCCGAGGCGTAGAACGACAGTACCGCGGTGACTTTGAACTCGATGGACAGTGCAGTACTGATGGTGCTGGTAGGCTGCAGATCTGCCTTTACCAGCTGGCATACCTCAGTGATAACCTCTTTGTGGAAGCGCAATCTCCGAAGGCAGGTGATGTCGGGCAAGTCGAGGTAAGAATGCTTCTCCTTGTACTTGCGGGGGGGGGCGGGGGGGGGGGTTTAATGTCTGGTCCTCCTCATCTGTCTGTCATAGAAACATGGAAACATAGAAAATAGGTGCAGGAGTAGGCCATTCGGCCCTTCGAGCCTGCACCGCCATTCAATGTGTTCATGGCTGAACATGCAACTTCAGTACCCCATTCCTGCTTTCTCGCCACACCCCTTGATCCCCCTAGTAGTAAGGACTACATCCAACTCCTTTTTGAATATATTTAGTGAATTGGCCTCAACAACTTTATATGGTAGAGAATTCCACAGGTTCACCACTCTCTGGGTGAAGAAGTTTCTCCTCATCTCAGTCCTAAATGGCTTACCCCTTATCCTTAGACTGTGACCCCTGGTTCTGGACTTCCCCAACATTGGGAACATTCTTCCTGCATCTAACCTGTCTAAACCCATCAGAATTTTAAACGTTTGTATGAGATCCCCTCTCATTCTTCTGAACTCCAGTGAATGCAAGCCCAGTTGATCCAGTCTTTCTTGATATTTCAGTCCCACCATCCCGGGAATCAGTCTGGTGAACCTTCACTGCACTCCCTCAATAGCAAGAATATCCTTCCTCATTAGGAGACCAAAATATACACAATACTCAAGGTGTGGTCTCACCAAGGCCCTATACAACTGTAGTAACACCTCCCTGCCCCTGTACTCAAATCCTCTTGTTATGAAGACCAACATGCCATTTGCTTTCTTAACCACCTGCTGTACCTGCATGCCAACCTTCAATGACTGATGTACCACGACACCCAGGTCTCGTTGCACCTCCCCTTTTCCTAATCTGTCACCATTCAGATAATAGTCTGTCTCTCTGTTTTTACCACCAAAATGGATAACCTCACATTTATCCACATTATACTTCATCTGCCATGCATTTGCCCACTCACCTAATCTATCCAAGTCACTCTGCAGCCTCATAGCATCCTCCTCGCAGCTCACACTGCCACCCAACTTAGTGTCATCTGCAAATTTGGAGATACTACATTCAATCCCCTCGTCTAAATCATTAATGTACAATGTAAACAGCTGGGGCCCCAGCACAGAACCTTGCGGGACCCCACTAGTCACTGCCTGCCATTCTGAAAAGTACCCATTTACTCCTACTCTTTGCTTCCTGTCTGCCAACCAGTTCTCAATCCACGTCAGCACACTACCCCCAATCCCATGTGCTTTAACTTTGCACATTAATCTCTTGTGTGGGACCTTGTCGAAAGCCTTCTGAAAGTCCAAATATACCACATCAACTGGTTCTCACTTGTCCACTCTACTGGAAACATCCTCAAAAATTCCAGAAGATTTGTCAAGCATGATTTCCCTTTCACAAATCCATGCTGACTTGGACCTATCATGTCACCTCTTTCCAAATGCGCTGCTATGACATCCTTAATAATTGATTCCATCATTTTATCCACTAGGCTGACCGGTCTATAATGCCCTGTTTTCTCTCCTTCCTTTTTTAAAATGTGGGGTTACATTGGCTAACCTCCAATCCATAGGAACTGATCCAGAGTCTATGGAATGTTGGAAAATGACTGTCAATGCATCCGCTATTTCCAAGGCCACATCCTTAAGTACTCTGGGATGCAGACCATCAGGCCCTGGGGATTTATCGGCCTTCAATCCCATCAATTTCCTCAATACAATTTCCCGACTAATAAGGATTTCCCTCAGTTCCTCCTTCTTACTAGACCCTCTGACGCCTTTTTTGTCCGGAAGGTTGTTTGTGTCCTCCTTCGTGAATACCAAACCAAAGTACTTGTTCAATTGGTCTGCCATTTCTTTGTTCCCCGTTATGACTTCCCCTGATTCTGACTGCAGGGGACCTACGTTTGCCTTTACTAACCTTTTTCTCTTTACATATCTATAGAAACTTTTGCAATCCGTCTTAATGTTCCCTGCAAGCTTCCTCTCGTACTCAATTTTCCCTGCCCTAATCAAACCCTTTGTCCTCCTCTGCTGAGTTCTAAATTTCTCCCAGTCCCCGGGTTCACTGCTATTTCTGGCCAATTTGTATGCCACTTCCTTGGCTTTAATACTATCCCTGATTTCCCTTGATAGCCACGGTTGAGCCACCTTTCCTTTTTTATTTTTACGCCAGACAGGGATGTACAATTGTTGTAGTGCATCCATGCAGCCTCTTAATATCTGCCATTGCCCATCCACTGTCAACTCCTGAAGTATCATTTGCCAATCTATCCTAGCCAATTCACGCCTCATACCTTCAAAGTTACCCTGCTTTAAGTTCTGGACCATGGTCTCTGAATTAACTGTTTCATTCTCCATCTTAATGTAGAATTCTACCATATTATGGTCACTCTTCCCCAAGGGGCCTCGCACAATGAGATTGCTAATTAATCCTCTCTCATTACACAACACCCAGTCTAAGATGGCCTCCCCCCTAGTTGGTTCCTCGACATATTGGTCTAGAAAACCATCCCTTATGCACGCCAGGAAATCCTCCTCCACCGTATTGCTTCCAGTTTGGTTAGCCCAATCTATATGCTTATTAAAGTCACCCATGATAACTGCTGCACCTTTATTGCATGCACATCTAATTTCCTGTTTGATGCCCTCCCCAACATCACTACTACTGTTTGGAGGTCTGTACACAACACCCACTAACGTTTTTTGCCCTTTGGTGTTCTGCAGCTCTACCCATATAGATTCCACACCATCCAAGCTGATGTCCTTCCTAACTATTGCATTAATCTCCTCCTTAACCAGCAATGCTACCCCACCTCCTTTTCCTTTTATTCTATCCTTCCTGAATGTTGAATACCCTTGGATGTTGAGTTCCCAGCCTTGATCATCCTGGAGCCACGTCTCTGTAATCCTAATCACATCATATTTGTTAACATCTATTTGCACAGTTAATTTATTATGGATACTCCTTGCATTAAGACACAACGCATTCAGGCTTGTTTTTTTAACACCCTTTGTCCTTTTAGAATTATGCTGTAGTGTGGCCCTTTTTGTTTCTTGCCTTTGTTTACTCGGCCTTCCACAATTGATTTTTACATTCCTACCATCTGTTTCTGACTCCATATTACTTTGTTCTGTCTCGCAGCATAGGTTCCCATCCCCCTGCCATATTAGTTTAAACACTCTCGAACTGCATTTGCAAATGTTACCCCTAGGACATCAGTTCCAGTCCTGCCCAAGCGCAGACCGCCCCTTTTGTACAGGTCCCACTTTCCCCAGAACTGGTTCCAATGTCCCAGGAATTTGAATCCCTCTCTATTGCACCATTGCTCAAGCCACGTATTTATTCTAACTATCCTGCTCCCTCTACTCTGGTTAGCATGTGGTACTGGTAGCAATCCAGAGATTACTACCTTTGAGGTCCTACTTTTTAATTTAACTCCTAGCTCCCTAAATTCAGCTTGTAGGACCTCTTCCCGTTTCTTACCTATATCGTTGGTACCTACATGTACCACGACAACTGGCTGTTCACCCTCCCTCTCCAGAATGCTCTGCAGCCTCTCCATGACATCCTTGACCCTTGCACCAGTGAGGCAACATACCATCCGGGAGTCCCGGTTGCGGCCGTGGAAACTCCTATCTATTCCCCTTACAATAGAGTCCCCTATCACTATAGCTCTCCCACTGTTTTTCCATCCTTCTGTGCAGCAGAGCCACCCATGGTGCCAAGAACCTGGCTGCTGGTGCCTCCCCCTGGTAAGTCATCTCCCCCAACAGTATCCAAAATGATGCATCTGTTTTGGAGGGAGATGATCGCAGGGGACTCCTGCACTGTCTGCCTGCTCTTGCCTTGTCTCTTGGTCACCCATTCACTATCTGTCCAAACTTTAGCTGCGGTGTGACCAACTCACTAAATGTGCTATCCACAACATTCTCAGCATCGCGCATGCTCCAGAGTGAGTCCATCTGCAGCCATTTGCCTTCTTCACCGCCTGCTGTACCTGCATGCCAACTTTTAATGACTGATGTACCATGACACCCAGGTCTCGTTGCACCTCCCCTTTTCCGAATCTGCCACAATTCAGATAGTATTCTGCCTCCCTGATTTTGCCACCAAAGTGGATAACCTCACATTTATCGACATTATACTGCATCTGCCGTGCATTTGCCCACTCACTTAACCTGTCCAAGTCACCCTGCAGCCTCTTCATACATTGGGCACATAATGCAGTGGAGCATTCCTTCGGCGATGTCGAGTTTGCTGCATGTATTTGGTCACCAAGAGAGGGTGAGAAAAGACAGGCGCCATTGCAATAGCTCTCTGTTTTCCATCGATTGCTCACAATCAGGGAATGTCCCGACGAACACACCTCTTCAATTCTAATCGGTCACAGTGTGGTCAAGATGTTTTTAGAAATGTTCACATCAACTCCAACGACCTGCAGAGTACGTTTGAACTCTGCCGAGATTGAAGCACAGCAGCATTTTAAAGGACGCGACATGTGATCTACAACATGGCGTACATAACCCTGTGATTCGTTCCGGTTAGTTCCACTTTTTGTGGGCGTTTTTTTGAGCGAGTGATATTGTGGGCGATATGTGTGAGACGTGGTGAAATTAACAATGGGCGATCTCCATGGCCATTAGTTTGCGTAAATATGTTCTTTGCAACAAAAAACAATGGGCAGGCATTAATATTGAATCTCGGCATTAAATCCGTGTGGAAAGTAGCGCTGGGCGATAGTATGGGCGTTGAATTCGCCCATTCTGCTGATTTCGCCCCAAAAAAGTGGGCGGGTGGTAATATTTTTTATTGCCGTTAAGCACATGGGGGAAGTAACACTCGGCGAAAATTTCCGGCAGTTTCTATTTTGTGCCAAAATGGGCAATATATGAGCGTTATATGTCATTTCAGCGATAAAATGGGCGTTAAGCAGGCAAAAAAAGTTGAGGTTCTAGCCCATAGTCTTAGAATAAGGGGCCGCCCATTTAAAACTGAGATGTGGAGAAATTTTTTCTCGCAGAGAGTTGGGAAATCATGAATCCGTTGCCTGAGTTTAAATAGATGGAAGATCACACGGTGCAGGCCCAGAATTTCTCGACTAGCCTTCCCTGCGAGAATCAATCCTCACTTAGAGGAGCTGATCAGACAAATTAGCCTTGTTAAGCTTTCATACATAACATTGCTGAAAGTAATTTGTCGCTTTTTAAATTTCTATTGTTTTCCATATTTGCAAATACTTCAAGTTTTTTGGAAACAATGTATGAGACGCGCATAATATAAAGGGCATCAAACTCCTCATGGTGGCTACAAAATGCTTCTATTTGTAAAAGCTTTTGTGACGTGATTCCATTCTACATGAGTTTGAATGTAATATTTTTTATCAAACCTCATTCTTTGTGAAAGGTGTCGCATCATTAGCTGTGTTGTGTTTATTTTCTTTTGACATGACTGAATTCAGGACTTATGTTATCCGTCACTGCCAAAGGACAGATGAAGCAAATTGTGGCAAGGCGCTCGCAAGAGGAAACAAAAATTAATGATGTGCGATGTGAATTTGTGTTTGATGTCTTGTTTTTTTTAAAGAATGCATTCCTTTCTACATAATCTACTGACAGTTTTGTCCTTCATACAGTATATCTGCCAGACCATTCTTATCTTGCTTTGCTTTTGTTTACCTAGTTGGAGGTCTCCAGAGCATTGTACTGGTTACACAGACCACTCGTCTCCAAAAAAAACCAGCGTTAGAGTCACTTGTAATAGTTTTAAGATAACACAATGGGACAACTGCATTTTAGGTGTAGTTGATTTTACTCATTGCATTTTCATGACTTTAATGGAAATTAAAATTGGGAGAGATGCTCAATTTCCCCCAGTTATCTGCGCCATTTTTTGGCACGCACCACATTTTTTGGCGTAAATTAAAATATCCAAGTTTCCCCAAAGTTTGTGCACCAGCGTAACGCAGTTAGTTACGATTTTTTTAGGTTAGGTTTTTTTTTTGCGCCATTGGGGGCGTAACTTGCTCTGCGTCAGCTTTTCACATTTATGCAAGTTTGACCAACTTACATTTCTCTTTGGACGGCGTATGTGAACAGTCCCAAGAAACCTTTTGTGCACTTATGAAAAACTAGTGCACATTAAAAAATCGGAGCAGAAAGACGTCATTGTTTTTATGCGAAGTTTTGGAGGGAGTCAAGAAGACATTAAATATGCATCATGAAGCTTAATTTTTTTTCAAACTTAAAGCGGAGAAAATGAAAGTCTAATGCAATTCTTTTTAATTTTGGATTTTTTTCAAACTGCCATGTCACCACCGAACGTCTCCTCACCGGATTCGAGGGTCGGAGAGTCGGCCGGCAGCATCGCTCCCTCGCCCGGAGTGGTGGGGCGCAGTCGTGGGGTGGGTGGAAGCCGAACTGAAGACATGAGAAGCCTTACACTATGCAGCAGCATTAGAAGAAGCCCGGCGGGGTGGGGGGGTGACTGGGGGGTGGAGGGGTGGGGTGTTTGCTGAGCCCCTGTATCCGGGAGAGGGAGCGATTCTGCCGGCCGACCCTCGAGCCCGGTGAGCAGATATTCGGTCAGTGGTGGGGTGGTAATTTGAAAAAAATCTAAAATTAAAGAATTGCATTAGACTTTGTTGCCCCAAATGCCTTCATTGAATGCCTAGCTTCCCATTCTAAGCAAGCCTATTGCGCATACGCAGACCAGGGTGCGGTCCATACTAGGGTGTCGACCTTGGGGAGAGAGCAGAGAAGCTTTAACTCCTTGTACTGCTGTTTTGAGCTTCTTGCAAAGATACAATTTAATAATGGGGCAATATTGACAATGCCATTCAACATCATCTCATGAGGAAGCTCAGAACACATAGGATGATGGGCAGGAGGCCTTATCCATGTTGGATATATTGAGACAGGTGTTCATATCTGCACCTGAGTGATGCAGACTGTGTGAGAAGGCTGCATTTCTGCAAAGAAGTTGTAACTGAGATCTGTGAGTTAGTAAAAGCAGATCTGAAACCTAGAAGCGTCAGAAAGACTGCTTTGTCAGTTGAAGTGAAGGTTACAGCTACACTTTCATTCTGTGCATCTGGATCATTCCAGGCCTCAACTGGGGATGTGTGCACCATTTCTCAACATGCAACACACATCTGCATTTGGCAGGTGACTGCTGCATTTTATGCCCGGAGGAATGACTACATAAAGTTCCCCGTAACCTTCCAGGCAATGCATGACAGGGCTGTGGGCTTCTCCAGGATTGCTGGCTTCCCAAAGGTACAGGGCTGCATTGATTGTACCCACATTGCCTTGCGAGCACCTTTGGAGGATTCCGAGATGTACAGGAACAGAAAGGGCTTCCACTCCGTGAATGTGCAGCTCATGTGTGACGACATGCATCGCATCATGTCAGTCGATGTGAGATACTCTGGCAGCACCCATGATGCGTTCATACTACACGAGAGCGTTATGTCTGTCATGTTTCAGCAGCAGCCAGAAGGGCAGAGCTGGCAGTTGAGAGACAAAGAGTACGGCCTCGCCACCTGGCTCATGATGCACCGATGCGTAACCCGGATGGAAGCTGACCGGGAATACAACATGTCGCACATTGCGATGGGCAGCTTAATAGAGAGGACCATTGGCATCTTGAAACAGCGTTTCCAATGCCTGGATCATTCCAGAGGCTATTTGCAATATTCCCTTGAGAAGGTCGGTCAGTTCACTGTTGTGTGCTACATGCTGCATAACTTAGCCATCATGAGGCAGCAGCAGCTAGTAGTAGAAGATCCACCTGAGGTGAGAGTGGCTGATGATGAGGAGGAAGATGCAGATGACAAGAATGCTGAGGAGGACGAGGAAGCCATGCAACTACCTGAACCCGGAGCACCACGGCGGAGATGGGTGGGCCGTCGTGCCGCTATAACGATTACTCGAGCCTTGTACCAGCAGCTCATCTGTGAACACTTTGCTGCCTGAAGGCTCAGCGGCAACTATTCCAAATGGACCATGTTTACTGTTTGGACCTGTTCCGTAATGTTGTGTTGTGTTAATGGAACAAATAACGGAAATTATTCTTGTTTACTTCAAAAAGCTATGTTAATAATGGAACAAATAATGGAAATGATTCAGTTATAACTTAAAATATATTTTATTCAAAAGTTTAATACTTGTTTGTACTTAACTTAAATCTAATAACAATAGTCTTGTATCAAACTTTAAAGTTTTCAGTTAAGATCACTTACAAATTTAAGATCACTTGCAAACTTTAAGATCAATAACAAACTCTAAGACCACTTAAAAAAATAAGATCACATACAAACTTTTAGGGCCCGAAATTGATGGACACACCGTCTGGTTCCGCCGACTGCCACTTACTGCCACCGACATTCTTCTTCAGGTTCCGCCCAGTGCCACTTTCGATTTGGGCTGGAGCGGGCAGGAGGGGAGAACCAATGGGAACCGCCCGCTGACATCAGCGGAAGTCCGAGTCACTTAAGTGGACTCCTGCCCACCGAGATGCCGTATTCATGCGGGTGGGAGTCAGCGGGCGTCAGCGCCAGAACGGGGGTGGTCCGCTGTGAGGGTTAGGGTTAGGGTCTGTCCCCGAAGATGAGTATGAAGATTAAAAAAAAAAGGTTGGTAACATTTTTAAAAACATTTTTTCACAACGACGTACCTGACTGGGGTCCCCTGAAGGTGTTCTGATGTTTTTTTCCACTGCTTTTTCTTTGCAGGCCTTCAACCCTCCATGGGCCCGACTCCATCCTCGGTGGCATTTGGGTGGCAAGCACCTTTGCCGCTGAGAATAAGAGAATGAGAGCTCCCGCAACCTCGGACGGTGGGTCCCTGGCTGTGCCTCACTGCACCCCACTGAATTCCTCAGCCTTGGACTGTGGGAAACCATGGAATGTCCCAGCAACACTCGTACCACTCAGGAAGGGGTCTGGCACCTCAATGGCCGGCACCAGCACCTCCTCCAGAGTGAGTACAACAGTGGGGGCTTCATCCATCACTTCCCCCTCCCACTCACCCTCATGCTCTTGGTCTGGAAGGTGGGATTGGAAGTTGTTCTCCTCTTCAGGCTCGTCGCATCTGAATCTTCTTCTGCATCGTCAGGGTTGCCCTCAAATTCTGCCAAATATAACAGAACAGACAAATGGTTAGCAGCAGATGAGAGGCAGAGTGGCACAGTGCAGGTAGCAGGCTCATTTGAAGTACTACGATGAATGATAGCACATTGTATCAACCGAAGTGTAGCTGACGGTGACATTCGCCATGAACCGAAGCATAGCTAGCCCGCGCAGCACTTAATATTTTGCAAAGCCAGACTGTGGAATTTGCAGGACTTACCCTCTCAGTGTTGGCCCGGCTTTTCTCCAGGCAGGACCCATGAAAGCAGCGACCCTCTCTTCCAAGGGTGTCAGTGGCTGCAGATTTGGCGGGCCTCCTCCTGTTCGAGTTCTTTCCCTTTTGTTGTGTGCCACCTTCCTCTGCAAAGAAGAAAATCTAACTTTTTAGAGAGGGTGTCTTTCTGCTGGGTGGTACATATACAGGTGGTCACATTTACAATTGCAATTCCATTGAATAAATGAAAATATTACTTACACTAACTATTTGACTATGGTCCTGCCACTTCTTTTTGCACTGGACTCCAGGCCTCGGAGTGCTCACCATTGCACAGAAATCTTCTGCAAGTTGGTTCCAGCATTTCTTCATTTCTTTTGGTGAAACTTTTGTGTGACCTCTGCTGGTGTCCAGCTAGTGCCATCTGGCCTCAATTACAGTAAGCAGTGTCTCCACTTCATCCTGTAAGAAATTCTTGGTCCTTGAGCCGCGTTCCACATCGCACTGCAGCTCTGATTTTTCCAATGTGAATTAAAGTTGTCGCACACAACTGGCTCTTTAAAAATGGCCGAATGCAGACCAGGAGCTGTACTGGGCATGCGCGCCCATAGCAGTCATGTCAAAAACGTCCTTTTTTTTTGCGCATGCGCAGAAGGGGCAACGTCGTTTTTTCGGCGCAGACATTAGGCTCCACCCACACCCCCCCCCCTCCCCCCCGAAGCTAAAGGACAGGCTGCGTGGAGTCAATTTCAAAAAATAGAATGGGGAAAATTGCTAATTATTTTTTTGGAGTAATCGGTGCCAAAAGAAACATTCGTAACACTTGCAATATGCCTTAAAACGGCATTGGGGAAAATTGAGCCCATAAAATTGGCTTCCAATTATCCCGGTAGAGTTGCAGCTGAGAAAAATTGATGACTAACTATATAAAGCTCACAGTACTCACTGTGCTCTTTGACCAGCAGCTACCAAGGTGATTGGCATTTTATTCTATGAAGCCTAGAAAAAAATATAGAGTTATCTCTGCAGCCTTCCTTTTTCTCAGAAAATGTCCCTCTCATGCACTGTATACTGTTGCTTTCTTTGTAGAAGAGGATGGCCTTCAACAGGGTCAGTTTATAAGGGTTGGTGGTGGGACTCAGCAAATAAAACCCCTTGCATATTATGAGAAGAACATGATAGATATCATAGGCTGGGTGGTTGTAGAGCACCTTGGAGGTGCTGGTATTTCCAAGATAATCTCATTCATTGAATGGCAATAATTTTGACTTTCAGCAACTTAAAGCAATGTTTGTGCTCCATTTATAAAATATGTTTTCGCACTGTCATTGCAGCAGCAATGTATGTAACAATGTCCAAGCGTTCATCCTGTGTCACCTTCCTTTTTCACACAGATTTGGAGGAGGAGGGTTTTTTCCAGACCTGGAGGAGGAAGCTGGTCCTGTGGGACTATAATATTCCCCTATGTGCAAAGAGACCTGGGTGTCATGGTACATCAGTCATTGAAGGTTGGCATGCAGGTACAGCAGGCGGTTAAGAAAGCAAATGGCATGTTGGCCTTCATAGCGAGGGGATTTGAGTACAAGGGCAGGGAGGTGTTGCTACAATTGTACAGGGCCTTGGTGAGGCCACACCTGGAGTATTGTGTACAGTTTTGGTCTCCTAACCTGAGGAAGGACATTCTTGCTATTGAGGGAGTGCAGCGAAGGTTCACCAGACTGATTCCCGGGATGGCGGGACTGACCTATCAAGAAAGACTGGATCAACTGGGCTTGTATTCACTGGAGTTCAGAAGAATGAGAGGGGACCTCATAGAAACGTTTAAAATTCTGACGGGGTTAGACAGGTTAGATGCAGGAAGAATGTTCCCAATGTTGGGGAAGTCCAGAACCAGGGGACACAGTCTAAGGATAAGGGGTAAGCCATTTAGGACCGAGATGAGGAGGAATTTCTTCACCCAGAGAGTGGTGAACCTGTGGAATTCTCTACCACAGAAAGTTGTTGAGGCCAATTCACTAAATATATTCAAAAAGGAGTTAGATGAAGTCCTTACTACTAGGGGAATCAAGGGGTATGGTGAGAAAGCAGGAATGGGGTACTGAAGTTGCATGTTCAGCCATGAACTCATTGAATGGCGGTGCAGGCTAGAAGGGCCGAATGGCCTACTCCTGCACCTATTTTCTATGTTTCTATGTTTCTATGTATCATGCATCACCCAGATACTGTAACAGAGGTACAAGCATCAATGTAGAAAGACCATAGTGGATTGACAAAGAAATACAGGGTGAGGCATTGTTCACAGGTAAGGAAAGGTTAAAGATGGTGGCTAAAAGGCCGGCTGTTATTGAGGAGAAGTTTGCCAAAGGTCCTGCTGACCCACTTTGTGATTCTGAATTCTTTGTGTCAGCAATAAAATTAAAGATATTCTGTGTGTGAGCCACTTGCCGCATTGCAAAATATTGTACAAATCAGTTTTATCTCTTAATTGCCCTTTTTCTGTACTTTAATTCCTATGATTCATTTTAAGACAATCTACTCTCGAGAACAGAAGGCTCCAGATGGTTAAGGGAATAAATAAATTAAACCGTGATAATATATTTGAGATTGGCACATTCTCTAGAACCAGAGGATGGGGCATGAATTAAGAAGAGGGAAGGTGCACAGTTAAGTTAGGTTTAATTACTTTACACAGAGGCTAGAAAAGGTGTGGAATAGACTAGAAAGGGATGATGGAGGTAGATAATGTGGAAAAAGTTAAGGGAGAATTGGAGAGATATTTGAGACAGTGGACAATTGAGAGATTATTGAGAGAGACCAGCGGCAGATCGGGGCCATAAAAGGAGCGGAGGTGAGCAGCCCAGGAGCAGCGTGGAGGCATACTACTCCAGGGAGCAACATGAGCTGGTGCAGGAGGGCGACGGCAGCATTGAGTGATGTTATCAAGGTCCAGATCGGTGATTGGAGCATGGGCAGAAACAGCAGGAGCGGCAAGGTCGGGGCGAAGGAGCGGCGAGAGAATGTGGAGGGATGTGATCGGAGCCCAGGGGAGGCGTGAGTTCGGAGCCAGGGGCCCAGGGGCAGCACAGGCCAGCCCACACTGTGATGTGTGTGCACACTAGGTCCGTGCAGCAGAGCTGGTCTCCAGTCGTCTTGGGTAATCCTTGCCACTGGACCAAGACCTAGCTCTGTCAAGCCCGTGTGGTGGGTGGTGTGCAACGGTCACCACACAGTAAAAAAAATCCACGCACAGGCATCTTCCACCTTTGAGGATGTAGTTCGGATCCTTCATTCGAAACACCTGTGAACTCATCCTTTTTTGATGTGGAAGCAAGTCATCCTCACTTCGAGGGACCACCTATGATGATGATGATAAGGTGTGGGACTGCTCAGATGAACTGCAGATGCTTTTCGCTTTTGTAAAATCCTATTCCTTACCCCTCCTCCTCAGCCTATTGCTCTCCCCTCATCCTTAACCTTCTCCTTCACCCTTTCCCTATTTCTTTCGCACGTCCCACACACTGTTTCCCATTCCTCTCAACCGTTCCCTCTTATTAGCTCCTTTCCCTCAGCCTACCTCTTTCTGCTCAACCTTCCCTTTTGCCCTCGTCTTTTTCCCTAGTAACCCCAGGAAAGCTGGTTGCTCTGTGCAGCTGAGAAATCCACCAGCAGCCAGTGAGCACAGGGAGCAGTGACGATCTGAGGTGGGCTGTGTTGGCGCTTTTGCTGCTTTTGAAGTCCCGGGCCGTTAAATCAGCAAAGAAAAGAATAGAATGGCAAAACACAATGGGTCCATCTGTCCCAAAAAGAAAAAAGACAGATCAACACCATGGAAACATTCTCTCTCCGAAATGTCAACCACCTTCCCTCCCGTCAGACACCAACAGAATCACCCCATCCTCTGGTGTAAAGAAAATGGGGGATATAGTCAAGGACTGAAGTTAATGGCTACTTCTGCTGGTTTGAATTTTGGGTCGCTTGTGTTGCCATGGGGAGTGGAACGGGTTAATAAGAGGGATGGGGCTGACTGTTCCTCCTGGCTCCGCAAGAACATTAAAAAAAAAATTCTATTGAAAAAATTCAACGTTAGTCGCTAGCCGCTCCTGAAGAATCCTGATCAGAGTAGGCCTGGTTCCTGCTCCGCTCACCACCAACCACTTTCAAGACCAAATGCCTATTTTAGGCAGCTGCCAAGAAAACCTGAAAAATGGGCTGACACAATTTTGGAGCGGTCCTTAGGGAGCAAGACATTTGCTCCCCAAAGTTGGTCCTCTATCACTAGAGAAAAAATACTAGGCAAACTAATGGGACTAAAGGTGGACATCCTGTGGGCCTGATGGCCTGCATCCTAAGGTCTTAAAAGAGGTGGCTGCAGAGATAGTGAATGCATTGGATGTAATCTATCAAAATTCCCTGGATTCTGGAGAGGTCCCAGTGGACTGGAAAACTGCAATTGTAACGGCTCTATTTAAGAAAGGAGGGAGACAGAAAGTAGGAAACTATAGACCGGTTAGCCTAACATCTGTCATTGGAAAATGCTGGAATCGATTATTAAGGAAGCAGTAGCAGGACATTTAGAAAAGCATAATACAATGAAGCAGAGTCAGCATGGTTTTATGAAAGGAAAATCATGTTTGACAAATTTTCTGGAGTTCTTTGAGGATGTAACGAGCAGGGTGGATAAAGGGGAACCAGTAGATGTCATGTATTTGGATTTCCAGAAAGCATTCGATAAAGTGCCACATAAAAGGTTACTGCACAAGATAAGAGCTTACTGGGTTGGGGGTAATATATTAGCATGGATAGAGGATTCTCTAATTAACGAAAGCAGAGAGTCAGGATAAATGGGTAATTTTCAGGTTGGCAAATTGTAATTAATGGGGTGCCACAGGGATCAATGCCAGGGCCTCAACTATTTACAATTTATATTAATGACTTGAATGAAGGAGCCGAATGCCCACAATGTCACATTGAAAAGGAGCAAATGTGCTTTTGTGCAGCTCGAGGTTGTGTACCTTGGTCTGATAGTTGATGCAAATGGCTTGCAACCAATAAACAACAGCAAAGAATGATTAAGAAAGCAATAAAGAAAGGAAAGATAAATTAAGAAAGTAAACTTGCGCAAAACATAAAAACAGATAGTAAAAGCTTTTACCGATATATAAAAAGGAAAAGAGTGACTAAAGTAAATGTTGGTCCCTTAGAAGATGAGAAGGGGGATTTAATAATGGGAAATGTGGAAATGGCTGAGACCTTAAACAATTATTTTGCTTCGGTCTTCACAGTGGAAGACACAAAAACCATGCCAAAAATTGCTGATCACGGGAATGTGGGAAGGGAGGACCTTGAGATAATCACGATCACTAGGGGGGTAGTGCTGGACAGGCTAATGGGACTCAAGGTAGACAAGTCCCCTGGTCCTGATGAATTGCATCCCAGGGTATTAAAAGAGATGGCGGAAGTTATAGCAGATGCATTCGTTATAATCTACCAAAATTCTTTGGACTCTGGGGAGGTACCAGCGGATTGGAAAGCAGCTAATGTAACGCCTCTGTTTAAAAAAGGGGGCAGACAAAAGGCAGGTAACTATAGGCCGGTTAGTTTAACATCTGTAGTGGGGAAAACAAATCTGAGATAGAAACAGGAACATCATTGCATTCAGAACCAAAACAAAACAGCCCGAAAATTGGTTCAACACCAAAACCTTCTGCAAAGAGATGAGGAAGGCTGAACAAGCCTGTTATTAAACTGGATTTGTAGTTTATTGAAAAGAAAAAAGCCAGGAGTTGTTGTTATGTGGTACATATGTTGGTGAGAAAGGTGGAACCATAGTTGTGTTGTATTTGAGAGGGGAATACATATACTTTTTTTAAGGGGGAAAGTAGTGTAATGTATTATCACATGGTTTGGTATGAGCATGCTTAGTTCGCTCTGGCCTAATAAAGCAAGCTCATGGACTAGTAACTCATCCTGTCTCTGTCCTTCATATGTTCTACCCAAATATATTAGACCAACAATTCTGGCCTCCCCGGGTCCGTACAGAGTACCTACGGACCCGGGAAGACATCGGAAATGCCGGTTTCCAGCGCACAATGCACTAGAAACCGGCATTTCCGATCTGTCAAGTTTCTGGCTTGACACATGGCCACAACTCGGGAGCGAGGACATTTGTAAGTGGAAATTTCCGATATTTGCGCTTACAAATGTCCTCAAAAATCTTGTGCCTGAAAAAGCAGGCACATAGCCTTCTTTTACACGCGCAAGTATCTTAAAAAACACAAAAACATATAAAAATAAAATTATTGAAACATGTTTTATCATTAAAAACCCTCCCCACAATGGTAAGTTTATTTAAAAAAATGTTTTCAAAATCGGGAAATTATTTTTTTTAAGACATTAATTTAAATGAATGTAGTGTATATTGTCTATTTTTTATTAGTGTTTTGGCTGTTTGTGGCTGTGTTTTGGATGTTTTGGGCTCTATCACAATCATAGTAATAGGAGTTTAGGACCCTGTGGAACACCTATTATTATGAGACTTTACCTGATTGGCTGCCCAGAGGCATGTGACTCCAGCTGTAGGCCTGCGCACGTGTCGATGTGCACGCGCTGCAACTGACAGTCAGGAGAGGCCTCAGCATCGGAAAGTCGAACGTGGGCAGCAGCTTAAGGTAGGTGTGTATTTTTTCTCTAAAATGTCCATGGGAAGGCCAAAACAGAATTTCAGGGCCATTATAACTATAGGTGACCAAAGATGTAGTCATCTGTGTATGACAGAGGCGGTATTAAAGTGGTGTGCCAGCATCACACTTTCAAACTGAATGTGGATTTTCAGCTAATCTTCATTGAGTTTCTCCAGTGAGACTGCACTTTAAGCAGAAAATACAATATAAGAGGACATGTAAATTTATGTCTCAAATGGAAAGAATGTTTGGGAAGAGAAAGGGAAAAAGCATTGTTGGTGGGATTGTGTTGCAGAAGATGATCCAGCAAAGAATGGTGGGTGGAGGTGAGGACAAGAGGTGATTGGGGGGGGGGGCCTTGTTGTGAGAGAAGGGGGAGTGCATATGATGGTGCATGGTAAAGAGAATGGATTGCATGAAGTGTTGACAGCAGTCATCAGAAGAGCACTGGATATCACAATGACATCAATGGTCATGAATGTATCCAAAAAGGGGAAGGGGAAGACACTAGCTGGGATCCATGTGAAGTGAGTTGGAGCTAGGTTTTGAAATAAGAGACATAGCTGTAAACTTTAGTCAAAGCAAGCAATCAATCACAAAATAATAATAGAAAGGGATAGCAATGAAGGTGAACAGGATGAAAAAGACCAATGGAATTTATGATAAATAGAGGAACACAAATTCATCAAGGCTGACATTTCTGGAAGAGAAGTGGCAGTACAATAAATCAAACAGTACAATAAAACAGTATCTATTTTAGGACAGCCAGAACTCATGTTGGTTGTTAATGCGTAATAACCCATCCCCACAACTCTAGTGGTCTCCCAGCACATACATACAGGCAGTGCAGGTAAATGATGTTAATAAGATAGCTTTGCTTTAGTGGGCGAGATTAGGTGCATGTAAGACACAGGCTGGTGTTCCCAACCCTCCCCGTTTGACCGGGAATTTCCCGGCATTAGGGGTTCCTTCCCCGAGCACTACCTCCATCAGTACGGGAGATTCAGCTATTTAAATTTCCCGCCACAGTGTGTTCCCGCCCCACTTCCTGTAATCACCAGCTGCTGTTAAAGCAGTCTCCGACTCAGTGACGTTACCTGCAGAGAGCCATGACTGCATGGGGGAAGCTGGAGGGTCAAGAATCGGGAGAGCTCAGGAATTGCTGGTTTCAGTATTGGGGCAGGTTCTCTGAAATCGGGGAGCTCCAAAACGGGAGGTCTCTGAAATGGTTGGGTTCCTCAGGATCCCCCCTGCCCCATCCTTGGTTTCTTCTCTTTGCCTGCTTTCGGGTGGCCTCCTGGTTCTTGGAACTTGTCGCACAACAACTGCTGCCAACCATGAGCCAACCTTTGGATGGTAAATGCGATAAGATTTGTGGAAGTCATGTGAACAAATGCCACATGACCGAATATCACACGTCATTTGATGAAACCTCCAGGAATGCCTCCAACCAGAATTGGCAACCCTAACACAGGCGCACACAGCACCTGAGGCTTGTCAGACAGTGCTACATCAGGACTTCACTATCTCTTACAATTCACAAGTGACAAAGTTTGAGTTACAGTCAGCTCTATGAGTGTGGTAAAACTAATGTCCTATGTATCTTCATTTAATAGGTGACAAGAAAAACTGTGAATGCTGGAAATTGAAATAATGTTTTAAATTCTTAGTATTTGAAGGTGGTAGGACAAGGAACTTGACCAAATCTTCACGAATTCTGATGAACGTCTCGAAGCAAACTACCTTCAAAAGTACTTCATTGAAGTACTTTGGGATGTCCTGAGTACATGGAATGCACTGCATAAATCTTTCTTTTCTTTCCCGTCTATATTTTCTAGATGCTGATGGATCTGATGCACATTTCTAACACTTCCCGTTCTGTTACAGGTTTTCCTGCATGTTTTATTTATACCACACATTAGAAATCAATCAGATAAAGGGGTTAAATAAAAGATAGATTTAGCGGTGCATTATATTCCTCTGTGATTTAGTTCCAATGCAGCTCAAGGCAGTGTGTGTGCTGATTAGCCCTTTGTTGTGTGGTGACAGTTTAGAAAGTTTGTGAATAAACAACAACTTGCATTTATATAGCACCTTTAACGTATGTCCCAAGACGCTTCACAGGAGCGATATCAAATAAAATTTGGCACCGGTCCAAATAAGGAGATATTGGGTCAGGTAACCAAAAGCTTGATCAAACAGATTGGTGTTAAGGAGCGTCTTAAATGAAGAAATGCTTGCATTTATATTGCGCCTTTCATGACCACCGTACGTCTCAAAATTCTTTACAGCCAATGAAGTACTTTTGAAGTGTAGTCACTGTTGTAATGTGGGAAAAGGGGTAGCCAATTTGCACACAGCAAGGTCCCACAAACAGCAAGGTCCCAAAAACAGAACAGGATAGAGAGGTGGATAGGTTAGGGAGGGAATTCCAGAGCTTAGGGCCCAGGCAGCTGAAGGCACGGCTGCCAATAGTGGAGCAATTAAAATCAGGGATTGCAAGAAGCCAGAATTGGAGGAGCGCAGAGATCTCTGAGCATTGTAGGGCTGCAGGACATTACAGAGATAGGGAGGGAGAAGGCCATGGAGAGTTTTGAAAGCAAGGACGACAATTTTTAAATCGAGGAGTTACCAGACCGGAAGCCAATGTGGCCGCGATTTCGCCAACAGATGAGAGTTGGATGCGGGTGGTAACGGTGGTGTGTGGGAACGCGCTCCCGTCTCCAGCTCTCCCGTTGACAATAATCTTCCATTGATGGAGCTTGTTAAGCACACCCTGTGAGGTTCCCGGCCAATTAACAGAAAGCGGTCTTGACAAAGTTATCTGATGATGCATCATCTGCCGGTTTCCTGAAAGGGACCTTGGCCAACTTTTTTCTGACTGTTCTTTTGTCAGTGTCCTGCAAGAACTGCACAAAGGTGCTCGACTGCACCAGCCTCTCCCATGACTCCTACCAAATGAGTATGGATGGAGTCACAGCAAGCAGGGAGGTCCTCTTCCCTTCCAATGGATGGAAGAGACCTCCCCAGGATACCAATGCAGTCTGGGTGCACATTACACAGGAAGGCACAAACAGGAATGTCGTCAGGAGGACCTCGCTGCAGTGACACAAACCATTCAATGATCTCAGTAGATCATGGAATGTTACTGCAAAGCCACACTCAACTCATCTTGCTGTGCCACTCATCACATAAGAACATAAGAACATAAGAAAATGGAGCAGGAGTAGGCCATTTGGCCCCTAGACCCTGCTCTGCCATTCAATAAGATCATGGCTGATCTGATCTTGGCCTCAACTCCACTTTCCTGCCCGCTCCCCATAACATTTCTTATTCCCTTATAGTTCAAAAATCTGTCTATCTCCCCTTTAAATATATTCAATGACCCAGCCTCCATAGCTCTTTAGTGTAGAGAATTCCAAAGATTCACAACCCTCTGAGAGAAGAAATTCCTCCTCATCTCCGTTTTAAATGGCGACTCCTTATTCTGAAACTGTGCCCCCTAGTTCTAGATTTTCACACGAGGGGAAGCATCCTCTCTGCATCTACCCTGTGAAGCCCCCTCAGAATCTTATATATTTCAATAAGATCACCTCTCATTCTTCTAACCTCCAATGAGTATAGGCCCAACCTGTTCAACTTTCTTCATTAGACAACTCCTTCATCTCAGGACTCAACCTCGTGAACAGTCTCTGAACTACTTCCAATGCAAGCATATCCCTCCTTAAATAAGGAAACCAAAAATGTATGCAGTATTCCAGGTGTGGTCTCACCAATGCCCTGTACATTTGTAGCAAAGCATCCCTACTTTTATACTCCATCCCACTTACAATAAAGGTCAACATTCCATTTCCCTTCCTGATTACTTGCTGCACCTGCATGTTAACCTTTTGTGTTTCATGTACAAGGAGGCAGAGTGTCCGTAAGCAGCTCTTGACGCTGCTGGCCGACGACGGCTCTCTCGTCTCGGATCCGGAGGGCGTCAACAACAGGGCCCGTGAATATTACGGGGCTCTGTTCTCTCCGGATCCGTCCTGCGAGGAAGCGCGTAGAGTTTTGTGGGAGGACCTGCCGAAAGTCAGCCCGGATGGCGGTGAAAATTTGGAAGCTCCGCTAAGCCTGGCGGAGCTGACCGGTGCCCTCGACCGGCTCTCGAGGGGAAAATCCCCGGGGCTGGACGGGCTGACCGTGGAGTTCCACAGGGCATTCTGGGACGTCCTGGGGAGCGACTACGCGCGGGTCCTGGGGGAAAGTCTGGCGACCGGGGAGATGCCCCTCTCTTGGCGCAGGGCAGTCATCGTCCTGCTGCCTAAGAAGGGCGATCTCCGCCTCCTTAAGAACTGGCGCCCGGTCTCCCTCCTCAGCACGGACTACAAAATCTTCGCCAGGGCGATGTCTGCTCGCCTTGGCACCGTGCTGGACCACATGATCCACCCCGACACAGGCCCGGGCCGGACAATCCACGATAACATCTATCTGGTCCGGGACCTCATCCATCATTCCCAGGAGGCTGGTCTGTCGGTCGCCTTCCTATCTCTCGACCAAGAGAAGGCGGTCGACAGGGTGGATCACGACTATCTGCTCGGAACTCTGCGCGCTATCAGGTTCGGGACGCATTCGGTCGCCCGGATCCGACTTTTGTACGCCGCCACGGAGTGTCTGATTAAGGTTAACGGGTCCTTGACGGCGCCCCTTCGCTTTAGGAGAGGGGTGCGCCAGGGATGCCCCATGTCCGGCCAGTTATATGCCTTCTGCGTGGAGCCTTTCCTGCGCCTCTTGTGGACGAGGTTGACGGGACTGGCTCTGCAAGGGCCGGGCGTGGAGGTCGTCCTCTCGGCTTATGCCGATGACGTGCTCCTCGTGGTAGAGGATCCCGCTGACCTGCGGAGGATGCGTGAGTGCCAAGAGATTTACTCGGCCGCATCCTCCGCCAGAATCAACTGGGAGAAATGTTCCGGACTCCTGGTGGGTCAGTGGTGGGTGGACTCCCTGCCGGAGGAGCTCAGGCCTTTTGCCTGGAGCACGACCCATCTCCTCTATCTGGGAGTCTACCTTAGCCCTGACGAAGGAGCCTGGACGGCGAACTGGCAGGAGCTGGAGGCCAAGGTCGCCGCTTGCCTAGGGCGCTGGACAGGACTGCTCCGAGTGCTGTCCTACAGGGGTCGAGCGCTAGTCATAAACCAGCTGGTGGCCGCAATGTTGTGGTACCGGCTGGTCACTTTGACCCCTCCCCCTGCGTTTGTCGCCAAGATACAGAAGAAGCTGGTGGACTTCTTCTGGAACAACAGGAAGCACTGGGTCTCTGCTGTGGTCTTGAGTCTCCCGCTTGAGGAGGGCGGTCAGTCGTTGGTGTGCGTCAGCGCCCAACTCGCGACTTTCCGTCTTCAGACCCTGCAGAGATACCTTTACGTCGAGCCCCCTCCTAGGTGGTGCGCTCTGGCGACGTATTTCTTCCGCCAGAAGCGCGACCTCAACTACGACACGCAGCTCCTGTTTGTGAACTTGGGGGGTGTCAGGACCGCCCTCCGGGAGCTGCCTGTCTTTTACAGGGACCTCATCAGGGTCTGGAACAAAGTCTCCGCCAAGCGCAGCTCTCCGCCGGCTGGAGTGGCGGCTGTCCTGCAGGAGCCGCTGCTCGGGAATCCGTACCTCCACGACCGAGGTTTTATGTGGCGGTCGGAAGAGAGGGCTGTGGCTGGTGAGGTGACCAGGGTCAGGGACCTGCTCGATGGCGGAGGAGCGGGCTGGATGGCGCCAGGCACGCTGGCGCGGCGCCTAAATTCAGCCGACGTCCGCCACGCGGCCGAAGCCATCGAGTCGCTAAAAACAGCTTTGGGCCCTGATTCTGTTAGGTGCATCGAGGAGGCTCAAGCACGTGGGGAGATCCTGTCCGAACTGACCCCTGTCCGGACGGAATTCCTCATTGGCGCCAAATCCCGGAACCTCCCTCGGGGACCGGCGCCTCACAACATGAGCCGCCTCGGGGAAATCCCCTCCGTGCCTTTCAGTTCCGCGCGAAGGAGTTTCCTGTACGGGTTGCTCCTGCACACTCTCAACTTTGCCATCCTCGCCGGCCGTCCGGACACGCCATGGCGTACCATCTTGCCGTCCGGAGGAGGCGGGGGTCCCCGATGGAGGGCACTCTACGCAGGGGTCCTTCCACTATTCATCGGGGACTTGGCCTGGAGGGTGGTGCATGGAGCAGTGCCGTGCAACAAATTTTTAAGCCGGTTCATGGACTCCCAGGCCGCCTGCAATTTCTGCGGTCTGGAGAAGTCCGTGTTCCATATTTTTATTGAGTGCACGAGGTTGCAGCCCCTGTTCCATTATTTGAAGGGGCTGCTCCTGAAATTCTGGCTGCACTTCAGTCCCACTCTCCTGATCTTTGGGCACCCTGTGCGGAGGGGAGCGGGTAGGTCCGTAGGCCTCCTCGTAGGACTGCTCCTGGGCACGGCCAAGGGTGCCATCAGCCGGTCCAGGCAGCGGGCGGTCGAGGGGGTCGTTCAACCTGACTGCCTGCCTCTCTTCCGCTCTTACATCCGGTCCAGGGTGTCCTTGGAGATGGAGCACGCGGTGTCCACCGGTACGCTCGCGGCCTTCCGCGAGAGGTGGTCACCGGAGGGACTGGAGTGCATCATCACGCCCGGCAACCAAGTTTTAATTTGATTTTATGTTTTAAAGTTTAATTTGTTTTAATTGCCAGTGCTTTTAGTGTCCCCCTCCCCTTTTATAGGGGGCACCGGAAAAAAAATGTGATTTTAGCGCCCAAAAAAAACCCCCAAAAAAATAAAAACACAAAAAAAAACACAAAAAAGGAAAAAAAAAAGGGCCTTGTAAATGTCTGCTGTGTCATCCAGGGCGGGTGGCACGGTTTAATGTTTTTTGTTTTACAGGTAGACTCTAAAAGAGTTTCATGTACAAGGAGGCAGAGTGTCCGTAAGCAGCTCTTGACGCTGCTGGCCGACGACGGCTCTCTCGTCTCGGATCCGGAGGGCGTCAACAACAGGGCCCGTGAATATTACGGGGCTCTGTTCTCTCTGGATCCGTCCAGCGAGGAAGCGCGTAGAGTTTTGTGGGAGGACCTGCCGAAAGTCAGCCCGGAGGGCGGTGAAAATTTGGAAGCTCCACTAAGCCTGGCGGAGCTGACCGGTGCCCTCGACCGGCTCTCGAGGGGAAAATCCCCAGGGCTGGACGGGCTGACCGTGGAGTTCCACAGGGCGTTCTGGGACGTCCTGGGGAGCAACTACGCGCGGGTCCTGGGGGAAAGTCTGGCGACCGGGGAGATGCCCCTCTCTTGGTGCAGGGCAGTCATCGTCCTGCTGCCTAAGAAGGGCGATCTCCGCCTCCTTAAGAACTGGCGCCTGGTCTCCCTCCTCAGCACGGACTACAAAATCTTCGCCAGGGCGATGTCTGCTCGCCTTGGCACCATGCTGGACCACATGATCCACCCCGACCAGTCATACCCAGTCCCGGGCCGGACAATCCACGATAACATCCATCTGGTCCGGGACCTCATCCATCATTCCCAGGAGGCTGGTCTGTCTCTCGACCAAGAGAAGGCGTTCGACAGGGTAGATCACAACTATCTGCTCGGAACTCTGCGCGCTTTTGGGTTCGGGACGCATTTCGTCACCCGGATCCGACTTTTGTATGCCGCCGCGGAGTGTCTGATTAAGGTTAACGGGTCCTTGACGGCGCCCCTTCGCTTTAGGAGAGGGGTGCGCCAGGGATGCCCCATGTCCGGCCAGTTATATGCCATCTGCGTGGAGCCTTTCCTGCGCCTCCTGTGGACGAGGTTGATGGGACTGGCTCTGCAAGGGCCGGGCGTGGAGGTCATCCTCTCGGCTTACGCCGATGACGTGCTCCTCGCGGTAGAGGATCCCGCTGACCTGCGGAGGATGCGTGAGTGAAGACCGAAACAAAATTGTTTCCCATCACTCTGCCTTCCCTACCCTACTCCTGCACATCCTTACTCACACCAACTGACCTTGTACCTCCACCCATCCCTCACTCTCTATCTAGATCATCACTTCCCCATTTTAGCAGCCACCCGTCACACTCACCCTCATCCTTGTCCAATCATACTAACTAACAAGTGTAGGCACTTGTGTGTTTTAGCCAATGTTCATGTAGACTTTCTCCTGATGTGCTGTCAAATATTGAAATCTTAATTTTGAATCTTTTGTTTCTTGGACAGATTTGTGTGCACATTTGGAAGTGGCTTAGTGAGTTGTAGTGAATGGCAGACATAAGGGTACACTGCACAATAGTGATGGGTGTGAAAGGAACGGCTTGGGCATTGCAGGGATGCTTTATGGAGCTGGTGTGGGGTGTTGCCAACCTGGCATATCATGTGGCAGCCAGGGTGCATAGTGTCAAGTGAAGTAAATGTGGCCATGGTAAGGCCATCAATGGCAGCAAAGTGGCCGGGTGCTGATGTCCTGTGTCCTGTGCAGCATCAGGTAATTGTAGAGAGGTTTGATGTTGATGTTGGTGCTGCTGGTGTGTTTAGTGATGTTGGTGTTGGGGCTGATTGTTTTGGGATTCAAAGGACTAAGGTGAGATTTTTTCAAGGGCTGGAATAGGTTGGTGTTGTTGTTGGTGATGCTGGTTGTTAAGTATGGAAGAACTCCACAAGACTTAGTACTGTGAGCAAAAACTGATGTGACCTTAGACTCTTCAAGACAACTCCAGAGTACCTAAGCAGCATGGCAGACAACCTTTTAAACATAGAAACATAGAAAATAGGTGCAGGAGTAGACCATTCAACCCTTCGAGCCTGCACCACCATTCAATAAGACCATGGCTGATCATTTCCTGCTTTCTCTCCATACCACCTTGATCCCTTTAGCAGTAAGGGCCATACATATCTAACTCCCTCTTGAATATAGCCAATGAACTGGCATCAACAACTCTCTGCGGTAGGGAATTCCGCAGGTTAACAACTCTCTGAGTGAACAAGTTTCTCCTCATCTCAGTCCCAAGTGGCTTACCCCTTATCCTTAGACTGTGTCCCTTGGTTCTTGCCTTCCCCAACATCTGGAACATTCTTCCTGCATCTAACCTGTCCAGTCCCGTCAGAATTTTATATGTTTCTATGAGATCCCCTCTCATCCTTCTCAACTCCAGTCAATACAGGCCCAATCAATCCAGTCTCTCCTCATATGTCAGTTCTGCCATCCCGGGAATCAGTCTGGTGAACCTTCGCTGCACTCCCTCAATAGCAAGAACGTCCTTCCTCAGATTAGGAGACCAAAACTGAACACAATATTCCAGGTTAGGCCTCACTAAGGCCCTGTACAACTGCAGTAAGACCTCCCTGCACCTATACTCAAATCCCCTAGCGATGAAGGCCAACATATCATTTGCCTTCTTTACCGCCTTCTGTACCTGCATGCCAACTTTCAATAACTGATGAACCATGACACCCAGGTCTCGTTGCACCTCCCCTTTTCCTAATCTGCCGCCATTCAGATAATATTCTGTCTTTGTGTTTTTGCCACCAAAGTGGATAGCCTCACATTTATCTACATTATACTGCATCTGCCACTCGTTTGCCCACTCACCTAACCTGTCCAAGTCACCCTGCAGCCTTTTAGCATCCTCCTCACAGCTCACATCGCCACCCAGCTTAGTGTCATCTGCAAACTTGGAGATATTACACTCAATTCCCTCATCCAAATCATTAATGTATATCTTAAATAGCTGGGTTCCCAGCACTGAGCCCTGCGGCACCCCACTAGTCACTGCCTGCCATTCTGAAAAGGACCCGTTTATCCCGACTCTCTGCTTCCTGTCTGCCAACCAGTTCTCTATGCACGTCAGTACATTACCCCCAATACCATGTGCTTTAATTTTGCACACAAATCTCTTGTGTGGGACCTTGTCAAAAGCCTTTTGAAAATCCAAATACACCACATCCACTGGTTCTCCCTTGTCTACTCTACCAGTTACATCTTCAAAATATTCTTGAAGATTTGACAAGCAGGATTTCCTTTTTATAAATCCATGCTGAATTGGACTGATCCCGTCACTACTTTCCAAATGTGCTGCTATTTCATCTTTAATAATTGATTCCAACATTTTCCCCACCACTGATGTCAGGCTAACCGGTCTATCATTACCCACCTTCTTTCTCCCTCCCTTCTTAAAAAGTGGTGTTGCATTAGCCACCCTCCAGTCCATAGGAACTGATCCAGAATCGAAAGACTGTTGGAAAATGATCACCAATGCATCCACTAATTCTAGGGCTATTTCCTTAAGTACTCTAGGATGCAGACTATCAGCCCCAGGAATTTATTGGCCTTCAATCCCATCAATTTCCCTAACATAATTTCCCACCTAATAAGGATTTCCTTCACTTCCTTCTTCTCACGAGACCATCGGTCCCTTAGTATTTCAGGAAGGTTATTTGTGTCTTCCTTCGTGAAGACAGAACCAAAGTATTTGGTTAAGTGGTCCGCCATTTCTTTGTTCCCCATTATAAATTCACCTGAATCTGACTGCAAGGGACCTATGTTTGTCTTCACTAATCTTTTTCTATTCACATATCTAGAGAAGCTTTTGCAGTCAATTTTTATGTTCCCAGCAAGCTTCCTATCATACTCTATTCCCCCCTCCAAATTAAATCCTTTGTCCTCCTCTGCTGAATTCTAAATTTCTCCCAGTCCTCAGATTTGCTGCTTTTTCTGGACAATTTATATGCCTCTTCCTTGGATTTAGCACTATCCTTAATTTCTCTTGTTAGCCACGGTTGAGCCACCTTCCTGTTTTATTTTTACTCCAGACAGGGATGTACAATTGTTGATGTTCATCCATGTGATCTTTAAATGTTTGCCATTGCCTATCCACCGTCAACCCTTTAAGTATCACCCACCAGTCTATTCTAGCCAATTCACGTCTCATACCATCGAAGTTACCTTTCCTTACATTCAGGACCCTAGTCTCTGAATTAACTGTGTCACTCTCCATCTTAATAAAGAATTCTACCATATTATGGTCACTCTTCCCCAAGGGGCCTCGCACAACAAGATTGCTAATTAGTCCTTTCTCATTACACATCACCAAGTCTAGGATGGCCAGCTCTCTAGTTGGCTCCTCGACATATTGGTTTAGAAAACCATCCCTAATACACTCCAGGAAATTCTCCTCCACCACATTGCTACCAGTTTGGTTAGCCCAATCAATATGTAGATTAAGGTCGCCCATGATACCTGCTGTACCTTTATAGCACGCAACCCTAATTTCTTGTTTGATGCTGTCCCCAACCTCACTACTACTGTTTGATGGTCTGTACACAACTCCCACTTGCGTTTTCTGCCCTTTGGTATTCCGTAGCTCCACCCATACTGATTGCACATCATCCAAGCTAATGTCCTTCCTTACTATTGCATTAATTTCCTCTTTAACCTGCAATGCCACCCCAACTCCTTTTCCTTTCTGTCTATCCTTCCTAAATGTTGAATACCCCTTGTTGAGTTCCCAGCCTTGGTCACCCTGGAACCATTCTCCGTGATACCAGTTACATCATATCCGTTAATTGCTATCTGTGCAGTTAATTCGTCCACCTTATTGCGAATACTTCTCGCATTGAGGTACAGAGCCTTCAGGCTTGCCTTTTTAACTCCCTTGCACAAGGTGACCCTTGGGCCTCCAACAGTTGCGCCCTCTGGTGGCAAGTCTTACACAGTTACAATGTTTACATACATAACATCACTCCTCCGCCCCCCAAAGTCTTTGATACAAATTATTTACAAGTTGAGACGATCCGGTGCCCTACGCTCCCTGGTTGATCATCTGAGTTCAAACTCTGGCATGGGTGAGTTGGTCGGACCATTGCTGCACTGCGGCGCGGCTGGTCTGACAGGACTGCTGGGAATGGTGGGTTCATCCTCTTGATTGACAGCGAGGTCAATTGCTGGTTGGGTGTGTGTTGGTGGATCGATGATGGTGTTGTCCTCTTCAGGTTGTTCCTGGTTGTCGGTGAACCGCAGTTTGGTTTGATCCAAATGCTTTCATCACGTTTGTCCATTCAATAGTTTGACTATAAACACTCTATTCCCCTCCTTGGCCAAGACAGTGCCAGCAACCCATTTAGGACTATGACCATAATTAAGGGCAAACACAGGGTCATTAACATCAATGTCACGCGATACAGCCGCGCGATCATGCTACATGTTTTGCCGGTGACGGCGGGTTTTCACATGATCATTTAGATCCAGGTGGAATAGAGAGCACCTGGTTTTGAGTGCTCTCTTCATTAACAATTCTGCAGGGGGAACCCCAGTGAGCGAGTGGGGTCGCGTCCGGTAGCTGAGCAGAACCCGAGATAAGCGGGTCTGCAAGGAGCCTTCCGTCACGCATTTCAAGCTCCGCTTGATAGTTTGGACAGCTCGTTCCACTTGACCGTTGGATGTGGGCTTAAATGGGGCAGACCTCTCATGTTTGATGCCATTGCAGGTCATAAACTCCTTGAATTCCGAGCTGGTGAAAGGCGGTCCATTGTCACTGACAAGGACATCGGGCAAGCCATGGGTGACAAATATAGCCCAGAGGCTTTCAATGGTGGCAGTGGATGTGCTGGATGATATGATTACGCATTCAATCCATTTAGAGTAAGCATCCACTACAAATAAAAACATCTTTCCAAGAAAGGGGCCAGCAAAATCTACCTGGACCACGGTTTGGAGGGCCATGACCACAGACTCAATGGAGCCTCCCTTGGTGCATTGCTCAATTGTGAGCATGTGTTGCACTTGTGTATGCATGACTCTAAGTCTGAGTCAATGCCGGGCCACCAAACATGCGACCTGGCTATAGCCTTCATCATGACTGTGCCTGGGTGAGTATTGTGTAGGTCGCATATAAACTTTTCCCTGCCTTTCTTTGGCAAAACCACGCAATTACACTATAAGAGACAATCCGACTGGCTGGACCCATGTAAATGATTAGTGCTAACTTGTGATGCCTCTTCGTACGGGGTCAGCTGTCTGTAACAGCAAACCAATGTATCGGGCAAACTTCAACCGGTTGCATACGCGTCTAGAAGTCTGTCTAAGACGTCGGTGAAACAGTTTAATTTCATCTTGCATTTCCCCGGGAACGGCCGACCAGCTCCCATTGAGGATGCACCTTTTACAAGTGATAGCACAGGATCCTGGATGGTCCAGGTCCTGATCTGGCGAGCAGTGATGGGTGACCCCTCGCTCTCAAAAGCATCCATGACCAGTAGCAAGTCTGCGGGATGCATCTTTTCCACCCCAGTAGTGGGCAATGGTAGTCGACTGAGGGCATCAGCACAGTTCTGGTCTGTGGCAGATAACATAGTCATAGGCGAACAATGTTCGTGCCCATCTTTGGATGCGGGCCGAAGCATTGGTGTTTATACCTTTACTTTCCGAGAACAGCGAAATGAGCGGTTTGTGGTCGGTTTCAAGCTCAAACCGAAGTCCAAACAGGTATTGGTGCATTTTCTTAACCCCATATACACATGCTAATGCCTTTTTCTCAACCATACTGTCGGCTCTTTCAGCCTTAGACAGACTTCTAGACGCGTATGCAACCGGTTGAAATTTGCCCGATATATTGGTTTGCTGTAACACACAGCTGACCCCATACGAAGATGCATCACAAGCTAGCACTAATCATTTACATGGGTCATACAGTACAAGTAACTTATTAGAACAAAGTAGGTTTATGGCCTTTTCAAAGGCTGCTTCTTGAGATTTACCCCAAACCCAGTCGTCACCCTTATGTAGCAACATGTGCAACGGTTCCAGCAAAGTGCTTAACCTGGGTAGAAAGTTACCAAAATAGTTGAGGAGTCCCAGCAACGAAAGCAGCTCCATCACATTCTGTGGTCTGGGTGCATTCTTGATGGCCTCTGTCTTTGAGTTCGTGAGTCTGAAGCCGTCTGCCACAATCTTTCTCCCCAAAAATTCGACCTCTGGCACCAGGAAATCACACTTGGAGCGTTTCAGTCTGAGTCCCACTCTGTCTAGTCGAATTAAAACCTCTTCCAGGTTGTGCAGGTGTTCGGTGGTGTCACAACCAGTGATCAGGATGTCGTCTTGAAACATAACGGTGCGCGGAACCGATTTCAGCAGACTCTCCATGTTCCTCTGGAAGATGGCAACAGCTGAGCGAATCCCAAAAGGGCACCTGTGGTATATGAACAGTCCTTTGTGCATGTTGATGCACATCAATCTTTTTGAAGATACAGCCAGCTCCTGTGTCATGTAGATGGAGGATAGGTCCAACTTGGTGAATGACTCTCCCCCCCCCCCCCCGCTAACATTGCGAACAGGTCATTCGCCTTGGGTAGTGGGTACTGGTCTTGTAACGAGACTCGGTTGATCGTTACCTTGTAGTCTCCGCAGATTCTGACCGTGCCATCGCTTTTCAACACCAGAACAATCGGACTGGCCCACTCGTTAAACTCAACTGGCGATATGATTCCCTCTCATTGAAGTCTGTCCAGTTCAATCTCGACTTTCTCCCTCATTATATGGAACCACTCGAGCCTTGTGACGAATGGGCCTTGCATCGGTGACTATATGGATCTGCACCTTGGTGCCTGTGAAGTTGCCGATGCCTGGTTCAAATAGCAACGGAAACTTGCTCAGTACTTGGGCGCCCGAGGCATCATCCACTGAAGATAGTGCTTTGATGTCGTCCCAGTTCTATCGAACCTTTCCAAGCCAGCTTCTGCTGAATAGTGTTGGGCCATCGCCTGGTACGATCCACAGTGATAAATCATGCACAGCTTCATCGTACGATACCTTAATTGCCACACTGCCAATGACTGGTATGAGCTCTTTGGTGTAGGTGCGCAGCTTTGTCTGAATCGGGCTCAGTTTCGGCCTTTGTGCCTTGTTGACCCTTACAGTTTCTCAAAAGCCTTCTGGCTCATAATTGACTGATTCGCCCCCGTGTCCAACTCCATTGATACTGGAATACCATTCAATTTGACTTTCATCATGCTAGGAGGGCTCTTGGTGGTGAAGGTGTGGACCTCATACACTTCTTCCTCTGGTTGAGTTGCCTCTCTTGTTTGTTCTGCATGATCCACGCCGGATCAATCATCCTCTGCCGACTCTGCCACGTGGTGAGTCGCAGAACTCTTGCACATTCGCTGGAGGTGCCCCATTGTTTTGCAGCCTTTGCACACGTAATGCTTGAATCAACATTGATGGGCTCAATGATTACCCCTGCAGCGCCAACATGGTGCAAATGGATTTGCATACATGCCCGATGGTGAACTCTGATTCATCCTAGGTCTTGCAGCTACAGACTTGTAGGCCCTGCCATATGCAGTTCTGCTTGCTAGCCACATTATTTTATGCACAGTACTTACCGGTGAGCTTCGATAATGGGAAGATATCTGTCTGGTATTATCGCTCGTAGATATGAATGCCTGGGCTATCGTGATAGCCTTGCTCAGATCGAGGGATTCGGCGGACATCAGCTTGCGAAGAATGACCCGTAGCATTTCCCCCAAATATCCAGCAAATTCACAAGTTCCACAAGACGCCTCAGGTTGGCGACATAACTCGCCATGTCCTGGTCCTCGGAGCAGTGGTGCATGTAGAAGCGATATCTGGCCATTAAGACGCTCTCCTTCGGCTTGAGGTGGTTCCGAACCAGCGTACACAACTCTGTATATGTCTTCTCCGCTGGTTTCTCCAGTGCTAGCAGATTCTTGATGAGGCCGTATATTGTGGACCCATACACTGTGAGCAGAATTGCCCTGCGCTTGATCGCTTTATCGTCCCCACTCAGATCGTTGGCCATGAAGTACTCATCGAGATGCTCAACAAAGGCTTCCCAATCATCACCCTCTACAAATCTCCCTAAAATACCAATGGTAGCCGTGACCATGTGAAAGTTCGTAATCTGTTACTCGTCGCCAATTGTTAAGTATGGAAGAACTCCACAAGACTGAGCACTGTGAGCTAATAGTGACGTGACCTTAGTTTCTTTAATACAACTCTAGAGTGCCTAAGCAGCAGGGCAGACAACCTTTTATACTCCCTTGCATGAGGTGTGCAGGTGACCCTTGGGCCTCCAACATTTGCACCCTCTGGTGGCAAGTCTTACACAGTTACAATGTCTACATACAATACAGTGGTGATGGTGATGTTAGGGTTGATTGTGGAAGGATTCTGAGGACCATAGTGAGATTTTGTCAAGGGCTACGATGCTGCTGGAATAGATGGCAGGTGAGGTTGAAATGACACAAGCGATCTGTCAATCTTGAGAGAGGTTGCTCCAAGGAGGTGACAGTGAATAGAGTTCATGGCAAACACTTCCAACCTGCATGCAACTCAAAAGTTTCTTCCAAATCCTGAAGGTTTCATCTTCTAACATTGGAAAGAGAACAGCTGTGAAATTGTAGTTTTTATACCACTTCTGCAGCTGTCAACTTGCGAAAGTAATAGAGAGTCACTGAAAACCTGACTCCACTTACCTGGTGTGTTCCCTGAGGAACGGCAAACTTATCAAAAAGTTGGTAACATTGTAAATGCCTGCTTTTAATATTCTTGAATAGCTTTAAACTACCTGTTAAGTACATGAATTAACTGGCCTGTCGCATGGTGTCGGGTCTGCAAACCGCACACAAATCTAACAGCTAAGAAACTGACATGGAGGCGGGTTCAGAGTGGGATCCCGACCCGCTGTCAATCAGGCCCATTTTGACAGCAGGCCCACCTCCAAACCCACACTCGCAGGGCTGGGAAGATTCTGGCCTGGAGGTCAGTGAGCACAGGCGTGATGGGTGAATGGAACTTAATACGAGTCTCGGATGAGTTCAAGTTTACGTTAGGTGCAAGGTGGGAGGCCGGACGGGATTGGAATAGTAAGTACTCTCTTCAAATGAATTTTCAAAGGGAAAGCAATTTCATCAGTTGGAACTTGACATGATGGCATGTTACTGCCACAAAATATGACAAATATTTCAACAGAAATTACAACACTTTGTATGGCAAGAATATAAATAGAACAAATTTGCTGCACTAAATGTTGTTGAAATATGTTATTGCTGTCTAACAACAAAGATGTCAAGCCACATTTAATTTGCAACATGTGAAAATGTTACATTTATTTCACTAACAAGGCTTCTCCTCAGGGGTGTTTTCCAATCTAATTCACCATGCCTCTCCGTATATTCAGTGAATCTTTTTATATCATGTTGTGCAGTTCTAATTGACGTACTGCTTTAGTTTATTAGTAATTTAGCTACTCAGCCTGAGGTCCTATTGATGGATTTTTGATAGAAATGTTTCTTCTGACAACACTGGGGCTACAAATATGGAAAGTAAGTGAAATCAATAATTCTCTAGTTAAATATTACAGACATGTTCATATAATTTACTGAGCGAAGGAAATGCATTTTTATTAATAGCATTTGAATTTTGAAATTTCAAATTACATGATTTGAGATGATCTGATAAATTCTCGATTTAACTCTTCAACAAACAGGAAGAGCGTGCACCCACACGAAGACCAGAAGAGAATATAAGAATTTTTAAGGATAGGTAAAGTCACTCGGCCCAACAAGCTTTTTGCTAGATCAATGCCATTAACCCCCCAACCCCGCCTTCTCACTATGAAAGGACGATTTCCTCTGTACACTCTATGTGGAATGCATTCTTTATAACAACAACAACAACTTGTATTTATATAGCGCCTGTAACAAAGTGAAATGGGCCAAGGCGCTTCACAGGAGTATTATGCGATAAGAAATTGACACCGAGCCGCATAAGTAAAAATTAGCGCAGGTGACCAAAAGCTTGGTCAAAGAGATAGGTTTTTAGGAGCGTCTTGTAGGAGGAAAGAGAGGTAGAGAGGCAGAGAGGTTTTGGCAGGGACTTCCAGAGCTTGGGGTCTAGGCAACAGAAGGTACGACCACCAAAGGTTCAGCGATTACAATCAGGGATGCTCAGGAGGGCAGAATTAGAGGAGCACAGACACCTCAGGGGTTTGTGGGGCTGGAGGAGATTCCAGAGATAGGGAGGGACGAGGCAATCCATGGAAGGGTTTGTAAAATAAGGATGAGAATTTTGAAATTGAGGCATTGCTTAACCGGCAGCCAAAGTAGGTCAGCGAACACAGGGGTGATGGGTGAGTGGGATTTGGTGCAAGTTAGGATATGGGCTGCCGAGTTTTGGATCATCTCTAGTTTACATAGGGTAGAAGGTAGAAGGCCAGCCAGGAGTGCATTGTAATAGTCAAGTTTAGAGGTAGCAAAAGCATGAATGAGGGTTTCAGCAGCGGATGAGCTGAGGTAAGGGCGGAGATGGGCGATGTTACGGAATTGGAAATAGGCGGTCTTAGTTATTTTGCGGATATGTGGTTGGAAGCTCATTTCAGGGTCAAATATGAAATGTGTTTATGATTCGTTACACACGGCACACAAAGGAAATTTTTCCCCATGTTCCTAAATCATTTCTCTCTTAGGAGAAACATCTAATTGTCTCTCAAATATATTTGTGTCAGCTACTACAGTTGCATTCCCTGATAATGTATTCTGCAACTGTCTCCTTGTGTAATCCATTCCGTATGTTCAGCCCCCTCTGAAGAAAGCAGTTATATCTAAACACTCTGTGCATCGTCTCTCTGCTAAGCATGAGCCCGTATCTCCTGATTTTAGAGATTGTGGCAATCTCGAACATTTTATCAGGGTCTAATTTCCAAGGCGATGATACAGCCATCTCTGGAGTACTCTGTGCAGCTCCGAGCAACATACCAGGGGAAAGATATGCAGGCATTGGAGGCAGTGCAGAAAAAAGGGCAACCAAACTGACACCTAGCTTAAGGCATGTCTTTAGTTGGGAGAAGAGAAGATTTAAGGGAAATATTCAAGTAGATTATTAGGGAATGAGACAAATTAGAAATGTGGAAGATGTGGCATGTCTTGTGCTAGTGTTAAAGAGACCAAAGCAGGGTATAGAGATGAGGAAGCATTCCGTGTGAGTATGCAGTCCATATGTGTGTTGCAGGCGTGCTGCTGCAAACCACTGTTAAAAAATAAGAACAGCAAACTTCTTCAACCTGTTCTTCCTCATCTGTGAACCTGGACTGCATTTGCATGTTCTTCTACCCCATCCACAGAATCATAGCATCATAGAAATTTACGGCACAGAAGGAGGCCATTCGGCCCGAAAAAGAGCTATCCAGTCTAATCCCATTTTCCAGCTCTTGAGGTTACGGCACCTCGTGCATATCCAAGTACTTTTTAAATGTGCTCAGGGTTTCTACCCCTACCACCCTTTCAAGCAGTGAGTTCCAGACCCCCATCACCCTCTAGGTGAAAAAGGTTCCCCTCAACTACCCTCTAATCCTTCTACCAATTACTTTAAATCTATGCCGCCTGGTTATTGATCTCTCTACTAAGGGCAATAGATCCTTCTTATCCAATTTCTCTAGACCTCTAATTGGAACTACGACTGTTCGTATGTCACACACAGGGCCTTTGGCTTTCAGTTTTCACAGAGCAACAAACAATATTTATTTTCGATTAATTCTTGGAATGTGGGCTTCGCTGGTAAAGCTGGCATTTATTTTCCATCCCTAGTTACCCTGAGATGGTGGTTTAATACAACTGAGTGGCTTGCTAGGCTATTTCAGAGGGCAGTTAAGAGTCGACCACGATGATGTGGGACTGGAGTCACATATAGGCCAGACCCGGTAAGGACAACAGGTTTCCTTCCCTAAAACACATTAGTGAATTTGTTGGATTTTTCCAACAATCCAATAGCTTTGTGGTCACTGTTTTACTGATACCAGCTTTTTAATTACCAAATTCTTTTTAACTGAATTCAAATTCAGAAACTGCCATAGCGGGATTTGAATGCACATTCTCCAGATTATTGGTCCAGTAACAAAACCACTACAGTACCATTGAATGCAATCCCAAAATATTAACAAATCCTGAGAATCTATGTAATAAAAAATAAGTAAAGTTATTCAGTAACCTTGAAGCAGTGGCTTTGGTCTTTATTATACGGTTTTTTCAAGTTATGAGCCTTTTTTAAGCTATTTCAGAGATTTGTAAGTGGGCATGTATCTCAGGTTGAAGGACTTATTGAAGTGTGGTCACTATTGTAATGTAATAAACACAGCAGCCAATTTTCCCACAAATAGCAATGAAATAATGACAGATAAATTGTTTCAGTGATATTTGTTGTAGGATAAATATTAGTCAGGACATCAAGGAGAACTCCCTTGCTCATCTTTTTAATCGTGCCAGGGGATCTTTCCAATCCACCTGAGAGGGCAGTCAGCATTAAAGTCTCATCTGAAAGATGGCACCAATAGTGCAGCACTCCCTCAGTACTACACTGGAGTATGAGCCAAGATTTTGTGCTCAAATCTCTGGTTTGGAACTTGAACCCACAACCTTCTGATTTAAAGGCGAGAGTGCTCCCCACTGAGCCATGGCTGACTCCTCAATAGGGATTTTCAAATCAGGCACAAAACTCAAAGAGCAAAATGAAAATCAGGCCCATCATGTTTAATGTAACAAGCATGCAATATCCTGTCTAACTCTTTGGTAAATAGATCAAATCTGAGTAGAATATACAATGAAGTGATATATTCTGACTGTTGTGCTTTTGGGTTGTTATGCTAAATAGTTTTCACAGATTTAGTGTCATAGACTATTCCCATAAGGGAACACTCGCTCGCTAAGACCCCAAGTGTGCATTACTTGCCCAATATCTAGGTTAATAGCAGGCCCAGGAATCAAACAGAAAACCTTTGTCACTGTGTTGTGCCTTACTGGATATGTCATGTGTTATTGGCCCCAAGTTTCCACATGCGGCGAAAAAGGCGCACCTCAGAGCCGGGCACCTGTTTTTCGCGCTGAAAACGGCGGCGGAAAACAAGTGCAGTATTCTTGAGCTCCTTGGAGCTCGATGTCTGCTTGGCGCGGTGCACAGGGGGTGGAGCCTACCACTTGCGCCGATTTTGTAAGTAGGAGGGGGCGGGTAAAATTGAAATGAGGCTTCTTGGTGCTGGCAACCCTGCGCGTGCGCGTTGGAGCGTTCGCTCACGCGCAGTCTGAAGTAAACATTGGCACTCGGCCATTTTTAAAAGTGCTGCAGAAAAAGTGAAGATTTGTTTCTTGGACCCCTGCAAAGGCTTGTATTTTAATTTTCTTGATATTTGTGTGTGAGGGAGTGCTTTTAGCAGCACTGCTGAATAAATCACCTGCTGAAAATCAGTGAGTTCAGCTTTTCACTGCTGAACTTGCAGAACCGGTGCTGCATTGGTGCATGCAAATTAAGGACTGTGTGTTTGGAGAAATAAGAGTGCCAATTCAACATTGCAATAATATGTGGTGTTGGCAATGCAGCACCCATTCTGCAAATTTAAATATAAAACTGTCGATGTGGCTGCCTCTCCCTATCCAAATGGCCTCAGTCCCCCTCACAGCTCGAAGGCTGCTGCTGTATCTTTGGCTGCCGGCCAGCCACTGACGCCGCCCCTAAAGCATGGTCGAATGGCCTCAAGAACCTTAATTAGCTGCATGTGTCCTGTGTTCATTCTTCGGCTCCCGGCCAGCCACTGACGCCGCTGCAATCCCATGGCCGAATGGCCTCAAGTCCGTCCGGGTGCTGCATCTTCGCGGGGAATGAAGGCCTGCCTCAAGCACCGCAGCTCAGCTTCAAGGCTGCTTGCTGCCTGCTGCTGCCGTCGAGACACTGACGCCACACCGCTGCCTGAAAGGCCTGCCTGAAGCACTTTCACACAGGTAGGAACATGATTTATTTAATCTTTTCTTTGCTTATAAATTTTTATTCAGGTTGGATTTATTTGTATAATATTTGTATAAGTATAACTAAGGATTGATTGTAGAATTTAATGACTTCCTTTCCCCCCTCTCTCCCCCCCACCTCGTTCCCTATGCCTAATTTGTAACCTGCGTCTGATTTTTTAAAGTGTAGACAAGGTTTTTTCAAGCGTACAAAAATCTTTACTTGCTCCATTCTAAGTTAGTTTGGAGTACGTTTTCACTGTGGAAACTTTCAAATCAGGTGTCAGTGGCCGGACACGCCCCCTTTTGAAAAAAAAATTCTGTTCCAAAGTGAAACTGTTCTACCTGACTAGAACTGCAGAAAACTAAATATGGAGAATTCCGATTTCTAAGATACTTCGTTCTACACCAGTTGCTCCTAAAAATCAGGAGCAAATCATGTGGAAACTTGGGGCCTCATTATGTGGTTTCCTCATGTTCAGAATGGCAGAGAATAAACACTCTTGTCAAACCGTGATTTAGGCTATAAACTAATGATCAGATTAACTAAATACAAAGCAGATAAATGGACAGTATTAACTTAGAACAGTAAATTTACAATAATTACAGATTATTCTCCCTCAAATATCAAAAATAACAAAGAGCCTTCTCCTGTGCTAGCACTCAATATAAAATTGACTCTTAAAACATAGGCCTGGAACGGGTAAGCCCAAGGTATACCCAATATTAGGCCTTGGGTCTCCTTCAAATGAGCTGCAGATGCAGTTCGTCCGGTCTGGGTCGCTGCTTTGTCAGCATCAGCCCTCAGGTAGATCCTGGTGAGGTGGGGAGGCGACCAGGAGGGAAGGAATGGTCGGGGTGGAAGGAGATTGGAAAGTGGCATCAATCTTTGGCACTGTAGTGGTGCCAGGAGGAGCACTCCTGCTCCTTCTTGGCTCCACATTCAGCTAAGCAGTTTTTGTAACAAACTTATTTTTTTGGTGACGACTTCCAGCAGTCCCTTTAAGAACTGTCGGTTAGCCCGTATGTAAACAAAGTTTTCCTGAATGCAGTCAGTCTGGCATTAGCTGGGTTGAGGGAAGACCAATTTTGAAAAGGTTTTCTCAGATAGTCATTAGGCTCTTTGGGGCCTAACAACTGTTTCAGACATGGGCCATTTACCAATATGTTGGGAAGCGCACCTCTGTCGCAGAACTTAAGTGCACATGCCGCCCGCCATACTGGATGTTTTGGTGCCTATTTTGCCCAGGCCACTGTCCCTTACATCATATGTGGCTTTGCTACTACAGAGTCTCTTACTTGTTCACTTGGTCCAAGACAGCTCAAGATACACCTCAACATTATTTGGAAGATATCCCAGAAATATCCTGCCGTTCATAAAAGACATTAAAACCATCTAGCGCTCAAACTTAGAGAGTGACAATCAAACATATATTTTCCACAGGATGTCAAATGCTTGCTAGTAAGGGTAGCCCCATGTTCACTTTGAAGCTCACACCTGGAATAGTGGTACATCCATATTTATCCTGACTAGTATCAGGAACATTGCTAAATAGAATAAGACCAATGGCTCTGCACTTTACAGACATTAGCATATTCAATCACCTTTAATTCCATGGGAGTAACCTATAAATGCCTGCAAAGATATATCAGTCAGGCAAGGGCCATTCCTTGAAGGCAACCTGGAGTTAATACTAAAGATACAACAAGGAAAAAAGGAAGAAAACAACATGACATGGACAAAAGTCTTCTTTGTCACTCGGATATATCATCAAATATATTATGAAATATCAATTCCATCTGAATTCGAAATATTTCTTTTAGATATTGCACAAATGTGGCCCTATGAAAAAGTAGAGGTCACACAATTTTCACCTGCTGTTTCAATATTATTACTATTTGTGAAGCAGATCACATACTTCATGAATCAATTATATCTGCTTGTTTCAGATAAACTCTGAAGGTCCGATTTTCCGAATGTTTGGGTCCTCGCCTGCCAGGAGCACATTTTTATTTTATTTATTCATTCACAGAGTGTGAGAATCGATGGACAGGCACATATTTATTGACCATCCCTAACTGCCCTTAGCAAGGTGCTGCTGAGCCACCCTGGACCTGATGGCTTACATCCAAGGGTCTTAAGAGAAGTGGCTGAAGATAGTGGATGACTTGGTTGTAATCTACCAAAATTCTCTGGATTCTGGGACGGTCCCAGCAGATTGGAAAACCGTAAATGTAATGCCCCTATTTAAAAAGGAGGCAAACAGAAAGCAGGAAACTATAGATCAGTTAGCCTTACATCCGTCATTGGTAAAATGCTGGAGTCCATTATTAAGGAAGCAGTAGCGGGACATTTGGAAAAGCATAATTCAATCAAGTAGAGTCAGCATGGTTTTATGAAAGGGAAATCATGTTTGACAAATTTGCTGAGTTCTTTGAGGATGTAATGAGCAGGGTGGATGAGGGGGAGCCAGTGGATGTGGTGTATTTAGATTTCCAGAAGGCATTCGATAAGGTGCCACATAAGAGGTTACTGCACAAGATAAAAGCACATGGGGTTGGGGGTAATATATTTGCATCGATAGATGATTGGCTAAGTAACAGAAAACATCGAGTCGGGATAAATGGGTCATTCTCCAGTTGGCTAACAATGACGAGTGGGGTGCCGCAGGGATCGCTGCTGGGTCCACAATGATTTACAATCTATATTAATGACTTGGATGAAAGAACTGAGTGTAATGTAGCCAAGTTTGCTAATGATACAAAGATGGGTGGGAAAGCAAATTTTGAGGAGGACACAAAAAATCTGCAAAGGGATATAGACAGGTTAAGTGAGTGGGCAAAAATTTGGCAGATGGAGTATAATGTGGGAAAATGTGAGGTCATCCACTTTGGCATAAATAATAAAAAAGCAAATTTAAATTTAAATGGAGAAAAATTGCGAAGTGCTGCAATACAGAGAGATCTGGGGGTCCTTGTGCATGAAACACAAAAAGTTAGTATGCAGGTACAACAAGTAATCAAGAAGGCAAATGGAATGTTGGCCCTTATTGCAAGGGGGATAGAGTATAAAAGCAGAGAAGTCCTGTTGCAACTGTACAGGGTATTGGTGAGGCCAAACCTGGAGTACTGCGTACAGTTTTGTTCTCCGTATTTCAGGAAGGATATATTTGCATTGGAGGCTGTTCAGAGAAGGTTCACTACGTTGGTTCTGGAGATGAGGGCTTGACTTATGAGTATAGGTTGAGTAGGTTAGGCCTATAAACATTGGAGTTGAGAAGAATGAGAGGTGATCTTATTGAAACTTATAAGATAATGAGGGGACTCAACAAGGTGTATGCAGAGAGGATATTTCTATGCATAGGGGAAACTAAAACTAGGGGACATGGGGCTAGAACCTGCACTTTTGTGCTTATTGCCCAAAAATGGGCGTTATTTCCAGTATGGACGTTAAAAAAGGGTTTTCAGATTGTCGGCTTCTCACCCATTCTCAAAACACCTAGATTACATTTTTGAAAATGGGCGTTACCACGAGCGATATCAAATGGGCTGTAGCATTAAATTTTTTTGACCTACTGCCGTAAAGTGTGGCCATCTGTAGCAACGACATGGCAACGCTCGATTCCCGTGATTCTGGAGGTCAAGGGTCACCATGACATGCGCAGAAGAGGAGACAGAGAGAGAGAGGGAGCGCAAAGGGCCTGAAGACGTGGCTGGGTGTGGTGTGGCTGCTTTGGGAGGAAGGAGGGAGACTTTAGAGCTTCACAGCAAGTAGGCAAACAAAAGTTAGCTATTACCAGCCACATATTGCCCGAATTTGGCCTATAATGGAGAGAGAGGAGAAGGCATCACAACACGCTGTGGAGACTGACGCTGGAGAGAGCAGTGAGGTGGGAGAGAAGCATGTTGGAGGCCACAAAAGAGCCGCAGCGTGGCCCCAGGCAAGACCACAGAGGCCAGAAGGTGGGGGCGCGGGGCAGAAGTCGGCGGACGATCCTACTACATCTGGTGCTGAGGAGCTCCGATTCTCGTCCTGGGTCTGTTCTTGATGGATGAGAACACGCACTTCAAAGAAACTGCATCGCCATGCTCCAGAAGCCATTCCACCCCAAGGTCTTCTAGTGGTACTCTGGTCATTTATGCCTCCACTCTAGAGATACCGGCCCCAAGCACCTCTCCACAGGGCACGCCATTTGTCCCCAGGACGGCGCCAACCCCGTGGAGGTCTCGTGGACGTGGCAGATCTGTTCCACGAGCACGACATGAGAGCGGAGAGATGGTACAGTTGTCCAGGAGGACTGCAGACATTGGTGACCAGCTCATCGAAGCATTGGGAGGCATATCCCGACAACTGGCCACCATGACCGAGTACATTCCACGCATGGTGGAGTCCCTGGATGCAATAGCCAGGAACACTGCTGCCACAGGCTTCCCAATGGTCCCCAAGCGTGGCACTCCACCCCTAGGTTCTGTATCATCATGGCGAATGACAGAGGAGACCAAGGACCAAGATCCTGCTTCTGCATCAGAGAATGTTGCCCTCTTAGCCCCCCCGCTCCCGTAGCTGTGCAACCACCGCGTCTGCCTTCATCCCCCCCAGTGAGGCACTGCCTGAGGATCTCCTCGACCAGGCGCCGTGGAGCAAGGAGGCGAAGGGGTAGAGGTGGGGAGAAGAATGAGAGGGGGGAAGGAAAGTGAAGTGCATGTGCACATGTGATGGCTGTGTTATATCTCCATCTGGGTGTATGCAATTTGTTGCAATGTATGGGGGCTGGGGACCACGCTCCTGCTTTGCCTTTGTATTCTGTGTTGCTGGACATGTTGATCATGTGATTTAGTCAAATGTGGAAAAAGTGGGATGTGGGCAGGGGTTGGGTGTTATTGGCTGTGATACTTATGATTTCAGACCATTGTTGGTATTAAACTTTTGTTATTGAACATAACCTTGTTGCGCATTGTCTCAGATAGCTGCACCATTACACACTGGTAATTCATTACCATGAAAGGGTGAAATATAATTTAACATCAATCAACGTAAACTTTAACTGGCACCAAGGTGATGGGCACCATTGATGTCTGGGCTGCACACACACAGCAGTGTGTTAGCGTTGTCACTCACATCAGCGCTCTTTCAGGCAAATCTTTCCGATATCAGCTCCTCACGTAAGAGTGGGATTTAACAAATGCCAGCCACACCGCTTGCGTTCGTTCCGGATAGTTCCACTTTTTGTGGGCATTTTTTTGAGCGAGCGATATTCTGGGCGACATGTGTGCGAGGTGGTGAAATTGACAATGGGTGATCTCCATGGGTGCTAGTTTGGGTAAATATGCTCTTCACGACAAAAAACAGTGGGCAGGCGTTCTTATTGAATCTCGGCATTAATTGCGTGTGGAAAGTAACGCTGGGTGATATCATGGGCATTGATTTCGCCCATTCTGCTGATTCCACCCAAAGAAAGTGAGCGGATGGTATTATTTTTTCCCGACGTTAAGCACATTGGAAAAATAACGCTCGGCGATAAGTCTCCGAAAAAAGCCCGTCAGTTTCCAATTTGTGCCAAAATGGATGATATAGGGGGGTTATACATCATTTCAGTGGTAAAATGGCCGTTAAGTGGGCATTAAGAATGCAAAAAAAGTGGAGGTTCTAGCCCATAGTCTTAGAATAAGGGACCACGCATTTAAAACTGAGATGAGGAGAAATTTGTTTTCTCAGAGATTATGGAGATCGGAAGGTGTGAGGCCAAGGATGTAAACAAGGATGAGAATTTTGAAATCGAGGGGTTCTTTAACCGGGAGCCAATGTAGGTCAGCGAGCACAGGGGTGATGGGTGAGCGGGACTTGGTGCGAGCTAGGACGCAGGCCACATGGAAGGCTCAGATAGTGTGACTGTCTATGGAATTCTCTGCCCCGGAGGGCTGTGGAGGTGGGTTCATTGAATATATTTAAGGCAGAGATAGATTTTTGAGCGATAAGGGAAGAAAGGGTTATGAGGAGCGGGCAGGGAAGTGGAGCTGAGTCCATGATCAGATCAGCCATGATATTGAATGGCCGAGCAGCCTCGAGGGGCCAAATAGTCGACTCCTGATCCTATTTCTTATGTTCTTATTGTTATATATGTGGACTTCTATTTACTCTGTACAGCCACCAGAGGGCTCATCCCCTGGAGTCCCAAGGGATCCCACAATCCCTCGGGAGCACAGGTATTTAAGGAGGCTTCACAGGTTGGAGAGGCACTCTGGAGACCTGCAATAAAACACTAAGGTCACACTTTACTTTGAGCTCACAGTGTTCCGTCCGACTCTTTCTCCATACACAACAACTGGCGATGAGATACAGATAACAAAGCCAAAGATGCAGAGAACAGTGGGCATCCTGTAGAAATTCTCGGAGGGAGATGATTGGGAAACGTTTGTGGAGCATCTCGACCAATACTTCGTGGCCAACGAGCTAGATGGGGAAGAGAGCGCTGCCAAACGAAGGGCAATCCTCCTCACTGTCTGTGGGACACCAACATGTGGCCTCATGAAGAATCTGCTCAGCCCAGCGAAACCCACGGAGAAATAGTACGACGATTTGTGCACATTGGTCCGAGAGCATTTGAACCCGAAGGAAAGCGTTCTGATGGCGAGGTACCGGTTCTACACCCACAAAAGATCTGAAGGCCAGGAAGTGGCGATTTATGTCGCCGAGCTAAGACACCTTGCAGGACATTGCAAATTTGAAGGACATTTGGAGCACCTGCTCAGAGACTTTTTCATTGGCCACGAAACCATACTTTGCAAACTTTTGACTGTAGGGACCCCAACCTTGAGTAAGGCCATAGCGATAGCCCAGGCGTTCATTGCCACCAGTGACAATACGAAGCAAATCTCTCAGCACACAAGTGCTGCTACAAGTACTGTGAACAAAGTGATGTTGCTTTCGAATTGTAATGTACAGGGCAGGTCAAACATATCTGCAGCTACACATCTGCAGATGTCTCAGAGTCCACCATCAAGGGTGATGAATGCAAGGCCATGAACACCTTGTTGGCACTGCAGGGGTGATCATCATTTCCATTCATGCCTATTCAAAAAGTACGTTTGAAAGGGCTGTGGAACAATGGGACACCTCCAACGAGTGTGTAGGCGAGCTGCAAAGCCTGTTAAACCTGCAAACCACCATGTTGCAGAGGAGGACAGATCCATGGAGGATCACGACGAACCAGAGCCTCAGATCGAGGAGGCAGAGGTACATGGGGTGTACACATTCACCACGAATTATCCCCGGATAATGCTGAATGTTGAACTAAATGGACTCCCAGTGTCAATGGAGCTGGACACGGGCGCGAGCTAGTCCATCAAGGGCAAAAAGACTTTCGAAAGGTGGTGGAGCAACAAAGCCTCAAGGCCAGTCTTAGCTCCAGTTCGCATGAAACTAAGAGCTTACACGAAAGAACTGTTTCCTGTAATCGGCAGTGCTATCGTAAAAGTGTCCTACAATGCAGCGGTGCACAAGCTATCACTCTGGGTGGTACCGGACGATGGTCCCACGCTGCTCGGCAGGAGCTGGCTGAGAAAAATACGTTGGAACTGGGGCGACGTCCGAGCGCTATCGCCCGCTGATGACACTTTGTGTGTCCAGGTCTTAAACAAATTTCCTTCACTGTTCGAACCAGGCATCGGGAAACTCCAAGGAGCAAAAGTATAGATTCACCTAATTCCGGGGGCGCGACCCATCCATCACAAGACGAGAGCAGTACCGCATATGATGAGAGAAAGGGTAGAGATCGAGCTAGACCGGCTGCAAAGAGAGGGCATCATTTCACCGATCGAGTTCAACAAGTGGGCCAGTCCTATCGTCCCAGTCCTCAAGGGAGATGGCACCATCAGAATCTATGGCGATTACAAAGTAACTATCAATCATTTCTCCCTGCAGGACCAATACCCACTACTAAATGCCGACGACCTCTTTGCAACGCTGGCAGGAGGAAAAACGTTCACGAAGCTGGATCTGACTTCAGCCTACATGACGCAGGAACTAGAGGAATCATCGAAGGCCCTCACCTGCATCAACACGCACAAAGGTCTTTTTGTTTATAACAGATGCCCATTTGGAATCAGATCAGCGGCAGCGATATTCCAGAGAAACAGGGAAAGCTTACTGAAGTCGGTCCCACACACCGTGGTCTTCCAGGACGACATCTTGGTCACAGGTCGGAACACAGTCGAGCATCTGCAGAACCTGGAGGAGGTTCTTAGTTGACTCAAACACATGGGGCTCAGGTTAAAACACTCGAAGTGCATTTTCCTGGCACCTGAAGTGGAGTTCCTGGGAAGGAGGATTGCGGCGGACGGCATCAGGTCCATCAATACGAAGACGGAGGCAATCGAGAACGCACCGAGGCCACAGAACGTGACGGAGCTGCAGTCGTTTCTGGGATTCCTGAACTACTTTGGTAGCTTCTTACTGGGTTTCAGCACCCTGCTAGAATGACTACATGTCTTACTATGAAAAGGGGATAAATGGGTTTCGGGCAAAAGCCAAGAAAATGCCTTTGTAAAAGTCAGAAAATTGTTAAGCTCAAACAAATTGCTTGTGTTGTATGATCCATTTAAGCGTTTGGTACTAGCATGTGAAGCGTCGTCATATGGTGTCGGGTGTGTATTGCAACAAGCTAATGATTTTGGGAAACTGCAACCAGTTGCTACTGCATCCAGGAGTCTGCCTAAGGCTGAGAGAGCCTACAGCATGATTGAGAAAGAAGTGTTAGCGTGTGTCTATGCATCACTACCTGTTTGGGCTAAAATTTGATTTGGAAACTGACCATGAGCCACTTATATTCCTGTTCTCCGAGAGTAAAGGGATAAATACCAACGCATCGTCCCGCATCCAGAGATGGGCACTTACGTTGTCCGCATACAACTATTCCATCCGCCACAAGCCAGGCACAGAAAACTGCGCCGATGCTCTCAGTAGACTGTCATTGCCCACCACGGGGGTGGAAATGGCGCAGCCCGCAGATCTAGCCATGGTTATGGAAGCATTTGAGAGTGAGCAATCCCTGTCACTGCCTGGCAGATCAAAACCTGGACAAGCCAGGACCCCTTATTATCTCTAGTCAAAAGCTGTGTTATTCAAGGGAGCTGGTCCAGTGTCCCAGTGGAAATGTAGAAAGAGATAAAATGCAAAGATGAAATGTCTATACAGGCAGACTGCCTTCTGTGGGGCAATCGAGTAGTGCTCCCCAAGAAGGGCAGAGACACCTTCATCAATGACCTCCACAGTACCCACCCAGGCATAGTAATGATGAAAGCAATAGCCAGATCCCACGTGTGGTGGCCCGGTATCGATGCGGACTTAGAGTCCTGCGTTCACAGATGAAATACATGCTCACAGTTAAGCAATGTACCCAGGGAGGCGCCGTTAAGTTTATGGTCTTGGCCCTCCAAACCATGGTCTAGGGTACACGTTGACTATGCAGGCCCGTTCTTGGGTAAAATGTTCCTTGTGGTTGTAGACGCGTACTCCAAGTGGATTGAATGTGAGATAATGTCGGCTAGCATGTCCGCTGCCACTACTGAAAGCCTGCGGGCCATGTTTGCCACACACGGCCTACCCAATGTCATGGTGAGTGACAACGGGCCATGTTTTACCAGTGCTGAGTTCAAAGAATTCATGACCCATAACGCAATCAAACATGTCACATCTGCCCCATTTAAACCAGTGTCCACTGGTCAGGCAGAGAGAGCAGTGCAAATCATCAAGCAAGGCTTGGAGAGGGTAACTGAATGCTCACTGCAGACTCGCCTATCCCGAGTCCTGCTTAGCTACCGCATGAGACCCCACTTACTCACTGGGATCCCACCTGCTGAACTGCTCATGAAAAGAGCACTTAAGACAAGGCTCTCGTTAGTTCACCCTGATCTACATGAACAGGTAGAGAGCAGGCGGCTTCAACAAAGTGCATACCATGATAGCGCCAATGTGTCACGCGAGATTGAAATCAATGATCCTGTATTTGTATTAAATTATGGACAAGGTCCCAAGTGGCTTCCCGGCACTGTCATGGCCAAAGAGGGGAGCAGGTTGTTTCGGGTCAAACATTCAAATGGACTCATTCACCGGAAACACTTTGACCAAATCGAACTCAGATTCACGGACTATCCTGAGCAACCCACCTTGTACCCTACCTTTTTTGATCCCTCAACATACACACCAGTGGCAACCGGCACCACGGTTGACCACGAAGCAGAACCCATCATCCACAGCAGCCCCACAGGGCCCAACACACCAGGCAGCCCAGCAAGACCAGCTGCACAGCAGCCCAGCGAGGGCCCAACAAATGATTCAACAACACCAGCTTTCACACCGAGACGATCAACCAGGGCAAGAAGGGCCCCAGATCGACTCACATTGTAGTTACACTGTTGACTTTGGGAGGGAGTGTTGTTATATATGTACACTTGTATTTACTCTGTACAGCCACCAGAGGGCTCATCCCCTGAAGTCCCAAGGGAACCCATAATCCATAAGAACATAAGAACATAAGAATTTAAGAATTAGGAACAGGAGAAGGCCATCTAGCCCCTCGAGCCTGCTCCGCCATTCAACAAGATTTTTGGCTGATCTAGCCGTGGACTCAGCTCCACTTACCTGCCTGCTCCCCATAATCCTTAATTCCCTTATTGGTTAAAAATCTATCTATTTGTGATTTGAATACATTCAATGAGCTAGCCTCAACTGCTTCCTTGGGCAGAGAATTCCATAGATTCACAACCCTCTGGGAGAAGAAATTCCTTCTCAACTCGGTTTTAAATTGGCTCCCCCGTATTTTGAGGCTGTGCCCCCTAGTTCTAGTCTCCCTGACCAGTGGAAACAACCTCTCTGCCTGTATCTTGTCTATCCCTTTCATTATTTTAAATGTTTCCATAAGATCACCCCTCAACCTTCTGAACTCCAACGAGTAAAGACCCAGTCTACTCAATCTATCATCATAAGGTAACCCCCTCATCTCCGGAATCACCTAGTGAATCGACTTTGTACCCCCTCCAAAGCTAGTATATCCTTCCTTAAGTAAGGTGACCAAAACTGCACGCAGTACTCCAGGTGCGGCCTCACCAATACCCTGTACAGTTGCAGCAGGACCTCCCTGCTTTTGTACTCCATCCCTCTCGCAATGAAGGCCAACATTCCATTTGCCTTCCTGATTACCTGCTGCACCTGCAAACTAACTTTTTGGGATTCATGCACAAGGACCCCCAGGTCCCTCTGCACCGCAGCATGTTATAATTTCTCCCCATTCAAATAATATTTCCTTTTACTGTTTTTTTTTCCAAGGTGGATGACCTCACACTTTCCGACATTGTATTCCATCTGCAAACCTTAGCCCATTCACTTAACCTAACTAAATCTCTTTGCAGCCTCTCTGTGTCCTCTACACAACCCGCTTTCCCACTAATCTTTGTGTCATCTGCAAATTTTGTTACACTATACTCTGTCCCCTCTTCAAGGTCATCTATGTATATTGTAAACAGTTGTGGTCCCAGCACCGATCCCTGTGGCACCCCACTAACCACCGATTTCCAACCTGAAAAGAACCCATTTATCCCGACTCTCTGCTTTCTGTTAGCCAGCCAATTCTCTATCCATGCTAATACATTTCCTCTGACTTTGCATACCCTTATCTTCTGCAGTAACCTTTTGTGTGGCACCTTATCGAATGCCTTTTGGAAATCTAAATACATCATATCCATTGGTACACCTCTGTCCACCATGCTCGTTATATCCTCAAAGAATTCCAGTAAATTAGTTAAACATGATTTCCCCTTCATGAATCCATGTTGCGTCTGCTTGATTGCACTATTCCTATCTAGATGTCCCGCTATTTCTTCCTTAATGATAGCTTCAAGCATTTGCCCCACTACAGATGTTAAACTAACCGCCTATAGTTACCTGCCTTTTGCCTGCCCCCTCTTTTAAAACTGTTATTTAAGGAAGCTTCACAGGTTGGAGAGGCAGTCTGGAGACCTGCAATAAAAGATTAAGGTCACACTTTACTTTGAGCTCACAGTGTTCAGTCTGACTCTTTCTCCATACACAACACATATGTTCTTATTTTCTTGAACCACAGTAGTCTGTAAAGTCTGGTAAAGGTAATCCCACAGTGCTGTGAGGGAGGCAGTTCCAGGATTTTGACCCATTGACGATGAAGGAACAATGATATATTTTTAGGTCAGGATGGTGTGTGACTTGGTGATGATGTTTGCATGCGCCTGCTGCCCTTGTCCTTCGAGGTGGTAGAGGTTGCGGGTTTGGGAAGTGCTGACAAAGAAGCCTGGGTGAGTTGCTGCAGTGCATCTTGTAGATGATTCATAGTGCAGCCACATATCGTGACATTGCAGCCATGTTCTCCACGATTTTCCTTCCATTTTATGTGATGAGCCATTGTTTGAAGTTACATGTGTTTGTGACAAATCCCAGCTCATTAAGCATACTATAACATGTAAATGAATCAGAATGCTGCAATGTGTCCTATGGTAAAGTATCAATGTCAGATTGCAAAGGGAACAATCCTGTTCCACACATTTTGAAATAGGAGAAGTTGTGCATATACATGACAGGTCTGATATGGAGGATGCGCTAATATAGGAACATAGGAACAGGAGTCAGCCATTCAGCAAGTGAGCATGTTTTGCCATTCAATGAGATGATGGCTGATCTGTATCTTAATGCCATTCACCCGCCTTGGTTACATATCCCTTAATATCCTTAGTTAGCCAAAATCTATCAATCTCAGAGTTAAAATTATTAATTGAGCTTGCATCTTTTATTTTGTGTGGGAGAGAGTTCCATACTTCCACTACCCTTTGCATGAAGTAGTGTTTCCTAACTTCTCTCCTGAATGGCCTGGATCTGATTCTAAAATTATTTCCCCTTGCGCTAGACTCCTCCATTAGCATAAAAAAGTTTCTCTCTATCTACCCTATCAATTCCTTTAAAAAAATGTTTTAAAAACTCAATCTAATCACCGCTAAACCATTTATATTCCAGGGCATGCAAAGCTAGTTTATGTCATCTGCCCTCATAATCTAACCCTTGGAGCCCTGATAACATTTTGGTGAATCTGCCCTGCACTTGTTCCAAGGCCAATATATCCTTTCTAAGCTGTGGTGCTTGAGATGTGTTGTAACCAGGGATTTGTATAGCTGCAGCAAAATTTCTACTCTATGTATTCTAACCCGCTAGTTATAAAGCCAACATTCCATTATTTTTTGTACCTGACTGCTACATTTTAGTGATCTGTCTACATGGACCCCTAAATCTCTTTGGACCTCCACTGTTCTGATCTTTTCACCATTTAAATAATACTCAGATTTATCCTTTTTTATTCCAAAATGGATAGCCTCACACTTACCGGCATTGAAATCCATTTTCAAGTTTCACCCACTGACTTAATCGATCAATGTCTCTTTGTAATTTTATATTCCCTTCTACACTCCTTACCATACCACCAACCATTGTGTCATCAGCAAATTAGTTGTTCATGCTTGCATGTGAGATTTTGTGTATGAACAGAAGCTATCTGGTGGGCATGAGTTGTGCACTGTGCCATCATCGGATCCAGTTGCTCTATGAGTTAAAAATAGTGTGGGCGACAGTGTTACATTATCGATGTTTCACCATCCCTATTATCGCAGTACACATCGGAGTAAAGGGAATAAATTGCACCTTTTTTCAAGGCAAAGTGCATCAGAGTTATTAGCAAACTGAGGGTGTATATCTTGATTACATCAGTAATTCATGGAGAATTGATTTTTAGAAAGGTAATTTCAGGATTGAACAGATTAGTTTCACTTACATGTCAGTGATGTAAACTGCTTTCCACTGGGAAAGTCATCGCTAGAGTCCTCCTCAACCGTCTTCTGCCTATGGCCGAGGAGCTCCTCCCGGAGTCACAGTGCGGATATCGTCCCCTACGGGGCACAACGGATATGATTTTTGCAGCGCGACAGCTGCAGGAAAAATGCAGCGAACAGCGCCAGCCCTGATTCATGGCCTTCTTCGACCTTACAAAAGCCTTTGACACTGTCAACCATGAGGGTCTATGGAGTGTTCTCCTCCACTTCGGATGCCCCAAAAGTTTGTCACCATCCTCTGCCTGCTCCATGGCGACATGCAGGCCATGATCCTTACCAGCGGATCCATTACAGACCCAATCCACGTCCAGACTGGTGTCAAACAGGGCTGCGTCATTGCCCCAACCCTCTTCTCAATCTTCCTTGCTGCCATGCTCAACCTCACAGTCAACAAGCTCCCCGCTGGAGTGGAACTAAACTACAGAACCAGTGGGAACCTGTTCAACCTTTGCCGTCTCCAGCCCAGGTCCAAGACCACCCCAACCTCTGTCGTCGAGCTACAGTACGCGGACGACGCCTGCGTCTGCGCGCATACAGAGGCTGAACTCTAGGACATAGTCGACATTTTTACTGAGGCTTACGAAAGCATGGGCTTATGCTAAACATCCGTAAGACAAAGGTCCTCCACCAGCCTGTCCTTGCCTCACAGCACTGCACCCCAGTTATCAAGATCCATGACGCGGCCCTGGACAACGTGGACCATTTCCCATACCTCGGGAGCCTCTTATCAACAAGAGCAGGCATTGACGATGCGATTCAACACTGCTTCCAGTGCACCAGTGCAACCTTCGGCCGCCTGAGGAAAAGAGTGTTTGAAGACCAGTCCCTCAAAACTGCCACCAAGCTCATGGTCTACAGGGCAGTAGTAAAACCCACCCTCCTGTATGGCTCAGAGACATGGACCATGTACAGTAGACACCTCAAGTTGCTGGAGAGATACCACCAACGATGTCTCTGCAAGATCCTACAAATCACCTGGGAGGACAGACGCACCAACATTCGTGTCCTCAGCCAGGCCAACATCCCCAGCATTGAAGCACTGACCACACTTGATCAGCTCCGCTGGGCAGGACACATTGTTTGCATGTCAGACACAAGACTCTCAAAGCAATCGCTCTACTTGGAACTCCTTCATGGCAAACGAGCCAAAGGTGGGCAGAGGAAATGTTACAAGGACACCCTCAAAGCCTCCCTGAGAAAGTGCAACATCCCCACTGACACCTGGGAGTCCCTGGCCAAAGACCGCCCTAAGTGGAGGAAGTGCATCCGGGAGGGTGCTGAGCACCTCGAGTCTCATCGCCGAGAGCATGCAGAAAACAAGCGCAGGCAGCAGAGAGAGCGTGCGGCAAACCAGTCCCACCCACCCTTTCCCTCAACGACTATCTGCCCCACCTGTGACAGAGTCTGTGGTTCTCGTATTGGACTGTACAACCACCTAAGAACTCATCCTAAGCATGGAAGCAAGTCCTCTTCGATTCCGAGGGACGGCCTATGATGATGATTTCACAAATCTATAATAACAGATCATGGGGCTTGATTTTCTTCTGCTACAGCACTCATAACCGGGCAATATCTGTCTTTCGGATGAGACGTCAAACTGAGGTCCCATCTGCCATCTCAGGTGGATGTAAAAGATCCCTTGGCACTATTTTGAAGAAAAGCAGGGGAGTTATCCCCAGTGTCCTCGCCAATATTTATCCCTCAATCAACATAACAAAAAAACAGGTCATTATCACATTGCTGTTTGTGGGAGTTTGATGTATGCAAGTTGGCTGCTGTGTTTCCCACATTATTACAGTGACCACACTCCAAAAGTATTTCATTCACTGTAAAGCGCTTTGAAACATCCAATGGTCATGAAAGGCATTATATAAATGCAAGTTTTTCTTTCTTTAATATAACAAATGAAAATGAAGGGAGCTGTGTCCTGTTTGTAATCTTCACATAACTGTAACCAATATGTAACAACACTGTACACTGTATACAACTGTGAAATACACACCTTGACCACAGGGGGTGAACTTGTGGGAGACACTCCTCACCTGGTCAGCCAGGTACTTAAAGAGAGGTTCCACGCAGGCTCAGCACTCCTTGATCCTGGGAATAAAGGTGCAGATCATGAGTGACCTTGTCTGCAGTACATGCCTCGTTTGACTTTATAATACAGTGCAGAGACATTACATTTGGCGACGGGAAACGGGAATCAACGACTCACGAGAATGGCCACCGGTAGCACAGATGAAGGGTACTGTGTTGGTGAGGACTGGGACGATTTCGTTGAGAAGCTCCAGCAGAGCTTTGTCACGAAGGACTGGCTGGGAGAGTCGACAGCCGACAAGCGAAGGGCGCACCGACTGACCAGCTGTGGGCCTAAGACGTATGCACTGATGAAAGACCTGCTCGCACCTGAGAAGCCGGCGGACAAAACCTTTGAGGAGCTCAGTAAACTGATCGGTGAGCACATCAAACCGGCGAGCGGCGTACACATGGCCCGACACCGATTCTATTCACACAGACGTCGGGAGGGACAAAGCATACCGGACTTCGTTGCGGACCTTCGGCGTTTGGCCAGCCTCTGTAAGTTCACAGATGCCTGCAGGGGGGAGATGTTAAGGATTTCTTCATTGAGGGCATTGGTCATGCCGGGATTTTCAGGAAGCTTATTGAGACCAAGGACTTGACTTTGGAAAGGGCAGCTTTGATAGCTCAGACCTTCTTGGCAGGGGAAGAGAAGACCAAGATAATTTACGCACGCAGCCCTGGTTTCAACGTGGCGATGAACTAGGGAGTTAATGTTGTAAAAGCGATACAGAACCCCGCAGGCAGGCAAGGGCAATTCGACACTGCCGAGGCAGGCAGGCAAGGGCAATTCGACACCGCCCAGGTAGGAACAGATTCCAGGGTGGGACAGCAACAGAGACAATGGCAGGAGGATCGGCAATTCACACAATCACAAGGGACAAAGCGTCCCGGGATGGGACCATTGACACACAACAACAGAGTGATCAGGAGTAATCAAAGAGACAATCAGAGATGAATGCCTGGTCACAGTCGCTTTGTCTACAACAATCTCAAATCATGCTGGAGATGCGGGGGGCCAGACACAATGTGAAAACCTGCAGGGTTCAACAATTTATCTGCAGAATCTGCCATTTCAAGGGACATTTGGCCAGAATATGCAGAAAACCCGTAGTGAGGTTACTTTATGAGGCAGAGGAACCAGATGAAGAGTCTGCAAGGCAGTTGGATGCTTGGGGCACAGCCACGGATGCTGAAGTCCAGCGGGTTCACGTGGCAGACAGCCACAGCTCATACACTAAAACGCCGCCTATGATGATGAAAGTTCTATTAAATGGCATCCCGGTATGCATGGAGCTGGACACAGGAGCTAGCCAGTCACTTATGAGTGTCCAACAATTCGAAAGCCTATGGCCACTCAAAGCTAGCAGACCCAAACTAGAACGCATTGAGACGCAATTACGAACGTACACCAAAGAGATCATCCCAGTGCTCGGCAGTGCAATTTGGTGGTCACACATAATGGATCAGAGAATCGGCTGCCACTCTGGATTATCCCGGCGAATGGTCTCGCGCTTTTGGGGAAGAGCTGGCTAGCCGAGATGAACTGGAAATGGGGGGATGTGCACACCATTTCATCTGTGGAGCGAAGTTCATGCTCACAGATCTTACAGAAATTCGAATCACTATTTCAACCTGGGGTCGGGACTTTCAAGGGCACCAAAGTAGTAATACGCATCACCCCGGATGCCAGACCAGTGCACCACAGCCAGAGCCGTGCCGTATGTGATGCATGAGAAAATTGAGAGTGAGTTGGACAGGCTGCTAAGAGAGGGCATAATATCGCCTGTTGAATTCAGTGACTGGGCAAGCCCCATCGTCCCTGTCCTTAAAGCGGATGGCTCGGTCAGGATTTGTGGCGACTACAAGGCCACCATCAACCGAGTGTCACTATAGGACCAATACCCGCTTCCGAGAGTGGAGGACCTTTTTGCCACACTGGCAGGTGACAAGCTATTCACCAAGTTGGACCTCACCTCAGCCTACATGACCCAGGAACTAGCCGAAGAATCCAAGCTACTAACCACCATCACTACGCACAAGGGGCTATTTGTTTACAACAGGTGTCCATTTGGCATTCGTTCAGCGGCCGCTATCTTCCAGAGAAACATGGAAAGTGTGGTGTCCCTGCACCATACTACAAACTTACATGAGGCATGTACTGCAGACACAGTCACTGGTGACCTTAACCAAGGACTGCTGACCCTGGGTGGGACTTCCCCTTTTATACCAGGAAACCCAGGTGAGGAGTGTCTCCCACAAGTTCACCCCCTGTGGTCAGGGTCTGCATTTCTAGGGTATAAGTACAGTGTACAGGAGTTGCATGAACGTTACAGTTACATGAAGATTACCGTTGCATGATGGTTGCAAACATGACATCACCTCCCCCCTTACGTCTTTTTGTGTCAAAGGTTAAGTCTTTCAGGTGGTCGCCACTCTCTCATGGAGCGCCGCAGTTGTGGCTCTGGTGGCTGAGCCTCGGCATGCATCTCTGTCACCTGAGGTAATTCCGGCCTGTCCGGGCTGGCTGCAGGGACTGTGCATGCTGTGGATTGTCCTCGTTGCTCGTCCACTGGCAGTGGTGTGGGTAACATCTCATGCTCTTCTTCAGGTTCCTCCGTGTCTATGCTGAACCTTTTCTTTACTTGGTCCAAGTGTTTGCGGCATATCTGCCCATTGTTTAGTCTGACCACTAGGACCCTATTCCCTTCTTTGCCAATTACTGTGCCCTCAAGCCACTTGGGTCCCAAAGCATGGTTAAGAACAAATACCGGGTCATCCATTTCTATACACCTCCCCCTTGAGTTTTGATCATGGAACTCGGTTTGGGACTGGCGTTTGCCCTCAACAATGTCTGCCAGGGCTGGGTGAATGAGGGACAGCAGCGTTTTAAGCGTGCATTTCATGAGGATTTCCGCTGGTGGGATTCCCATGAGCGAGTGCGGGCGGAACCTGTAGGCCAGCAGGAGGCACGATAGGCGGTACTGAAGGGAGGGTCCTTGGATGCGTAGCATGCCCTGTTTTATGACTTGGATCGCACATTCCACCTGGCCATTGGAAGCCGGCTAAAATGGCGCTGTCCGGACGTGTTTGATACCATTGCCCGACATAAACACCTGGAATTCATGGCTGGTGAAACACGGGTCATTGTCGCTGACCAGGATGTCCAGCAAGCCGTGGGTCATGAAAACCGTACTCAGACTCGCCACGGTGATGGATGTCGTGCACGAGTTTAATATGATGCACTCGATCCATTTCGAGTATGCATCGACAACGATCAGGAAAATTTTCCCCATGAACGGGCCCGCATAGTCTACGTGAATACGTGACCATGGCCTAGTGGGCCAGGGCCACGGGCTGAGTGGGGCCTCCTTGGGGGCATTGCACAGCTGGGCACACGTCGTGCACCTGCGAACCCAGTGTTCCAGGTCTGAGTCAATCTCCAGCCACCATACATGTGACCGGGCAATGGCCTTCATTAACACGATGCCAGGGTGCTCGCTGTGGAGTTCCCTGATGAATGCTCCCCTGCCTTTCTGGGGCATGACTACCCGGCTGCCCCATAGCAGGCAGTCGGCTTGGACGGAGAGCTCATCCATCCGTCTCTGAAACGGCCTGACATCCTCGGGGCACGCCCTGTGTGCGGACGCCCAATACCCAGTCAGGACACATTTCTTTATCATGGATAGGAGGGGGTCCCTGTTGGTCCAGATTTTGATCTGGCGGGCTGTGATGGGGGAGCCTGCGGTGTCAAAAGCCTCAACGGCCATGACCATCTCAGCGCTTTGCTCTGCTGCCCCCTCGGTGGTGGCCAGTGGGAGCCTGCTGAGCGCGTCAACGCAATTTTTGATGCCTGGCCAATGCTGTATGGTGTAGTCATATGCAGCCAGCGTGAGAGCCCATCGCTGTATGCGAGCTGACGCATTGGCATTGACAGCCTTGCTGTCGGACAACAGGGATGTTAACGGCTTGTGGTCCGTCTCTAGCTCGAACCGTCTACCGAAAAGGTACTGGTGCATTTTTTTCACACCGTAAACACAAGCGAGTGCTTCCTTTTCGACCATGCCATATCCATGCTCTGCCTGGGAGAGCGACCTGGAGGCATAAGCCACCGGTTGGAGTCGGTTGTCATCATTACCCTGCTGCAACAGACACCCAACCCCGTAGGACGATGTATCACACGTTAAAACCAGTTTTTTTACAGGGGTCATACAAAGTCAACAGTTTGTTAGAAAACAGCAGGTTCCTCGCCTTATTGAAAGCCCGTTCTTGACAGTCCTCCCAAAGCCATTCACAACCTTTACGCAGTAGCATGTGTAACGGCTCCAACAATGTGCTTAAGTTCGGCAGAAACTTCCCGAAATAGTTCAAAAGTCCCAGGAATGATCGCAACTCCGACGTGTTGCCGGGTCTGGGCTCCCGGCGGATTGCTTCCATTTTTGATTCAGTCGGCCGGATCCCGTCTGTGGCAACCCTCCTGCCCATAAACTCAACCTCTGGGGCCAAAAACACACACTTGGCCTTTTTCAGCCACAAGCCTACCCGGTCCAGTCGGCGTAGCATCTCCCCCAGGTTGTGGAGGTGTTCCTCGGTGTCTCGACCCATTCTAAGGATGTCATCTTGGAATACGATTGTCCCAGGAATAGATTTGAGCAAGTTTTCCATGTTCCGCTGAAAGATAGCTGCCACCGAACGAATGCCAAACGGACATCTGTTGTAGATAAATAATCCCTTGTGCGTCGTGATGGTGGTCAGAAGCTTGGATTCTTCAGCCAGTTCCTGAGTCATGTAGGCCGAAGTGAGGTCCAGCTTCGTGAACAGCTTGCCACCTGCCACTTCTCGGGAGCGGGTATTGATCTTGCAGCGACACTCGGTTGATGGTGGCTTTGTAGTCACCACAAATCCTGACCGAGCCATCTGCTTTAAGGACAGGAACGATGGGACTTGCCCAGTCGCTGAATTCAATGGCTGAAATTATGCCCTCTCTGAGCAGCCTGTCCAATTCACTTTTAATTTTCTCATGCATCACATATGGCATGGCTCTGGCTTTGTGGCGTCCGGAGTGATGCGTATCACTACTTTAGTGCTCTTGAACGTTCCGACACCGGGTTGAAACAGTGATCCGAATTTTTGTAGGACCTGTGAGCATGAACTTCGCTCCATAGATGAAATGGCGTGCATATCCCCCTATTTCCATTCAGCTCGGCTAGTCAACTCCTCCCCAAGAGTGCGGGGCCATTTCCCGGGACAATCCAGAGTAGCACCAAGTTTGCACTTCCTAGCACTGGGATAATTTCTTTGGTGTACATCCGTAGTTACGTGTCGATGCGTTCCAGTTTGGGCCTGCTAGCTCTGTGTGGCCATAGTCTCTCAAATTGTTGGGCGCTCATAAGTGACTGGCTAGCTCCCGTATCCAGCTCCATGCGCACCGGGGATGCCATTCAATTAAACTTTCATCATCATGGGTGGCATTTTAGTGTATGAGCTGTGGACGTCAGCCACGTGAACCCGCTGAACTTCAACATCCATGGCTTTTCCCAAGGCATCATCCTGCATTGCAGACCCCTCGTCTGCTTCCTCTGTCTCGCAGATTAGCCTCGCCACGGCCTTTTTGCGCATCCTGGCCAAGTGTCCACTGATGTTACAAATCCTACAGGTATATTGCTGGAACCTGCAGCTTTTCGCAGTATGTCTACCCCCGCATCTCCAGCATGAGCTGAGATTGTTGTTAACAAAAGGACTGTTACCAGGCATTCCTCTCTGATTGCCCATTTGGTTGTTTCTAAGCACTCTGATGGTGGGTGTTAATGGTCCCGTCATGTATCTCAGTGTATATAACTGTATCTTACCATGCTATACATGACTGTAACTAGATATGACCTGTAACCACAAGCATACTTTACCACCAGGGGTGCACTTGCAGGAGACACTGCATACCTGTTCCACACAGGTATATAAAGGCAGGTCTCAAGCAAGTGTGGCACTCGAGAGCTGTGAAATAAAGGTGCACGTCCAGAGTGACCTTGACTTCAGCATGTGCCTCGTGTAAGTATGTACTGCAGGGTCAGGACTTTACAGTGACGATGAGTTACGGGATCACAGAATCCACAGAATGGCTACCAATGGCTCAGATGAGAAATACAATGCTGGAGACAATTGGGAGGACTTTATAGAAAGGCTCCAGCAAAGCTTTGTAACCAAAGACTGGTTGGGCGACAATAAGGCAGACAAGAGAAGAGCCCATCTCTTGACCAGCTGTGGCTCGAAAACATACTCCTTAATGAAGGACCTGCTGGCACCCGAGAAACCAGCAAGCAAGTCATTTGAGGAGTTGAGTACACTGGTGAGAGACCACCTGAAGCCAGCAAGCAGCCTACACATGGCCAGACACAGGTTCTACAAATACAGACGCTGTGTGGGCCAGAGCATACCCGACTTTGTGGCGGAACTTCAGAGGCTGGCTAGTTTATATGAGTTCTCCGATGAACTAAGGAGAGAAGTACTGAGAGACTTTTTTATTGAAGAAATAGGCCACGCAGGCATATTCCAAAAGCTTATAGAGACCAAGAACTTGACCCTCGAGACAGCAGCACTGGTCGCACAGACATTCTTGGCAGGAGAAGAAACGAGGTTGATCTATACTGCAGATACGACAACTAACGAAACATCGTGTGGTGTATGTAGCACACAAATCACTGACTCCACACGGTCTGGTGTTAATCTAACTGCTGTGACCTTCGTCCTTTATTGAACAGCCTCAGAGTGACTCTCAGTTGTGGTGGTCAGCCTTTTATACTGCCTCTTGCAGGTACTTTCAGGTTTCCCACCACAGCGCCCTCTGTGGTGTACCATTGTGCTTATATTACATTTAAGGTACCAGGACGATACACACATCAATACATAACACATCGGAAAAAGGGGTTCACAGCGTGAAATGAGCCGCTACTCCCACACACAGACAAAGGCAGGAGAGCAGGCCTTCAACAGCAGGCAGTGGCGCCAGAAGCCATCAAGGGCCACAAGAATGGCTGTTCACACCTCATCAACCCACAATGCGAGCAATCAACTACAGACTGAAAGAAGCTTAAGAGAGACCAGCCAGACGCAGCTCATCCTTCGGAAATAATGGAAGTGGTCTGTGCTGGAGATGTCGGGGAAGGCACTCACAAGGGGGTGTCAATTTCAGCATGCTGTTTGCAGAAATTGCAACTATACAGGGCATCTGGCTCGCATGTGCAGAAAAACAGCAGCTCGGCTGGTATACGAATCGGAAGGGTCGGAAAGTGGACCAGAAGAAGGTGGGGACAGTGTCCGGGACGCCGGGGTACAGCGGGTCAATACGATCAATGTCCACTGTTATTACAACAAGACGCCTCCAATAATGATGAGGATCCTACTCAACGGGATACCCGTCAACATGGAACTGAACACGGGAGCTAGTTAATCTCTCATGAGCGTCCAACAATTTGTACAGCTGTGGCTGCACAAAAGCAGCAGACCAAAACTCACAAGGATCGACACCAAACTAAGGACCTATACCAAAGAAATCATCCCAGTCCTTGGCAATACCATGCTCTTAGTCACACACAAAGGGACGGTGAACCGACTTCCCCTGTGGATTATCCCCGGAGATCTCCCAGCACTGTTGGGGAGAAGCTGGCTGGCAAAACTAAATTGGAACTGGGATGATGTTCACGCCATGTCGTCAGAGGAATGGACCTCCTGCTCAACAGTTCTAAGTCGTTTTGAACATCTCTTTCAGCCAGCTGTGGGCACCTTCAAAGGGGCTAAAGTTAAAATCTACATCACACAGGATGCCAGACTGGTCCATCACAAGGCCAGAGCTGTGCCTTATGTGATGAGGGAAAAGATTGAACACGAACTGGACCGGCTTCAGCGGGAAGGCATTATCTCACCTGTGGAATTTAGCGACTGGGCAAGTCCCATCGTCCCCGTCATGAAGCCTGATGGATCCGTACGAATCTGTGGGGATTACAAGGCTACCATAAACAGAGTCTCCCTACAGGACCAATACCAGCTGCCCAGAGCGGAGGACCTATTTGCCACATTGGCTGGAGGAAAACTTTTCTCGTAACTAGATCTCACATCTGCGTATATGACGCAAGAACTGACCGAAGAGTCTAAGCTACTCACCACCATCAACACACATCGAGGCCTTTTTATGTACAATCGATGCCCATTCGGCATCAGGTCGGCAGCTGCTATATTCCAGCGCAACATGGAGAGTCTGCTCAAGTCCATCCCGGGACGGTTGTGTTTCAAGATGACATACTCATCACGGGCAGGGACATCGACTCCCATCTCCACAATTTGGAGGAAGTACTAAGTCGATTGGATCAGGTAGGCCGAAGAGTTAAGAAATCCAAGTGTCTGTTTCTCGCACCCGAGGTTGAAATTTTGGGCAGAAGGATTGCCGCTGATGGAATCCGCCGAGCAGAATCCAAAACCGAAGCAATTCGCCTGGCACCCAGGCCCCGGAATGTGTCAGAACTGCGCGCCTTTCTCGGGCTACTCAATTACTTTGGGAACTTTATGCAGAACTTGAGCACACTGCTGGAGCCTCTCCATGTGCTACTCAGAAAGGGATGCGATTGGTTTTGGGGGGACGCCCAAGAGCGCACCTTCAATAAGGCATGCAACCTTCTATGTTCCAAGAAGTTTTAGCCTTTTTTGACCCAGGTAAAAAGCTAGTTCTTACATGTGATGCGTCAGCGTACGGGGTCGGGTGCGTTTTACAGCATGTCAATGATGCGGGTAAATTACAACCCATTGCTTATGCCTCCAGGTCACTTTCGCGGGCGGAACGCGGGTACGGTATGGTTGAGAAGGAGGCGCTCGCGTGCGTGTACAGTGTCAAAAAGATGCACCAATACCTTTTCGGGGCCAAGTTCGCATTAGAAACCGACCACAAACCCCTCACATCTCTGCTATCCGAGTGCAAGGCAATAAACGCCAATGCCTCGGCATGCATTCAGCGGTGGGCATTAATGCTGGCGTCTTACTACTACACAATAAGGCACAGACCAGGCACAGACAACTGTGCCAACGCGCTTAGCAGGGTACCCCTGGCAACCATGGAAGGGTCTGACGAACAGGACTGTGAGATGGTTATGGCAATCAATGCCTTTGAATCCACAGGTTCGCCCATGACGGCTCGCCAAATCAGAGCCTGGACGACCAGCGATCCCACGTTATCCTTAGTCAAAAAATGTGATTTAACTGGTGACTGGGCAGAGGCTCGCGATGCCTGCCCCGAAGAGATCAAACCTTTCCATAGGCGCATGCATGAACTATCACTACAGGCAGACTGCCTGATGTGGGGCAGCGAGTAGTTATGCCCTTGCGAGGCAGAGAGGCGTTTGTCCGGGAGTTCCACCGCGAGCACCCGGGGATCGTCCTTATGAAGTTCATAGCCAGATCCCACGTCTGGTGGCCTGGCATTGACGCGGACTTGGAGCTCTGCGTCCGGCGATGCACCATTTGTGCCCAACTCAGTAATGCCCCCAGGGAGGCCCCCCTAAGCCCCTGGCCCGGGCCCACTAAACCGTGGTCACGGGTGCATGTAGACTATGCGGGCCCATTCATGGGCAAAATGTTCTTCGTAGTCGTCGATGCATTTTCAAAGTGGATCGAGTGCACCATTTTAAACTCGAGCACCACCTCCACCACTGTGGAGAGCCTTAGAACCATGTTTGCAATGCACGGAATTCCTGACATATTGATCAGTGATAATGGTCCATGCTTCACCAGTGCAGAATTTCAAGATTTTATAGCTGACCACAGCATAAATCACGTTAAGACGGCATCGTTCAAGCCGGCCTCCAATGGACAGGCTGAGCGAGCAGTGCAAATCATTAAACAAGGCATGCTAAAAATCCAAGGTCCCACACTGCAGAGCCACCTGTCGCGACTGCTACTGGCATACAGATCTCGTCCACATTCGTTGACTGGGGTTCCCCCCGCGCAACTATTGATGAAACGGACCTTAAAGACTAGGCTCTCATTAATCCTCCCAGACATGCATGAAATTGTTGAGGCAAAGCGCAGGAAGCTAACTGAGTACCATGACTGAAATTCGAGGGGGAGGTGGAATGATATAGGGGACAAAGTGTTTGTGCTAAACTATGGCAGGGATCCCAAATGGCTTGCAGGGACAGTAACAGGCAAGGAAGGAAACAGGCTACTGGTTGTACAAATGGACAATGGCCAAACCTGCCGGAAGCATGTAGACCAAGTAAAAAGTAGATTCACCAACAACGCTGCAGAACCAGAGGCAGACTACAATGTGGAACTCATACCACATCTGGTGGACAGACAGAGGGAACAACCTGAGGAAAGGGCAGTCTCAGCAGACAGCCCAGACGAGATACCAGCAATCATACTGAACGAAACAGACAGCCCAGGCGAGATACCAGCAATCACACCGAAAGAAAAACAGGCACCAAGGCAAACAACTGAACCACAACTAAGACGCTCCACGCGAGAGCGTAGACCACCTGAGAGACTGAATCTATAAAGACAATAAGACCTTGGGGGAGGGTGATATCATGTATCTCACACTACTGTATATAACTGTATCTTACCATACTATACATGACTGTAACTAGATATGACCTGTAACCACAAGCATACTTTACCACCAGGGGTGCACTTGCAGGAGACACTGCATACCTGTTCCACACAGGTATATAAAGGCAGGTCTCAGGCAAGTGTGACACTCGAGAGCTGTGAAATAAAGGTGCAGGTCCAGAGTGAACTTGACTTTAGCATGTGCCTCGTATAAGTCTGTACTGCAGGGTCAGGACTTTACAGGTCCCATCTCGGGACGCATTGTTCCTCGTGATGGCGTGAATTTCCAATCCCTTTTCCATTGTCCCTGTTGCGGGCCCACCCTAGAGGCTGTTGCTGTCTGGGTGGTTTCGAAATGCCCTTGCCTGCCTGCGGGGTCCCTAGCCGCATTCACAATGTTAACTCCCTGGTCCATCGCCACTTTGGGACCAAGGCTGTGCGCGTAAATTAGCTTGGTCTCCTCTTTACCTGCTATGAAAGACTGAGCTATCAAAGCCGCCCCTTCTAAAGTCAAGTCCTTGGCCTCTAGGAGCTTCCTGAAAATCCTGGTATCATTAATGCCCTCAATGAAAAAGTCCCTTAACATCTCCCCCCTGCAGGCGTCTGTGAACTTACAGAAACTGGCCAAGCGTCGCAGGTTCACAACGAAGTCCGAGATGTATTGTCCCTCCCGACGCCGGGGTGTGTAGAACCGGTGCCGGGCCATGTGTACACTACTCGCCGGCTTGAGATACTCACTGATCAGCTGGCTGAGCTGTTCAAAGGACATGTCCGCTGGCTTTTGGGGTGCGAGCAGGTCTTTCATCAGCGCATAAGTCTGTGGTCCGCAGCTGGTCATTAGATGCGTCGTCAGCTTGTCAGCTGCTGTCGCTCCCAGCCAGTCCTTCGTGACAAAGCTCTGCTGGAGTCTTTCCACAACATCGTCCCAGTCCTCACCCACACAGTAACCTTCCTCTGTGCTACCAGTGGCCATCCTCGTGGTTCGGTGATTCCCGTTTCTCGTCGCCAAATGTGGTGTCCCTGCACCTTACTACAAACTTACACGAGGCATGTACTGCAGACACAGTCACTGGTGACCTTAACCTTTATTCCCAGGACCAAGGAGTGCTGACCCTGGGTGGGACCACCCCTTTTATACCTGGAAACCCAGGTGAGGAGTGTCTCCTACAAGTTCACCCCTGTGGTTAGGGTGTGCATTTCTAGGGTATAAGTACAGTGTACAGGAGTTGCATGAAGGTTACAGTTACATGAAGATTACCATTGCATGATGGTTACATACATGACAGAAAGCTTGCTTAAATTCATTCCTGGTACAATCGTATTCCAAGATGACATCCTAATCACGGATCGAGACAACGAGGTATTTGCGACCCACGGCTTGCCAGACATCCTAGTTCGCGACAATGGCCCGTGCTTTACTAGCTACGAATTCCAGGAGTTTATGTCGGGTAATGGTATCAAACACGTCAGGACAGTACCGTTCAAGCCAGCTTCCAATGGCCAGGCGGAACGTGTGGTTCAAATCATAAAACAGGGAATGATCTGGATTCAAGGACCCTCTCTTCAAGGACCCTATCGCGCCTCCTGCTGTCCTATAAGCCCCGCCCGCATTCGCTCACGGGAGTCCATGTAAGTAGATTAGCTATTCACAGCTAAATATGATGTAATGATCCCAGAGTGTCGTTAAAGCAATAATAACAAAATAGGAACATAAAACATTTTACACTGACTTTAACCCAGACTCATATAGATTGCAAATTAATAGATGCTTCTTTGTTGTAATTACTTTTCCTAAAAAATCAATTAAATATGAATTACAAAACCAATTACTTTTACTTTCCTGACATGCTAACTAATTAGATCCTTTGTCTTATTAATAACTTTAATACTCTGCCATGAATAAATACACGGATATGGCTCACCCAGATTTATTAATCTAATGAGCATACTGTTTGAAATGACACTGAAATATCGATATTTTAATATAAACTCATCTGCAATAGTAAAAGGAAAAAATGGAAATGCTGGAAGTCTGAAATAAAAGCACAGAATTCTGGAAATACACAACTGGTCCATCAGAACATATAAAGAGAAAAAAATACCTTTCAGGTGCGGACTAAGTTCCAATGGAGTTTACACTGAAAACATTAACCTGTGTTTTCTCTTACAGCTGCTGATGGACTTGTTGGGGGTTAAATTGGATAACCCCCGAAAATGGGCATGAGAGTTGTGGTACCCGAATTAACCTGTTCATTGTGTTGCAGGCAGCATGTTAAATTTATGCTGTCTGCTGCTTTACATGATTGCAATATGCAGCCAGCGCTATCCACACTGGTTATTGGCTGAACACATCAGCAGGGGATCTGATAATGTGAGTGGCTAGCGATACTTAAAGGCAGCCTGCATCTCTTAAAGCAGAGAGGCATTTTGTGGCTGTAAGAAGTGGTGGGAGTCATTTGAAAACTGAATCAGTGCTGTAATAGCTTGAGAAATGCTGAACATGCGAGACAGCGAGCACCAAGGTTTTATGACAATGCACTGGAAGTCTTGGTGCAAGACGTGGAGAGAAGGTGAGATGTCCTGTATCTGCAGGGGGCCAGGAGGCCCTCCAGACATATGCTCAGGAGACAGTGGGAAAAAGTAGCAGCAGAGGTCAATGCCAGGAGTCGAGCTCCAATAACATGGATGCAGTGCAGGAATCAGTTTAATGATCTGACATGTTGTCAAGGTGAGTGAGCTTAATCTTCAAATAGCAGCAGAACTAGAGCGAGGGGAACAGATAGCGCAGGTGCCAGCTCGCCGGAAGGTGAGGTTGAACACTAGTTCTGCTGCAGAGGAGTCAGATGAGAATTTTAATGGGCCAGGCTAGAGTAGAATGGTGATTGGTGTACATAACAAAATGCTTGGTGCATTGAACAGCCTGCTAGAAAGCATGTGCACAATGTCAAGGAGCATGTAAGAGTCCAGCAATAACTTGGCACAGGGCATTGCGCAGAGCTTGGAGCCCATCCTTTCCAAAATGCAATGGGTGGTCACTTCCATAAGCACACCTGTGGAACCCACCATGGTGCAGCATCTTGATGCTCGATGTCACACCTTCCATTGCAAAACAAAAGGCTTCCATCAAAGGTCTGAGTGCTGCAGTGCAAGCTCAGACTGCTGCCTTGCAATTGCTGATTCTGCCATCGTGGCTCTAGATACTGTTGTTCAAAAGGGTGTCCATCAATCTGATCTCCAACTGATCAGCAGGATTACTGATGTGTTGCCCCAGCACCCCGACCAGTCCTACACGGTCCCAGGCCGGACAATCCACGATAACATCCATCTGGTCCGGGACCTCATCCATCACTCCCAGGAGGCTGGTCTGCCGGTCGCCTTCCTATCCCTCGACCAAGAGAAGGCGTTCGACAGGGTGTATCACGACTATCTGTTCGGAACTCTGCGCGCTTTCGGGTTCGGGACGCATTTCGTCGCCCGGATCCGACTTTTGTACGCCGCCGCAGAGTGTCTGATTAAGGTTAACGGGTCCTTGACCGCGCCCCTTCACTTTAGGAGAGGGGTGCGCCAGGGATGCCCCATGTCTGGCCAGTTACATGCCATCTGCATGGAGCATTTCCTGCGCCTCCTGCGGACGAGGTTGACGGGACTGGCTCTGCAAGGGTCGGGCGTGGAGGTCGTCCTCTCGGCTTACGCCGATGACGTGCTCCTCACGATAAAGGATCCTGTTGACCTGCGGAGGATGCGTGAGTGCCAGGAGATTTACTCGGCCGCATCCTCTGCCAGGATCAACTGGGAGAAATGTTCCAGACTCCTGGTGGGTCAGTGACGGGTGGACTCCCTGCCAGAGGAGCTCAGGCCTTTTGCCTGGAGCACGACCGATCTCCTCTATCTGGGTGTCTACCTTAGCCCCGATGAGGAAGCCTGGCCGGTGAACTGGCAGGAGCTGGAGGCCAAGGTCGCCGCTCGCCTAGGGCGCTGGACAGGACTGCTCCGAGTGCTGTCCTACAGGGGTCGAGCGCTAGTCATAAACCAACTGATGGCCGCTATGCTGTGGTACCGGCTGGTCACTTTGACCCCTCCCCCTGCGTTTGTCGCCAGGACACAGAAGAAGCTGGTGGACTTCTTCTGGAACAACAGGAAGCACTGGGTCTCTGCCGCGGTCTTGAGTCTCCCGCTTAGGGAGGGCAGTCAGTCGTTGGTGTGCGTCAGCACCCAGCTAGCAACTTTCCATCTTCAGACCCTGCAGAGATACCTTTACGTTGAGCCCCCTCCTAGGTGGCGTGCGCTGGCGATGTATTTCTTCCGCCAGCATTACGGCCTCAACTATGACACGCAGCTCCTGTTTGTGAGCTTGGGTGGCGTCAGGACCGCCTTCCAGGAGCTGCCTGTCTTTTACAAGGAACTCACCAGGGTCTGGAACAAAGTCTCCACCAAGCGCAGCTCTCCACCGGCTGGAGTGGCGGCTGTCCTGCAGGAGCCGCTGCTCGGGAATCCGTACCTCCACGACCGAGGTTTTAGGTGGCAGTCGGATGAGAGGGCTGTGGCTGTTGAGGTGACCAGGGTCAGGGACCTGCTCGATGGTGGAGGAGCGGGCTGGATGGCGACAGACACGCTGGCGCGGCGCCTAAATTCGGCCAACGTCCGCCGCGCGGCCGATGCCATCGAGTCGCTAAAAACAGCTCTGGGCCCTGACTCCGTTATGTGTGTTGAGGAGGCTCAAGCACGTGGGGAGATCCCGTCCGAACTGACCCCCGTCCGGACGGAATTCCTCATCGGCGCCAAACCCCGGAACCTCCCTCGGAAGCCGGCGCCTCACAACTTGAGCCGCCTCGGGGAAATCCCCTCCGTGCCGTTCAGTTCCGCGCGGAGGGGTTTCCTGTACGGGCTGCTCCTGCACACTCTCAACTTTGCCATCTTCGTCTGCCGTCCGGACACGCCATGGCACACCATCTTGCCGTCCGGAGGAAGCGGGGTCCCCGATGGAGGGCACTCTATGCGGGAGTCCTCCCCTATTCATCGGGGACTTGGCCTGGAGGGTGGTGCACGGAGCAGTCCCGTGCAATAAATATTTAAGTCGGTTCACGGACTCCCAGGCCGCCTGCATTTTCTGCGGTCTGGAAGAGTCCGTGTTCCACGTTTTTATGGAGTGTGCGAGGTTGCAGCCCCTATTCCATTATTTAAAGGGGCTGCTCCTCAATTTCTGGTTGCACTTCAGTCCCACACTCCTGATCTTTGGACACCCTGTGCGGAGGGGAGCGGGTAGGTCCGAGGGCCTCTTCGTAGGACTGCTCCTGGGCATGGCCAAGGGTGCCATCAGTCAGTCCAGGCAGCGGGCGGTCGAGGGGAGCGTTCAGCCTGACTGCCTGCCTCTCGTCCGCGTCTACATCCGGGCCAGGGTGTCCCTAGAGATGGAGCACGCGGTGTCCACCGGTACGCTCGCGGCCTTCCGCGAGAGGTGGGCACCGGAGGGACTGGAGTGCATTGTCACCCCCGGCAACCAAATTTTAATTTGATTTTATATGTTTTAAAGTTTAATTTGTTTTAAATGCCGGTTTTAGTGTCCCCCTCCACTTTTATAGGGGGCACTTGTAAATTATAGTTTTAGAGCCCAAAAAAAACCACAAAAAAAACTACAAAAATGCAAAAAAAAACCCAAAAAAAACAAAATAAAAAAGGGCGTTGGGAAATGTTTGTAGTGTCCCCCAGATCGGGGGGCACTTGATCCAATGTTTGTTTTGTTTACTTTAAAAGAGTTGTGTTGCCCCGGGAGAGTGGCATTCGCTCCATGGAACACACACCTGGGGGTAGAAATTTATCCCCGCAAGAAACCTGGCGCACCTACCATTTCAAATTGTTTTTACCGTCGCGTCAGATGAGGTAGACTCTTGATCGATTTTCAGCTCTTTGGCAATTGTTTTGGAGTGGACTGGAAGCCGGTCATGATGTGGGTGGAAGTGGGGCAGTAAGTACTGCAGAGGGATGGAAGTGGAGGCAGGATGGAGTCAGTAAGTGTGTGCGTCACCACGCTCTCCCCTTCACTTAAAGGGGAGAGTCTTCGGCTTTCAGAAACTTCTGTGGGTCCACTGGGCTACCAGCGAGGGTTTCGGCTGGGCCAGATGTCTGGCACCCAAGAGGGGGTGCCAGGCTGCCTGTTGGCGGCTCGGCCGAACCCGGGGTCATAATTGTCCGGTCGATCGGGAAGTCGGCTGGCAAAAAGAAAATATGGTGACAGCAGTAGTGGCCCCTCGCCTTTAATGGCCGCCACGTAGCCAAATCACAAACACAGAAAACAAGGTGCACTAACAGAAAAAGCTGTCGGGGGCACTGCGCAGTGGATTTAGAAATTTTTGACTAAAATTTTGCGGGAGGTGCGATGGAGGTGTGGGAGATCGGCAGTGCACCCTTTGATGATGCACTTAGGATGGTCGGCAGCAGTAGGGCAGAAGTGGGGACTGCCAGAAAAATCCCCGAGCTGAATTTCAATCGTGACGGCCATTGGACTGAAAGTCAGCGGCCACTCGTCTTCCCCACCTGGCCGGTAAGTGGCCTTTTTGGGGAGCTGAATTTCTGCCCCCTGCTGTCTTCTCTTCATATGACAGCATTCCTGTTCCCATCCCTGCCACTCAGCCAGTACCTTTGCTGTAGCTTGTAAGCCCGCCACCCCAGCCTGAGATGGTGCCGTCTTTAGCCAGGCCCGCTCAGCCCAGATGGTTATCCTCCAAGGCCATCTGCAGTCTCATCAATTGAAAGTCAGCGGCCATCCACCACCCATTCTGCAGCCACTGGGGAAACACCTTGTAACAGCACTCGGACAGGCAAAGGCACGTGGAAGACAGGCACTAATGGAATGAACAAGGTGGATTAGTTTAATTTTGTATGCATTATTTATTGAGTGAATTTATAAAAATGGCCATTTTGTGGTGATATTTATTTTTATGTTGTTGGAAAGAGGACAATGTGATGGTCAGTAATAGAGGAATGGTAAAGTGTGAGGGACTGTTAGTGAAAGGGGAGGTGTGCTTGAGGTTACTGGTATCACTCATGAATAATGTGATCACCTAGACCCCTTCCTCATCCTATTTCTGCACTTCCTCCTCCTCCAGTCCCTCTCCTCCTCTTCCTTATAGACCTCCTCCTCTTCTTTCTTGTGCTCCTGCTCCTCTGCTTCTCGCCTGATAGGTGGTAGCGAGGTCTGTTAGCTCATTATGGTTGGGTTGTGCAGCATACTGCAGCAAATCTTGATACCCACTCAGCTGTGTACTGCAGGCCTCCTCCAGAATAGTCCAGGCAGCGGAAGCATTGCCTGACAATGCTGATGGTGTGCTCTATAATGCTCCTTTCCCACATTACAACAGTGACGACATGCCAAAAGTACTTCATTGGCTGTAAAGCACTTTGAGAAGTCCAGTGGTTATGAAAGGCGCTATATAAATCCAAGTCTTTCTTTCTTTTTCTTTGTGTCAGCATGGCTCTTATTGCAAACTATGATTATTTGCAGGATCTTCTGCATCCTTCTGCACAGGCACCCATATGGGGGATGGGCCCTAAACACCTTCAGAACTGCGCATGCGGACCGATGTTGCGGCTGCACATATGCACCAGAGGGCCCCTGTCAGTCCATCGTTAACAACCTGTGGAGCAGGCCTGAGCAGTAGGCTGTGAGCTCGGTGTGAGAGTCTGGGTATGGGACCAGACTCAGGCTCTGCAGCCACGGGGCTGAGGCTTCAGGACGCTGGGCCAGAGTTTTGGCCTCATTGTATAGTTACAATGGTGCGCCACAAGAGGCACTGTGGTGGGAGACCCGAAAGTACCTGCGAGACAGAGTATAAAAGGCTGCCCAACACACCTGAGGGGTACTCTGGAGTTACACAATAAAGAACCAAGGTCACAGCAGTTACTACAACACCAGACTGTGTGGAGTCAGTGATTTGAGTGCTACATGTTTGGGGAGAAAGTCAGGGGATGAAGGAGGGTCAGTTGGTTGGGGGAAACTGGAGGACAGCCGGTTCACCAGCAATGGGCGGCAGCTTCGGGAGATTTTATAAAAACATTTAAACCTATCTCCAACAAGAATCAGCCGAGGACAGAAACCCAGCCTGGGCCCATGCCTCGATGTTTAAAGTCTCACCCGACCGGTCGAGCTTGCCCATCTTGAGGGCTCGGTGAGTGAAGGAGGATCCCAGAGTTTGGTAGTGTTATGTATTGTCCATGTACATTAAATGTATAGTTACAATGGTGCGCCACAAGAGGCACTGTGGTGGGAGACCCGAAAGTACCTGCGAGACAGAGTATAAAAGGCTGCCTAACATACCTGAGGGGTACTCAATAAAGGACCAAGGTCACAGCAGTTACTACAACACCAGACTGTGTGGAGTCAGTGATTTGAGTGCTACATACATCACAAATTGGCGACGAGGACACGGACGAGCTCTTCACGCAACCATGGCTACTTTGGGCATGCTAAAGGATTTCACACAGGGTAATGACTGGGATGCCTTTACGGAAAGGCTCGAGTAATATTTTATAGCAAACGACCTGACAAGGAATACGAACGCACTGATAGAGAAGCGTAAGGCGATATTGCTGTCCAGCTGTGGCGATGAGGTTTTCCGTCTCGTCAGGGATTTGCTGGCACCCGCGAGCGTCAAGTACAACTCATATGAGCAGCTGATTGAACTCATTTGTAACCAACTGAAACCGAAGGAGAGCATCCTCATGGCCAGGCACAAATTCTACCACCACTGCAGACCTGAGGGCCAGGATGTCACAAAAAATGCTGCGGACATCAGGAGACTTGCGGCGCATGCAATTTTGGCACACACCTTAATGAGGCGTTGCGAGACATCTTTGTTATAGGGATTGGCCATGAGGGTCTCTTTCACAAGCTGCTATCTACTGAATCTACAGTCAGCCTGCAGCAAGCCATCAACATCAGCCAGGCATTTATGACCTCGACTTGCAGCACCAAGCAGATGATCCACACGGTCTCAAACCCAGCAGGTACTATTCAAAGGATAGCGCCCGTCACGGACAAAACTGCAGAACGTGGCTCTGCCCAGGGCAGAGAGCACGGACCTCAGGGTCCTGGAACTCAGAGTCCGCCGAGGGGGGCTAATCGGGTAGCACCATGCTGGCGCTGCAGAGGAAGCCATGGGGCTCACCGGTGCAGGTTTGCGGAGTGCAATACCTGCCACACGAAAGGCCACCTTCAGCATATGTGCAAAAGAAACCTGACTCGCCGTGTGGCTGAGGAGACGGTAGATGATCTGCTATCCAGCGAGGAGCATTGCGGTTTGGCTCGACAGGCATCCCAGCCCCAGGTAGAAGAAGATGATGCATTTGGACTGTACACGTGTACCGATGATTCGGCCCCAGTGATTATGGAAGTCAAGATTAACGGAGTCCCAGTGAGTATGAAAGTGGACACGGGGTCGGGTCAGTCGCTGATAAGTCAGGAAACTTTTGATAAACTGTGGATCAACCCAGCTGCACGACCCAAGCTGGTCCCGTTCACGGCGAAGCTGCGCACCGACACCAAGGAACTGATACCTGCTCTTGGCAGAGCGGGTGTGCAGGTATCTCACGGTGGCGAGGCGCACGGTTTACCTTTGTGGATCATTGCAGGCAATGGGCCGACACTACTCAGCAGGAGATGGATGGGGAAGGTCCGTGGGAGCTGGGAAGACTTCATTCCTCCACAGACCGCTGTCCCCCGTGTTCACAGGCAGAGCAGGCCTCCACCTTCGGATCGGATGGCAGTGAAGGAAGCATGTGTGGGGTTGGGCAGAGCAGTGGCGGCCGTCGACTCTCCCCTGCAAAGTCTGAGAGTGAGAAAGAAACGCTGTCACCAGCAACAGCGCCGACCGAGCTGGAGAAGAGAGAAGGGCTTCGACGGGCTGCTCCAGCAGGCACCATCGGCCCGCAGGCAGAGGCGGCCGTTCACGGGGCTTGCAGCAGGAGGAGCGGTGAATCGGCAGTTCTGGGAGTGGGACTCACTCAGCGACGTCGTGAGGGCCGGTGCTCCGAGGAGCGGGCTCGTCCAGGATCGGCTGCGGCAGTGAGGAGGTTGGTTCCGGAGGATGTGTGTGTGTGTGGCGGCTCCCGGGCAAAAAGGTCAGCTGCGTGAGATGCTCCGGAGAATGCGGCAGTGCGGGGGCCGGTGCGTTGTGGCTCCCGGGTGCGTTCAGGGTGTGGCGGCTCTCTCTCTCTCTCTCTCTCTCTCTCTCTCTCTCTCAAGAGAGAGAGAGAGAGAGAGAGAGAGAGAGAGAGAGAGAGAGAGAGAAAGAGAGAGAGGGAGAGCAGGCAGCAGCATAGCGAGTTCAAGATGGCGGTGAGCCTCGTGGCAGCAGAGTTCTGCAGAGAGAACAGGCAGGCACCAGCAGAGCACCTAAAATGGCGGCGCCCAGTAGAAACCTCATGGGAAAAACAAAATGGCGTCTTAAAACTGAAATGTACCCGGTAGTCTTAAAGGGGCCTTACACCATTGGCGGTCCCCACAAAGAGTCTTTTGTAAGGGCAAGAGTGAGTCAAAATGATTACTGTGATTAAAATGATTGATATGATTGGTGAAAAGAGTTAATATTACAATGCACAGTTAAAAGGGTTAATGGATCTGTGACTAACATGACTAATGGATTAATGCGATTTCTGATTTTATGTGATTTATGCAATTGTTCAGCGGCTGCAGACAAACCGCAAAGGCAACTATTTTCTGAGAACAGAGGCAACGCGTTAGTTGCCATACTCTGTCTCAGCACAGCCCTTTACCTCGGGAAGAAAGGGGCAGTATGCCGCCACCATACCTCACCCAGTGGAGCTGGGGTTTAATAACTGTTCAGTGTACCTGCAACCTTTTGATACAACTTTTCAATGCATCTATATGTATCACATAAATGTACTGTCTATGTGTACCTGCTTTCTACTGGAGATTATGTTTGTGTACTTGTATCACCCATGTAAGGACTGCAAATACCACATGCTTGCATCGGATCGCAAGCATAATCTCTACATGGGTACATGGCGGGGGGGGGGGGGAAGAGGGAAGTGGATGGTCATGGACTCACACTTACAAATAAACCGGGACGATCAAGGCCGAGGTTACCGGCAATTTGCTTTTGGAACTGGGGGGTTGGGGGGAGTGAGATGTTATGTATTGTCCATGTACATTAAATGTATAGTTACAATGGTGCGCCACAAGGGGTACTGTGGTGGGAGATCCGAAAGTACCTGCGAGACAGAGTATAAAAGGCTGCCCACCACACCTGAGGGGCATTCTGGAGTTACACAATAAAGGACCAAGGTCACAGCAGTTACTACAACACCAGACTGTGTGGAGTCAGTGATACATACATCACAGGTAGTGTTGGGGCTCAGGGCCATGCTCGCCCTGCTGCCTCTCATGCTCTCTGGCCTGCCGCGTGGTTGTCGTGCAGCTCCAAGATGCCGCCATTGCCAACCACGTGTTCGTGAGCACACCTGTTCAGTGCTCTGGCCGCACCACACTCAGCTCTCACACAAGGTTCCGGCCTGAACCCCCAGTCCAATCTGCAACAATCCAGAGATACAAACTCCAGGGAAACCTTAGGAACAGCACATGAGCAAAACACCCACACATCAGACACACGGACATCACACACGGACTCTACATTCAGAATTAAAGAACTTTTATCACTTCCAGAAGGGAAAAAAACCATAAAACTCCAAAGCTAACTCCACTAATTAGAGTAGAAAGTCTTTTATTTTACTAACCAAGGACAACAATAATTCTAATTACAGAATACTGTAGGGGTTGGTGCGGGGGTCAGGTTCACATCTGACCTTCTGAGCAGTTCGAATCACTCCCACTCCCTCGATGCTAAACTCTGGATTTATTTAAGGATGTGACAAAGTGCAGCAGACAACTGGTTTTGGTGCAAGAAACTTTGAATTTATTCAAGAAAGAAAATGGCAACATTCAGTGTATGTCAAAATCTTACATTCTCAACATGGGGAACACTTTAATACATACACAAGAAGAGATACAGCAGAAGAACACCTCGCACCTCCCTATTCCACTTTCTAGCTAAGTTAGACTCTAGGGCAACAGGGATAATGCTCACCAATCCTTCCTTTGACAGTTGACGGTGGTTCATGATTTCGGGGTTCCTAGGCCTGGTAGGTTCTGCTTGGTGTACCCCGAATGTAGTAGAAGACTTCTTACTGCGTTTTCTTCAGTTAGGTTGTGTCCGCTGATACAGTAGGGCACGTTTTGGATCTATGGGGTAAGTACCCACTTTTCTCTTGCAGAGGTAGTGTTTTAGGTTATTTTAAGTAAAGTTTTACCCATTGGTAGGTCAGGAATAGATTGTAGAGTGGAAAACTTTCGAATCTCCGGTTTTCTTCCGAGTTGGTTCTGGTCAAAATCTGTCGGTCGCATTGCCTCAATATTAGCAAGTTGGGTGTTGGTAATGGTTCATTGATGGTTTCGTGAGGCTCTTGATGCCGCGATGTGTCTGATGATGTCCGGGGTGTACTGAAGACCGACTTTTTCTGTCTTGGCTATGACGGTCTGTGGTAGCCCGTGAATAACCTACTGACTGTAAAACAGGGCCTCAATTATACTTTGAGAGGCTTCGTTATCGAGCCCGGTTCTTTGTTTAAGTTTTGGCCGGCTCATTAATGGTAACTTGATTGAAAATGTGTCAACTATTGAAATTATGTTTGGTTTTGGGTCACAATTGTTAGTTAATTTCTGGTGTTGAGTTGTCTGTCTGGATCTGAGCTTTCTATGCAGGCCGGAAAGGTGATTAGCATTATGCATGTGTTGGATGGGTTCTGTGCTTGGATTTAAACAGTACTTGCTTGGATCGATTGTTGAAATGTTAATGTCTTCTAGGGGGTAGGTTTGAGGGTAAACAGTTCCCCAGACAATTTGATTAGCTCCAATATCCCCAGACAGCTTGATTAGCTCCAATATCCAAACTGACTTTTTCAGAGGTTGAACCTACCCATGGTCTTACAGCCCCTTTTCTCACATGCATCTTTTTAAAATCCCAAACTTGGTTAAAACACATAGATTTCTTCCATATGCATTTTAGGATCCTAAACTTTCTGTTTAATAGGCTCAGATCGAATTTCCTTTTCAGTGAGTCCAAACACTGGGGGGTTTCCATGAATTTTGGAATCTTACAATACTATTAGCAGAGGATTTTCACAAAGCTAACTAGACTTTCACATTCTGTAGTCTGGCAAGACTGGATCAAATTACATATCAAACAAACTGTTGGGTGTGTATTGTCCTCCAAGGGACCAATCAGAAATCTGATCTTGTCCTCCAAGGAGACCAATCAGAAATCTGGTGTTGCAAATGGACATAACCCTCATTGTATGCGTGCTGTGCACTTGTGCATGGGTTCCTGACCGGAATCATAAGCTGTGTAACTGAAGGGATAAACCTTGTCACCCAGTAGCCAGCCTTTGACTTGCCATGGTGGTTGAAACACAGGTGGAATAGAGGGCTGCCATAGTATGAAGGAATCATGACTGCGACCAGGATAATGGGCATTCACCTGCACCATTAACTCTGGAGTTCCCCAAGGATTCATCCTTGGCCTCCTCCTAGTTCTCATCTACATGTTGCCTTTCAGTGACATCATTCAAAAACACATCAGGTTCCACATGTACGTTGACAACACCCAGCTCTACCTCACCACCACTTCTCTCAACCCCTCCACTATCTCTGAATTGCCATACTGCTTATTCAACATCCAATACTAAATGAGCAGAATTTCTCTCCAATGAATTATTGGGAAGACCAAAGCCATTGTCTTCAGTCTCTGCCACAAACTCCGTTCTCTAGACGCCGACTGCATCCCTCTGTCTGGCAACATCTGAGGCTGAACCAGATTTTCCATAACCTTGGTATCAGATTTGACCCCGAGATGAGCTTCCGCCCACATGCCCACTCCAGCACGCAAATCAGCTACTTCCACCTCCATACAATCGCCCAACTTCATCCCTGCCTCAGATGATCTGCTGAACTCCTCATCTGTGTCTTTGTTATGTCTAGACTTGACTATTCCAATGCTCTCCTGGCCAGCTCTCCACCTTACATAAACTTGAGCTCATCAAAAACTCAGCTGTCGTATCCTAACACACCAAGTCGTGTTCACCCATCACTCCTGTGCTCACTGACTTACATAGGCTGCTGGACTAGCAGCACCTCAATTTAAAAATTCACACCTTGTCTTCAAATATCTCCATGGCCTCACCCCTCCCTTTCTCTGTAACTTTCTCCAGCCCTATACCCTTCGAGATCTCTGCGCTCCTCCAATTCTGGCCTCTTGTGCATCATTAACAGCCATTACTTCAGATGCCTCATCTCAAAACTCTGAACTTTCCTTCATAAACCACTCCGCTTTTCGAACTCACTTTCTTCCTTTAAGACGCTCCTTAAATCTTACCTCTTTGACCAAGCTTTTGGTTATCTGTCCTAATATCTCCTTATGTGGCTCGGTGTCAAATTTTGTTTGATAACACTACGTTAAAGGCGTTATATAAATTTAGGAAAGTTGATGTTGTTATGATGCACTGCCTGTGGTAGCTCACCAACTGCACATTGATGGAGCAGAATCCCTTTCGGTTCAAGAAAATGACCGAGTTCAGATGAGGTGCATGCAAGGCAATATACGTATATTCAATGGCACCCTGCACCATGAGTAAGCCAGCAATCCATGTAAACCCTCGTGCTCACTCCTCCTACTTGTCTCTGGCAAGAGGGAATGTGATGAAGCTGTCTCTTCATCTATAGAGAGCCTCAGCGCCCTCTCTTATACAGCAGTGCACTGCAAACTGAGTGATTTTGCTAATATCTCCAGCAGCAGCCTAAAAGGAGCCAGACGCATAAAAGTTCATAGCCATGGTCACCTTGACAGCCATAGTCAATGCGTTCCTTGCCCTGCTTTTAGGTTGCTGCTGTGGCTGCAGCAGTTACCAGATTTCATTCATGACCTCTTTTGTGAAGCGAAGACGTCTCATGCATTGATCCTCACTGAAGTTGAGGTAAGAGAGCTTGAGTGCAGAGGTTGGAGACAGAGCTGAGTGAATGGCAATCAGAGTGGATTGCAAGCAGAGCAGAGGAATTTGGTGATTGTCGGAATTCAGTGGAGAGGAGGAAGACGGTTTCTCACATCCAAGTCAAAAAAAGGAGTAGAGCCACAGAGCCCGAGGGCCTCTAAGTTAAGTATCTAGATATCTAGGGCTCAAAATTGTCCATTCACGCCTCTGCAGGGCTCTAACAGGGCATGAAACAGTTAAACAATTTCCGCCCGGGGGGGGAACATTGCCGGCTCACCGACAGTTCTGGTCACCACATTACAGGAAAGATGTGATTGCATTGGAGAGGGTACAGAGGAGATTTAAGAGGATGTTGCCAGGACTGGAGAATTTTAGCTAAGAGGAAAGATTGGATAAGCTGGGGTTGTTTTCTTTGGAACAGAGGAGGCTGAGGGGAGACTTCATTTAGGTATATAAAATTATGAGGGGCCTAGATAGAGTGGATAGGAAGAACATATTTCCTTTAGCAGAGAGGTCAATAACAAGGGGGCACAAATTTAAAGTCATTGGTAGAAGGATTAGAGGGGATGTGAGAAGATCCTTATTCACGCAGAGGGTTGTGGGGGTCTGGAACTCACTGCCTGAAAGGGTGGCAGAGGCAGAAACCCTTATCACATTTAAAAAGTACTTGGATATGCACTTGAAGTGCCATGACCTGCAGAGCTATGGACAAAGAGCTGGAAAGTGGGATTGGACTGGATAGCTCTTCCTCAGCACAGACACGATGAGTCAAATGGCATCCTTCTGTGCCTAATTTCTATGATTCTATGAAGTGAATTTATTGCTGATGACCCTCAGTGGATATGGCCTCATGCTGAGAGCCCTTCCGCCCCTCTTCCAACAGCTTGTTCTGCTGTCCGTGGCCTCTGCTCATTCTCCCGGTCATGTTCAATTCCAAGAGGAGGGCCGACTAGCTTACCCATGTCTGAAAGCAATTTGTTTCAGCACAAGATTTTAAATGATAACAAAAATACTTTAGCACCAACTAGATACTTCCTGTAGAACATTCAAGGGCGGAAATTGACCACCGTCCGAATCAAGTCGCACCTACCGCTCTTGAAATGTTCCGTCCGCCCCAATGCATGGGGTGGACAATCCGGAGAAATTCAGCTTTTTTGTTGATGTTTCCAGTCGGAACGGTGTTGGCGTGGGGAGAGTGGAAGAAGTGAGTCAGAGTAGCCGTCACTAACGGGGCAGAATTGGGGGCGGGGCGGTGTTGCCGACGCTCAAAGTCATCAGCGCCATGCTAATGATATCATTGCACTGGCGCGTCACAATGTCCTTCCCCTTCAGTTAAGGGGAAGGGCCGCTGCGAATTCTGCAGCCACTTCAGTGGCAAACACAGGGCCACCAGGGAGGGTTTCAGCCAGGCCAGCAGCCTGGCAACCAAGAGGGGGGTGCCAGGTTGCCTGTTGGCCCCACCTTCCCTTTAAGGGTGGCTGTGCCACCAAGCCACAGAAAGGGTACCGACAGCAAATGCTGTCGGGGGATCGACTGGTGGCAGCGCCGCTCCCGCGGAGCAATTTTGGGAAGGGGCTGCTGGGGTCGGCATGTGCACAACGTGACGGGAATATGGTCAGAGCAGTCCTCTACACCACTCCACAACTGAGGATGGCAATATCTAAAATGGCAGCCCCTCCGCGAAGACTCGGCGGCCAGTCCTCACCGACCCATGGCCGCTGCTTTCAGGCAGCCACGGGCCTTATAGAAAGAGGAAATTTCAGCCCCTCAAACTTTAGCCAAGTATAACAAAGCATCAAAATTGCCTATCATTGCACGACCAGCCAGAAGAAATAATCCATCAACTAACCCGGAAATCAGAGCCAGACTGTGAGGGGCCTAAGGCTAATAAGGAGGGAAGGGCCTATGGGCCCAAATTTCCCCATGAGTTGCACCATTTTTTTTTGGTGTAACTTGATTTTTCTGATGTATTTTTTAATTGCAAATATGGCCATTTAATTTGCGAATTAGTTAGGTTTTTTGTTAGGTCAGTTTTTTTTTTCAAAAGCGGGCGTTCCCAGCCACTTCCACCATTTATGTCAATTTGGCCAGAAAAAAGTTGTACTAAACTAACTTAGGGCAATGTATGTGTCCACTTTCGTCCGCTCAGAAACACCTTTACTTACAGTTAAGGAATCAGCATAAGTAACTTCATTTAAAGCACCACCAAGTACCAAACAAAGCACAAAAAGTAATAAGCAATTAATTAACAAATAAAATAGAAGGAACCCTGCCCCTAAAGCACCAAGACCAAAGTAATAAGCAATCAATAAATAACAAATAAAAAAATAGAAAGAACCCTACACCTAAAGCACCAATATCAATCAGTAAATAACAAATAAAAAATAGAAATCCTAACTTAGGGAACGCAGCGGGCCGCCAATGATGGAGCCCATTCGGCCAGGGCTAGGGACGGCATGCTTCGGCCCATCCCACATGTTCAGAACATAAGAACATAAGAACATAAGAATTAGGAACAGGAGTAGGCCATCTAGCCCCTCGAGCCTGCTCCACTACTCAACAAGATCATGGCTGATCTGGCCGTGGACTCAGCTCCACTTACCCGCCCGCTCCCCATACCCCTTAATTCCCTTATTGGTTAAAAATCTATCTATCTGTGACTTGAATACATTCAATGAGCTAGCCTCAACTGCTTCCTTGGGCAGAGAATTCCACAGATTCACAACCCTCTGGGAGAAGAAATTCCTTCTCGGTTTTAAATTGGCTCCCTCGTATTTTGAGGCTGTGCCCCCTAGTTCTAGTCTCCCCGATCAGTGGAAACAACCTCTCTGCCTCTATCTTGTCTATCCCTTTCATTATTTTAAATGTTTCTATAAGATCACCCCTCATCCTTCTGAACTCCAACGAGTAAAGACCCAGTCTACTCAATCTATCATCAGAAGGTAACCCCCTCATCACCGGAATCAGCCTAGTGAATCATCTCTGTACCCCCTCCAAAGCTAGTATATCCTTCCTTAAGTAAGGTGACCAAAACTGCATGCAGTACTCCAGGTGTGGCCTCACCAATACCCTGTACAGTTTCAGCAGGACTTCCCTGCTTTTGTACTCCATCCCTCTCGCAATGAAGGCCAACATTCTATTCGCCTTCCTGATTACCTGCTGCACCTGCAAACTAACTTTTTGGGATTCATGCACAAGGACCCCCAGGTCCCTCTGCATCTCAGCATGTTGTAATTTCTCCCCATTCAAATAATATTCCCTTTTACTGTTTTTTTTTCCAAGGTGGATGACCTCAAATTTTCCGACATTGTATTCCATCTGCCAAACCTTAGCCGATTCGCTTAACCTATCTAAATCTCTTTGCAGCCTCTCTGTGTCCTCTACACAACCCGCTTTCCCACTAATCTTTGTGTCATCTGCAAATTTTGTTACACTACACTCTGTTCCCTCTTCCAGGTCATCTATGTATATTGTAAACAGTTGTGGTCCCAGCACTGATCCCTGTGGCACACCACTAACCACCGATTTCCAACCCGAAAAGGACCCATTTATCCCGACTCTCTGCTTTCTGTTAGCCAGCTAATTCTCTATCCATGCTAATACATTTCATCTGACTCCGTGTACCTTTATCTTCTGCAGTAACCTTTTGTGTGACAACCTGCAAGGAGCGACTGCACATGCGCGCAGACTCTAGCGCGCATGTGCACAGGTCCCGGCGCTGTTTTTAGCGCCGGTACCTGGTTCCGCCCCCAATCCATTGGGGCATGCTGCGCCACGACGGAGGAGAGGCTGGGGAGTGGCTAAATTACGGAGGTCTTTTTCGGCGCGCTTGGAGGCGGGCAAATGTGACGCAGATCGAGTGAGGGTGCCAGAAAAAGAGGTTAGGGAAATTTGGGCCCTATATATATGTACTATATATTGCATACAATTCATAAAATCATCAAACAAATATAATTGTATATTTATCCAAAGTTAACAACGAACAAAAATCAAAGCTATGTACATTAAAAAACAGCATATAGAGAATGGTTTCTTCCTGGCTTTAAACTGTGATATCTTTGATAAACATGATGCATGGCCTTTTTCATGATTTCCGTGCTCATTCATGTGCTGAGCCAAGAAAGGGTCGAATTTAGCAATCAGAGATAGTTGCCATTGTGTTTTGATCCAATAGTCTCATCTGAGCTACAAATGGCAGACCACGCTCAGCAAGGAAAACAATGGTTTCAGTTACACATCTCAGGACATTCTTCCAATATGATCGAGCTTCCAAAAACTGTTTTTTCACTTAAGAATCAATTCTGCTGCTGACTTTCTTTTGGACATGATATATACCCACTGACAATATATGCTGCTCGCTCATTGCATGATTATCTATGTATACAGTATTCTTCTAATCATTGAAGCCTTCACAAAACATGACACACTTTTTACCTTCAGAAAACAAGCGGCAATAAAAACAATACACTTTTTTTGTAGAAGGTGAATAGATGAGCCATTCTCGTGTGCCAGTCTGTTTGTTGGGCTTCATCTATTCAAACAGATTTGACCAGATAACGATTCTGCTTGGTGTCCTCATGTTTTGTGGAATTAATAGAAAAAAGAGAGCAGCTAAGGGTCACAAGGGCTTATCGAAGCTGCCCTCCCCAAAAAACAAATGAATAATTCCAATATAGTCTTTCAGACTTAATTTGGAATATTCCTGTCCGCAGACATGCCTTCCAGGCCTAGAACTTGTCCAGGGCATCATCTACACTTTCTGGCCCACCAACACAGCAGCCCTCAAGCAGCCTTGCTGTAGGCACTGAGGCCTCATTGAGGAGGAGCAGCAGGTGAGCGAGGGGATGAAGGAAGGGGGGGAAAGCTCAGGGCAAGTCCCATTAAGGGTTGGGACAACATTGTGGAAATGCCCTGATTTATTGATATGATGCCTGTAAATAGTTGAGTCCGATTAATCCGCTTCATTGTTCTTGAGTGTCTTGCAGCAGAACATTGTTTATTGTATGATTTTGTTTCGGAGGCCTGTTTTACCTTGTTGGACAAAAAGGTAACTTTGACCCTTTGCTATTGGTGTCATGTGTACCATTCCAAAGTTCACCATAGATGTGCCTTCAAGGTGGCACATAGCATGGCCAGTAGTAGATGCATCCCTCAGCTTCCTCCATTCAAGAAAACCAGTCCATTATGAGCTGGCAACGTGCGGCTCTTGGTCCGGCAGAATCTCCACGTAGTCTCCACCATGGATGGGGTGGCTGTCCAATCAGGGCCTCACCAGGCTCCTCTTCATCGTCCTCCTCCTCCTGAAGTGGGCCTGCAATCTCCACTGTCAATGCCTGGCCCCTCATGGTGGCCAAGTTGAGTAGCATGCAGCACACAACAATGAATTCAGAGAGCTGTTGAGGGGAGTACTGAAGGCTGCCTCCAGAGTGGTCCAGGCATCGGAAGCACTGCTTGAGCACCCCAATTTTCAGTTCAATGATGTTGCGGGTGGCTGCACGGCTCTCATTGTAGTGCTGCTCGGCTTCTGTGGTGGGGTTGTGAAGGACAGTCATGAGCTAGGCCGAATCCTTTGTCCCTGAGCAGCCAGCCGCGCTGTTCTCTTTGTCGCTGAACCAATCATGAGAAAGTGCTCTTGCAGAGATTTGGTGGCAAGTTGACCAAGGCTGGGAACTGAATATTCAGGGTATTTGTCAATTTGGAAGGATCGACAGAAAAGAAAAGGAGTTGTGGTAGCTCTGTTAATAAAGGATGAAATCAGTGCAGTAGTGAGGAATGATATTGATTCAGAAGATCAAGATGTAGAATCAGTTTGGGAGGAGAAAAGAAATTATAAGGGGAAGAAGTCACTGGTGGGCATAGACTCTCGGCCCCCTAACAGTAGATACATTGTTGCATGGAGTATAAATTAAGAAATGATAGAAACATAAAAACAAAGAAATCTACAGTGCAGAAGGAGGCCATTTTGGCCCATCGTGTCCACGCCGGCCGACAAAGAGCATCACAGACCTTGTTCAGCAGCCCTGAAGGTTACATATAAACCTATAAACAATGAACAATGGTGGAAAGCTAAAGAGCACCCAGCCCAACCAGTCCTCCCCACACAACTGTGCTGAAACATACTACATACCACCCCAACCAGAGCTATGCGATCTCCTGGGAGAGGCAAAAAAACAGGTAAAAACCCAGGCCAATTGGGGAAAAAAATCGAGGAAAATTTCCCTCCCACCCATCCAAACGATTGAATCAAGTCCAGGAGATCACCCTGGCTGTATTTGATTCTCTACAGTACTTACCATCGTATCTGCGCCAGCCAACAAGAGGTTATCCAGTCTAATCCCAATTACCAGCTCTAGGTCCATAACACTGCAGGTTACTGCACTTCAAGTGCCCTTCCAAGCACCTTTCAAATGTGGTGAGGGTTTCTGCATCCACCACCCTTCCAGGCAGTGAGTTCCAGATGCCCACAACCCTCTGCGTGAAGAAGCTTCCTTTCAAATGCCCTCTGAACCTTCCACCAACCACCTTAAAACAATTACCCCTCATAATTGACCCCTCCATCAAGGGAAATAAGCCCTTGCTATGCACTATATCCAGGCCCCTCAAAGATTTGTACACCTCAATGAGGTCTCCTCTCAGCCTCCTCTGTTCCTATGAGAACAAACCCAGCCTATCCAATCAGTCCTCATAGCTAAGGTTCTCCATTCCAGGCAGCATCCTAGTAAATCTCCCCTGCACTCTCTCTAATGAAATCATTTCATTCCTATAATACGGTGACCAGAATGGCATGCAGTACTCCAGCTGTGGCCTAACCAGTGTATTATACAAGTTAAGCATAACCTCTCTGCACTTGCATTCTATGCCTCGGCCAATAAAGGCAAGCATTCCATATGCCTTCTTAACCACCTTATCCACCTAGCCTGCTACTTTCAGGGATCTGTGGACAAGCACTCTATTGTGTATGCAATAAAGGTACAAACTGAGAACTGTTTAACTGAACAAGGTACAACCTTGGCTCTGCTTTATTATGGCCCAAAGTGCCTGACTCACAAAATGGCTGGCCTTTTATACCTGAGCAGCACCATGTGCGTGCTGCTCAGTGCCCTCCAACAATGACACCATCTGATGGCTACAAACAGAATGTACATACATGACATACTCCAAGATCCCTTTGTTCACCTACACTTTTAAGTGGCCTACCATTTAATATGTATACCCTTTCCTTATTAGCCATCCCCAAGTACATTACCTCACACTTCTCCGAATTAAATTCCATTTGCCACTGCTACGCCCACCTGACCAGTAGATTGATATCCTCCTACAGTCCATGACTTTCCTCTTCCACACAGCTAATTTTAGTGTCATCTGCAAACTTCTTAATTATAACCCCTATATTCAAATCAAGATCGTTGATGTATACCACAAAAAGCAAGGGACCTAGTACTGAGCCCTGCAGAGCCCCACTGGAAACATCCTTCCAGTCACAGAAACATCCATCAATCATTACCCTTTGCTTCCTACCTCCAAGCCAATTTTGGATCCAACTTGCCACTTTGCCCTGAATCCCATGGGCTTTAACCTTCGTGATGAGTCTACCATGTGGGACCTTATCAAAAGCTTTGCTAAAGTCCATATACACTAATCGTATACACTTCTCTCATCGACCTTCCTGGTTACCTCCTCAAAAAATTCAATCAGATTAGTAAAACACGATCTGCCCTTAACAAATCCGTGCTGACTGTCCCTAATTAATCCTTGCCTTTCCAAATGTAGATTTATCCTGTCTTTCAGAATTTTTTCCAATAATTTTCCCACCACTGAGGTTAGGCTGAAAGGAATGTAACTACTCGGCCTATCCTTTTCTACCTTCTTAAACAAGAGTATCACATTAGCAGTCCTCTAGTCCTCCAGCAGCATGCCCAAATCCAAAGAGGACTGGAAAATAATGGTCAAGGCCTCTGCTATTTCCGCTTTTACTTCGCACAACAGCCTGGGATGCATTTCATCCGGGCCTAGGGACTTATCTACTTTCCAAGCTGCTAAACCCCTTAATACCTCCTCTCTCACTATGTTTATTTCATCCAGAATTTCACACTCCTCCTTGATAGCAGCATCTTCACTGCCCCTTTCCTTTGTGAAAACAGACGCAAAATATTCATTAAGAAGCATACCAACATCTTCCACCTCCACATAAAGATTACCGTCATGGTCTCATTAATTTTACTAGCCAAGAATTTTTTATGCTCTCTCTTAGCATTCCTACTATCCTTTGTAATTTTACCTCTTAGCTTTCTATATTCCTCCAAAGATTTTACAAGATTTAGTCGTCGGTATATGACATAAGCTTGCATTTTTTTCTTTATCCTCCCCTGCAAGTTCCTAGACATCCAGGGGGCTCTAGAATTGTTATTCCCACCCTTTTTCTTTAAGGGCACATGTTTAGCCTGAGCCTTGCAGATCTCCTCCTTGAATGTCTCCCACTGTTCCGACACTTATTTTCCCACAAGTAGCTGTTTCCAGTCCACTGTGGCCAAATCACTCCTCAACTTAGCAAAATTTGCTTTTCCCCAATCTGGGACTTTTATTCCCGGTCTACCCTTGTCCTTATCCATAACTACCTTGAATCTGACTGTATTATGATCAGTGGTACCCAAGTGCTCTCCTACTAATAACCCTTCCACCTGGCCAACTTCATTCTCCAAAACAAAATCCAAAACTGCCTCCTCGCATGTTGGGCTTGTTAAATACTGACGAGAAAAGATCTCTTGAATGCATTTTAAGAGTTCCGCACCCTCTATACCCTTCACATTATATTTGTCCCAATCAATATTAGGATAGTTAAAATACTATTATTGCCCTATGGTTTTTCCATTTCACAGCAATTTGTCTACATATTTGCTCCTCTATTTCCCTCCCATTGTTTGGGGGTCTATAATACATGCCCAGCAGTGTGATTATCCCTTTTTCATTTTTCAATTCAACCCATATGGCCTCATTTTATGATCCCTCTCACATATCATCTCTCCTCATTGTAATAATGTCATTAATCCATGCGCGATCCCCCCTCCCTTTTTACCCCCTCTCTGTCTTTTCTAAAAATCCTGTAACCAGGAATATTGATCTGCCATACCTGCCCCTTTTTTAGCCATGTCTCTGTAAATGCTATAATGTCATACTCCCGAGCGTCTACCTGTGCTCTTAGCTCATCCGCCTTATTTGTTACACTCCTTGCACTAAAGTACAGCATAGGAAAACTTCCTTGATTACTTCTTATTAACCCTTGTTTTCTCTGATTTACAGATTTGATTTCTAAATTCTTGCTATCCAATTTCAGCTTTACTTCCTTCCCTATTGAATTTGTTCTCTGATTCCCATCCCACTGCCAAGCTAGTTTAAACTATCCTCAACAGCACTAGCAAAGCTTCCCACGAGGATATTGGTCCCGGCGATGTTGAGGTGCAACCCGTCCGGTTTGTACAGGTCCCATCTCCCCCAGAAGTGGTCCCAATGCCTCAGAAATTTAAAGACCTCCCTGCTATACCAACTCTCCAGCCACACGTTCATCCTCTCTATCCTTGTATTCTTATACTCATTAGCACGTGGCACCGGTAGTAACCTGGAGATTACTACCTTTGAGGTCCTACTCTTTAATTTTCTTCCTAGCTCTCTAAATTCTGCCTGTAGCACCTCATCCCTCTTTCTACTATGGCGTTGGTCCCGATATGGACCATGACCTCTAGTTGTTTACCCTCTCCCCCCAGAATGCCCTGCATCCGCTCTGTGACATCCTTGACCCTGGCACCAGGGAGGCACCATACCATCCTGGCCTCATGTCCATGGCTGCAGAAACACCTCTCTGTTCCCCTAACTATTGAATCCCCTACCACTACAGCTCTCTTATTCTTCATCCCTCTCCCCTGTGCAGGTGATCCACCCATGGTTCCTTGGACTTGGCTCTGGCTGCACTCCCCAGAGGCACCATCGCCCTCACCAGTGCTCAGAAGAGAATATTGGTTTGAAAGCGAGATGGACACATGGGGGAACTCCTGCACGACCTGCCTAGCATTCTTCCTCCTTCTGGTGGTAACCCACTTCCTTTCTTCCTGCATGCTTTTAAGCTGTGGGGTGAACACCTCCTGAAACATGTTATCCATGAAGCCCTCAGTCTCGCAGATGCATTGTATTGATTCCAGCCGCTACTCAAGCTCCGAAACGCGAAGCTCGAGTAGTTGAAGCTGGAGACTCCTCCTGCACACATGGTTGTCTAGGCCATGCGGAGTGTCCAGGACTCTCCACATGCCGCAGGATGTGCAGTCCACAGGACTGAGCTGCCCTGCCATCCCTCTAATTAAACTTATCTAATTAAAATCTTAATAAAGAGAAAAAGAGAAATAGAGAGATACTTACCAATCAAACAGCCAACCACTTACCTGCCTGGACAAGAGCTGTGAGATCCTATCAGAATGGAGGCTTGTAACAAAGGAACGGCAATAATCATGGGCAATTTTAATCTTCATATTGATTGGATAAATCAAATTGGCCAAGGTAGCCTTGAGGACAAGTTCATAGAATGTATCTGGGATGGTTTTCTTGAACAGTATGTTGTGGAACCAACCAGGGAGCAGGCTATCTTAGATCTGGTACTGTGTAATGAGACAGGATTAATAAATGATCGCCTACTAAAGGATCCTCTAGGAAAGAGTGATCATAGCATGATTGAATTTCAAATTCAGTTGGAGGGTGAGAAAGTTGGATCTCAAACCAGTGTCCTGATCTTAAATAAAGGAGATTACAAAGGTATGAAGGCAGAGTTGGCTAAAGTGGACTGAGAAAATAGAATAAAGTGTAAGATGGTTGATAAGCACTGGAAGACATTTAAGGAGATATTTCATAACTCGCAACAAAAATATATCCCAATGAGAAGGAAAGACTGTAAGAGAAGAGATAACCATCCATGTCTAACTAAGGAAATAAGGGATGGTATCAAATTGAAAACAAGGGCATACAATGTGGCCAAGACTAGTGGGAGGCCAGAGGATTGAGAAACTTTTTAAAACCAGCAAAGGATGACTAAAACAATTATAAATAGAGGGAAGATAGATTATGAAAGTAAACTAGCACGAAATATAAAAACAGATAGTAAGAGTTTCTATAGGTATATAAAAAGGAAGAGAGTAGCTTAACTAAACATTGGTCTCTCAGAGGATAAGACTGGGGAATTAATAATGTTAAAGCGGGAAATGGCAGAGATGTTGAACAAATAAGAGAAGACACTAAAAACATCCCAATAATAGATAATCAAGGGGCTATAGGGAGGGAGGAACTTAATACAATCACTATCACTAATAAAGTAGTACGCGGTAAAATAATGGGACGAAAGGTGATCGTTTCCCCTGGATCTGATGGCTTGCATCCTAGGGTCATAAAAGAAGTGGCTGCAGAGATAGTAGATGCATTGGTTGTAATGTACCAAAATTCCCGTGATTCTGGGGTGGTCCCAGTGGATTGGAAAACCGCAAATCTAACGCTCTTATTTAAAAAAAGAGGCAGACAGAAAGCAGGAAACTATAGACCAGCCTAACATCTGTCGTTGGAAAAATGCTGTGGGCCATTATTAAGGAAGCAATAGTGGGATATTTGCAAAAGCATAATTCAATGAAGCAGAGTCAGCATGGTTTTATGAAAGGGAATCATGTTTGACAAAATGCTGGAGTTCTTTGAGGATGTAACGAGCAGGGTAGATGAGGGGGAGCCAGTGGATGTGGTGCATTTGGATTTCCAGAAGGCATTCGATAAGGTGCCACATAAAAGGTTACTGCACAAGATAAAATTTCACGGGGTTGGGGGTAATATATTAGCATGGATAGAGGATTGGCTAACTAACAGAATACAGAGAGTCGGGATTAATGGGTCATTTTCCGGTTGGCAAACAGTAACTAATGTGGTGTCAAAGGGATTGGTGCAGGGGCCTCAACTATTTACAATCTATATTAATGAATTGGATGAAGGGACCAAGTGTAATATAGCCAAATTTGCTGATGATACAAAAATGGGTGGGAAAGAAGTTGTGAGGATGACACACAAATTCTGCAAAGGGATGTAGACAGGGTAACTGAGTGGGCAACAATTTGGCAGATGGACTATAATGTGGGAAAGTATGAAGTTATCCACTTTGGCAAAAAAAGTAAAAAAGTAAATTATTATTTAAATGGAGAGAAATTACAAAATGCTGCAGTACAGAGGGACCTGGGGGTCCTTGTGCATGAAACACAAAAAGTTAGTATGCAGGTACAACAAGTAATCAGGAAGGCAAATGTAATGCTGGCCTTTATTGCAAGGAGGATGGAACATAAAAGCAGATAAATCCAGTTGCAACTGTACAGGGTATTGGTGAGGCCACACCTTGAGTACTGTGTACAGTTTTGGTCTCCTTATATAAGGAGGGATATACTTGCATTGGAGGCAGTTCAGAGAATGTTCACTAGGTTGATTCATGAGATGAAGGGGTTGACTGATGACGATAGGTTGAGTAGGTTGGGCCTATACTCATTGGAGTTTAGAAGAATGAGAGCTGGCCTTATTGAAACATTAAGATATTGAGGGGGCTCAACAATGTAGCTGCAGAGAGGATGTTTCCCCTCGTGGGGGAATCTAGAACTAGGGGACATAGTTTAAGAATAAGGGGTCGCCCATTTAAAAGTGAGATGAGGAGGAATTTCTTCTCTCAGAGGGTTGTAAATCTGTGGAATTCTCTGCCCCAGAGAGCTGTGGAGGCTGGGTCATTGAATATATTTAAGGTAGAGATAGACAGATTTTTGAGCGATAAGGAAGTGAAAGTTTATGGGAGCGGGCAGAGAAGTGGAGCTGAGTCCATGATCAGATCAGCCATGAGCTTATTGAATTGCGAAGTAAACTCCACCAACCTGACCCCTCCACATAGCACTCGCCCCCCCCGGTCATCAAAATCCACAACGAGGTCATGGACAACGTGGACCATTTTCCACAGGAGCCTACTATCAGCAAGGGCAGACATTGACGACGAGGTCCAACACCGCCTCCAGTGTGCCAGCGCAGCCTTCGGTCGCCTGAGGAAGAGAGTGTTTGAAGACCAGGAATTCAAATCTGGCACCAAGCTTATGGTCTACAGGGCAGTAGTGTTACCCGCCCTCTTATATGGCTTAGAGATGCAGACTGTATACAGCAGACATCTCAAAGCACTGGAGAAGTACCACCAGCGCTGTCTCTGCATGATCCTGCAAATCCATTGGGAGGATAGATGGACCAATGTCAGTGTTCTTGCTCAGGCCAACATCCCCAGCATGGAAGCACTGACCACCCTCGACCAGCTCCGTTGGGTGGGCCACATCGTCCGCATGCCCGACACGAGACTCCCTAAGCAAGCGCTCTACTCAGAACACCTACATGGCAAGTGGGCAGAGGGAACGTTTAAAGGAGTGCTCCTTCCAGCGGGACCTGACTGCCTCGGTGTCCTTAGTGAGTGCCTCTCCATTCTTGGCCAGCAGTGGGGTGGGGACTTGGGTGCTTGGGCCGTAGGTGGTCAAACTGCACATTTTCACATTAGTTTATTTATGGGTGCTGCATAGAAATATACATAAGTCTGGATCATTATTGAAACTGCCAAAGGGTGAAACTACTCTTTTTAAACCAAAATAGAGAGAATGACGATTTTTCTCTTTGGGAACATAAAAACAGGAGTAGGCCATTCAGTCCCTTGAGCCAATTCCGCCATTCAATTAGATCATGGTTGATCACTATCTTAACTCTATCTACCTGCCTTGTTTCTGTGGCATTTAATAAATAAAAGCCAGCAGAGTTAATAAACGAAAGTCGGCTCGGATTTGTTAAAGACAAATTGTGTTTGATTAGCTTGATTAAGTTCAACAGAAAGCAGAGAGTAGTCGTGAACAGTTGATATTCAGACTAGAATGAAATATCCAGTGGTGTTTCCCCAAGGACCACTGCTCTTTTTGATATATATTAATGAACTGGACTTGGGTACACAGGACATATTTTCAAATTTTGCAGATGGCATGAAACTTGGAAATATAGTATACACTGAGGAGCATAGTGACAGATTTCAGGAGTGGCGACGAGAAACTGGGATTTAAACCGCGCGAGCATGGCCACTAGCAGCACAGACGAGAGGTACTGTGTTGGTGAAGATTGGGACAATTTTATTGAGAGACTACAGCAAAGTTTCGTCACTAAGGAATAGCTGGGACAGGATTCGGCCGACAAACGCAGGGCTCATCTCCTGACGGCTTGTGGATCCAGGACATACTCCCTGATGAAGGACCTTCTAGTGCCAGAGAAGCCGGCGGACAAAACTTTTGAAGAGCTCAGTAAGTTGATCGGGGAACACTTTAAACCGGCGAGCAGCATGCACATGGCAAGACACCGGTTTTACACGCACCGGCGGCGAGAAGGGCAAAGCGTTCCAGACTTCATGGCAGACCTCCGGCGACTGGCGAGCCTATGTAAGTTCCCAGATGCATGCAGAGCGGAGATGCTGCGAGACTTTTTTATTGAAGGCATCGAGCACGCTGGGGTTTTCAGGAAACTGATTGAGACCAAAGACTTGACCCTGGAAACGGCAGCTTTGATGGCCCAGACATTTATCTCAGGGGAGGAAGAGACCAGAATGATGTTTGACAAAAATCTTGGTTTAAATGCAGCAAATGTACAGGGAGTCAACATTGTTAATGTGGCACACAGTTCCCCAGGCAGACAGGAGCAATTGGACATGCCCGAGCATGTAGTCGAATCCAAAGGAGGAATTTAACATGGGACAATGCGGCCAGTAATGGGGCCATCAACACCTGTCAATGGTGCATTTAAGGATAGTTACAGAGACAGTCAGAGATGATCGACTGGTAATGGACCTTTTGTTTCCAACAACAGCTCATGTTGGAGGTGTGGAGGTGTGCCAGAGCTTGCAGGAATCAGCAATATACCTGCAGAAATTGCAACGTCAGCGATCTCTTGGCATATATGTGCAGGAAGCCTGCAGCCAGGTTGATGTACGAGGAGGACGGGCCCGATGTAAGCTGTACAAGGCCAAATGGACACTGGGGGAAATCGCTGGAAGCTGAAGTTCAGCGAGTTCATGTGGAGCACATATACAGTTCATACACCAGGGACGCCACCGATAATGATGAAAGTGCTCCTCAATGGCATCCCAGTATCAATGGAGCTAGACACAGGGGCCAGCCAGTCCCTGATGAGTATCAAACAGTTCGACAAGTTGTGGGCGTCCAAGGCCAGGAGGCCAAAATTATTGCTGATTGACGCGCAGCTACGGACATATACAAAAGATATCATTCCAGTGCTAGGCAGCGCCACGGTAGTCTTGGCCCACAAAGATTTGGAGAACAGGTTGCCACTCTGGATTGACACCACAAGGCCAGAGCGGTGCCATCCTGGATGCGGGAAAAGATAGAAGGCGAATTGGACCACCAGCTGAGGGAAGGCATCATCTCGCCTGTCGAATTCAGTGACTGGGTGAGCCCGATTGTGCCGGCGCTCAAGGCGGATGGGTCGGTCAGGATATGTGGCGATTACAAGGCCACCATCAATCGGGTGTCACTCCAAGATCAGTACCCGCTATCGAGAGCGGAGGACCTCTTTGCGACGCTATCCGGTGGCAAACTTTTTTCAAAATTGGACCTGACCTCAGCTTACATGACCCAGGAGCTGGTGAGTGAGTCAAAGAAGCTGACCACGATCACAACACACAAGGGGTTGTTTGAGTACGACAGATGTCCGTTCGGGATTCGCTCGGCCGCCGCGATCTTTCAACGAAACATGGAAAGTCTCTTCAAGTCGATTCCAAGGACGGTGGTTTTTCAAGACGACATCCTCATCACGGGTTGAAATATTGAAGAACACCTCCACAACCTGGAGGAGGTGCTACGCAGACTGGACCGGGTAGGGCTGCGACTGAAAAGGCGAAGTGCGTCTTCCTAACTCCAATTCCTGTGGATGAGGGTAGCAGCAGACGGGATCAGACTTACTGCGTCCAAAACAGAAGCGATCCAGAGAACACCCAGACCCCATAACACGACGGAGCTGCGTTCGTTCCTGGGGCTCCTGAACTATTTTGGTAACTTTCTTCCCAAATTGAGCACGCTGTTTTAATGTGAAATGCGTCATCCTATGGGGTCAGGTGTGTGTTGCAGCATGTTACTGCCAAGGGTCAGTTACAGCCGGTAGCGTATGCCTCCAGAAGTCTGTCCCAGGCAGAAAGGGGCTACGGGATGGTAGAAAAGGAAGCACTTGCATGTGTATATGCTGTAAAAAAAATGCACCAGTACCTGTTTGGCAGGAAATTTGAGCTGGAGACAGATCACAAACCCCTAACGTCCCTTTTGGCTGACAACAAGGCCATAAATGCAAATGTGTCGGCCCGCATACAGAGGTGGGCACTCACGTTAGCCGCCTATGACTATACAATTCGGCACAGACCGGGCACTGAAAACTATGCCGATGCACTCAGCAGGCTCCCACTAGCCACCACCGAGGGGGCAACCGAGCATGATGCTGAGATGGTCATGGCTGTTGAAGCTTTCGAAAGCGAAGGCTCACCCGTGACAGCCTGTCAGATCAAAGTCTGGACAAATAGAGACCCACTACTGTCTTTAGTCAAGAAATGTGTCCTGAATGGGGACTGTGCAGCCATGTACAGGGCATGCCCTGAGGAATTTAAACCATTTCACAGGCGCAAAGAAAACTCTCGATTCAGACCGATTGCCTACTATGGGGAAACCAAGTAGTCATGTCCCAGATGGGCAGAGAGGCGTTCATTGGAGAACTCCACAATGAGCACCCGGGCATTGTCATGATGAAGGCAATTACCAGGTCACACGTTTGGTGGCCAGGGATAGATGCAGGTGCAACACGTGTGCCCAGCTGGGCAATGTGCCCAGGGAAGCCCCCCTTAGCCCCTGGTCCTGGCCCGCCAAGCCATGGTCACACATCCATGTGGACTACGCAGGTCCTTTCATGGGAAAAATGTTTTTGGTTGGCCTACTCCAAATGGATCGAGTGTGACATTCTCAATTCAAGCACATCCTCTGCCACGGTAGAAAGTCTACAGGCAAAGTTCGCCGCCCATGGTCTGCCGGACGTCTTGGTGAGCGACAATGGCCCGTGCTTTACAAGCATTGAGTTCCAGGACTTCATGGCAGGAAATGGTATCAACCATGTCAGAATGGCACCGTACAAGCCAGCCTCAAACGGCCAGGTGGAACGGGCAGTGCAGATAATCAAACAGGGGATGCTCAGAATCCAAGGGGGTTCACTACAAAGCCGCTTATCACGCCTCCTGTTGACCAATAGATCCCGACCACACTCGCTCACAGGGGTTCCACCCGCAGAGCTGCTAATGAAAAGGACGTTCAAAACCAGGTTATCCCTCATACACCCCACCATAAAATAAATTTTTGAGAGCTGGCACCGGTCACAATGTGACTACCATGACGGGAATGCGAGGGCGCGATGTATTGATGTCAATGACCCTGTCTTTGTCCTCAATTATGCTGCAGGGCCCAAATGGCTCGCGGGCACTGTGATTGCCAAAGAGGGGAATAGGATTCTGGTAGTTAAACTTACCAATGGACAAATCTGCCGGAAACACGTGATCAAACTAAAAGGAGGTTCAGCAACCCCATAAAAGAAGCAGAGGAAGAACACGATGTGGAGTTCACTCCACCTCCGGTGACCGAACACCGGAACTAAGTGGAGGAGAGCCCAGTCACTGTGGGCAGTCCAGACAGGCCTGAGGCACCGCAAACAGCAGACACTCAGGCCAGCGCCCAACAACCGGAGCCCCAACTCAGGCACTCAACAAGGGAGCGTAAACCACCAGAGAGACTTAACCTATGATCCCAATAAGACTTTGGGGGGGTGGTAATGTCATGTATTCAACTGTCATTGTAATCCATGTATAAACTGACCTAAGTTGTACACCATGAGAACACTGACCACTAGGTGGTGAACTTGTGGGAGACACTCCTAACCTGGACTTTCAGGTATAAAAGGGGAAGCTCCACCCACCTTCATCACCTCAGTGCTGGCTAATAAAGGTTACTGGTCACAGAGTGACCTTCTCTCTAGTATGGGCCTCGTGTGCATTTACATTATATAGTAAGGACATATTAAGGAGGACATAGACAGATTGGTGAAATGGGCAGACACATGGCAGATGAAATTTAAAACAGGGAAGTGTGAAGTGATTCATTTTGGTAGGAAGAATGAGGAGATGCAATATAAACTAAATGGCACAATTGTAATGAGGGTGCAGAACCAGAGAGACCTGGGGGTGTAAGTACACAAGTTTTTGAAGATGGCAGGACAAGTTGAGAAGGCTGATAAAAAGGCATTCAGAATCCTTGGCTTTATAAACAGATGTAGAGCACAAAAGCAAGGCAGTTATGCTAGACCTTTTTAAAACATTGGTTAGGCCTCAGCTGGAGTATTGTGGTCAAATCTGTGTGCCACATTTTAAGAAGGGTGTGAAGGAGTTGGAGAGGGCGCAGAGAAGATTTACGAGAATGATAGCAGTTATGAAAGACTTCAGTTATATGGAGAGACTAGAGAAACTGAGGTTGTTCTCCTTGGATCAGAGAAGGTTAGCAGATTTGATAGAGGTATTCAAAATCATGAAGGGTTTTAATGGAGTAAATGAGAAATTGTTCCCAATGGCAGAAGGGTTGGTAACCAAAGGACATAGATTTAAGATACACTGGCAAAAAAATACAACGGCAACATTAGGAAAGAATGTTTACGCAGCGAGTTGTAATGATCGTGAATGGATTGCCTGAAACAGTGGCTGAAGCAGATGCAATCGTAACTTTCAAAAGGGAACCGGATAAATACTTGAAGGGGAAAGATGTGCAGGGCTATGGGGAAAGGGCAGGTGAATGGGATTAATTTGATACCTCATTCTATGTTTCAGTGATTCGATGAATACTCTTGCCTATCAAAAATCCATCAATCACAGTTTTGAAATTTTCAATTGACCTAGCCTCAACTGCTTTTTCGGGGAGCGAGTTCCAGATTTAAACTACCCTTTGAGGCCAAAATTCAGGCCCCCCAGAAACCTGGCATACCAACCGTCGTTTTGGCGCCGTTACCGCCGCTATTTTTGCAGTGGCCACTTGATCCAATTTCAGTGATTTGTTTGAAAAAATGGCTTCCAGCGGTAATGACTGGCGGGAATCGGGGTTTGCAGCTGTGTAGGTAGGTTAATTGGAGCGGGATAACCACGGGGAAATTCAGCCTTCTGATCATGTGCAGCTAATGAGCCAGCTGCTCCTTGGCCTTCATCAAGGCCAGGGTTTGAAGCTGAGCCCTGAGGAGGGAAGGAGTTCAGTGAAGGATGGCTGATGCTGCTGAACCAAGAAGGGCAAGCTGATTTTCGGAAGCCGAACTGGAGACCCTGATGCAGGCTGTGGAGGGAAGGAGGCGAGTCCTTTACCCAGATGCGGGGAGACCCACGCGCGAGGAATTTACCAATGCCTGGAGGGAGATTGCTGTGGAGATCTCTGGGACCTCCATTCATGACCACACCGCCACTCAGTGCAGAAAATGGTTCAATGACATCATCTATCTGATGAATATGAGTACCTGTTGCACCAACTGCTTACATTCCATCAGCAAGCCTCTCATTTACCCTTCTCTTATTTCCCACCTTCACTGTATAGTCACTGAAGCAGCATTTCATTGTTGAGGCCTCTATATATATGTGTGTGTTCTCGCAATGGAGGCTCCCTCTCATCTCACAGTTACAGCTGCACTTCAGGGACACACTTGTGCACTCATCTCTGATGCGTCATCGCAGTGGTACTCACTAACCATTCTATGTTTTGCAGACCCAAATTGCACACAACAGGATGGAGCAAAGGAGGGACTGGTGGTGGCGAGCCCAACGTCCAAATCCTCACACCCTTGGAGGAGAGGGTCGAGGCTCTCGTGGGCAGACCTGCTGCCTTCCCTGTGGCCAGCGGTACTGCTGATGCCGATGTGGGTAAGTTAATGCTGTCTTTCTCTGAATGCTCCAGCGCCTACTGTGCCTTTCTCTCTAAAAGTCTGCTAGTTGCAGCCTCCATGCGGCAATCACCCACCTCCCCTCATGGCAGCCCTTCTCCCATTTATACATGCAGATGAGAGGCCGAGTGGCAGCCGAGGACACAGAGAGGCACCATCTGTCAGACCAGTGCTGGGCCTGGAGACAACCCTGGGACCGAGTGGCTGCATAGGAGACAGAGAGGCAACACCTGTCAGACTGGTGCCAGGCCTCGATGACACCCTTGAGGACATCAGTTCCAAAATGCCTAATGACAGCATCGAGGACATTGAGGGGGTCAGCAAGGCTGGAGCCCTCAAGCGCACTCCTTCTTTTGAGGACCTCAGTGATGAGGAAGAGGGGTCACTGCTGGCAGCATCGCGTCACTGCTTCCACCCACACGTACCAGCTCAGATACTGGGAGTATGCGGTCGGATCTAGTAGAGATAGCTAAGGGGTGTGTACTGGGTGTTGCACCAGGCCCTAGTGGGCTGCAGCATGGTGACGGGCTAGACAACCTCAGGTGCCATCTCTCTGGGGACATATCTGCACCGGAGCTCTGCTGAGGAGGATTCAGAAGAGCCCATCGATGTTGCGGTTTATGAGACAAGAGTGGAGGCCAGGCATTCCCAGATGTTGGGGGCACTAACAAGGGTGTCAGAGAGCCTGTCGGAAGTGGTGAGGATTGTGGAGGAGTGCGTCTCCCACATAGTCGACAGCTCTGCGTACTCCATGGAGCCCACCATTGTTAGTGTGCAGGCGATGGTGGACTCCCAGATTGTCTGTGCGGATCCAGCTGTGATGTTGCAACTGGTAGGTGATGTGGTAGCTGCCATTACAGCACAGGCTTGAGGGTGCTGCTTTGGAGACGATAGCTGCGGCCCTGGAAGCACAGAATGCTCTTATGCACACTGGCACCACAGCACCGATCTGAGCTCCCTCCGGTTGGTGTAGGTGGTAAAGTGGCACCCCCAGTGAGTGACTCAGGCTTCTCGGACCAGGATATCGATGATGCGCTCCCTCAGGATCACCGCATTCCTGACCCAAGACCTGTCACTCCACGCATGGCCTCACCCGAGCCAAGCCAGACTGAACCCTCCCAGGAGGGTGTTAACCAGTCTGCAGCCAGCCCTTCCAGGGCCAAAGCTGGTCGAGGGTGTTCTGGAAGGACATCTGCAGCTTCCACACAGAAAACACAACGGCCTGCCCAAACCCATGAGGCAGCCACAGGGGAGACACTGAAGTGTAGTAATAGGTTAGGCACACGCAAGACGGGTTATAAGAAAATGCACAAGGGTGAAAAATGATGGTTTTGTGTGTTTTTTGGACTATTTTTTGTTCTGTTAGTTCTTTGTTATCATAAATCTTTATTTTTGAACCAAAATCTGGACAGGTATATCATTTGAGAGTGGGCAATTCTGTGTGAAGGCACTCATTGGGATGGCCATGGAAAGTGTAAGCTGAAGGGGCATGTGAGGATTAAGTTATTTGAAACTAGAAGCTGAAGGGTCGTGTGGGAATGAAATTATATAAGTCGAGCCGCAATCAGACGTCTCTGCACCTCCCTTGTAGGGTTGGAATGGCAACAACGCCTCCTGGATGGGTGGCGACAGGGATCCTAGTCCTCCTCCTCCTCCTCCTCCTCCGCCTCCTCCTCCTGCTGCTGCTGCGCCTCCTCATCAGTGGTACTGCTGGCACGACCTACAGCGGCTGGCCCCTCATGTGAGCCAGGTTGTGCAGCATGCAGCAGACCACCACGAATATGGAGACCTGTTCAGGAGAGTACTGCAAAGAGCACCTGAGGGGTCCAGGCAACGGAACCTCTGTTTGAGGATCCCGCTGCACTACTCGATGATGCACCTGGTGGCAGAATGAGTGTCATTGTTAGCATGCTCGCCCGCAGTCCTGGGGTTCTGAAGGGGAGTGAGCAGCCAAGTGGACGGGGGCAATCCCCTGTCCCCAAGCAGCCATCCACAATCCTAGTTTGGCCTGCTGAAGACGGTGGGCACACTGCTCTGGTGCAGGATGAACGAATCATGGCTGCTGCCTGGATACCGGCATCAACTGCCAGGATCCTACACTGGCGGTCACACACCAGCTGCACATTCAGGGAATGGAATCCCTTTCTGTTCTTAAAGAGTTCGGGATGGTTCAGTGGGGCACTCAGGCCAACGTGTGTGCGGTCGATGGCACACTGCACCCTTGATATGACTGCTTCCTGCAGTCACAAGCGTCAGCTCAGATACTGGGAGCACGCGGTCGGATCTATTAGACATAGCAGAGGGGCCTACACTTGATATTGCACCGGAGCCTAGCGGGCTGCAGCATGGTGACGGGCATAGGGAACCTCTGGTACCATCTCTCCGGGGGGGCGAGTGCGCACAGGAGTTCTGCTGAGGAGGACTCAGACGAGCCCATCGATGTTGGGGCTTATGAAAGAAGGGTGGAGGCCATGCATTCCCAGATGTTGGGGGCAGTGGCAAGGGTGCCAGACAGGCTGTCGGAAGTGGTCAGGAGCGTGGAGGAGTCAGCCTCCCGCATTGTTGATAGCCCTGCGCACACCATGGAGCCCATCATTGCCAATGTACGGGTGATGGTGGACTCCCAGAGAGACCGTGCGGATCCAGCTGTGATGCTATGACTCATTGGTGATGAGGCAGTTGTCATTACAGCACAGGTGCAAGTGTACGAGTGTATCAGTGCTGCTTTGAAGAGGATGGCTGTGGCCCTGGAAGCTCAGAATGCTCTTATGCACTGTGGGCAATGGGCCACGGAGCGTCTTACTGCTGCCGTCTCTGCTGGCTTTGAGACTCAGGCTGCCCTCATGCAGTCTCAGCTGGATGCCACCCAACACCTCAGTGTTGCCTTCATGGCTGGGTCCATCACGGGCCACGGGGGACCTTCCGGTGTGGCACCACAGCACCGACCTGAGCTCCCTCATATTGGTGGTGGTAATGTGCCGCCCCCAGGGAGTGACGCAGGCTCCTCAGACCCGGATCCTGATGATGTGCTTTCTCAGGATCACGTCATTCCTGACCCCAGACCTGTCACTCCACCATTGCCTCCAAGCATGGAGTCACCCAAGTCAAGGCTGACTGAACCCTCCAAGGAGGGTGCTGCCCATCTCCAGCCGGCCCTTCCAGTGCCACAGCTGGTGAAGGATGTTCTAGAAGGACATCTGTAGCTTCCGCACAGGAAACACAGCAGCCTTCCCAGACCCATGAAGCAGCCACTGGGGAGACACTGTGGCGTAGCAGTAGAACAGGGTTGCATTAAAAGGGGTTATAAGGAGATGCACAAGGGTGAAAAATGATTTTGTGTATGTTTTTTGCACCTTGCTTTATTGTGTAATAAATCTTTATTTTGTGTTCCGATATCTGGGCAGGTGTACAATTTGACAGTGGGCAATGATGTATGAAAGGACGCATTGGGATGGCCATGGAAAAGCAAAGATGTAGGGTGCTGTGGGCATTAACTCATCAGAAACGAGCAGCGATAAGACGGGTTGGGATGGCAACAACGCCTCCTGGGTGGCTGGCGATGCGCATCTTGGTCGTCCTCCTCCTCCGCCTGCTGCTGCTCCTCCTCCTGAGGTGCTACTGCTGGATCAACCTTCAGTGGCTGGCCCCTCATGAGAGCCAGGTTGTGCAGCATGCAGCAGATCACCACGAAGATGGAGACCCATTCAAGCGAGTACTGCAATACTCCACCAGAGCGGTCCAGGCAACAGAACCTCTGTTTGAGGATCCCGATGCAGTGCTCAATTATGCACCTGGTGGTTGAATGAGCGTCATTGTAGGAATGTTCAGCAGCAGTCTTGGGGTTGCACAGGGGAGTTAGCAGCCAAGTTCACAGGGAATATCCCTTGTCCCCAAGCAGCTATCCACAATCCTGATTTGGGCCCCAAGAACAAGGCAGGCACACTGCTCCGGTGCATAATGGTGCAAAGAAATGGCAGACCAATTGAACAAGTACTTTGGTTCGGTATTCATTAAGGAGGGCACAAACAACCTTTCGGATATAAAAGGGGTCAGAGGGTCTAGTAAGGAGGTGGAACTGAGGGAAATCCTTATTAGTCGGGAAATTGTGTTGGGGAAATTGATGGGATTGAAGGCTGATAAATCCCCAGGGCCTGATGGACTGCATCCCAGAGTACTTAAGGAGGTGGCCTTGGAAATAGCGGATGCATTGACAGTCATTTTCCAACATTCCATTGATTCTGGATCAGTTCCTATCGAGTGGAGGGTAGCCAATGTAACCCCACTTTTTAAAAAAGGAGGGAGAGAGAAAACAGGGAATTATAGACCGGTCAGCCTGACATCGGTAGTGGGTAAAATGATGGAATCAATTATTAAGGATGTCATAGCAGCGCATTTGAAAAGAGGTGATATGATAGGTCCAAGTCAGCATGGATTTGTGAAAGGGAAATCATGCTTGACAAATCTTCTGGAATTTTTTGAGGATGTTTCCAGTCGAGTGGACAAGGGAGAACCAGTTGATGTGGTATATTTGGACTTTCAGAAGGCTTTCGACAAGGTCCCACACAAGAGATTAATGTGCAAAGTTAAAGCACATGGGATTGGGGGTAGTGTGCTGACATGGATTGAGAACTGATTGTCAGACAGGAAGCAAAGAGTAGGAGTAAATGGGTACTTTTCAGAATGGCAGGCAGTGACCAGTGGGGTACCGCAAGGTTCTGTGCTGGGGCCCCAGCTGTTTACACTGTACATTAATGACTTAGACGAGGGGATTAAATGTAGTATCTCCAAATTTGCAGATGACACTAAGTTGGGTGGCAGTGTGAGCTGCGAGGAGGATGCTATGAGGCTGCAGAGTGACTTGGATAGGTTAGGTGAGTGGGCAAATGCATGGCAGATGAAGTATAATGTGGATAAATGTGAGGTTTTCCACTTTGGTGGTAAAAACAGAGAGATAGACTATTATCTGAATGGTGACAGATTAGGAAAAGGGGAGGTGCAACGAGACCTGGGTGTCATGGTACATCAGTCATTGAAGGTTGGCATGCAGGTACAGCAGGCGGTTAGGAAAGCAAATGGCATGTTGGCCTTCATAGCAAGGGGATTTGAGTACAGGGGCAGGGAGGTGTTGCTACAGTTGTACAGGGCCTTGGTGAGGCCACACCTGGAGTATTGTGTACAGTTTTGGTCTCCTAACCTGAGGAAGGACATTCTTGCTATTGAGGGAGTGCAGCGAAGGTTCACCAGACTGATTCCCGGGATGGCGGGACAGACCGATCAAGAAAGACTGGATCAACTGGGCTTGTATTCACTGGAGTTCAGAAGAATGAGAGGGGACCTCATAGAAACGTTTAAAATTCTGATGGGTTTAGACAGGTTAGATGCAGGAAGAATGTTCCCAATGTTGGGGAAGTCCAGAACCAGGGGTCACAGTCTAAGGATAAGGAATAAGCTATTTAGAACCGAGATGAGGAGAAACTTCTTCACCCAGAGAGTGGTGAACCTGTGGAATTCTCTATCACAGAAAGTTGTGGGGGCCAATTCACTAAATATATTCAAAAAGGAGTTAGATGAAGTCTTTACTACTAGGGGGATAAAGGGGTATGGCGAGAAAGCAGGAATGGGGTACTGAAGTTGTATGTTCAGCCATGAACTCATTGAATGGTGGTGCAGGCTAGAAGGGCCGAATGGCCTACTCCTTCACCTATTTTCTATTAAAAAAAAGAAGCCATCGTAGCTGCTGCCTGGATACCAGGCATCAACTGCCATGATCTTCTGCTGGTGGTCGCACACCAGCTGGACCTTGAGGGAGTGGAATCCCTTTCTGTTCATAAACATTTCAGCATGGGTTTGTGGCGCCCTCAGGCCAACATGTGTGCAGTCGATGGCACCCTGCATCCTGGGGAACCCTGCAATCCACACAAATCCGGTCTGCCACTCCACCTGTTTCTCCCTGCTCATTAGGAAAGAAATGTATTGCAGTCTTCTCCTATCGAGAGCATCTGTGACTTGATGGATGGAGCGACGCGCGAAGAACTGAGAAATATTAGATATATCTGCAGTTGCAGACTGGAAAGAGCCAGTTGCTTAAAAGTTTAGTGCAATAGTCAGTTTGGTTTCAACGCTCAGAGCTGTCCTCAGCCTTGTCTGAGGCTGCAGATCTGGGTGCATGAGATTGCACAGCTCCCTGAGGATGTCCTTCCTGAATCGAAGTCTTCGCAGACATTGCTCATATATGAGTTCCATGAAGGAAAACTGCTGGTGGTACACCCTTGCACGGTGGGGCTTTCTTCCCCCAACTTTATGCTGGGCCCCTCCTATGGCAGCTAGCTGATTACCTTCTCCCTCATCCTCCTAATGCACCTCAGCCTCTGCAGGTTGCTGCTGGCAAGCATCTGCCTCATCGCCCATTATCTGGTGCGGGTGTCAGCATACCTGACCCTCCTCCTCATGCCAGCTCCTTCCTGGCCAACCTCTCTGGCTTTAGGTCTATGGCCATCCCCAGGCCCTTCTCTATGAGGGGCAGTCATATCTGCTGCCTCTCTTGCCCGCTGCCTCTGGATCCGATGCTGACGGTGCCACCTTCTCCTGCATGCCTCCCTGCCGCACACAATGTTAGCATTGAGCCCATTGCATCTGCAGGCTCAACCCTCACTATGAGGCCTCTGTGGAGTACAGATTGAGGCCCCCAGGCCACTAGCAATCACTGTCGATTTCAAAAGGGCAAGTGAGAAACTGTTCACATCCGCAAAAGTTTTCACAAGTCCGAAAAAGTTTTACAAGTCCGAAAAATTTTTAGTCCAAAAAAAATTCAACCAACACTGCTTTCAACTCCGCTGGCGGTCTCGAGCCGGCCGGCACAGTGCTCCGACACAAAAAGCAGGAAGCAGCTTGTTTTTTTATAGTGAATATAGCATCCGAGGTGGAGAGACAACAGTGCGCGCCATTACGTCATTACGGCCGCATCCACAATACCGTGGCGGAAGTGGGGGGAATGGGGCGGAAGTGAACACCACTGCAAAAACCCCCAAGGACAATTTCGCTGGCGACGGCAATTGGACCAGAAGTCGGCAGCCACTCGACTCCGCTTTCCAGCACTCAGAGGCCTTTTCAAGTGGTTGTATTTCGGTCCCAGTTTCTCTCTATCTACCCTATCAACTGCTTTAATCATCTTAAACACCTCATTTAGTTCCCCCTTAATCTTCTATACTCAAATGAATACAAACTTTAACTAATCCACTAACAAAATCATAAGAAGCATATGGTTCAGAAATATGTGATCTCTGAAAATGTGATGTCATCAGCAAGTTGTTAATCACAGAGAAATAAGTAATTTCACACAAGTCTTCAATTTTCAAATGCATTTGAGCCAATGATGCAACATAGCTGGGCTTTGGCTGCGAGTGCAAGTCACCTAACCTGCTGACACATTTGCACAACAATAAATATGCTGACGAGGAGATTTGTTTGATTAAACTGGACCTTCCATGGAGACAAAAATGTTTTCACAAGAAATGGAAAACTGAGGTCTTCTGTTTTCTATTTCATGCATCTCCCTGAGGACGGCGACTATAATTTAAAATTAATTCATGGAACTAATTGGTTATTTTAATAGTAGTGTCTGTAAAAGTGGAGATATTTATATGTTACATTAAAATGATTACTTTTCAGTGTATTTTCTAGCCTTGCACATGTTAGAGCCTGATAGCACAGTTAATGGCGGAAATCAATCAGCTGTGGTCATTAAGACATCAATTAGGGGAACATGTGCCATATGTCTCTAAAGTGTTTAAAACAACTACTTTCCAATATCTCCTTCTTGGAAACAGTTACCTAGTGACAGCCAGTGAATAAGTGGACCTAGATTTTGAACGATCAACCTTTTGTGTCCCTGTGGTTTACCAGTATCTCCTTTGTAGCCCATTATTAAGACAGAGCATAACTTTAAATTATGTCTGACACACTGCTCACAGATGAAGTCCTTGTCACATCTGAGCAATAGATTGTACTACTGATGGAATAAATTGGTTGGAAGCTAAATTACATGAGAGACATAAGAAATAATAATTTCCATCTCAGGCTTTGAATGAAGTATACTGTAAAAGCTATAAAACATATGTGGAAACTAAGGGACCAAGTTTGCCCCCACGCTTAGAACGGCGCAACTCCATGAGCCGCGCCTAAAACTTACCTTGCAATTCTCCCCGCAGCTGGAACGATGGAGGCCCTTGGCGTGGCGCAGCACAAGGGGTGGGAGGCGGAGCCAGGATCCGGCGCTGAAAACAGTGCCAGGACCTCTGTACATGCGCGCTAGAGTGTGCGCACACGTGCAGTAGCTTCTCGCCCCTGAATCGGTGCAGGCTGAGTGGGTGTCAATTATTTGAACGCTCCTAAATGCCGGGTTTAAAAGTATACAATGTTTTTTTAAACCGAAAACCTCGGAGTGATTTTAGCGAGATCTGAGAACGTGCATATAATATTTTAATATTTAGGATCATCTAGCTATTTTAAAAGTAGTCTTGGCTGTGCATCAGCTTGCCCAGCTTACTTGAATATAAATACATCTTCCAATTCGAAGTTCTAACTAGTTGAAAACTAGCCAGAGGGAAGTCACAATGTCTACTTATTTGAAGAACAGGAGCTCCTGTGGCTACAAGTGCAGACTTCAAAGTTTGAGTGACGGGTGCTGTAATTCCCCGAAGAACGCCGTCCCTAGCCCTGGCCGAATGGGCTCCACGCCGTGACCTGCGGGAACAGTGCCTGCCCGCTCCGGCTCCGCAACCCCCCCGTTCAGCTCCCGCTCCGGCTCCCCCCCCCGCCACCCTTCAGTTCCAGTCTGGTCCGCTCCCCCGCCCCCCCCTCCCGTTCAGCCGTTTCACTTCTCTCCACGTCCTCGGTGGAGCCCGCCCGCCCGGCATCTTGCTGGGGGCGGGCCCCGCCCGAAGTCTTCGGCCCGGCTTCCTCTCGTCGGCTGGGCCCATTCAGCCTCCCCCCCCTCCCTCCTCTCCACCCCCCTCCTTCCTCTCTTCTCCTCTCCTCCTCTCCTCCCTCTCTCCTCCCCCCTCCCTCCTCTCCTCCCCTCTCCCTCCTCTCTTCTCCTCTCCTGCCTCCCTCCCTCCCTCTCCTCCCTCCCTCTCCTCTCCCCCTCTCCCCCTCCCTCCCTCTCCTCTCCCCCTCTCCCCCTTTCCTCCCCCGCCTCCTCCCTCCCTCCCCTTCCTCGTTCCTCCTCTCCCCCTCCTCTCCTCTCCCCCCTCCTCTCCTCCCCCTCCTCTCCTCTCCCTCCCCCTCCTCTCCCGCCCCCTCCCCCTCCCCCATCCCTCCCCCTCTCCCCCCTTTCTCCCCCCCCCTTCCTCTCCCCACCCCTTCGCTGTCAGAAACACAAAGAGACACTGACAGACTGAGGGAGAGACACTGACAGACAAAGAGAGAGAGACACTGACAGAGAAAGAGACACTGACAGAGACAGAGAGAGAGAGACACTGACAGAGAGAGAGAGACACTGACAGAGACAGAGACACTGGGTGGGCCCCATCCCAGCACGCTGTTGGAGGGCTTCTGGTGCTACAGTCGGTGTGTAGAAACTTATTTTTTTATTTATTGATTTTTTAATTATTTTTTTTATTTTTAATTGTTTAATTTTTTTTGATTGATTTATTGGTTGATTTATTGATTTATTTATCATTTATTATTGATGATGGCTCTTTATTTGTAAAAGTAATGTGTTTAATGTTTGTAAACCCTGCTTCCTCCCACCCCCCCCCCCCTCCATCTCTCTTTCCCTACGCCTGATTTCTAAGTGTAGGCAAGGTTTTTCTGAGCGTACAAAAATCTACACTTACTCCATTCTAAGTTAGTTTGGAGTAAGTTTTCACTGCCTAAACTTGCAAAACAGGTGTAAGTGGCTGGACATGCCCCCTTTTGAAAAAAAAATCTGTTCTAAAATGAAACTGTTCTAACTCACTAGAACTGGAGCAAACTAATGGCTGAGAATTGCAATTTTTAAGATACTCCATTCTAAACCAGTTGCTCCAAAAAAAAATAGGAGCAACTCAGGCCGAAACTTGACCCCTAAAGCACTAACAGCTTGAGTGGAGAGGCATCACTGGTATTATCTACCTAGGCCCAGGCTGAATTGCAAAGTGCTAACAAATCATTGTAAAACATTAAGTTATGTCATTTCAATGATCAGATCTTGAAACATGTGTATCAGTGTTAACTCTGGTTACTCTGAGCTGAGTTTTGGTGTTTTACATACATTTCATCAAACCAGTTCTATTACTAGCTAAATATTAATCCATATCAGACTGTATAGTTACTTCCTTTCCTCCTTTATTTAACCCCCTGCCAACCCCGCGATCTTATGTAATTTTTTTCTCCCTGTTTCCTAAAGCAGATTTTTTTGCATTCATATTATTCCATCAGAATAAATTAAAAACAGTGCAATCTTTCATTTTCAAATTTTGTGGAAAATTGCTATTGTGCTTTTCAAATGATTCCCATTCAACAGAAAATAAATACAAATGAAGCAGAGAACCAAGTCATGTTTTATTTTTCATCTGAAGCTAAACTGGCCTCCATCTGCTCTGAAGCATTTCATATGACACACATGCTCAGGGACAATTCTTCCATATATTTTCCCTCCCTCCTTGCGGGATACCATCCGTTCTCAGCTCAATCCCTTTCTACAGTGAATTAGAAAGTCAACAAAATAAGGGAGGAAGGTTAGCTAATTAGGATTGCCACGCAAAGCAGGAAAAAGTTAGATGTGAGGTTGGATTGTGACATGAGAAAATCCCTGACAGGGATGAGTTAAAACTGGCAAGTCTCGCACATTTTAAATCCATAACGACCAATCACAGGTCAGAGGACCATAGGATGACAGGCACATCATTATTTTCCGGATATTGCTGTGATGTAGATTTAGAAACACAGATTTCACAGCAGAAAGTGGAAAATATCAGCTGGACTTTGTGCCTGGTTGGCATATTACAATTTTTTCTGAAATGATACTCAAAAATATGTAGCACACAACCAGATGGGTGGAAATCCTAAACTCTTTGTAATGTTCTTACACAATGGACTATTCCTCCTGGAGTACTTGTCCCATTCATTTTCAAGCAACAAATGTGAAGGAAAATGAACGAAATGTTTAGCAACACTTAATTCAGAACAGCAAGGAGCACTAGAATATGAAGGTCAGCACAACCAAACAGCAAATTTCAGCTTATCCTAAACTTCACAGGACCGATTTAATTCCCTGTGTCAGTTCTGGCTCAGTTGGTAGCCACCAAAGAACTCATGTTAAGAGTGGAAAATAGAAACATAGAAAATAGGTGCAGTAGTAGGCCATTTAGCCCTTTGAGCCTGCACCACCATTCAATATGATCATCGCTGATCATGCAACTTTCTCTCCATACCCCTTCATCCATTTAGCTGTAAGGGCCACATCTAACACCCTTTTGAATATATCTAACGAACTGGCCTCAACAACTTTCTGTGGTAGAGAATTCCACAGGTTCACAATTCTCTGAGTGAAGAAGTTTCTCCTCATCTCGGTCCTAAATGGCTTACCCCTTATCCTTAGACAGTGACCCCTGGTTCTGGACTTCCCCAACATCGGGAACATTCTTCCTGCATCTAACCTGTCCAATCCCGTCAGTATTTTATATGTTTCTATGAGATCCCGTCTCATTCTTCTAAATTCCAGTGAATATAAGCCTAGTCGATGCAGTCTTTCTTCATATGTCAGTCCTGCCATCCCGGGAATCAGTCTGGTGAACCTTCGCTGCACAACCCTCAAGAGCAAGAACATCCTTCCTCAGATTAGGAGACCGAAACTGTACACAATATTCAAGGTGTGGCCTCACCAAGGCCCTGTACAACTGCAATAAGACCTTCCTGCTCCTATACTCAAATCCTCTCGCTATGAAGGCCAACATGCCATTTGCCTTCTTCACCGCCTACTGTACCTGCATGCCAACTTTTAATGACTGATGTACCATGACACCCAGGTCTCATTGCACCTCCCCTTTTCCTAATCTGTCACCATTCAGATAATATTCTGCCTTCCTGTTTTTGCCACCAAAGTGGATAACCTCACATTTATCTACATTATACTGCATCTGCCATGCATTTGCCCACTCACCTAACCTGTCCAAGTCACCCTGCAGCCTCTTAGCAACCTCCTCACAGCTCAATTGCCATCCAGCTTAGTGTCATCTGCAAACTTGGAGATATTACGTTCAATTCCTTCATCTAAATCATTAATGTATATTGTAAATAGCTGGGATTCCAGCACTGAACCTTGCGGTACCTCACTAGTCACTGCCTGCTATTCTGAAAAGGACCCAGTTATTCCTACTCTTTGCTTCCTGTCTGCCAACCAGTTCTCTATCCATGTCAATACATTACCCCCCCAATACCATGTGCTTTAATTTTGCACACTAATCTCTTGTGTGGGAACTTGTCAAAAGCCTTTTGAAAGTCCAAATATACCACATTCACTGGTTCTCCCTTGTCCACTCTAGTAGTTACATCCTCAAAAAATTCCAGAAGATTTGTCAAGCATGATTTCCCTTTCATAAATCCATGCTGACTTGGACCGATCCTGTCACTGCTTTCCAAATGTGCTGCTATTACATCTTTAATTAATTCCAACATTTTTCCCACTACCGATGTCAGGCTAACCAGTCTATAATTCCCTGTTTTCTCTCTCCCTCCTTTTTTAAAAAGTGGGGTTACATTAGCTACTCTTCAATCCATAGGAACTGATCCAGAGTCTATAGAATGTTGGAAAATGACCACCAATGTGTCCACTATTTCTAGGGCCACTTCCTTAAATACTCTGGGATGCAGACTATCTGGCTCTGGGGAATGATTGGCCTTCAATCCCATGAATTTCCCTAACACAATTTCCTGACTAATAAGGTTTTCCTTCAGTTCCTCCTTCTCGCTAGATCCTCAGTCCCCTAGTATTTCCGGAAGATTATTTGTGTCTTCCTTAGTGAAGACAGAACCAAATTATTTGTTCAATTGGTCTGTCATTTCTTTATTCCGCATTATAAATTCACCTGATTCTGACTGCAAGTCTTCCACGATTCTGAGGGACTGCCTATGATGGTAGCGCACTAGCATCTGAGTCAGAAGGTACGGGGGTTATTTTGGCCAAAGTGTGGAAACAGGTGCTAAATGGGTGTTAAGACACAACTCTTTGAAAGTCTGGATTTAGTAACACAATTTTGTTCCTAATTGCTGATAACCATAATTTGAATTTGCCTGGAGGTGCTAAACAAAACATCTGCAAGTTTAGCACTTAAGTGCTGATGAGACACAATTTCTGTGGAGCAGTATATGTGGGCTTCTCGTACCCACTTACTCTGAAGGTGTTGAGTACGCTGAGTGACAAATAGCGACAAGTTGCAGGATGGCTCAGGAATGCAGTGGGGAAGGACGCCACCTCACCCTCCTCGGCCCTCTCACAGAATCACACCTTTCAGTCAATATCCCAGACTCCTCCATCACCATTCCTGCGTATGTCCTATCCCACCAGTAGGACAGACCCACCAGAGGCAGCAGCACAGTGGTTTACAATCAGGAGGGAGTGGCCTGAGAGTTCTCAGCATTGACTCTGTATCCCATGAAGTCTCATGCCTTCAGGTCAAGCATGGGCAAGAAAACATCCTGCTGTTTACCACTGACCTGTCGTACATCTACCCGACAAATTGGAATATTGCCCAATTTTGTCCTAGCCACAAAAAACAGGACAAATCCATTCCTGCCAATTACCACCCCATCAGTCTACTCTTAATCATTAAGTGATGGAAGGTGGCATCAACTGTGCTATCAAGTGGCACATACTCACCAATAACCTGATCACCAATGCTCAGTTTGGGTTCCATCAGGAACACTGAGCTCAAGACCTCATTACAGCTTTGCTCCAAAAATGGACAAAAGAGCTGAATTCCAGAGGTGAGCTGAAAGTGACTGCCCTTGACATCAAGACAGCATTTGGCCGAGTATAGCATCAATGAGCCCTTGGACAATTGATGTCAATGGGAATCAGGGAGAAAACTCTACACCAGCTGGAGTCATATCTAGCACAAAGGAAGATGGTTGTGGTTGTTGGAGGCCAATCATGTCAGCCCCAGATGTTCCTCAGGGCAGTGTTCAAGGCACAACCATCTTCTTCTACTTTATCAATGACCTTCCCTCCACCATAATGTCAGAAGTGGGGATGTTTGCTGATGATTGTACAATGTTTAGTTCCATTTGCAACTCCTCACATAATGAAGCAGTGCATGCCCACATGCAGCAAGACCTGGACAACATTCAGGCTTGGGCTGATAAGTGATAAGTAACATTCGCATCATGCAATGACCAGCTCCAACAAGAGAAAGTATAACCACCTCCGCTTGACATTCAACAGCATTACCATCAACAAATCCTCCACCATCAACATCCTGGAAGTCACTATTTACCAGAAACTTAACTGAACTAGCAAATACTGTGGTTACAAGAGCAAGTTCAGAGGCTGGGTATTCTCCTGACTCCCCAAAGCCTTTCCTCCATCTTCAAGGCACAGTCAAGAGTGTGCTGGAATACTCTCCACTTGCATGGATGAGTGCAACTCCAACAGCACTCAAGAAGCTCGACACCATTCAGGACAAATCAGCCTGCTTATTTCACACCCCATCCATGCATTCATTCCCTCCACCACCGGCGCACCGTGTCTGCAATGTATACCATTTACAAGATGCACTGCAGCAACTCGCCATAGCTTCTTCGACAGCACTTACAAAACTTGCGACCTCTAGTGTCAGCTGTGGCTCAGTAGGTAGCATCCTCACCTCTGAGTCAGAAGGTTGTGGGTTCAAGTTCCACTCCAGATACTTGAGCACATAAATCTAGGCTGACACTCCAGCTGTTTTTCAGATGAGATGTTAAACCGAGGTTCCATCTGCTCTCTCAGGTGGATGTAAAAGATCCCATGGCACTATTTCGAAGAAGAGCAGGTGAGTTCTCCCTGGTATCCTGGACAATATTTAGCCCTCATCCAACATAACAAAAACAGATTATCTGGTCATTATCATACTGCTGTTTGTAGGAGCTTGCCGCGTTTCCCACATTACAACAGTGACTGCACTCCAAATGTACCTAATTGGCTGTAAAGTGCTTTGAAACGTCCGATGGTCATGAAAGGCATTATATAAACCCAAGTCTTTCTTTCTTTCTTTAGAAGTACAAGGGCAGTAGATGCATGGGAACACCATTACCGTTAAGTTCCCCTGCAAGTCACACATCATCCTGACTTGGAAATATTTCACCGTTCCTTCATCGGCACTGGGTCAAAATCCTGGAACTCCCTACCTAACAGCACTGTGGGAATATCTTCACCTCACAGACTGCAGCAGTTCAAGAAGTCAGCTGACCACCACCTTCTCCATGACAATTAGGGATGGGCAATAAATGCTGATTTTGCCAGCGACGCCCACATCCTGTGAATGTATAAATAAATACATAATCTAGAATGTCACTTCAATGCAGTCATTAAATTCTGTCTGCCCTCTCAGGTGGACGTCAAAGATCCCATGGCACTTTCCAAACAAGAGTAAGGGAATTTTTTCCGGTGTCCTGGCCAATATTTATCCCTCAACCTACACCACTAAAGCATATTATTTGGTTATTATCTCATTGCTGTTTGTGGGACCTTGCTGCCATATTTATGTAACAGCAGTGACTAGGCTTAAGAAAGTATGTCAGTGGTTGTGAAGTACTGTGAAAAATTTTGAGGCCATGATAGGTGTTATATGAATGTTCTTTCTTTGCTATCGAATTTGCTGCCTTTTGTAATGGTTTTCAGTAAAAAAATGATACAGTTTTTAAAAATTATGCTCTCAAATCAATTTTAATGTAGGAAATAACCTTGTCAATGTTTTAGTACTTCTTTCCAAGTTCTATACATTCTAATCCATTTAAATCAAGATAAATATCTGGATTCAAGCCAGTTCTGTGTTGCAAACAGTAAAGCATTGAATGCTTGGGGAACTATCAGTTTGTCCATAATAGATTAATTAGGAAACAAAATCTATTAAAAAAAATGTAAAACAATTAGGGAACTTAACTATGATGTTAGATCAATTCCAGAACTTTAATTAAAAAGAAGCACAAAAAAAAAATGTGGCCACTAATTTCCACGGAGCTCCTCACACTTTGTCACCTTAACTTCACCAGAAACACTTTTTCTGCTCGTAATTAAAGCTGCCATAAGATTCCATAATCACCTGCATTGATTGCAGTCTCAATCTGCAATAAAGATTCTAAACTACCCATCGTTACAATCAATTCTACTCGATCATTGTTACAGTATCTAATTTCTTATCTAATAAAGTTGTCAGACTCAAAAGAACATGTATAAACATGTCACATTTTACTCATTATAGATTAAAATTACATTGTGCTGTATTATTGAATAAAAGTTTAATGTGTTTATATCAAGTTCCTCTGCTTGCATTTTAATGGCATTGACCCAATTATGTTAAGTAGAATAACATCTATGATAAAATTAGCAAGAAAAGGAATTTGATACAAACATGTTAAACATTAAAATGATAATACTAGACAATGTAATTTTCAGGCTAATATAATTCGGAGCAAAACTTGGCGTATTGTTTTTAGACAATACATATTTAATATATAAAGTTAGTTACAGGTTATGATAGAGGTTAGATTTGGTACAAATGGCATTTGCAAGTCATGCTTCTTATTTTTAACGAACGCAATTTATAGTATTTTGCTCTAGCCATGATCCTATTTACAGATTAAGCTCCAACTGTTCACAGCAGAAGAGCTCATGGAGAAATTGTATAAAATATTCCTAAAGCATATGCCCCATGCTGTAGTGATTGTGCATTCATGCTATCCTGTGAAGATTCCAATTAATCCAGAGCTAGATTACCTTAAGATTCAGGAAGACGGAAAACAAAGAAATAGTATAAATTTGTAATGAATTTCCGAAGTGTATAAATATCCAATTTTTAATACAGAATTTTATAAAATTGCATTGAAAATACAGCAATCCCAACTATTTACATGGCCATAATAATTTGGTAATCTGACAATAACTAACAATGATTTTCTACACTCATCAATGTAAGAACGAATGCTAAGGACGAGGCCACAGATAACTTCTAGCTGAAAAAATTAGGGTATTATTTTTAATTACAAAATACTTTCTGCATAACTGGTTTACAGTTTTTAAAATTATCATCCTTGTTTTAAAATCTCTCCATGGGCCTCGCCCCTCCCTATCTCTGTAACCTCCTCCAGTCCAACAAGTCTTCGAGATCTCTGTAGTCCTCCAATTCTGTCTGCTTGCGCATCCCCAATTTTAATCGCTCCACTATTGGCAGCCGTGCCTTCAGCTGCCAAAGCCATAAGCTCTGGAAATCCTTCCCTAAATCTCTCCACCTCTCTACCTCTCTCTCCTCCTTTAAGGCGCTCCTTAAAACCTACCTTTTTGTCCAAGCATTTGGTCATCTGTCCTAATATCTCCTTATGTGGCTCAATGTCAAATTTTGTTTGATAATTATCCTGCAAAGTGCCTTGGACGTTTTACTGTCTTAAAGGCACTATATAAATGCAAGTTTTTGTTGTTACAGTAGTAATGAAAGACAGGGCTTTTATTTCCAGCATAAAATTTAGCAGTAGAATTCTATCAAAATATCTGTTCCTTATAGAATGGTCGTTAGGTGTCATTCCTGGAACCAAAAGACACATAAACCTGAATATGTAAGCAACCTTTTACGTACTCACAGGAAACACATAAAAATTTCTATTTTAATAGGATTTGCCTCGGGGACTGCCTACCATACAACTGTAATTATTTTGTCTGTAAGACGACTGCATAAAAGTTCATAAGTTGTATCAACAATATAAACAGTACTTAATCACAAATCTACTGCATGTTGAAATCTGCACAGCGAACTTATTAAAATATAAATTGCATTTTATGATAGATGGATTCAATGTGAATCAAATGTGAGATTATTTTTGTGGATGCCCTTTAAGTGAAATAATTTTTAGAATAAGAAGTACAGCTGTCAATGTTAGCAGTTTATAATCCAAGTTATTGTAATGTAACTGAAATGCTTTAAAACACACAAAGAATATGTACAACATAAAGATAAAGCAATATGAAGAACACATTTAAATGTATTTGGTTGAAGGCCCAGAGACTTTCAACATCTGTGTTGTACTGTTTTAGCTGTTTATGGTCACATAATGACAGGTTTTCAGTTCACTTCTTCAATGTTCATACTTTATACTCTTTCCAATTGCTGCATTTGACTAAATAGAAAAAGCCTTTCTGACGGTTTCCTTAAGGAATTTGACTGATATTCATGTGGCACTGTTATCCTAACTATCAGTTAGAAAATAATCTAGTATTTCTAATGAAAACATGCATTGAAATCTAGATAGAATTTTAATAATATGTGCATGATAAAAATAAACTTGAAGATAAGTAGCAAAAAATGGTTTCAATAATAAGACCAGAATTAAATTTCATAGATCCTTCATCTAAAACAAATGTCTCATGTTACAGAGTCCATTCCATTTTGAATTATTAAAGAAGGCACTAAAATAAAATGAAGAATGACCCTTAGGATCAATACAAGCTGGAATTAGACCCACTCAAGATGTATGTATCAAAATGTTGTTTTGGACTGTTTCCCTGAACCACTTGTAACCGACAAATGCTGGAGAGAATATGACACAAGGGATATGCTTCATATATTTTGATCATGCCTTTGCTAAAAATTAATTGTACCTGTAGGGAAATAGTTCCTCGGACAGATACCTCCAGACTACTGATAAAACAAGTCTTTTTATGTAAGCACTTACCGGTCTACAACAGAAGCAGCTGTCTTGAACAAACATCCCTCTAGGCTGCTAGGAAATTGAGCGCCTTGATATAAAATGGAGCAAATCAGACAGGCACAACAACATAAAAAGCAAAATAAAGTCATTAAACAAAATAGATAGAAAATAATGACTTCCTTCAAATTGCCAACATCAAAAGATAGACAAGCCATACAAACATTTGATGGCTTGAGGAGAGGTTCCCCTCCGGTCACTATGGCTTGTAAGTTAAGATACCCCATAATAGGTCAGAGAATGCGAGGTCAAGGGACAAGTAGCACAATGGATAGCTAGCTGGCTTCAAGACAGAAAGCAGAGAGTAGGGGTAAAGAATGGCACAAGGTGGAAAGTGGGGTCCCACACGGATCAGTGCTGGGACCAATGTTGTTCACAATTTATTTCACAATTTAGACTTTGGAATCAGATAGTCATCAAGAAATCCAATAGGGATTTCAGAAGAAGCTTCTTTACCCAGAGAGTGGTCAGAACGTGGAACTCGCTACCACAGGGAGTGGTTGAAGCAAATAGTGGGCCAAAAATTCCGGCCTTGCCGGGTACGTATGAAGTGTGCACGGATCTGGCGAGGCCTCGCAAAAGCTGATTTTTGGGCGCAATGCGCATGTGCCGAAAATAACTTTTCCGATCTGTCAAGATTTCTCAAGACAGATCCACCACATCTGGGAGAAGAACATCTGCGCGGGAGAAATTAGGCTATTTGTCCAACTCATGCCTAGCGAATGTCCTTTAAACTTTTATGCCTGGTAAAAGCAGGTGCATAGCTTACTTTTATCAGGGTAACACTTTTAATACATATAAAAATTAAATTTAAACACTCATTTTATATTAAAAAGCCTTTCCATTAAGGTAAATTTATTTTAAACCCGATTAAAACATATTTTTTTAAAAATCCAAAAAATATACATTTTATTCTAAAACATTTAATTACATTTAATTTCAATTAATTTAAAATAAGTGAGGTGTTTTATTTATTTATTATGCTGTGTTTCAGTGTTTTAGTGGATAATTCTTATTGATAGTAATGGGAACTCGTACAAACGGAGTTCCCATTTTTATCAATGAGAATACTGCATAGTGATTGGTGGTCTAGGCCCATGTGATCCAGCATGTATGTGCACACCTGAAAGACATCTCCCCATGCGTTGCGCAGCAAATCTAGGCCTCCGACTGGAATCCTACGTTCCTCCGGGACCACCAGGTACGTTCGTAGATTTTTTTCGGGTCGGAGGCGTTCATACGAAGGAAGCTTCATAGAAACATAAAAACATAGGAACATAGAAAATAGGTGCAGGAGTAGGCTATTCGGCCCTTCGAGCCTGCACCACCATTCAATAAGATCATGGGTGATCATTCACCTCGGTACCCCATTCCTGCTTTCTCTCCATACCACTTGATCCTTTTAGCCGTAAGGGCCATATCTAACTCCCTCTTGAATATATCTAACAAACTGGCATCAACAACTCTGTGGTAGAGAATTCCACAGTTTAACAACTCTCTGAGTGAAGAAGTTTCTCCTCATCTCGATCCTAAATGGCTTACCCCTTATCCTTAGACTGTGACCCCTGGTTCTGGACTTCCCCAAAATCGGGAACATTCTTCCTGCATCGAACCTGTCCAGTCCCATCAGAATTTTATATGTTTCTATGAGATCCCCTCTCATCCTTCTAAACACCAGTGAATACAGGCCCAGTCGGTCCAGTCTCTCCTCATATGTCAGTCCTGCCATCCCGGGAATCAGTCTGGTGAACCTTCGCTGCATTCTCTCAATAGCAAGAACATCCTTCCTCAGATTAGGTGACCAAAACTGAACACAATATTCCAAGTGAGGCCTCACCAAGGCCCTGTACAACTGCAGTAAGACCTCTCTGCTCCTATACTCAAATCCCCTAGCTATGAAGGCCAACATGCCATTTGCCTTCTTCACCGCCTGCTGTACCTGCATGCCAACTTTCAATGACTGATGTACCATGACACCCAGGTCTCGTTGTACCTCCCCCTTTCCTAATCTGCCGCCATTCAGATAATATTCTGCCTTCATGTTTTTGCCACCAAAGTGGATAGCCTCACATTTATCCACATTATGCTGCATCAGCCATGCATTTGCCCACTCACCTAACCTGTCCAAGTCACCCTGCAGCATTTTAGCATCCTCCTCACAGCTCACACCGACACCAAGCTTAGTGTCATCTGCAAACTTGGAGATATTACACTCAATTCCTTCATCTAAATCATTGATGTATATTGTAAACAGCTGGGGTCCCAGCACTGAGCCCTGCGGCACCCCACTAGTCACTGCCTGAAATTCCGACTGCAATTTTCCCTCCAGTATAGATGCATTTAAGGGAGCATAGATAAGCATATAAGGGAGAAGGGAATAGAGGGTTATGCTGATAGAGTTAGATGAGCAAAGACAGGAGGACAAGAGGCTTGATTGAAGCAAAAATGTTGGCATGGACTGGTTGGGACAAATGACCTGCGCTGTATATCCGATGTGATCCTATGTAATTTCTGCAATCCCATTTACGCTGAAATTAGGTCAACATTTACATTGGTTTCTACTCTGATCTTGCCGACAGAAACTTATACCCAAATCTGCCAGAAAACTCTTTTGCTTTTGCCATAATATAAAAACTGGCATAAAACAAGTCCAAATGCAGTGCCACCAGCTCAACAACTGACGGTCTCTGGTCTTTTGCAAGGGGAGCAGAGCTATGTTAATGAGCTAAGTGGAGTTTTGGCAAGCGTATTTCAGGAGCAGCGCAAATGATCAAGGAAATTAAAGTATAGCGAAGTTCCAGCATAAAACCGCCGTAAGTCACTTACGTGCAAATTTCCTGGAATAAAACTGCCGCAACTCAGCTCTTATACTATTATATCACTAAAAATTATAAGGAAATTCTGGGCTTACATGTTAGTGATGCCATAGGCATAACAGAAAGATTCCCTGATTGAAATTTCCAGAGAAAATGTAAAAGCATTCTACAAGAACAAATTAATAAATTGTTGTAATAATTTCACTAAAATTAGAGGAACTCTCTCCTCCCTCATTAACATATGGCATTACAAGTACGTAGAATAGACAAACAATTGTCAGCATTTGAGAATTAGAATTAGCTAGCATTTCAGATTGACTCAGAATTTATTCCATCCTGGAAATGTATTACTCTGTTTTTCTATAATGTAATTTAATTATTGGCCCTGAATTTGCAGTTGGTATGATGGCATACTCTGAGAATACGCTGTCATACTACCTTTGAAACTGACTGCAACTTTGGGATTTGGCTCATGCGCAAGCAGAAATCCCAGAGTTATGGTCTGTCAATGGCAGCTCTGAAACTGGCTGCACCTTGACCACACCTCCCTGCTCCCCCCCGCCCGCATCCTCTTCCTTCCCCACAAAGCCGACAATCATGAAATCTCGTAAATCATTGAAAGTGACAACAACTTCGGCTCTTCTGCAGTAATGACGCTGTTCAATTCTCCATGGAAAGTTACACCCAAAGGGATTAGGTGTAATGGGGTTTAACAGCATATTGGCTGATAAACACTGTGAAATTTGTCCATTTAAATAAAAACTTACATTTTTAAGAAACTTTTCAAAAAATCATTTAAAATTTTTTTTTTAGGTTTATATTTTCCCCATCTGAGAACCCCAATCTTTCTTTTGCTCTCTATAACTATTTTTTAAAGTTAGAATTTTAAGGGCTTACCCACTTCCTTGTTGGCCTTCTATGAGAATTCTGCTTTTTGATTGACTGCTTGAAGTCACAGCACTTCGGTTAACAGGATCCCCATTAAGTTTCATGAATTGAATTCAAGATCGGAAAGCCCGAAATTCTTGACACAGGGATTGTGAGATCCCTGTGCAGAGCGTACTTCGGGGACAGCAGCGAATGCCTTCGCTTCACTGCTAATAGCAAATTCCGGGACCTCATTGTGGAATTCTGGTTTGTATTTGAAGAAATGTTTTATCAATTACATGTAGAGTACTTTGTTCTGGATTCATACTAGATTTTTAGTTAACAATTATTGATAACCCAGCATCACCTTCATATCTATAGTCAAAAGTACAAATTAAAAACAACAGTAATGTACTTGATAAAATTGAGCAACTTGATGGTTTAGTTTGTAAATGTGCAAACTAAGGAATTGAGCCATATAGCCAAGAGAAGCCTGCATTCAATTTTCAGTTTGTGCTGACTTAGCGGTGGTAAGGGTGTTGCAATTGAGCTCCCCTTCCTTCCCCCTCCTGGTTAGGTTTTGGTTCACATTCCTGAAGGTTATCCAGTAGCCTCTACTAGAAAGTGATGTTGGAAAGATGCAAGATGGAATGAAAGCTATTTCCCAATTGTTGTTGAAAAATTTAAAAGACATCTTGCTGTTTATTTCTGCTGTACGTCTGGCAAACCAGGTGTTGGTGCTGCCCCAGTGGTGAAACCACCTGCCAACACTGAGTAGGCTCGCACGTTAAGAATGGTACTTGGTGAAGTATTTGGGAGTGGAACCTGTGGAACTACATCATGGCCGCGATTTTGCCGACTGGCAGGCCCTGGGCGGACGTGGTAGGTGGCGGGTTGAGATCACGCTCCCCGCTCCATCCCGCACTGTGAATAGAATTTTACATTGATGGGGCTTGTTAAGCCCGCCATGCGAATTTCCCGGCCAGTTGAAGGAAGCGGGTCTGATGACATCATTTAATGACGTGTCATCAGCCGGTTTCCTCAAAGGGGTCATGCCCACATTCATTTTGACAGTTATGCTGTCAGTGTTCTGCAGCATTGAGATTCTGCAAACACTGACAATCACTGCACAAAGGTGCATGGCTGGACCCAGGCTCTCCCATGACTCCTTCCATATGCTTATGGAGAAAGTCACAGCACACAGGGAGGTTCTCTTCCCTTCCAATGGGATGAAGAGACCTCCCAAGAACACCAACGCAGCCTGGTCGCATATTGCACAGGAGGGCACAAGCAGGGATGTCATCAGGAGGACCTGGCTGCAGTGATGCAAACCTTTCAATGATCTCGATAGATCATGAAATGTTACTGCAAAGCCACAGTCAAGCTCATCCCACTGTGTCTCTCATCATATTCCCATCACTCTGCCTTCCCTATCCTACTCCTGCAGATCTTTACTAACACCAACTTACCTTGCACCTCCACCTATCCCTCTCTATCTATCTACATTATCACATCCCCATCTCAGTAACCACTCCTCACACTCACCCTCATCCTTGTGCAATCAGACCAACTAACAACACACAAGGGGAGGCACTTGAGTCTTTTAGTCAATATTCATGTGAAGTTTCGGTTAATGTATTGCCAAATATTGAAATCTTTCTTTTCAACACTTTGTCTTCTTGGACAGATTTGTGTGCACCTTTCGAAGTGGCTTAGTGAGTTGTAGTGAATGGTGAGACATAACGATACCTCCGCAATGGTGATGAGTGTGAAAGGAATGGTTTGGGCATTGTTGGGATGCTTTATGGAGCTAGCGGTGTCAACCTCATGCATCATGTGGCAGCCAGGGTGTGCAGCATCAAGTGAAGTAAATCTGGTTATGGTGAGGCCATCCCTGGCCTCCCGGGCAGCAATTTGGTCATGTGTCCTGTCCAGCATCAGGTGGAGAAAGTTGGTGTTGTTGTTGGTGATTGCTGGTTTTGGGACTGATTGTGGTGGGATTCTGAGGACTAAGGAGAGATTTTGTCAAGGGCACCACTGCTGCTGGAATAGATGGCAGCGGAAGTTGAGATGACAGAAGCGATCTGTCAATGGTGTGAGGAGGTGACAGTGGATAGAGAGTTTACTCCAAACAGTTCCAACCTGCATAAAGCTGAAAAGTGTATTCCAAATCCTGAAGGTTCCAGCTTCCAACATTGGAAAGCGAACAGCTGTGAAATGGTAGCTGTTAGACCACTTTTGCAACTATCAACTATTCAGAGGAATGGAGAGTCATTGAAAACCCGACCTACTTACCTGACGTGAACCCCAAGCACTGGGAAAAGTTGGAAAAATTGTCAGTACGTGTAAAATGCTGCTAAAATGCCCTTTAACTAGCTCCTAACGATGTCAATTGGCTCTCCCGTCGCTTGGTGTCCGGTCGGTAACGCGCTGACAGAGCCAGCACTTGGGAAATTGTGTGGAGGCGGGGTTGATAACGGGTTGTCGACCCACTGTCAATATTTTATATTTGGACAGCGGACCCACCTCTGAACCCATCCTATGAGCGCTGGCAAAATTCTGGCCCATGGAAGGGGGGGTCAGAAATCGCAGGGGTCAAACATCATGAGAGGGGACAAACATCCTGGGGGTAGTCGGACACCGTGAGTTGGTCAAACATCATGAGGGGTGGATCAGACATCGTGGGGGGATCGGCCGATTGCGAGGGGGGTGGGGATCAGCCAATTGCGTGAGTAGGGGGAGGGGATTTAAAGGTTGGCTGATCGCATGGGTCCAATCGTGTGGAGGTTAGCTTGTTGGGCCTGGAGGAAACACTCCTGCTCCTCCTGGCCCACAAACAGTGCTGTAAATTAACTTACCTCATGGATCCACCCATTCTCACCTCTGTTTACCTGCTGGATTCCCAAAGTTCGGGATTCCAGGCCTCAATGAGTTAAAAATAAAAATTCAGTTAAAATAGAGGCACTCAGCCTCCATAATAGATTTTAGTGACTGACCCACCTCCTGAGTGCAGATTGGATGCCCGCCCACTAACCCACCTTCGTTAAACCGGAAGTAGGCGGGTTGGAGGCAGGTAGGAGTTGGGATCGGGAATTTTACAAATTTTCCCTTCCCTCCCATCCCTAAGCCACCCATCCTTGGGGCTTAAAATTCCCCCTATTCTATCCAAAGTGCTTTGAGACATTTCTAAGAGGATGATAAGTTTGCTATGTAAATTAAAGTCACTTTTTTTCCCCAATTTGTGACATAAGCACCTGAACTGGCTAAATCTCAGACAAGGCTGGTGTCGCCTTATGAATAAGAATGCATGTCTGGATGTGTTAAATTACATTGGATTATATAGGATATAAGGCACAGAAACAGACCATTCGTTCCAACCAGCCCATGCCGGCGTTTATGCTCCACTCGAGCCCCCTCCCATCTTTTCTCATCTAACTCTATCAGCATAACTCTCTATTTCCTCTCCCACATATGCTTATCTAGCCTCCCCTTAAATGCAATAATGCTATTCGCCTCAAGTATGGCAAAATGCTTGAAAGACTGCAGTATACGGAATGGAAATCTTTATCGAGGACCCCACAGTACAACCTGTATGATCAAACGTTCCCCGCAAACAGTGGACAAACATCAACCGTCTCAGAACTGGTCATGGTTGGTGCTGCCACCTTCTTCAAAGGTGGAAGATTAAAGCATTTCCATCATGCGACAGTGGAGCTCCTAATTAGACCCTGGAGCACATCATTGAGCACTGCCCTCAGGGGATATTTGCAGGCAGCCTTCAAGATATCCACACTGTTACACCGGAAGCTTTGGCCTGGATATCCAACTTGGATAATGATGTTTGATTTGCTTTCTTATCATTCTTTGGGTAAAAATGTTTCTCCTGAATTCCCTATCGGATTTATTGGTGACTATATTATATTTTATGGCCCTTAGTTTTGCTCTCCCCGCAATTGGAAACTATTGTGTTCCTAACACAGATGAGGCTGCACACAGGGAGGTTAAAGTAACAGTGACCTCAGTCTTTATTAAGATACTCCAGAGTGAGTAACAGGCCTTAGGGGCTGGCTTATATACAGTGCTCCCAAGGGATGCTGAGATCCCTTGGGATTTCAGGGGATGAGCTCCCTGGTGGCGGAACATGCGAGTGCATGCTATACAGATATACAACATCACTCCCCCACCCCCAAAGTCAAAGTGAAAACTATTTACAAGGTAAGGCGATCGGGAGCCTTTCTTTCCCTGGTGGACCGCCTCGGTACAAATGTCTGTTCTGGTGTGTTGGCTGTGCCCTCGCTGGGCTGGCGTGTTGTTGGCCCTGCAGGGCTGCTGGGTGAGCCTGGCGTTGCTGGGCTGTTGGGCATGAAGGGTTCGATTTCCTGGTCCGACGTGGTGTCGTTGATACTTTGGGTGTGTGTTGTGGGTGCGAAAAAAGTGGTGTCTGCTGTGGGTTGTTCAGGGCAGTCTGTGAACCGCAGCCTCGTTTGGTCCAGATGCTTTCTGCAAATTTTTCCGTTCTCTAGTTTGACTACAAACACCCTATTCCCTTCTTTAGCTATCACCGTGCCCGTGATCCACTTGGGACCATGTCCACAGTTAAGCATATACACAGGGTCATTCAGATCAATTTCCCGTGACACAGTGGCGCGAACATTATTTACATTTTGTTGCTGCCGCCTGCTCTCTACCTGATCATGCAGGTTGGGGTGAACCAGCGAGAGTCTGGTTTTAAGTGTCCTTTTCATGAGTAGCTCAGCCGGGGGCACCCCTGTGAGTGAGTAGGGTCTCGTGCGGTAGCTGAGCAGTACTTGGGACAGGCGGGTTTGGAGTGAGCCTTCTGTGACTCGTTTGAGGCTCTGTTTGATGTTTTGTACTGCCCACTCTGCCTGCCCATTGGAGGCTGTTTTAAACAGGGCCAAGGTGACAAGTTTGATCCCATTGCGGGTCATGAATTCTTTAAATTCGGCACTGGTGAAACATGGCCCGTTGTCACTGACCAGTATGTCAGACAAGCCGTGGGTGGCAAACATGGCCATGGTGGCGGTGGTGGTGTTTCCCGACATTATTTCACATTCACTCCATTTTGAAAAAGCATCCACCACCACCAGGAACATTTTACCGAAAAACGGGCCCGCATAGTCGACATGGATCCTCGACCATGGTCTGGAGGGCCAGGACCACAAACTTAGTGGTGCCTCTCTGGGCGCGTTGCTCAACTGAGCACACACGCTGCATTGCCGAACACAGAACTGTATGTCAGAGTCGATACCGGGCCACCACACATGGGATCGGGCTATCGCTTTCATCATTACTATACCCGGGTGTGTGCTGTGGAGATTCGAGATGAACGTCTCCCAGCCCTTTCTTGGTAGCACTATGCGGTTACCCCACAACAAGGAGTCTGCCTGAATGGACAGCTCGTCCTTTCGCCTGGAACGGCTTGATTGGCTCTTGCATTTCAACCGGGATGCTGGCCCAGCTCCCATGCAATATACAGTTTTTTACTAGGGACAGCAGAGGATCTTGGTTGGTTCAAGTCCGAATCTGGTGGGCCTTGACAGGTGATTTACCATTTTCAAACGCTTCCATAACCATCAACAAGTCTGTGGGCTGCGCCACCATCAACAAGTGTGCAGGCTGCGCCAATTCCACCCCCGTAGTGGGCAATGGTAGCCGACTGAGAGCATCTGCACAGTTCTCGGTGCCTGGCCTGTGGCGGATGGTATAATTATATGCTGATAGTGTGAGTACCCACCTTTGTATGCAGGCTGAGGCATTAGTATTTATCCCCTTGTTTTCAGTGAACAGGGATGTGAGGAGCTTGTGATCGGTTTCCAGCTCAAATTTGAGGCCAAACAGGTACTGATGCATTTTTTTACCCCGAACACACACGCTAATGCCTCTTTCTCAATCAGGCTGTAGGCCCTTCCTGCCTTAGACAAGCTCCTGGAAGCATAGGATACAGTTTGCAACTTCCCCGCAACGTTAGTTTGTTGTAATACACACCCGACTCCGTACGACGACGTGTCACATGCTAGCACAAGTCTTTTACACGGGTTATACACTACAAGCAGCTTGTTGGATCATAAAATGTTTCTGGCTTTCTCAAAAGCAATTACTTGTTTTTTTCCCCAGACCCAGTTCTCACCTTTGCGCAATAACACATGTAGGGGCTCTAAAAGGGTGCTTAGCCCCGGTAGGAAATGACCAAAATAGTTGAGGAGTCCCAGGAACGACCGCAGCTCCATGACATTCTGTGGCCTGGGCACGTTCCTGATAGCCTCTGTCTTGGCTTCTGTGGGCCGAATGCTGTCCGCCGTGATCTTTCTCCCTAAAAACTCCACTTCTGTTGCCATGAAGACGCATTTCGACCTCTTCAGCCACAGCCCTACACGATCCAGTCACTGGAGGACATCCTCCAGGTTTTGTAGGTGCTCGGTGGTGTCCCAACCCATGACCAATATGTCGTCCTGAAAGACCACCGTGTGTGGTACCGACTTGAGTAGGCTCTCCATGTTTCTCTGGAAGATCGCTGCAGCCGACCGAATTCCAAACGGGCATCTGTTGTAGATGAACAGTTCCTTGTGCGTGTTGATGCAGGTGAGGCCCTTCGAAGACTCCTCCAGCTCCTGCGTCATGTAGGCTGAAGTCAGGTCGAGCTTGGTGAACGTCTTGCCTCCTGCCAGCGTCGCAAATAGGTCGTCTGGCTTAGGTAGCGGGTATTGGTCCTGTAGCGAGAAACAATTAACAGTTATTTTATATTCGCCGCAAATCCTGACCGTGCCATCACTTTTGAGTACTGGAACAATCGGGCTGACCCACTTGCTGAATTCCACTGGTGAGATGATGCCCTCGCGTTGCAGCCTGTCCAGCTCGATTTCCACTCTCTCCCTCATCATATGAGATACTGCTCGCGCCTTGTGGTGAATGGGTCGTGCCTCTGGGACCAAGTGGATCCGTACCTTCACCGCAGAAAAGTTTCCAATGCCTGGCTCAAAAAGGGAAGGAAATTTGTTAAGAACCTGGGTACATGAGGCCTCATCGGATGTCATCCCAATTCCAGCGGATTTTGCCCAGCCAGCTCCTTCCAAGCAGTGTGGGGCCATCGCCAGGGACAATCCAGAGTGGCAGTTCATGCACCGTGCCCTCGTAGGTGACCTTGACCATGGCGCTGCCCAGGACAGTGATAAGCTCTTTGGTGTATGTTCTCAGTTTCGTGTGGATGAGGCTCAGGGCTGGTCTGAATGCCTTGTTGCACCACAGTCTCTCAAACATCTTTTTACTCATGATGGATTGGCTAGTGCCAGTGTCCAGTTCCATGGCTACGGGTAAGCCATTCAATTTTACGTTTAGCATTATTGGTGGACATTTTGTCGAAAATGTGTGCACCCCGTGTACTTCAGCATCTGCCTCCTCACTCTGAGGCTTGAAATTGCTTTGATCCAACATGGAACGATCTTCCTCTGCCACGTGGTGGTTAGCAGGATTTGCAAAGCTTGCAGCTGGTCTGCAAGCCCGTTGGAGTTGCCCCATTGTTCCATAGCTCTTGCAAACATACCCTTTGAAGTGGCATGAATAGGCTAAATGGAAGCCTCCACAACGCCAACAAGATGTGAATTGCCTTGCATTCATCCTTTGTTGGGGACTCTGAGTCATCTGGGTCACCTGAGGCCTGCTGGCAGTTGCAGACTCATGGGTTCTGCCCTGTACATTTCTACTCGCAAACACAGTTCCTGTTAATTTATGAACATTGCTGAGAGCTGAGAGATTTGTTTGGTTTTATCACTGGTGGACATAAATGTCTGTGCTATCGCAATGGCCTTACTGTGGGTCGGTGTCTCTACAGTCAAAAGTTTTCATAGGATGGTCTCGTGGCCAATGCCCAGTACAAAAAATTCTCTGAGCATTTGCTCTATGTCGCCATCAAACTCACATTGTCCTGCAAGTCGCTTTAGCTCGGCAACGTAGCCCGCCACTTCCTGACCTTCAGATCACTAGCATGTGTAGAACCGATACCTCGTCATCAGCATGCTCTCCCTTGGCTTAAGATGCTCCTGAACCTGTGTACACAGCTCCTCATACGACTTATCTGTGGGTTTCACCGGAGCCAGAAGATTCTTCATGAGGCTGTAGGTCGGTGCCCCGCAAACTGTGAGGAGGACCACTCTCCTTTTTGCAGCGCTTCCTTCTCCATCCAGCTCATTGGCTACAAAGTACTGGTCTAGCCTTTCGACATAGGCTTCCCAGTCCTCACCCTCCGAGAACTTCTCCAGGATTCCCACTGTTTCCTGCATCTTTGCGTTGGATTCGTATACTCGTTGCCAGTTATTGTGTTCCGAACACAGACGAGGCTGCACACAGGGAGGTTAAAGGAACAGTGACCTCAGTCTTTATTAAGACACTCCAGAGTGAATAACAGGCCTTAGGGGCCGGCTTATATACAGTGCTCCCAAGTGATGCTGGGATCCCTTGGGACTTCAGTGGATGAGCTCCCTGGTGGCGGAACATGGGAGTGCATGCTTTACAGATACACAACAGAAACAACTTCTCTCCATCGACCCTATCAAACCCTTACATTATTTAAAATACCTCTATCAGGCTTTCTCTTTTCATAGCCCCAACCTGCTCAGCCTTTCCTGATAAGTATATCCTCTCAGTTCTGGTATCATCCTTGTGAATCTTTTTTGCACCTCCTACAGTGCTTCGATATACTTTTCTATAATATGGAGACCAGAGCCCTCTACCAAGCCATTCCTATTTCCAATCTCCACAATGCTGTAAAACTTTTAATTGCTTTCTGTTTTCAGGCATCTGTTCTTTGATTACCTCACGCTGTGCATGGCCTTTCATATGACCTCACAAATGAACTACCCATACATTCAGTTCCATTCTTCTGAACTGATTCAAAGTACTCTTTCTCAAAAGGCATCCTACTATTGACTGTACTAGCATTCTATTTAAAGTAAGGAGATATTTTGTGAAGGTTAGTACACAATTATATCAGTTACTGCTTTTGTGTGGTTGATTGGCAGTGTTTCTTTGCTGGATGTTGGGCAGCTGCTAACAGCTGATAATGGAGAAAGTGCTGGAAGCAAGATGATGTCATACTGAGTGCACCTGAGTACTATTCAGCACCACAGATGCTGTGTGCAACAGCTTTGACTAAGGTACAAGAACAGGGTAAGTGACAATGAGGAAATTTAGGGTAGTTATTGAAGCAAATAACATCTTTATGAGATGTTAATGAGGTCTTTATGCATTGAATTTTACTTACCTTTAAATTAAACATTTTCTGGAGCTCAGGAAACTCAGTAGCTCAAGGGAAACAAGAAGGGCCGGATCCAGCAAGGAACTTTCCAGCACTGCTTGTGGGCCTGCAGGAGCATGAATGCTTCCCTCGGTCCCTCAAGCAAACCTGTTTCCCTCCCCATGGTCGGCCTCCCTTCCCCCCACGATCCAATCTCCCTCCCACCTCCAAAATTTTCCCCCCCACAACCTTCCAACCTCGATATCCTACCCCGCCTTCCACCCATGATCTCCCCACACCCGATCTTCCACCTATGATCCCCCCCCGCCCCCTCGCTCTTCCACCCATGATCTTTCACCACCCCCCCCCTCTCCCCCACTCACCCTTCCACCCACAATCTCCACTCCGACCTGGATCTTACACCCATGATCTCCCCCGCCCCACCCTTCCACCCACGATCTCCACCCCCACCCGATCTTCCACCTATGATCCCCCCGCCCCCTCGCTCTTCCACCCATGATCTTTCACCACCCCCCCTTGCCCTTCCACCCATGGTCTCCCCTCCCTTCCATCAATGGTCTTTCACCTCCTCCCCCCCTACCTTCCATCCATGGTCTCCCCTCCCACCCTGATTTTCCATCCATAGTCTCAACCTCCCCCACCGACCTTCCACCCATGATCTCTCCCCCCTGACCTTCCACCCATGGTCTCTGCCCTTCCTCCCCCCCCATCTTCCACCCATGGTCTCTCCCCCCACCCCCCCCCCCGAGCTTTCACTTATGGTGTCTCCCCCTCTCCCCTCCCCCCCAACCTTCCACCCTCGATCTTCCCATCCCTCCTATCCATGGCCCGGCTACTGCCTGGCAGCGCAGGTCTTCCTGCCCAACAGTTAGCTGGTCTTTCAATCTGGTTGGCTGCTGACTGGGAAAAGGAGGAAAAAAATTAAATAAGGTCCTGCCATTAAATTTGTCAGGGCCTCAGCGTTACCGGAATTTCTGGGAATCTCAGCCACTCCGATGCCCTACCTCCCATTCCCTCCCCGGAAATATTGCTGAACTCTACATTTACTTCCCCCTTTTCAGCAGTGTCTTGGAACCCTGGATGTCTGCTTTATAAAGCGACAGTGTGACTGGGCGCTAATTATGGTGGAAATCTTGGCAAGTGGGATATGTAACATTACCTTCCTGCCTCATTTCCGTAATACCACCCAAAAATAGGGTAAACACAGAAGTGAGAGCAGTTCTGGCTACCTGTGAGTGACATTTCATGCTTTTGTGCTCTTTTCAAAATCATGTGTGTTTTGTATGTAAACCTGTAATTACCATGTCTAACCACCAGAGAGCTTATCCCCTGGAGTCCCAAGGAATCCCACAATCCCTTGGGAGCGCCTGTATATAAGGAGGCCTCACAGGCTGGAGAGGCACTCTGAGATCTGTAATAAAGGACTACGATCACACTTACTTTGAGCTTGCAATATCTCGTCTGACTCCTTATCCAAGACATAACAAATGGCGATGAGATACAGATGACAAACCCCAATGCGACAATGCAGAGAACTGTGCGCATCCTGGAGAAATGTTCAGAGGGAGATAATTGGGAAACCTTCCTGGAGCGACTTGACCAATACTTCATGGCCAACGAGTTGGAAGGAGAAGGGAACGCTGCCAAATAAAGGGCGATCCTCCTTAAAGTTTGCGGGGCACCAACATATGGCCTCATGAAAAACCTGCTTGCTCCAGCAAACCCACAGACAAGTCATATGCTGAGTTGTGCACACTGGTCTGGGAGCATCAAAACCCGAAGGAAAGCATTCTGATGGCGAGGTATCGGTTCTACACGTACAAGAGTTCTGAAGGCCAGGAAGTGGCGAGCTACGTCACCGAGCTAAGGCGCCTTTCAGGACATTGTGAATTTGAAGGACACTTGGAGCATATGCTCAGGGACTTCTTTGTAATTGGCATTGGCCATGAAGTGATACTTCGCAAACTTTTGACTGTAGAGACCCCAACCTTGAGTAAAGCCATAGCGATAGCCCCGGCGTTCATTGCCACCAGTGACAATACTAAGAAAACCTGTCAGCACACGAATGCTGCTGCAAGTACTGTGAACGAAATTAAAATCTACATGGCAGGAATTAAACGCCTGTAGCTGCACGTCCGCAGATGACTCAGAGTCCGCCATCAAGGGTGGTGAATGCAAGGCAATTAACAGCTTGTTGGCGCTGCGGGGGTGATCATCGATTCCATTCATGCCGCTTCAAAGGATACATTTGCAAGGAATGTGGAACAATGGGACACCTCCAACGTATGTGCATGCGAGCTGCAAACACTGCTAATCCTGCAAACCACCATGTTGCAGAGAAGGACAGATCCACGGTGGATTATGACGAACCAGAGCCTCACAAAGTGTCCCCCCGATAATGCTGAAGGTTGAATTAAATGGACTCCCGGTGTCCATGGAGCTGGACACGGGCACAAGCCAGTCCATAATGTGTAAAAAGACTTTCGATAAATTGTGGTGCAACAACACTTCAAGGCCAGTCCTGATTCCCATTCGTACCAAACTTAGAATGTACACAAAGGAACTGATTCCCGTAATTGGCAGTGCTACCATAAAGGTCTCCCACAATGGAGTGGTGCATGATTTACCACTCTGTGTGATATTGGGCGATGCCCCCACACAGTTCGGCAGGAGCTAGCTGGGAAAGATACACTGGAACTGGAACGACGTCCGAGCGCTTTCGTCCGTCGATGACACCTCATGTGCCCAGGTCCTAAGCAAGTTCCCCGCACTGTTCGAACCAGGCATCGGGAAGTTCCAAGGAGCAAAAGTGCAGATCCATTTGATTCCGGGGGCGCGACCAATTCACAAGGCGAGAATGGTACCTTACATGATGGGAGAGAGGGTGGAGATCGAACTGGACAGGCTGCAATGAAATACCCGCTACCAAAAGCAGACGGCCTATTTGCGACGCTGGCGGGAGGGAAAACGTTCATGAAGCTGGACTTGACCTCGGCCTACATGACGCAGGAGCTGGAGGAATCTTTGAAACGCCTCACATGCATTAACATGCACAAAGGTCTTTTCGTTCACAACAGATGCCTGTTCGGGATTCGATCGACTGCGATGATATTCCAGAGGAACATAGAAAGCTTGCTGAAGTCAGTCCCGTGCACGGTCCAGGACGACATCTCGGTTACAGGTCGGGACACCGTCGAGCACCTGCAGAACCTGGAGGAGGTTCTTAGTCGGCTCAATCGTGTGGGGCTCAGGCTAAAACACTTGAAGTGCATTTTCCTGGTGCCTGAAGTGGAGTTCCTGGGGAGAAGAATCGCGGTGGACGGCATCAAGCCCACTGATTCGAAGACGGAGACAATCAAAAACACACCAAGACCACAGAATGTGATGGAGCTGCGGTCGTTTCTGGGACTCCTGAACTATTTTGGTAACTTCTTACCGGGTCTCAGCACATTGTTAGAACCCCTGCACTCTTTACTGCGTAAAGGAGATGAATGGGTATGGGGTAAAAGCCAAGAAAATGCCTTTGAGAAAGCTAGGAAGCTGTTATGTTCAAACAAATTGTTTGTGCTGTATGATCCATGTAAACGTTTGGTCCTAGCATGTGATGCGTCGTCGTATGGGGTCGGGTGTGTATTGCAACAAGCTAATGAATTTGGGAAATTAATATTAGTTGCTTATGCATCCAAAAAGTCTGCCTAAGGCCAAGAGGGCCGACAGTATGATCGAAAAAGAAGCATTAGCGTGCGTTTACAGAGTAAATAAAATGCATCAATATCTGTTCGGGCTCACATTTGAATTGGAAACCGACTATAAGCTGCTTATATCCCGCTTTTCTGAAAATAAGGGGATAAATACGAATGCGTCGGCCCGCATCCAGAGATGGGCACTCATGATGTCTACATACAACTATGCCATCCGCCACAGGCCAGGCACAGAAAACTGTGCCGATGCTCTCAGTAGGCTACCATGCCCACCACCTGGATGGAGATGGCACAGCTTGCAGATTTAGTTATGGTAATGGAAGCATTCGAGAGTGAGCAATCACCTGTTACCGCCCGACAGGTTAGAACCTGGATGAGCCAGGACCCCTTACTAAAAACTGTGTGCTCCACGAGAGTTGGTCTATTGTCCCGTTAGAGATGCAGGAAGAAATAAAGCCGTACCAGTGGCGCAAAGATGAAATGTCGATACAGGCAGACTGCCTCCTTTGGGGTAATCGGGTAGTGTGCCAAAAAAGGGCAGGGACACTTTCATTAGTGATCTCCACAGTACCCACCCAGGCATTGTAATGATAAAAGCGATAGCCAGATCCCACATGTGGTGGCCCAGTATCAATGCAGACTTAGAGTCCTGCGTGCACAAATGTAATACATGTTCCCAGTTAAGCAATGCACCCAGGGAGGCACCACTAAGTTTATGGTCCTGGCCCTACAAACCATGGTCTAGGGTTCATGTCGACTATGCGGGCCCATTCTTGGGAAAAATGTTCTTAGTGGTTGTAGATGCATACTCCAAGTGGATTGAATGTGTGATAATGTCGGCAAGCACGTCCGCTGCCACCATTGAAAACCTACGGGCCATATTTGCCACGCACGGCCTGCTTGATGTCCTTGTAACAATGGGCCGTGCTTTACCAGTGCCGAATTCAAGGAATTTATGACCCACAATGGTGTTAAACATGTCACGTCTGCCCCGTTTAAGCCAGCGTCCAATGGTCAGGCTGAACAAGCAGTTTAAATAATCAAGCAGAGCTTGAAAAGGGTAATTGAAGGCTCACTGCAGACTCGCTTAATCCGAATCCTGCTTAGTTACCGCACAAGACCCCACTTGCTCATCGGGGTCCCTCCCGCTGAACTGCTCATGAAAAAGGCACTTAAGACAAGGCTCTCGTTAGTACAACCTGATCTACACCAACAGGTAGAGAGCAGGCGGCTTCAACAGAATACATATCATGATCGTGCAAATGTGCCACGTGAAATTGAAGTTAATGATCCTGTATTTGTGTTTAACTATGGACAAGGTCCCAAGTAGATTGCTGGCACTGTTTTAGCCAAATAGGGGAGTAGTGTGTTTGTGGTCAAACTCGCAAATGGACTCACCTGCAGAAAACACTTGGACCAAAACAAACTCAGATTTACGCACTATCCAGAACAACCTACAACAGACTCTACCTTTTTCGATCATCCAACACACACACAAGTGGCAACCGACCCAACGGTTGACCACGAAGCAGAATCCATCACCCCCAGCAGCCCAGCAAGACTCACCACCCCCAGCAGTCCAGCAAGGCCAGCTGCGCAGCAGCCCAACGAAGGCCCAACAAATGACTCACCAATACCAGCATCTGCACCGAGACGATCAACCAGGGAAAGAAAGGCCCCAGATCGACTCACCTTGTAAATAGTTACACTATTGACTTTGGGGGGATGTATTGTTATGTATGTAAACCTGTAATTACCATGTCTAACCATCAGAGGGCTTATCCCTTGGAGTCCCAAGGGATCCCACAATCCCTTGGGAGCACCTGTATCTAAGGCGGCCTCACAGGCTGGAGAGGCACTCTGAGATCTGTAATAAAGGACTACGGTCACACCTTACTTTGAGCTTGCAGTATCTAGTCTGACTCCTTATCCAAGATATAACAATGTCGATGGTCTTTTTCTTGTTTCCTAATTTCAACAGAGATTATTGTGAGTCATAATAGCAAGGGTTGCATACTTTTAAATCCCTCTTCCAAGAGTACAGAAGTGGAAGTAATTTGCATTAGTATTTTTGTTTCACTATGTCAAGACATCAAATGCAATTGCATTCAGACTACAAGTATCATAATGCCACTTATTTGAAATGATAGTAAAGCATCATATTTGAACTTGAGCTCATGGAGTCCTCCCTCACTACAAAAGAAATAGTTACTAGCATCCTTCACAAAAATACAAATTGCTTGTCTATTGTCCCCACCACAAACTCTGTCCCTCATCCTGGCCGCTGCCTGATGCTAAACCAGACAGTTAGCAAGCTTGGAGTCCTAGTTGACCCTGAGCTGAGCTTCTGATCTCATATCCACTCCATCATCAAGACTTCCAGCTCTGTAACATTGCCCAATTCCATCCCTGCCGCAGCTTACCTTCTGCTGAAATCCTCATCTCTGCTTTTGTTACCTCTAGACTCAACTATACCAATGCTCTCTTGGTTGGCCTCCCACCTTGCACCCTCTCTAAACTTGAGCCCATCCAAAACTCTGCTGCCTGTATCCTAGTCCCACTCACCCATCACCCCTGTGCTCGCTGATCTACATTAGCTCCCAGGTCAGCAACGCTTCCATTTTAAAACTCTCATACTCCATAGGCTTGCCCCCTCCCTATCTATGTAATCTCCTCCAGGCCTACAACAGCTGACATCTGAGGGAGTGCTGTAAATTTCTATGTATGTATGTTTCTAAGAGTCAACCACGTTGGGTATGGGACTGGAATCACTTATGGGCCCAGACCAGATAAGGACGGCAGGTTTTCTTCCCCAAAAGACATTCATGAACCAGTTGGGTTTTTACGACAATGCGACAGCTTCATGGTCACTTTTACTGAGACCAGCTTTTTATTTCCATTTTTAATTTAAATTCTCGATCTGCCATGGTGGGATTTGAACTCTCGCTCTCCAGACTGTTAGTCCAGTGACGTGCTCAATGTGCTGAGTAGTGGAATGCATCCACCCAAGATCCCAATGCAGACCCCACCAAAGTATGTGGGGTCAGGATGAGGTTCAGCTCGATCAGCTCCATTGGACGGGCCACATTGTCTGCATACCCGATACGAGACTCCAAAATCAAGCGCTTTACTCGGAGCTCCGACACGGGGACATTTATTCCTGGTCTATCCTTGTCCTTATCCACAATTACCTTGAAGCTGACTGAATTATGGTCACTGGCACCCAAGTGCTCTCCCACTGATACCCCCTCCATCTGCCCAGCTTCATTCCCCAAAACTAAACCCAAAACTGCCCCCTCCCGTGTTTGGTTTGTTACATGCTGACTAAAAAAGTCCTTTTGAATCAGAAGCCTGCTCTACCCATCAAGGGAGGCCCTGTGAGTTCGGCGAGTCAGGAGGCCCGGTGACTTGGGAGGTCGGTGAGTCAGGAGGCCCGGTGGGTCGGGTGGTCGGTGAGTCGGGAGGCCTGGTGGGTCGGGAGGTCGGTGAGTCAGGAGGCCCGGTGGGTCGGGTGGTCGGTGAGTCAGGAGGCCCGGTGGGTCGGGAGGTAGGTGAGTCAAGAGGCCCGGTGGGTCGGGTGGTCGGTGAGTCAGGAGGCCCGGTAGGTCGGGTGTTCGGTGAATCGGGAGGTCGGTGAGTCGGGAGTTCGGCGAGTCAGGAGGCCCGGTGAGTCGGGAGGCCCCATGAGTTTGGGAGGGCCGGAGGTCCGAGTGTTCAGGAGGTCAGGAATCCGAGGAGCAGGAGGCCTGGAGGGTCAGTGAGGAGTTCACTTCTGGTGAGGAGCTCACAGCCCTCAACTGGGCAGGTAAGTGATTTGCTGTTTGATTGGTATCTCTCTTTCTCTTTCTCGTTCTCCTTTTAACCAGATAAGTCTAAATAGAGGGATGGCAGGGGATCTCAGTCCTGTGGGGTGCATGTCCTGCAGCATGTGAGAAATCCTGGACGTTTCACGCGACCTCGGCAACCATGTGTGCAGGAGGTGGCTCCAGCTTCAACTATTTGAGCTCCTTGTTTTGGAGCTTGAGCAGCGGGTGGAGCCACTACGGTGCATCCGCGAGGCTGAGAGCTACGTGCATAGCACGTTTCAGGAGGTGGTCACAGGGGAGCTTAAAAGCGTGCAGGCAGAGGGGAAGTGGGTGACCACCAGACGGATGAAGAAAGCCAGGCAGATAGTGCAGGAATTCCCTTTGAGTCCATCTCGCTTTCCAACTGATATTCTCTTTTGAATACCGGTGAGGGGGATGATGCTTCTGGGGAGTGCAGCCAGAGCCAAGTCCAAGTCACCACGGGTGGCTCAGCTGCACAGGGGGAAGGGACAAAGAATAAAAGAGCTGTAGTGGTAGGGAATTTACTAGTTAGGGGAACAGAGAGGAATTTCTGCAGCCGCAGACCTGATTCCAGGATGGTATGATGCCTCCCTGGTGCCAGAGTCAAGGATGTCACAGAGCAGATGCAGGGCATTCTGGGTGGTGAGGGTAAACAGCTAGAGGTCATGGTCCATAACGGGACCAACGCCATAGGTAGAAAGAGGGATGAGGTCCTTCAGGCAGAATTTAGAGAGCTAGGAGGAAAATTAATGGGTAGGACCTCAAAGGTAGTAATCTCCGGATTACTACCGATGCCGCGTACTGATGAATACAAGAATACAAGGATAGAGAGGATGAACGCGTGGCTGGAGAGTTGGTGTAGGAAGGAGGGCTATAAATACCTGAGGCATTGGGACCGCTTCTGGAGGAGATGGGATATGTACAAACTGGATGGGTTGCACCTCAACAGCGCCGGGATCAATATCCTCGCCGGGAGTTTTCCTAGTGCTGTTGGGGAGAGTTTAAACTAGTTTGTCAGGGAGATGGGAACCTAAGAACAAATTCAATAGGGAAGGAAGTAAAGCTGAAATTGGATAGCAAGAATGTAGAAAGTAAATCTGTAAGACAGAGGAAACAAGGGTTAATAAGTAGTAATCAAGGAGGTCTGCCTGTGCTAAATGGTATATACTTCAATGCAAGGTGTATAGCGGATAAGGCGGATGAGCTAAGAGCACAGGTAGAGACTTGGGAGTATGACAGTATAGCCATTACAGAGACATGGCTGGAAGAGGGGCAGGTTTGGCAGCTCAATATTCCTGGTTATGGGATTTTTATACAAGATAGAGAGGGAGGTAAAAAGGATGGGTTTGCGGTATTGATTGAAGAAACTATTACAGCTGTGAAGAGGAATAATATGTTAGAGGGATCATCAAATGAGGCCATAAGGGTAGAATTGAAAAATAATAAAGGGACAATCACACTGCTGGGCGTGTATTTTAGACCCCCAAACAGTGGGAGGGAGCGAGAAATATGTAGGCAAATTTCTGTGAAGTCAAAAACCATAGGGCAGTAAAAGTAGGGGATTTTAACTATCCTAATATTGATTGGGACAAATATAATGTGAAGGGTATAGAGGGAGCAGAATTTTTAAAATGCATTCAAGAGAACTTTTTTAATCAGTATGTAACAAGCCCAACACTAGAGGGGATGGTTTTGGTTTTAGTTTGGGGAAATGAAGCTGGGCTAGTGGAAGGGATATTAGTGGGAGAGCATTTGGGTGCTAGTGACCATAATTAGATAGATTCAAGCTAGTTATGGATAAGGATAAGGATAGACCAGAAATAAAACACCCAAATTGGGGAAAAGCTAACTTTGCTAAGTTGAGAAGTGATTTGGCCACTGTGGACTGGAAACAGCTACTTGTAGGTAAATCAGTGTTGGAACAGTGGGAGGCATTTAAGGAGGAGATCCGGAGGGCTCAGGCCAAACATATGCCCTTAAGGAAAATGGGTGGGAATAACAATTCTCGAGCCCCTTGGATGTCGAGGGACTTACAGGGCAGGATAAAGAAAAAAGGGAAGCTTATGTCATATACTGACGGCTAAATACTGTAGAATCTTTGGAGGAATATCAAAAGTTGAGAGGTAATATTAAAAAGGATATTAGGAATGCGAAGAGAGAGCATGAAAAATTCTTGGCAAGTAAAGTTAAGGAAAACCGGAATATTAAGAGCAAGAGGATAACTAAACAAAGAGTATGGACTATTAGAGACCATGAAGGTAATCTCTGTGTGGAGGCGGAAGATGTTTGTATGGTTCTTAATGAATACTTTGCATCTGTTTTCACAAAGGAAAGGGGCAATGCAGATACTGCTATCGAGGAGGAGTGTGACATTCTGATGAAATAAACATAGTGAGAGAGGAGGTATTAAGTGGTTAAGCTGCACTGAAAGTAGATAAGTCCCCAGGCCCAGATGAAATGCATCCCAGGCTGTTGAGCGAAGTAAAAGAGGGAATAGCAGAGGCCTTGACAATCATTTTCCAGTCCTCTTTAGATTTGGGCATGGTGCCAGAGGACTGGAGGACTGCTAATGTGATGCCCTTGTTTAAGAAGGGAGAAAGGGATAGACTGAGTAATTACAGTCCTGTGAGCCGAACCTCAGTGGTGGGAAAATTATTGGAAAAAATCCTGAAAGACTGGATTAATCTACATTTAGAAAGGCAAGGATTAATTCGGGACAGTCAGCACAGATTTGTTCAGGGAAGATCGTGTTTGACTAAGCTGACTGAATTTTTCGAGGAGGTAACCAGGAGGGTCAATGAGGGTAATGCGTACGATGTAGTATATATAGACTTTAGCAAAGCTTTTGATAAAGTCCCACATGGTAAAATGGTCACGAAGGTTAAAGCCCATGGGATCCAGGGCAAAGTGGCAAGTTGGATCCAAAATTGGCTTAGAGGTCGGAAGCAAAGGGTAATGGTTGATGGATGTTTTTGTGACTGGAAGGATGCCTCCAGTGGGGTATATTCCTCTATATTCCTCTAAAGATTCTACAGCATTTAGCCGTTGATATAAGACATAAGCATCCTGGTTTTTTTTAATCCTCCCCTGTCAGTCCCTAGACATCCAGGGGGCTCTAGAATTATTTTCCCCAACTTTTTTCTTTAAGGGCATATGTTTGGCCTAAGTCTTACGGATCTCCTCCTTAAATGCCTCCCACTGTTCCGACACTGATTTACCCACAAGTAGCTGTTTCCAGTCCGTCATGGCCAAATCACTCCTCAACTTAGCAAAATTAGCTTTTCCCCAATTCGGAACTTTTATTCCAGGCCTATTCTTATCCTTATCCATAACCAACTTGAATCTGACTGAATTATGGTTCTGGCACCTAAGTGCTCTCCCACTAATACCCCTTCAACCTGCCCAACTTCATTCCCCAAAACTAAATCCAAGACCACCCCCTCTCGTGTTGGGCTTGCTACATACTGACTAAAAAAGTTCTCTTGAATGCATTTCCAGAATTCTGCACCCTCTATACCCTTCACACTAAATTGGTCCCAATCAATATTTGGATAGTTAAAATCCCCTACTATTACTACCCTATGATTTTTGGACTTCACAGCAATTTGCCGACATATTTGCTCCTCTATCTCCCTCCCACTGTTTGATGGTATATAATACACGCCCAGCAGTGTGATCGCCCCTTTTTTATTTTTCAATTCGACCCATATGGCCTCATTTGATGATCCCTCTAACGTATCATCCCTCCTCACAGCTATAATATTTTCTTTAATCAGTACCGCAACCCCCCCCCACCCACCCCACCCACTTTTTACGCCCCTCTCTATCTTGTTTAAAAATCCTGTAGCCAGGAATATTGATCTGCCAAACCTGCCCCTCTTTCAGCCATGTTTCTGTAATGGCTATAATGTCATATTCCCAAGTGTCTACCTGTGCTCTTAGCTCATCCGCCTTATTCGCTTTACTCCTTGCATGAAAGTATATAACATTCAGCACAGGAAGGCCTCCTTGCTTACGACATACTGAACCCTGTTTCCTCTGTCTTACAGATTCGCTTTCTAGATTCTTGCTATCCAATTTCAGCTTTACTTCCTTCCCTTTTGAATTCGTTTTCAGGTTCTCTTCCCCCTGCCAAGCTAGGTTAAACTCTCCCCAACAGCAGTAGCAAAACTCCCCACGAGGATATTCATCCCGGCGCTGTTGAAACATAGAAACATAGAAACATAGAGAATAGGTGCAGGATTAGGCCATTCGGCCCTTCGAGCCTGCAGGACCATTCAATATGATCATGGCTGATCATGCAACTTCAGTATCCCATTCCTGCTTTCTCTCCATACCCCTTGATCCCTTTAGCCTTAAGGTCCACATCTAACTCCCTTTTGAATATATCGAACAAACTGACCTCAACAACTTTCTGTGGTAGAGAATTCCACAGGTTCACAATTCTCTGAGTGAAGAAGTTTCTCCTCATCTCGGTCCTAATTGGCTTACCCCTTATCCTTAGAATGTGACCCCTGGTTCTAGACTTCTCCAACATCGGGAACATTCTTCTTGCATCTAACATGTCCAATCCTGTCAGAATTTTATATGTTTCTATGAGATCCCCTTTCATTCTTCTAAATTCCAGTGAATATAAGCCTAGTCGATCCAATCTTTTTTCATATGTCAGTCCTGCCATCCCGGGAATCAGTCTGGTGAACCTTCGCTGCACTCCATCAATAGCAAGAAAGTCCTTCCTCAGATTAGGAGACCAAAACTATTATACTCATGATAAATGGTGAGACTGATTACTGTGTGTAATGAGCAAGTGTGACCTTAGCTCCTTTATTACAATTCTAGAGTGCAGGTACCTCGTGGGTGGCCTGCTTATATATTGTGCTCCCAAGGGATGCTGGGATTCCTTGGGACTCCAACGGGTGGGCCCTCTGGTGATCAGGTGTAATGCAAGTTACAAAAGGTTAAATACATAACATCGCTCCCCGTGAAGTCAACAGTACACTTATTTACAAGGTGAGATGACCTGGGGCTTTGCGCTCCCTTGCCGATCGTCTCGGTACAAATGCTGGTGTGGGTGGGTTGGTCAGTTCTTCACTGGACTGTTGAGCAGCCAGCCTTGCCGGGCTGCTGGGGATGGTGAGTTCGGTTTCGTGGTCAACTGTGATGTCAGTTGCCACTTGTGTGTGTGTGTTGGAAGGTCAAAGTTGGTGGTGTCCTCTTCGGGTTGTTCGTAGCTGTTGGTGAACCGCAATTTGATTTGGTCCAAATGTTTTCTGTGCTTTGGTCCATTGGTCAGTTTGACCTGAAACACCTCATTCCCCTCTTTGGCTGTGACTGTGCCATTGAGCCACTTGGGACCATGTCCATAATTGAGCACAAACACAGGATCATTGATCTCAATATCGCGTGACAAATTTGCGCGGTCATGCTACATACTTTGTTGATGCCGCTTGCCCTCCACATGGTCATGGAGATCAGGGTGGACAAGAGAGAGCCTTGTTTTAAACACGCTTTTCATGAGCAGCTCAGCTGGGGGAATCCCGGAGAGTGAGTAGGGTCTGGTGCGGTAGCTGAGCAGCACTTGGGACAACCGGGTCTGCAGGGAGCCTTCCGACATGCGTTTCAAGCTTTGCTTGATGGTCTGAACTGTCCGTTCTGCCTGGCTGTTGGATGCAGGCTTGAACAGCGCAGATGTGACGTGTTTGATCCCGTTGCGAGTCATGAATTTCTTGAATTCAGCATTGGTGAAGCACAGCCCATTGTCGCTGACGAGGACATCAGGCAAGCTGTGTGTGGCAAACATGGCTCGGAGGCTTTCAATGGTGGCTGTGGATGTGCTTACAGATATTATTGCACATTCAATCTGTTATGTATCTGTAAAGCATGCACTCCCATGTTCCGTCACCAGGGAGCGCATCCCCTGAAGTCCCAAGGGATCCCAGCATCACTTGGGAGCACTGTATACAAGCCGGCCCCTCAGGCCAGTTCCTCACTCTGGAGTGTCTTAATAAAGATTGAGGTCACCGTTACTTTTACCTCCCTGTGTGCAGTCTCATCTGAGTTAGGAACACAATAACTGGCGACGAGTATACGAATCCAACGCAAAGATGCAGAAAACTGTGGGCATCCTGGAGAAGTTCTCGGAGGGTGAGGACTGGGAAGCCTATGTCGAACCGCTAGACCAGTACTTTGTAGCCAATGAGCTGGACGGAGAAGGAAGCGCTGCAAAAAGGAGAGCGGTCATCCTCACAGTCTGTGGGGCACCGACCTACAGCCTCATGAAGAATCTTCTGGCTCCGGTGAAACCCACAGATAAGTCGTATGAGGAGCTGTGTACACTGGTTTGGGAGCATCTTAACCCAAGGGAGAGCGTGCTGATGGCGAGGTATCGGTTTTACACATGCCAGCGATCTGAAGGTCAGGAAGTGACGAGCTACGTCACTGAGCTAAGGCGACTTGCAGGACAATGTGAGTTTGATGGCTACCTGGAGCAAATGCTCAGAGACATTTTTGTACTGGGCATTGGCCACAAGAACATCCTGCGAAAACATTTGATTGTAGAGACACCGACCCTCAGTAAGGCCATTGCGATAGCACAGGTGTTTATGTCCACCAGTGATAACACCAAACAAATCTCTCAGCACACAAGTGCTAGCAATGTTCATAAATTAACTGGAACTGTGTTTGCGAGCAGAAATGTACAGGGCATAAACCACGAGTCTGCAACTGCCAGCAGGCCTCAGGTGACCCAGATGACTGAGTCCCCAACAAAGGATGAATGCAAGGCAATTCACACCTTGTTGGCGTTGTGGAGGCTTCCATTCAGCCTATTCATGCCGCTTCAAAGGGTATGTTTGCAAGAGCTATGGAACAATGGGGTACCTCCAACGAGCTTGCAGACCAGCTGCAAGCTCTGCAAAATCTGGTACCACCACGTGGCAGAAGAAGATCGTTCCATGGTGGATCAAAGCAATTTCGAGCCTCAGAGAGAGGAGACAGATGCTGAAGTACACTGGGTGCACACATTTTCGACAGAATGTCCACCTATAATGCTAAATGTAAAATTGAATGGCTGACTCATAGCCATGGAACTGGACACTGGCGCTAGACAATCCATCATGAGTAAAAAGATGTTTGAGAGAATGTGGTGCAACAAGGCACTCAGACCATGAGCCCCATCCACACGAAACTGAGAACGTACACCAAAGAGCTTATCACTGTCCTGGGCAGCGCCATGGTCAAGGACACCTACGAGGGCACGGTGCACGAGCTGCCACTTGGGATTGTCCCGGGCGTGGCCCCACACTGCTTGGAAGGAGCTGGCTGGGCAAAATCTGCTGGTACTGGGATGACATCCGAGCGCTATCACATGTTGATGAGCCCTCATGTACCCAGGTTCTTCACAAATTTTCTTCCGTTTTTGAGCCAGGCATTGGAAACTTTTCCGGGGCGAAGGTGCAGATCCACTTGGTCCCAGAGGCACGACCCATTCACCACAAGGCGCGAGCGGTACCTCACATGATGAGGGAGAGAGTGGAAATCGAACTGGACAGGCTGCAACGCGAGGGCATCAGCAAGTGGGCCAACCCAATTTTTCCAGTACTCAAACGTGATGGCACGGTCAGGATTTGCGGCGATTGTAAAGTTTCTCGCTACAGGACCAATACCTGCTACCTAAGGCTGACGACCTACTTGTGATGGTGGCAGGAGGCAAGACATTCACCAAGCTCGACTTGACTTCAGCCTACATGACACAGGAGCTGGAGGAGTCTTCGAAGGGCCTCACCTGCATCAACATTCAAAAGGGAATGTTCATCTACAACAGATGCCCGTTTGGAATTCGGTCGGCTGCAGCGATCTTCCAGAGAAACATGGAGAGCCTACTCAAATCGGTACCATGCACAGTGGTTTTTCAGGACAACATATTGTTCAACAGTTGGGACACCGTCAAGCACCGACAAAACCTGGAGGAGGTCCTCCAGCAACTGGATCGTGTAGGGCTGCGGATGTCGTATTGGCCTCTGACTACTATGTGCGCAGAAAGTGTGTCCAGCTCCAGCTCCTGACAGACCACATGACGGCACTGGAGCTGTGGATGGACTCACTCTGGAGCATGCGCGATGCTGAGAATGTTGTGGATAGCACATTTAGTGAGTTGGTCACACCGCAGGTAAGGGTTAGGACAGATAGTGAATGGGTGACCAAGAGACAAGGCAAGAGCAGGAAGGTAGTGCAGGAGTCCCCTGCGGTCATCTCCCTCCAAAACAGATAGACCGTTCTGGATACTGTTGGGGGAGATGACTGACCAGGGTAAGGCACCAGCAGCCAGGTTCATGGCACCATGGGTGGCTCTGCTGCACAGAAGGACGGAAAAACAGTGGGAGAGCTATAGTGATAGGGGACTCTATTGTAAGGGGAATAGATAGGAGTTTCTGCGGCCGCAACCGAGACTCCAGGATGGTATATTGCCTCCCTGCTGCAAGGGTCAAGGATGTCTCGGAGCGGCTGCAGAGCATTCTGGAGAGGGAGGGTGAACAGCCAGTTGTCGTGGTACATGTAGGTACCAACGATATAGGTAAGAAGCGGGAAGAGGTCCTACAAGCTGAATTTAGGGAGCTAGGAGTTAAATTAAAAAGTAGGACCTCAAAAGTAGTAATCTCTGGATTGCTACCAGTGACACATGCTAATCAGAGTAGAGGGAGCAGGATAGTTAGAATAATTACGTGGCTTGAGCAGTGATGCAAGAGGGAAGGATTCAAATTCCTGGGACATTGGAACCAGTTCTGGGGGAAGTGGGACCTGTACAAAAGGCATGGTTTGCACTTGGGCAGGACTGGAACTGATGTCCTCGGGGTAACATTTGCTAATGCAGTTTGGGAGTGTTTAAACTAATATGGCAGGGGGATGGGAACCTATGCTGCGAGACAGGGCAAAGTAATATGGAGTCAGAAACAGATGGTAGAAAGGTAAAAAGCAATAGTGGAAGGCTGAGTAAACAAAGGCAAGAAACAAAAAGGGCCACACTACATCATAATTCTAAAAGGACAAAGGGCGTTAAAAAAACAAGCCTGAATGCGTTGTGTCTTAATGCAAGGAGTATCCATAATAAGGTGGATGAATTAATTGTGCAAATAGATCTTAACAGATATGATGTGATTGGGATTACTGAGACGTGGCTCCAGGATGATCAGGGCTGGGAACTCAACATCCAAGGGTATTCAACATTCAGGAAGGATAGAATAAAAGGAAAAGGAGGTGGGGTAGCATTAATGGTTAAAGAGGAGATTAATGCAATAGTAAGGAAGGACATTAGCTTGGATGATGTGGAATCTATATGGGTCGAGCTGCAGAACACCAAAGGACAAAAACATTACTGGGAGTTGTGTACAGACCTCCAAACACTAGTCGTGATGTTGAGGAGGGCACCAAACAGGAAATTAGGGGTGCATGCAATAAAGGTGCAGCAGTTATCATGGGTGGCTTTAATATGCATATAGATTGGGCTAACCAAACTGGAAGCAATACGGTGGAGGAGGATTTCCTGGAGTGCATAAGGGATGGTTTTCTAGACCAATATGTCGAGGAACCAACTAGGGGGGAGGCCATCTTAGACCCATGGGTGTTATGTAATGAGAGAGGATTAATTAGCAATCTCGGTGTGCGAGGCCTTTTGGGGAAGAGTGGCCATAATATGGTGGAATTCTACATTAGGATGGAGAATAAAACAGTTAATTCAGAGACCATGGTCCAGAACTTAAAGAAGGGTAACTTTGAAGGTATGAGGCGTGAATTGGCTAGGATAGATTGGCGAATAATACAGAAGTGTTGACAGTGGATGGGCAATGGCAGACATTTAGAGACCGCATGGATGAACTACAACAATTGTACATCCCAGTCTGGCGTAAAAATAAAAAAGGGAAGGTGGCTCAACCGTGGCTTTCAAGGGAAATCAGGGATAGTATTAAAGCCAAGGAAGTGGCATACAAATTGGCCAGAAATACCAGCGAACCCGGGGACTGGGAGAAATTTAGAACTCAGCAGAGGAGGACGAAGGGTTTGATGAGGGCAGGGAAAATAGAGTACAAGAGGAAGCTTGCAGGGAACATTAAAATGGACTGCAAAAGCTTCTATAGATATGTAAAGAGAAAAAGGTTAGCAAAGACAAATGTAGGTCCCCTGCAGTCAGAATCAGGGGAGGTCATAACGGGGAACAAAGAAATGGCAGACCAATTGAACAAGTACTTTGGTTCGATATTCACTAAGGAGGACACAAACAACCTTCTGGATATAAAAGGGGTCAGAGGGTCTCGTAAGAAGGAGGAACTGAGGGAAATCCTTATTAGTTGGGAAATTATGTTGGGGAAATTGATGGGATTGAAGGCCGATAAATCCCCAGGGCCTGATGGACTGCATCCCAGAGTACTTAAGGAGGTGGCCTTGGAAATAGCGGATGCATTGACAGTCATTTTCCAACATTCCATAGACTCTGGATCAGTTCCTATGGAGTGGAGGGTAGCCAATGTAACCCCACTTTTAAAAAAAGGAGGAAGAGAGAAAACAGGGAATTATAGACCGGTCAGCCTGACATCGGTAGTGGGTAAAATGATGGAATCAATTATTAAGGATGTCATTGCAGCGCATTTGGAAAGAGGTGACATGATAGGTTCAAGTCAGCATGGATTTGTGAAAGGGAAATAATGCTTGACAAATCTTCTGGAATTTTTTGAGGATGTTTTCAGTAGAGTGGACAAGGGAGAACCAGTTGATGTGGTGTATTTGGACTTTCAGAAGGCTTTCGACAAGGTCCCACACAAGAGATTAATGTGCAAAGTTAAAGCACATGGGATTGGGGGTAGTGTGTTGACGTGGATTGAGAACTGGTTGGCAGACAGGAAGCAAAGAATAGGAGTAAATGGGTGCTTTTCAAAATGGCAGGCTGTGACTAGTGGGGTACCGCAAGGTTTTGTGCTGGGGCCCCAGCTGTTTACATTGTACATTAATGATTTAGACGAGGGGATTAAATGTAGTATCTCCAAATTTGCGGATGACACTAAGTTGGGTGGCAGTGTGAGCTGCGAGGAGGATGCTATGAGGCTGCAGAGTGACTGGGATAGGTTAGGTGAGTGGGCAAATGCATGGCAGATGAAGTATAATGTGGATAAATGTGATGTTATCTACTTTGGTGGTAAAAACAGAGAGACAGACTATTATCTGAATGGTGACAGATTAGGAAAAGGGGAGGTGCAACGAGACCTGGGTGTCATGGTACATCAGTCATTGAAGGTTGGCATGCAGGTACAGCAGGCGGTTAAGAAAGCAAATGGCATGTTGGCCTTCATAGCGAGGGGATTTGAGTACAGGGGCAGGGAGGTGTTACTACAGTTGTACAGGGCCTTGGTGTATTGTGTATTGTGTACAGTTTTGGAGTATTGAGTACAGTTTTGGTCTCCTAACTTGAGGAAGGACATTCTTGCTATTGAGGGAGTGCAGCGAAGATTCACCAGACTGAATCCCGGGATGGCGGGACTGACATATCAAGAAAGAGTGGATCAACTGGGCTTGTATTCACTGGAGTTCAGAAGAATGAGAGGGGATCTCATAGAAACGTTTAAAATTCTGATGGGTTTAGACAGGTTAGATGCAGGAAGAATGTTCCCAATGTTGGGGAAATCCAGAACCAGGGGTCACAGTCTAAGGATAAGGGGCAAGCCATTTAGGACCGAGATGAGGAGAAACTTCTTCACCCAGAGAGTGGTGAACCTGTGGAATTTTCGACCACAAAAATTTGTTGAGGCCAATTCACTAAATATATTCAAAAAGGAGTTAGATGTAGTCCTTACTACTAGGGGGATCAAGGGGTATGGCGAGAAAGCAGGAATGGGGTACTGAAGTTGCATGTTCAGCCATGAACTCATTAAATGGCGGTGCAGGCTCGAAGGGCCGAATGGCCTACTCCTGCATCTATTTTTCATGTTTCTATGTTTCTATGAAATGCGTCTTCATGGCAACAGAAGTGGAGTTTTTGGGGAGAAAGATCGCGACGGACGGCATTCGGCCCACAGACACTAAGACAGAAGCTATCAGGAACGCGCCCAGGCCACAGAACGTCACGGAGCTGCGGTCGTTCCTGGGACTTCTCAACTATTTTGGTAACGTCCTACCAGGGTTAAGCACCCTCTTCGAGCCCCTACATATGTTATTGCTTAAAGGTGAGAACTGGGCATGGGAAAAAATCCAATTAATTGCTTTTGAGAAAGCCAGAAACATTTTATGCTCCAACAAGCTGCTTGTATTGTATAACGCATGTAAAAGATTTGTGCTAGCGTGTGATGCATCGTCGTACGGAGTCGGGTGTGTATTAAAATAAGCTAACATTGCGGGGAAGTTGCAACCTGTCGCCTATGCCTCTAGGAGCTTGTCTAAGGACAAGACGGCCTATAGCAATGATTGAGAAAGAGGCAATAGCATGTGTGTTCGGGGTAAAGAAAATGCATCAGTACCTGTTTGGCCTCAAATTTGAGCTGGAAACCGATCACAAGCCCCTCACATCCCTGTTCGCTGAAAACAAGGGGATAAATACTAATGCCTCAGCCCGCATACAAAGGTGGGCATTCACGCTATCAGTGTATAACTATACCATCCGCCACAGGCCAGGCACCGAGAACTGTGCGGATGCTCTCAGTCGGCTACCATTACCCACTACGGGGGTGGAAATGGCACATCCTGCAAACTTGTTGATGGTGGCGCAGCCCGCAGACTTGTTGATGGTCATGGAAGCTTTTGAAAATGATAAATCACCTGTCACGGCCCATCAGATTAGGACTTGGACCAGCCAAGATCCTCTGCTGTCCCTAGTAAAAAACTGTGTACTGCATGGGAGCTGGGCCAGCATCCCCGTTGAAATGCAAGAGCCAATCAAGCCGTTCCGGTGGCGAAAGGATGAGCTGTCCATTCAGGCAGACTGCCTGTTGTGGGGGTAACCGCGTAGTGCCACCCAAAAAGGGCTGGGAGACGTTCATCTCGGATCTCCACAGCACACACCCGGGTATAGTAATGATGAAAGCGATAGCCAGATACCACGTGTGGTGGCCCGGTATCGACTCTGACTTAGAGTCCTGTGTACGGCAATGCAGCGTGTGTGCTCAGTTAAGCAATGCGCCCAGAGAGTCACCACTCAGTTTGTGGTCCTGGCCCTCCAGACCATGGTCGAAAATCCATGTCGATTATGCAGGCCTGTTTTTCGGTCAAATGTTCCTGGTGGTGGTGGATGCTTTTTCAAAATGGATTGAATGTGAAATAATGTCAGGAAGCACCGCCACCGCCACAATTGACCACCCACGGCCTGCCACTGACATACTGGTCAGTGACAGCGGGCCATGTTTCACCAGTGCTGAATTTAAAGAATTCATGACCCGCAATGGGATCAAACATGTCACCTTGGCCCCGTTTAAACCAGCCTCCAATGGGCAGGCAGAGTGGGCAGTATGAACAATCAAACAGAGCCTCAAACGAGTCACAGAAGGCTCACTCCAAACTCGCCTGTCCCGAGTACTGCTCAGCTACCGCACGAGATCCCACTCACTCACAGGGTTGCCCCCGGCTGAGCTACTCATGAAAAGGACACTTAAAACCAGACTCTCGCTGGTTCACCCCAACCTGCATGATCAGGTAGAGAGCAGGTGGCAGCAACAAAATGTAAATGATGGTCGCACCACTGTGTCACGGGAAATTGATCTGAATGACCCCGTTTATGTGCTAAATTATGGACATGGTCCCAAGTGAATCACGGGCTCGGTGATAGCTAAAGAAGGGAGTAGGGTGTTTGTAGTCAAACTAGACAATGGACAAATTTGTAGAAAGCACCTGGACCAAACGAGGCTGCAGTTCATAGACTGCCCTGAACAACCCACAGCAGACACCACCTTTTTCGAGCCCACAACACACACCCAAAGGATCAAAGACACCACGCCGGACCAGGAAATCGAACCCATCACGCCCAACACCCCAGCAAGGCCCGACTCACCCAGTAGCCCTGCAGGGCCAACAACACACCAGCCCAGCGAGGGCACAGCCAACACACCAGAACAGATATTTGTACCGAGGCGGTCCACCAGGGAAAGTAAGGTTCCCGACCGCCTCATCTTGTAAATATTTTTCACTTTGACTTTGGCGGGGAGTGATGTTGTGTATCTGTAAAGCATGCACTCCCATGTTCCGCCACTAGGGAGCACATCCCCTGAAGTCCCAAGGGATTCCAGTATCCCTTGGGAGCACTGTATATAAGCCTGTTCTTCACTCTGGAGTGTCTTAATAAAGACTGAGGTCACTGTTACTTTAACCTCCCTGTGTGCAGTCACACCTGTGTTAGGAACACAATACAATCCATTTTGAGTAAGCGTCCACGACAATCAAAAACATTTTGCCTAGGAATGGGCCCGCATAGTCGACATGGATCCTCGACCACGGTTTGGATGGCCATGAACACAAATTTAGCGGTGCCTCTCTGTGTGCGTTGCTCAACTGAGAGCAAGTGTTGCACTGGTGCACACATGACTCTAAATCTGAGTCGATGCCAGGCCACCACACATGAAATCTGGCTATGGCTTTCATCATTACGAAGCCTGGGTGGATGCTGTGCAATTCACAAACAAATGTATCTGTGCCTTTCTTGGGCAAGACCACACGATTGCCCCACAAAAGACATCCACCTGCAGGTACAACTTATCTTTGCGTCTGTGGAATGGCTTAATCACTTCCTGCATCTCCACCGGGACACTGGACCAGCTCCCATGGAGGACACAGTTTGTTACCAAGGACAGTACCTGATCCTGGCTGGTCCAGGTCCTGATCTGGCGGGCCGTAACGGGGGACTTCTCATTCTCAAATGCCTCCATGACCATGAGCAAGTCCGCTGGCTGTGCCATTTCCACCCTCGTGGTGGGCAATGGTAGCCGACTGAGAGCATCTGCGCAGTTCTCTGTGCCCGGTCTGTGGTGGATCACATAGTTATATGCCGACAGCATGTGCGCCCATCTTTGGATGCGGGCAGAGGCATTGGTATTAATCCCTTTGCTCTCAGAGAATATCGATATGAGCGGCTTGTAATCAGTTTCAAACTCAAACTTGAGGCCAAATAAGTACTGGTGCATTTTTTTTACCCCATAAACAAATGCCAGAGCCTCTTTTTCAAGCATGCTGTCGGCCCTTTCTGCCTTGGACAAACTCCTGGATGCATACGGAACCGGTTGCAAAACCCCCAAATCATTAGCCTGTTGTAACACACACCCGACCCCATATGACAACGCATCGCAAGCTAACACTAATCGTTTACATGGATTTTCCAGGACAAGCAGTTTGACAGAACACAATAAATTTCTGGTTTTCTTAAAGGCAGCCTCGTGTGAATTCCCCCATTCCCAGTCATCTCCCTTGTGCAGTAGCGCATGTAGTGGTTCTAGCAGGGTGCTTAACTCAGATAGGAAATTACCGAAATAGTTAAGGAGTCCCAGAAACGACTGTTGCTCCATCACGTTCTGTGGTCATGGCGCGTTCTTGATGGCCTCTGTCTTGGCGTCGGTGGGTCTGATGTCGTCTGCTGCGATTCTCCTTCCTAAGAATTCAATGTCCTGTGCCAGGAAAACACGCTTCGAGCGTTTCAACCTGAGCTGCACGCGATCTAACTGACTAAGAACCTCCTCCAGATACTTCAATTGCTCCATGGTGTCCCAACCTGTAACCAATATGTCGTCCTGGAAGAGCATTGTGCAAGGAACCAACTTTAGTAGGGTCTCCATGTTCCGCTGGAAGATCGTCGTGTCCGACCGAATCCCGAACGGGTACCGGTTGTAGTTAAACAGACCTTTGTGCGTGTTGATGCAGGTGAGGCCTTTCGAAGACTCCTCCAGCTCCTGCGTCATGTCGGCCGAGGTCAGGTTCAACTTGCTGAACATCTTCCCTCCAGCCAGGGTCACAAATAGGTCGTCTGCCTTGGGTAGCAGGTACTGGTCCTGCAACGAAAAACGGTTAATCGTTACTTTATAGTCCCCACAAATTCTAGCCATACTGTCCTCCTTGAGTACCGGGACAATCGGACTGGTCCAGTCATTGAATTCCACCAGCGCGATGATGCCTTCACGTTGCAGCCTGCGCAGCTCAATTTCCACTTTTTCACACAATATGTACGGTAACGCCTGAGCCTTGTGGTGGATGGGTCGCAGACCGGGAACCAAATGGATCTGCACTTTCACCCTCGAGAAGCTTCCAATCCCTGGTTCGAATAACGATGGGAACTTGCTTAGAACTTGGGTACATGAGGCGTCGTCGACAGACGAAAGCGTTCAGATGTCGTTCCAGTTCCAGCGGATTTTCCCCAGCCAACTTCTGCTAAACAATGTGGGGCCATCCCTTGGCACAATCCACAGTGGGAGTTCGTGTACTGCTCCATCATAGGAGACTTTGACTTCTGCACTGCCAATTACAGGGATTAGTTCCTTGGTGTAAGTCCTTAGTTTAATGTGAATGGGGCTGAGCTTGGGCCTGTATGCCTTCTTTCCCCACAGCCTGTCGAAGGCCTTTTTACACATTATGGACTGACTTGCCCCCATGTCCAGCTCCATAGACACTGGAATGCTGTTCAGTTCAACTTTCAACATGATTGGTGGGCATTTTGTCGTGAACGTGTGTAGCCCGTACACTTCTGCCTCCTCCGTATGAGTTTCCAACTCAGTCTGATCCACTGTGGATCGATATTCCTCTGCAACGTGGTGGTTTGCAGGGTTTGCAGGGTCTGCAGCTCGCCTGCACATTTGTTGTAAGTGTCCCATTGTTCTGCAACCATTGCACGCATCGTGCTTAAAGTGGCTTTGATGGTGCCGATGATCACCTCTGCAGCGCCAACAGGGTGTTAACTGCCTCGCATTAACAGATTTTGGTGGACTCTGGGTCAATTGAGCTTGGGTCACAGCAGCCGGTGTGTATGTTCTGCCATCTACATTTCTACTCAAAACCGACGTTATTTATGCACAGTACTGGCCAAAACTTCTTTGTTCTGCGAAATCTGCTTGGTGTTGTCACTGGTGGACATAAATGCCGGGGCTATCATTATGGCTTTACTCAGATTTGGAGTTTCTGAAGTCAACAGTTTGTGAAGGATTGTCTCATGTCCGATGCCCAGTACAAAAAAGTCTCTGAGGATTTGTTCTAGGAATCCCTCAAGCTCACAATGTCCTGCGAGGCGCCTTAGTTCGGCGATGTAGCTCGCCACTTCCTGGCCCTCCGATTGTTGACATGTCTAGAACCAGTATCTCACCATCAAACCACTTTCCTTAGGATTTAGGTGCTCCTGGACCAGCGTACACAATTCTTCGTAGAATTTCTCTGTTGGTTTTGCTGCAGCCAGGAGATTCTTCATGAGGCCATAGGTTGTTGTCCCAAAGACAGTTAGCAGGATCGCCCTTCGTTTGGTGGCATTCTCATCCCCTTCCAGCTTGTTGGCCACAAAGTATTGATCGAGTCTCTCCATGAAGGCCTCCCAACTATCCCCTTCTGAGAACTTCTCCAGGATGCCGTCTGTTCTTTGCATTTTCGTGCGGTTGTTCGTTACCTCGTCGCCAATTGTTAAACTCATAATAAATGGTGAGACTAATTACTGTGTGTAATGAGCAAGTGTAACCTTAGCTCCTTTATTACAATTCCAGAGTGCAGGTACCTCGTGGGTGGCCCGCTTATATACTAGAGGGTCAAGGGGAATGGCGAGAAAGCAGGAATGGGGTACTGAAGTTGCATGTTCAGCCATTAACTCATTGAGTGGGGGTGCAGGCTCGAAGAGCTGAATGGCCTACTCCTGCACCAATTTTCTATGTTTCTATGTTTCTATGTTTCTATGTTTCTATACTGTGCTCCCAAGGGATGCTGCAATCCCTTGGGACTCCAACAGGTGGGCCCTCTGGTAGTCAGGTGTAATGCAAGTTACAAAGGGTTAAATACATAACAAAAACTGTACACAATGTTCAAGGTGTGGCCTCACCAAGGCTCTGTACAACTGTAGTAAGACCTTCCTGATCCTATACTCAAATCCTCACGCTATGAAGGCCAACATGCCATTTGCCTTCTTCACTGCCTGCTGTACCTGCATGCCAACTTTCAATGACTGATGTACCATGATACCCAGGTCTCATTGCACCTCATCTTTTCCTAATCTGTCACCATTCACATAATAGTCTGCCTTCCTGTTTTTGCCACCAAAGTAGATAATCTCACATTTATCTACATTATACTGCATCTGCCATGCATTTGCCCACTCACCTAACCTGTCCAAGTCACCCTGCAGCCTCTTAGCATCCTCCTCACAGCTCACACTGCCACCCAGCTTAGTGTCATCTGCAAACTTGGAGATATTACATTCAATTACTTCGTCTAAATCATTAATGTATCTTGTAAATAGCTGGGGTCCCAGCACTGAACCTTGTGGTACCCCACTAGTCACTGCCTGCCATTCTGAAAAGGACCCGTTTATTCCTACTCTTTGCTTCCTGTCTGCCAACCAGTTCGCTATCCACGTCAGTACATTACCCCCAATACCATGTGCCTTAATTTTGCACATTAATCTCTTGTGTGGGACCTTGTCAAAAGCCTTTTGAAAGTCCAAATACACCACATCCACTGGTTCTCCCTTGTCCACTCTATTAGTTACATCCTCAAAAAATTCCAGAAGGTTTGTCAAGCAGGATTTCCCTTTCATAAATCCATGCTGACTTCGACCAATCCTGTCACTGCTTTCCAAATGTGTTGCTATTTCATCTTTAATAATTGATTCCCAACATTTTCCCCACTACCGATGTCAGGCTAACCGGTCGATAATTACCTGTTTTCTCTCTCCCTCCTTTTTTAAAAAGTGGGGTTACATCAGCTACTCTCCAATCCATAGGAACTGATCCAGAATCTATAGAATGTTGGAAAATGACCACCAATGCGTCCACTATTTCTAGGGCCACTTCCTTAAGTACTCTGGGATGCAGACTATCAGTCCCTGGGGATTTATCGGCCTTCAATCCCATCAATTTCCCTAACGCAATTTTCTGACTAATAAGGATTTCCTTCAGTTCCTCCTTCTCGGTCCCCTAGTATTTCCGGAAGGTTATTTGTGTCTTCCTTAGTGAAGACAGAACCAAAGTATTTGTTCAATTGGTCTGCCATTTCTTTGTTCCCCATTATAAATTCACCTGATTCTGACTGCAAAGGATCTACATTTGTCTTCACTAATCTTTTTCTCTTTACATATCGATAGAAGCTTTTGCAGTCAGTTTTTATGTTCCCTGCAAGCTTACTCTATTTTCCGCCTCCTAATTAAAGCCTTTGTCCTCCTCTGCTGAATTCTACATTTCTCCTAGTCATCAGGTTTGTTGCTTTTTCTGGCCAATTTGAGGTGCAACCCGTCCGGTTTCTACAGGTTTCATCTCCCCTAGAAGCGGTCCCAATGTCTCAAGGATTTATAGCCCTCCCTCCTACTTCAACTTTCCAGCCACGTGTTCATCCTCTCTATCCTTCTATTCTTATACTCATTCGTACGTGGCACAAGTAGCAACCTGGAGATTACTACCTTTGAGGTCCTACCCTTTGATTTTCTTCCTAGCTCCCTGAATTCTTCCTGTAGGACATCGTCCCTTATTTTACCTATGTCGTTAGTTCCGATATGGACCACGACCTCTAGCTGTTTAACCTGCCCCCCCAGGATGCCCTGCGCCTGTTCTGTGACATCCTTGAACCTGGCATCAGGGAGGCACAAAACCATTCGGAGTCACGTCTATCCCAGCCGCAGAAATGCCTGTCTGTTCCCCTAACTATAGAATCCCCTATCATTAGGGCTCTTTTGTTCTTTGTCCCTCCCCCCTGTACAGCTGAGCCACCCGTGGTACCTTGGACTTGGCTCTGGCTGCACTCCCCAGAGGCACCATCGTCCTTACATAAGAACATAAGAAAATAAGAACATAAGAACATAAGAATTAGGAACAGGAGTAGGCCATCTAGCCCCTCGAGCCTGCTCCGCCATTCAACAAGATCATGGCTGATCTGGCCGTGGACTCAGCTCCACTTACCCGCCCGCTCCCCGTAACCCTTATTGGTTAAAAATCTATCTATCTGTGATTTGAATACATTCAATGAGCTAGCCTCAACTGCTTCTCTGGGCAGAGAATTCCACAGATTCACAACCCTCTGGGAGAAGAAATTCCTTCTCAACTCGGTTTTAAATTGGCTCCCCCGTATTTTGAGGCTGTGTCCCCTAGTTCTAGTCTCCCCGACCAGTGGAAACAACCTCTCTGCCTCTATGTTGTCTATCCCTATCATTATTTTAAATGTTTCTATAAGACCACCCCTCATCCTTCTGAACTCCAACGAGTAAAGACCCAGTCTACTCAATCTATCATCATAAGGTAACCCCCTCATCTCCGGAATCAGCCTAGTGAATCGTCTCTGTACCCCCTCCAAAGCTAGTATATCCTTCCTTAAGAAAGGTGACCAAAACTGCAGGCAGTACTCCAGGTGCAACCTCACCAATACCCTGTACAGTTGCAGCAGGACCTCCTTGCTTTTGTGCTGTTGGGGAGGAGTTAAACTAATATGGCAGGGGGATGGGAGCCAATGCAGGGAAACAGAGGGAAACAAAAAGGAGGCAAAAGCAAAAGACAGAAAGGAGATGAGGAAAAGTGGAGGGCAGAGAAACCCAAGGCAAAGAACAAAAAGGGCCACTGTACAGCAAAATTCTAAAAGGACAAAGGGTGTTAAAAAAACAAGTCTGAAGGCTTTGTGTCTTAATGCAAGGAGTATCCGCAATAAGGTGGATTAATTAACTGTGCAAATTGATGTTAACAAATATGATGTAATTGGGATTACGGAGACGTGGCTCCAGGATGATCAGGGCTGGGAACTCAACATCCAAGGGTATTCAACATTCAGGAAGGATAGAATAAAAGGAAAAGGAGGTTGGGTAGCATTGCTGGTTAAAGAGGAGATTAATGCAATAGTTAGGAAAGACATTAGCTTGGATGATGTGGAATCTATATGGGTAGAGCTGCAGAACACCAAAGGGCAAAAAACGTTAGTGGGAGTTGTGTACAGACCTCCAAACAGTAGCAGTGATGTTGGGAAGGGCATCAAACAGGAAATTAGGGGTGCATGCAATAAAGGTGCAGCAGTTATAATTGGTGACTTTAATATGCACATAGATTGGGCTAACCAAACTGGAAGCAATACAGTGGAGGAGGATTTCCTGGAGTGCATAAGGAATGGTTTTCTCGACCAATATGTCGAGGAACCAACTAGGGGGGAGGCCATCTTAGACTGGGTGTTGTGTAATGAGAGAGGATTAATTAGCAATCTCATTGTGCGAGGCCCCTTGGGGAAGAGTGACCATAATATGGTGAAATTTTGCATTAGGATGGAGAATGAAACAGTTAATTCAGAGACCATGGTCCAGAACTTAAAGAAGGGTAACTTTGAAGGTATGAGGCGTGAATTGGCTAGGATTGATTGGCGAATGATACTTGAGGGGTTGACTGTGGATGGGCAATGGCAGACATTTAGAGACCACATGGATGAACTACAACAATTGTACCTTCCTGTCTGGCATAAAAATAAAAAAGGGAAGGTGGCTCAACCGTGGCTATCAAGGGAAATCAGGGATAGTATTAAAGCCAAGGAAGTGGCATACAAATTGGCCAGAAATAGCAGCGAACCCGGGGACTGGGAGAAATTTAGAACTCAGCAGAGGAGGACAAAGGATTTGATTAGGGCAGGGAAAATGGAGTACGAGAAGAAGCTTGCAGGGAACATTAAGGCGGATTGCAAAAGTTTCTATAGATATGTAAAGAGAAAAAGGTTAGTAAAGACAAACGTAGGTCCCCTGCAGTCAGAATCAGGGGAAGTCATAACGGGGAACAAAGAAATGGCAGACCAATTGAACAAGTACTTCGGTTCGGTATTCACTAAGGAGGACACAAACAACCTTCCGGATATAAAAGGGGTCAGAGGGTCTAGTAGGGAGGGGGAACTGGGGGAAATCTTTATTAGTCAGGAAAATGTGTTGGGGAAATTGTTGGGATTGAAGGCCGATAAATCCCCAGGGCCTGATGGACTGCATCCCAGAGTACTTAAGGAGGTGGCCTTGGAAATAGCGGATGCATTGACAGTCATTTTCCAACATTCCATTGACTCTGGATCAGTTCCTATGGATTGGAGGGTAGCCAATGTAACGTCACTTTTTAAAAAAGGAGGGAGAGAGAAAACAGGGAATTATAGACCGGTCAGCCTGACCTCAGTAGTGGGTAAAATGATGGAATCAATTATTAAGGATGTCATAGCAGCGCATTTGTAAAAAGGTGACATGATAGGTCCAAGTCAGCATGGATATGTGAAAGGGAAATCATGCTTGACAAATCTTCTGGAATTTTTTGAGGATGTTTCCAGTAAAGTGGACAAGGGAGAACCAGTTGATGTGGTATATTTGGACTTTCAGAAGGCTTTCAACAAGGTCCCACACAAGAGATTAATGTGCAATGTTAAAGCACATGGGATTGGGGGTAGTGTGCTGACGTGGATTGAGAACTGGTTGTCAGACAGGAAGCAAAGAGTAGGAGTAAATGGGTACTTTTCATAATGGCAGGCAGTGACCAGTGGGGTACCGCAAGGTTCTGTGCTGGGGCCCCAGCTGTTTACATTGTACATTAATGATTTAGACGAGGGGATTAAATGTAGTATCTCCAAATTTGCGGATGACACTAAGTTGGGTGGCAGTGTGAGCTACGAGGAGGATGCTATGAGGCTGCAGAGGGACTTGGATAGGTTAGGTGAGTGGGCAAATGCATGGCAGATGAAGTATAATGTGGATAAATGTGAGGTTATCCACTTTGGTGGTAAAAACAGAGAGACAGACTATTATCTGAATGGTGACAGATTAGGAAAAGGGGAGGTGCAACGAGACCTGGGTGTCATGGTACATCAGTCATTGAAGGTTGGCATGCAGGTACAGCAGGCGGTTAAGAAAGCAAATGGCATGTTGGCCTTCATAGCGAGGGGATTTGAGTACAGGGGCAGGGAGGTGTTGCTACAGTTGTACAGGGCCTTGGTGAGGCCACACCTGGAGTATTGTGTACAGTTTTAGGTTCCTAACTTGAGGAAGGACATTCTTGCTATTGAGGGAGTGCAGCGAAGATTCACCAGACTGATTCCTGGGTTGGTGGGACTGACCTATCAAGAAAGACTGGATCAACTGGGCTTGTATTCACTGGAGTTCAGAAGAATGAGAGGGGACCTCATAGAAACGTTTAAAATTCTGACGGGTTTAGACAAGTTAGATGCAGGAAGAATGTTCCCAATGTTGGGGAAGTCCAGAACCAGGGGTCACAGTCTGAGGATAAGGGGTAAGCCATTTAGGACCGAGATGAGGAGAAACTTCTTCACCCAGAGAGTGGTGAACTTGTGGAATTCTCTACCACAGAAAGTAGTTGAGGCCAATTCACTAAATATATTCAAAAGCGAGTTAGATGAAGTCCTTACTACTAGGGGATCAAGGGATATGGCGAGAAAGCAGGAAGTGGGTACTGAACTTGCATGTTCAGCCATGAACTCATTGAATGGCGGTGCAGGCTAGAAGGGCCGAATGGCCTGCTCCTGCACCTATTTTCTATGTTTCTATGTTTCCATGTTTCTATGTACTCCATCCCTATCGCAATGAAGGCCAACATTCCATTCGCCTTCCTGATTACCTGCTGCACCTGCAAACTAACTTTTTGGGATTCATGCACAAGGACCCCCAGGTCCCTCTGCACCGCAGCATGTTGTAATTTCTCCCGATTCAAATAATATTCCATTTTACTGTTTTTTTTTCCAAGGTGGATAACCTCACATTTTCCGACATTGTATTCCATCTGCCAAACCTTAGCCCATTCGCTTAACCTATCTAAATCTCTTTGCAGCCTCTCTGTGTCCTCTGCACAACCCGCTTTCCCACTAATCTTTGTGTCATCTGCAAATTTTGGTACATTACACTCTGTCCCCCTCTTCCAGGTCATCTATGTATATTGTAAACAGTTGTGGTCCCAGCACCGATCCCTGTGGCACACCACTAACCACCGATTTCCAACCTGAAAAGGACCCATTTATCCCGACTCTGATTACTCAGAAGTGAATATTGCTTTGAAAGCGAGATGGACTTACGGTGGGACTCCTGCGCTACCTGCCTAGCACACTTACTACATCTGGTGGTCACCCACTTCCCCTCTACCTGCACGCCTTTAAGCTGTGTGGTGACCACATCCTGAAACGTGCTATCCACGTAGCTCTCAGCCTCGCAGATGCACCTTCTTGACTCCACCTGCTGCTCCAGCTCTGAAATGCGGAGCTCAAGAAGTTGAAGCTGGAGAAACCTCCTGCACACATGGTTGTCTAGGCTATGCAATGCGTCCAGGACCTCCCAAATGCCGCAGGATGTGCACTACATGGGACTGAGCTGCACAGCCATCCCTCTAGTTCGCCTTATCTAGTTTAAAATCTACTTAAAAAGAAATAGAGGAAAGAACTACTTACCAACTCACCTCACCAACCTCTGTGGCCTTCCGAACTCACCGACCTCTGTGGCCTCCCGACCTCTCGGCCTCCGAATTCCCAACCTAAAAGAAATAGAGAAAAGAGAGCTACTTACCAACTCACCTCACCGACCTCCGAGCCATCCGAACTCCCGGTTTCCGAATTCCTGACTCGCCGACCTCACAGGGCCTTACCGACCTGCCGACCTCACAGGGTCTACTGACTCGCCGACCTCACAGGGTCTACTGACTCGCCGACCTCAGGGCCTACCGACTCGCCAACCTCACAGAGCCTACCTATTCGCTGACCTCCCGACTCATCGACTCGCTGACCTCAGAGCCTTACCGACTCGCCGACCTCCCAACTCGCCGACCTCAGGGTCTTACCGACTCGCCGACCTCCCAACTCACCAAACTCAGGGCCTTACCGACTCGCCGACCTCAGGGCCTTACCGACTCGCCGACCTCCCAACTCGCCGACCTCAGGGTCTTACCGACTCGCCGACCTCCCAACTCACCAAACTCAGGGCCTTACCGACTCGCCGACCTCAGGGCCTTACCGACTCGCCGACCTCCCAACTCGCCGACCTCAGGGTCTTACCGACTCGCCGACCTCCCAACTCACCAAACTCAGGGCCTTACCGACTCGCCGACCTCAGGGCCTTACCGACTCGCCGACCTCCCGACTCGCCGACCACCCGACTCACCGACCTCAGGGCCTTACCGACTCGCCGACCTCCCGACTCGCCGACCACCCGACTCACCGACCTCAGGGCCTTATCGACTCGCCGACCTCCCGACTCGCCGACCACCCGACTCACCGACCTCAGGGCCTTACCGACTCGCCGACCTCCCAACTCGCCGACCTCAGGGCCTTACCGACTCGCCGACCTCCCGACTCGCCGACCACCCGACTCACCGACCTCAGGGCCTTACCGACTCGCCGACCTCCCGACTCGCCGACCTCCCGACTCGCCGACCACCCGACTCACCGACCTCAGGGCCTTACCGACTCGCCGACCTCCCAACTCGCCGACCTCAGGGTCTTACCGACTCGCCGACCTCCCAACTCACCAAACTCAGGGCCTTACCGACTCGCCGACCTCAGGGCGTTACCAACTCGTCGACCTCCCGACTCGACAGAATTAAAATCCTGAGCGACCTTCGGGCCTCCTGCTCCTCAGACCTCCCGACCACCTGACCTCTCGACCTCTCGGAACTCACGACCTCTCAGAACTCCCGAACGCACGACTTCTTGGAACTCCCGAATTCACCACCTTTCGGAACTCCCGAACTCACGACCAGTCATTACATAAACGCTGGCTACGATTGTTGGAGTTGTGGAGGGGAGTCATCAGCCAGGTACAGAGCGGATTGCCCTTGTCTCTGAGCAGCCACCAATCGGGCATAATTTGGCGGCTGGAAAAATGCTGGCTCAGTGGACTGCCACAGGATGAAGGCATTATGACTACTGCCAGGATACCAGGCATGTGCTGGGCGTGGTCGCACAGCAACTGCATATTAAGTGAGTGGTAGCCTTTGCGGTTACAGAACAATTGTAAATCCCTGTCTAGCATAAAAATAAAATGGGGAAGGAGGCTCAACCATGGCGAACAAGGGAAATTAGGGATAGTGTTAAATCCAAGGACGAGGCATATAAATTGGCCAGAAAAAGCAGCAAACTTGAGGACTGGGAGAAATTTAGAATTCAGCAGAGGAGGACAAAGGGTTTAATTAGGAGGGGGAAAATAGACTAAGCTTGCAGGGTACTAGAGTTCAGAAGAATGAGAGGGGATCTCATAGAAACGTTTAAAATTCTGATGGGTTTAGACAGGTTAGATGCAGGAAGAATGTTCACAATGTTGGGGAAGTCCACAACCAGAGGTCACAGTCTAAGGATAAGGGGTAAACCATTTCGGACCGAGATGAGGAGAAACTTCTTCACCCAGAGAGTGGTGAACCTGTGGAATTCTCTACCACAGAAAGTTGTTGAGGCCAATTCACTAAATATATTCAAAAAGGAGTTAGATGTAATCCTTGCTATTAGGGGGATCAAGGGGTATGGCGAGAAAGCAGGAATGGGGTAATGAAGTTGCATGTTCAGCCATGAACTCATTGAATGATGGTGCAGGCTCGAAGGGCCGAATGGCCTACTCCTGCACCTATTTTCTATGTTTCTATGTTTCTATGTATCTACATAAAAATTGACTGCAAAAGCTTCTATAGATATGTGAAGAGAAAAAGATTGATGAAGACAAATGTCGGTCCCTTGCAGGTGAATTCAGAATCAGGTGAATTTATAATGGGGAACAAACAAATGATGGTGAAAGTACTTTTGCACAGTGAACGTATGTGATTAGCAAATTCAGAATCAGGAAAGCATGTAAAATGCATTTAAACCAAATCGCCTTCGGGACACCCACTACACATCCCACCCTTCATTACTATCTTGAATATTTTTTTTAGAGCTAATGAAGTTAGAAGCCGTAATGAAAATTAGAAGTCTCGTTTTCCACAGAGGCCTAATGTTTCAAACAAATGTATTACAAATATCAGCAATTTTTAGAGCAACGTGGCAATCATAAGTTTTCTTCAAAGATATTTCGGACTTTATTGGTAGCAGCAAAATGAATAGTTCAGTCGATGAGATCTATATATATATTGCTGACACTTCACAGAACAGAACCTCTTCTCATCAGCCAACATGTACTAAAATGATACATGAAAAGGACAACAGTGTTTCTAAGAATGAAAAATGAAACTACCCCTACAAATATTGAAAAATTAAAAATTATAAAACACCATGGGGCCGAAATTCGGTACTGTCCCATTTGAGGGCGGTAACCGAGGCTTCCTGTACCAGGCACGGAGGTGCCACCCCAGAAGTGAAACTGGGATTACCATCCCCGAGAGGAAGTGGAACGTAATGTCGCGCGCTCCACTCTCGGGGGCGGGACCGGAGTACTAGCCGCAAGAATTTTCCAACGCGACACAGAGAAGCCACAGGAGGGCACGCTGCGAACTCTGCAATGGTGAGAAGGGGCCACTACATCACCAGTTTAGATTTATATTAATGTTTACATTTCTAGGAATATTTCCTCAGGACTGGTATGTTTTAGAAGGGGTATAGTGTGTTGTATTTTTCTATTGAATAAATTTAGTTACAATTAGCCATTCTCTTAATATAGGGGGAGAAATTTGTGTTGTTCGTACCATCCGTTAGCGCCCCCCGGACGCAAATGACCTCTCGTCTGGGGTGTGGGGCCGCTATCACCTCCTGCGAAATTCAGCAGGAGTTAACGGAAGTGCAAACTGGTAGCGCCCCGCTCTTGCCAGTCGTGCCCCGGGCTGTTGCACCGGCAATCGAGGTCTGCAGCAATCCATTTTCATCCCAGAGAAAACATTCAGCAGCGCCCCATAGGCCAGGTCACGACCCGGGTCTCACTCCGCTCGTGGCACAATTTTTTTTAAGTGGTCGACTTACCAGTCGCAGCCTTGCCTTGTCAAATTTGTGGGATCCGTGCCGCAATGTTGCAGCCTGGCACTCCACTCCCTTTAACGGGAGGAGAGGGCCCTGTGCTTCTGCAACTGTCCACGTAGCGCTGGTGTTAGATCTCTTAATTTCCAATGAAATACAAACTCCAATTGTAGTTTTAATTTCTTTATTTCTGGCAGAGAGCAACAACAAGCTTCTTGGCTTTAAGCCAGGTCTTTGTTCTTCTGAGACCACATGGTCAAAATGGCTATACTTATACCTGGATCAATTTACAGAAAAGAACTCATCTTCTTTGACCTTATTGGCTCAATTAATTGTCTTTTAACCTTTTAATTGGCTCGCTACCCAAGGGTCCTAAAATGTCAAGTTGATTGATGACTTAATGCAACATGCTGAACTGCATGTAGCAGCCTTGACTTGGGGGTCTGTGAATTTTCACAGTCTGTCTAAATGCAGCCTGTTTGAATTCTCTATCAATCCCCCCTTTGATTCTTTCACAAACTGAATCATAAAACATCAGGTATCACTGGTTAAACATTCTACAAAATAATTTCATACATGTTAATAGAGTTTCCTTCTAAAATTTGTTGATGTGTTTCGCCACATGTCCGAACTAGTAGCTTCCACACAAATTTACACCAACCCGAGTTCCATCGTGGCCACAATGGAAGTCTGGTTTTAGTAGGTTAATTAACCTTATTCCAATTTAATCCAAATCAATATCTTAATTCAACCAGTAAACAACCTTCCCTTAAGCATAACATACCCCTGTGCCACGTACAGACGGTCTGCTGGGACCTGCAAGGTGTCTCACCTGCGGGACAGCAGCTACAGCCGCCTGGTCGCAACAACATTTAATCAACATAAACAAACAATATAAAAGTAAAACAATTACAACAAATAGAATTAAACCTTCCACCAATGAAGTTCCTATTGAACCTAGCCATTCAGTGGCTCCGCTCCACAAAGTGAATGATGGGGGTTGCTTAAGTTTTTCTACCTCCTTTTGGATATGCTCCGCTAAGTGGGTAATTTCTTCGGAGCTATCTGGGATATACGTGCAACACTCAGTTCTGAGTCGGGTGCAAGTACCTCCCTTTTCAGCCAGGATGTAATCAAGGGCCAGTCTATTCTGTAGGGCTACTGTGCGGATTGCTACCATTTCTGCATTGATTTTAACTAGGGCCTCTGAGGTATCATTGGCTACCCGTTCCACAACGGATGCCATGTTAATGGATTCCCTTGCCAGTCTGGCGGTCCCATACCTGGGGATCAGAATGGCAAAGAACCTCTCTGTTTCTGTGATAGCTCTCTTAGGACGGTGTAAATGTTCCGATAGTGACTTTATATGATACATATAAGGCACAATGTAGGCTAAATAGCAGGATCCCATCCAATTCTGGGGCAGCCAAGGGTCGGTCTTGTGGCCACACACCCAATAGGTGCCATTATATGCAATGAATGTTAGCTGTTTCTTTGTCAGCAACACTCCGGGGCCTGTCCAGGCTTTTCCATCTGTTTTATTCAGAATCCCCGTTACGTCAAAAATTCCCACATCGGCCCAGTTTGGAAGGTTCCGTGGCTTGATTATATTATAATTCCGGGAGCAGTTACTATACCCCATATTTTGGCCTCCTTTGATGTTTCTAATCAGACAGACCGATTCCCCCGGTCTTCCTATTCCCGTTGTATTAGTGATAACAAAAATGGGGGCCGTTTGGAATTATTGTAGCACAGTTGGTATCCCCCTTCAAAGGTAGTCAGATTGTAACCTGCTGACTTCCATTTACGTGCCCAGTTTTCTGTATCCTGAACCGCATTGCCTGTTTTGTTTTGATTAATTATCCACTCAGCCATTTCCGAGATATTCAAGGGAACTAGCCTCAAGGGAATCCCTCCCTTTGAGTGAATAGGAATATGCGCACACACCCAACAACTAGAAATGTTACCTTGTTTGGCATAAATGTATGACATATATAAAAAGGTATTTACATGTAATTCCCTTGCTACCCTACTATTTCCCTTTGGTGCAGAGGGTCGGCTAGTAAGAAGTTGGCCTATGCCTAGAATACCTACAATCAATAATACAGTAAATTTATACATTTTTGCAAGAAGTAATTGTCCTTATTAGATTTCAGCTTCAGTTACGGGTGCTCGCTTAACGTGTGAAGCGTGGATCCAGGCTTTCTTTCCTTGGACTTTAACAGCTGCCTGGGTGGTCAATAACACTTGATAAGGTCCCTCCCACTTGGCACCCAAAGGTTCTTTATGCAACTTTTTCACATACACCCAGACTCCCGGGATGATGTCGTGTCCTCCTTCGGGTTGATTACCCCAAGCTGCCGATACCTGTCGGGAAACAGAACTAATAGCATTGGTTAAGTTCTGACAGTATGATAACAAAGTGTCACTCATTAAGTGAACATCAGCTTTCCGTAAATCGATAGCTCCTGGCAGTGACATGGGTCTTCCTGTTATAATTTCAAATGGGCTTAGACCTGTAGTTCTGTTCGGGGTTGCCGTAATGCTGCATAGCACTATTGGTAGTGTCTGGGGCCATGGTGTTCCTTCTTGGTGATATTTGGCAAGCCGTTGTTTCAAAGTTCGATTCATTGGTTCTACTTGTCCTGATGATTGTGAATGATAAGGACAGTGTAAATCCCACGTAATGTTCAGTAACCTACAGACTTCTTGGCAGACAGCACCTGTGAAGTGTGTTCCCCGATCTGAGTCAATGCTACTCGGGACTCCCCATCGGGGAATGTAATCCTTACACAAGACCTTTGCAGTGTGATTGGCTGTGGCTCTTTTAGTTGGGACAGCTTCTACCCATCTAGAGAATCTGTCGACCATGACAAGAATGTTAGTGTATCCTTGGCATGAAGGATGGGATATATAATCAACCTGCAGATGCTGGAATGGTCCGACAGGGGCAGGGGGCCTCAGTTGGGGCATTACCGTGATGGGTCCAGAATTATTTTTCTGGCAGACCACACAGCGGTTTGTTACCAGCTGGGCATGTTTTTTAAATCCCCGACCCCACCAGCTTTTCTGGAACCATGCCATCATCTGTTGTGAGGCCAAGTGTCCCCACAAGTGGATCTGTTGGGCTAAAAAAGGCATAAGCGCTTGTGGCGCGACTGGCTTGTCGGTAACTCTTTGTCTCCAGACACCATCTTCACATAGATTAATTCCTGCCTCAATCCATGTCCATTTTTCCTCTCGGGAGCACTCACCTTGCATTGTTTGAAGGTCTCGTGTCAGAGTCCTGAGTGCTTTCAATCTGCACATCTGTGTTGGTTCTTCTGGAGGAACGCCCTGTGAGGCGGCATCTTTAGCTGCCTAGTCGGCTAGGGCATTTCCCTGTGCTTCTGTGTTATTTTCCTTGGTATGCGCCTTACACTTCAGGATGGACACTTCCTGAGGTAATTGTATGGCCGCCAGTAAGTCTCGGACTTCTTTTCCATTTCGGATAGGTGTACCAGCAGCAGAGAGGAATCCTCTTTTCCGCCATAACAGACCAAAGTCATGAGCGACTCTAAAAGCATAACACGAATCTGTGTAGACATTAGCTGTCTATCCTTCTGCTATTCAACATGCTTCTGACAGGGCCTATAACTCGGCCTGATGTGCTGACGTTCCTGAGGGTAAACATCCTTTTGCCACTACCTCATATAAGGTTGTAACTGCCCATCCTGCTTTTAAATCTTGCTCATTCTGCCCCAAAGCTTCTTCTACCTTGTCGTGCAATTTTCTTCCCTGTGTTTTTGGCACCATTATGGTCAAAATTTGCACTCCGTCCCAGGGATGAAGTTGATATATATTTCTGAAGCGATCCAATTGGTCCCACGTTTTTACTCCCCCTTTCTTTGGATTGGGCAATTCCTTGGACCATTTATCAATTTTCTCTGGGTCTGCCGGATCATGAAATAAGTATTATGCATACACCCTTTTCCTCGTTTTTTTGGTTCTGCCCTCAACCGCAGTCTCTTCTGATTTGACTACAACTCGTCTTTTTTTAAACGGGGCAAAGCGCACCCCTAATTCTTCATCCTCCGACACTGTATTGTCGGAGGATTCAGAATCCGAATCTATTCCTCAGTCGTGTCTTCAGGTTTGCGCTTTAATTTATCCAAACATGGGTACCCTGGGAATTGACCAATACATTTTCCTTTTCCTATTACTGTCTCTTGAACTAATGATTTTTTCCATTCTTTAATTTCACCTTTAAGATCTTTAACTTCCGCTTCCAGCTTTTCAAGTTCAAGCTTTTTCTGTCGCAGCTGCGCACAAACTGCTTGCAATTGATCCTTTGTACTGGTCAGTTCTCAATCATGTTGGGAACGCATTATAATTTCATTCCGGTTTCGAATCTGGCCCATAACCGCTAGGGACCATCTAGTTCGCTCTTTATTTTTCGTACGGGTCGTTTTTCCCCAGACCCTTTTAATCTCGTCCAAGGACCATTGTCCTTTAGAGTTCCGTACTTTTGTTCGATCTTAATACAGGTTTTAGATAAGTTGAATTGTTGCTCCATGTATTCTTTCAACTGTTCGAGAATTAAATCTAGCGAAACTTCAGGTGGTGCTTGCCCATATTTAACAGTTGTAGGCAATTCTTTGCTCTTATCTCCTGCTGCCATAATACTGATTTCTTTACTGGGGTCTCAAGTCATAGGCTTTCTAGCCGGTCAATAGGTCGGTGATTAATTAACTAACACACCGCCGAAGTTTAGACGTCTATGGGACCTCGAGCCGTCTACCAACCGGAGGGTTCGCAAACCGGAGACTTTCGGAATCGCGTAGAAGGAGAGGCGAATTTAGACTTTTGACCGAGGACTTTTAAAAAGAGGTGTCCTTACCTCAGTATGTAGGTCCGACGTCCAAAATTCAGTTTCTTTCCTCAGCGATCATGTTCGTGATGCCAAAATTGTTAGATCTCTTAATTTCCAATGAAATACGAACTCCGATTGTGGTTTTAATTTCTTTATTTCTGGCAGAGAGCAACAACAAGCTTCTTGGCTTTAAGCCAGGTCTTTGTCCTTCTGAGACCACATGGTCAAAATGGCTGTACTTATACCTGGATCAATTTACAGAAAAGAACTCGCCTTCTTTGACCTTATTGGCTCAATTAATAGTCTTTTAACCTTTTAATTGGCTTGCTACCCAAGGGTCCTAAAATGTCAAGTTGATTGATGACTTAATGCAACATGCTGAACTGCATGTAGCAGCCTTGACTTGGGGGTCTGTGAATTTTCACAGTCTGTCTAAATGCAGCCTGTTTGAATTCTCTATCAGCTGGAAAATTCCCAGTCCCATCCCCGAGAGGAATTGGAGCGCATGACATTGCACTCCACGTCCTCTCGGGGCGGTAACCGCAATTTCACTGCCGGGGCATGTCTGCTGCGCCTGGCGCAGGAAGTCCTACCTTGCCTCGGGGGCAGTACCGAATTTCGGCCCCATAGTGGTTTAAATTTTTTCATTTTTCAATGTTTGTAGTGACACTTTATTTTTCATTTTTAGAAACACTATAGTCCCTTTCATGTATCATTTTAGTACATGTTGGCTGATGAGAAAAGGTTCTGTTCTGAGAAGTATCAGCAATATTCACATAGATCTCATTGACTGAACATTCATTTCACTGCTACCAATAAACCCCAAAATATCTTTAACGAAAATTTATGAATGCTAATGACACCAACCCAAGGAACACAAGTTAATTACGTTTATGTTTCTTGCAAGGTTTCAACACAGTTGGCTTTGTCATCATTAAATTCAGCTTACTGCAGGCAGATTTCCAATGTATGCACAAATGCATTTTCCAATTTACCATAAGTTAATGGCAAATTCCTAAAGGCCTAATTTTTGAGCAATATACATGAATACAACCTCTGCCGGTTCAAACAGAATGCTATGAGCAACAACAATCAAATGTTGGAGAAAATATAATCAAGGCATGATGATTATTTTCCTTGTGTGAGTTTGTAGAATTGATTCGTTTAACTTAACATTTAGTACATTCTCAATGTGAAATCAATGCCCCAAATTAATGTTTTGATAACCTTTGCAAAAGTCTCTCTCTCTTATTTACTGGTTCACTCTTCTATTCCTTTTTTGGTTCTTTCTGTCTTTACTTTTCTAGTTTGGCCCCTCCGCTATGCACCTCTCTCCTCTTCACATCGCTCTATAGTTCAAGCAGGTACGCCAGATTCCCTGGGAGTTGTCATGATGCTTTCATATTGCGGCAATCCAACATTCCAGTTCCATTTCATTCCAAAAAGCAGATTTAAGGGCTGGCTCATAGGAGACTTGGCTCATGACACCGGTGAGGAACCCCACCACTGATGCATAGGAGTGCTACAACCAGAGCCACAGGTGTGTCACAGAGCAATCCATTGGAATATTAAAGATGCGCTTCAGGTTCTTAGATAGGTCTGGAGGCTCTCTTCAGTACTCGCCAGCAAGCGTGTCCAGAATGATAGTGATGTGCTGCATCCTGCAAAATAATGCACAGCAGAGAGGATTGCAGGTGAAGGAGGATGAGGGGGCTCATCACTCATTTTCAGAAGAACAGATCATAGGGGAGGAGGAGGACGAAGCTGGGGCATCCATCACCAGACCAGCCGATTACATTGCTGCCCGGCATGCCAGGGATGAAACTACCAGATTGTCGTAAAAACCCATATAGTTCACCAATTTGGTTCCCTTTTAGGGAAGGAAATCTGCCATCCTAACCTGGTCTGGCCTATATGTGACTCCAGACCCACAGCAATGTGATTGACTCTTAACTGAAGTGGCCAAGCAAGCCACTCAGTTGTACAAAATGCTATGAAAAATAATAATAAGAATAAAACTGGATGGATCACCCGGCATCAAACTAGGTACCGGCTTCGGACACAACAAAAGCACACACAGGCCAGTCGACCCTGCAAAGTCCTCCTCACGAACATCTGGGGACCTGTGCCAAAATTGGGAGAGCTGACCCACAGACTGGTCAAGTAACATTCTGAAATAGTCATACTCACAGAATCATAAGTTCAGCAAACGTCCCAAATTCCTCCTGCACCATCCCTGGTATGTCCTGTCCCAAGGGCAGGACAGACCCACCCAAAGATGCGGCACAGTGGGATACAGTTGGGAGGGAATAGGAGTCCTCAATATAGACTCTGGACCCCATGAAGTCTCTTGGCTTCAGGTTAAGCATGGGCAAGGAAACCTCCTACTGTTTAACACCTACCGCCCTCCCTCAGTTGATAAATCAGTACTCCTCCATGTTGTACACCATTTGGAAGAAGTACTGAGGGTAGCAAGGCCATAGAATGTACTCTGAGCTAGGGATTTCAATGTCCATTATGAAGAGTGGCTCGGTAGTACCACTACTGACTGAGCTGGATGATTCCAGCCAAACAACGGAGAGACTAGAGAGGTCCTTTATTTGCAGAACAGTTAAAAATCCAAGGTAAATTACAAGCACATTTGGCTGAATTGCCAGAGTCCAGATGGCCGCGCCTATTGGAATAATAGGTGTGTTTCAATGCGACCATGAGACTTTCAGAGTGTATGTCGAGCAGCTAGAAATGTTTTTCACTGCAAATAGTATCAGCGAAGACCCCAATAATGAAAACCATAACCGGGTGGTGTTAGAAAGAAAACGGGCTATTTTCTGAACTGAAGCAGGCCCCGAGGTGTATGAAACCCTGAAAAATGTGCTTGTTCCCGTCAAGTCAAAGGACACCCCACTGATGGAGATAAGCCCCTGGAAATTGCTGAACGTTATCGTTTTGGAACACGAATCTTCCCTTGATGGGGCTTGTTAAGCCAATTAAAAGGAAGCCGATCTCATGACGACATTTGATGACGCGCCAGCAGTCGGTTTTCTTGAAGGGACCATGCCCACAATTATTTTGAGAGTTCTTCTGTCACTGTTCTGCAGCATTGAAGTGCTACAAACACTGACGAGCACTGCACAGAGGTGCACGGCTGCACCCAGGCTCTCACATGACTCTCTCCAGATGCTTATGGAGGGAGTCACGGCACGTACGAAGGTTCTCTTCCTTTCCATGGGTGGAAGAGACCTCCGCAGGACACCAACGCAGCCTGGTTGTACATTGCACAGGTGGGCAAATGCAGGGATGTTGTCAGGAGGACTAGGCTGCAGTGGCTCTCAGTAGATCATGAAACATTACTGCAAAGCCACACTCAACCTCATCCTGCTGTGCCACTCATCACATCCCCATCATTCTGCCTTATTACTCTACCCTTGCACATCCTTTCTCACACCAACTTACCTTGCACCTCCACCCATTCCTCTCTTTCTATCTACATATTCAGTTTCCCATTTCACTAGCTACGCCTCATACTCGCCCACATCCTTGTCCAATCATACCAATTAACAACAAACAAAGGTAGGCACTTGGGTCCTTTACCCAATGTTCATGTATAGTTAATGTTGATGCATTGTCAAACATTGAAATCTTTATTTTCAGCACTTTGCATTCTTGGACAGATTAGTGGGCACCTTTGGAAGTGGATGTGGTGTATTTGGACTTTGACAAGGTCCCACACAAGAGATTGGTGTGCAAAATTAAAGCACATGGTATTGGGGGTAATGTACTGACGTGGATAGAGAACTGGTTGGCAGACAGGAAGCAGAGAGTCGGGATAAACGGGTCCTTTTTAGAATGGCAGGCAGTGACTAGTGGGGTGCCGCAGGTTTCGGTATTGGGACCCCAGCTATTTACAATATACATTAATGATTTAGATGAAGAAATTGAGTGTAATATCTCCAAGTTTGCAGATGACACTAAGCTGGGTGGTGGTGTGAGCTGTGAGGAGGACGCTAAAAGGCTGCAGGGTGACTTGGACAGGTTAGGTGAGTGGGCAAATGCATGGCAGATGCAGTATAATGTGGATAAATGTGAGGTTATCCACTTTGGGGGCAAAAACACAAAGGCAGAATATTATCTGAAAGGCGGCAAATTATGAAAAGGGGAGGTGCAACGAGACCTGGACGTCATGGTACATCAGTCATTGAAAGTTGGCATGCAGGTACAGCAGGCGGTGAAGAAGGCAAATGGTATGTTGGCCTTCATAGCTAGGGGATATGAGTATAAGAGCAGGGAGGTCTTACTGCAGTTGTACAGGGCCTTGGTGAGGCCTCACCTGGAATATTGTGTTCAGTTTTGGTCTCCTAATCAGAGGAAGGACGTTCTTGCTATTGAGGGAGTGCAACGAAGGTTCACCAGACTGATTCCCGGGATGGCTTGACTGACATATGAGGAGAGACTGGATCGACTGGGCCTGTATTCACTGGAGTTTAGAAGGATGAGAGGGGATCTCATAAAACCATATACAATTCTGAAGGGGCTGGACAGGTTAGATGCAGGAAGAATGTTCCCAATGTTGGGGAAGTCCAAAACCAGAGGACACAGTCTAAGGATAAGGGGTAAGCCATTTAGGACTGAGATGAGGCGAAACTTCTTCACTCAGAGAGTTGTTAATCTGTGGAATTCCCTACCACAGAGAGTTGTTGATGCCAGTTCATTGGATATATTCAAGAGGGAGTTAGATATGGCCCTTACTATTAAAGGGATCAAGGGGTATGGAGAGAAAGCACAAAAGGGGTACTGAGGTGAATGATCAGCCATGTTCTTGTTGAATGATGGTGCAGGCTTGAAGGGCCGAATGGCCTACTCCTGCACCTATTTTCTATGTTTCTATGTTTCTATGTTTAGTGAGTTATAGTGAATGGTGAGACATAAGATTATCCCTACAATGGTGATGAGTGTGAAAGGAATGGGTTGGACATTGCAGGGATGCTTTATGGAGCTGGTGTGGGATGGTGCTAACCTGGCGCATCATGTGGCAGTCAGTGTGTACAGCATCAAGTGAAGTAAATATGGCCATGGTGAGGCCATCACTGGCCTCCCGGGCAGCAATGTGGTCGGATGCTGATGCCCTGTGTCCTGTGCAGCATCAGGTGATTGCAGAGAAATTTGCTGGTGTGTTTAGTGAAGTTGATGTTGGGGCTGATTGTGATGGGATTCTAAGGACTAAAGTGAGATTTTTTCAAGTGCTGGAATAGATGGCAGGTGAGGTTGAGATGACAGAAACGCCCTGTAAATGGTGGGAAATGTTACTGCAAGAAGGTGACAGTGAATAGAGAGTTCACTGCAAACACTTCCATAGAAACATAGAAAATAGAAACATGGAAAATAGGTGCAGGAGTAGGCCATTCGGCCCTTCGAGCCTGCATCGCCATTCAATGAGTTCATGGCTGAACATGCAACTTCAGTACCCCATTCCTGCTTTCTCGCCATACCCCTTGATCCCTCTAGTAGTAAGGACTACATCTAACTCCTTTTTGAATATATTTCGTGAATTGGCCTCAACAACTTTCCGTGGTAGAGAATTCCACAGGTTCACCACTCTCTGGGTGAAAGTGTATACAGCTCAAAAGTTTCTTCAAAATCCTGAAGGCTTCAGCTTCTGACATTGGAAAGTGAACAGTTGTGAATTGGTGGCTTTTGTACCACTTCTGCAGCTGTCAACTAGTCAAAGCAATAAAGAGTCACGAGAACCCGACTCCACTTACCTGGCATGAAACCCAAGATACGGCTAACCCACCAAAAGGTTGGTAAAGTTGTGATTGCCTGCTTTAACCATCTTAACTATCATTTCAGTACCTTTTAATTATGTAAATTACCTGTCCTGCAGCTTGATGTCGGGTTTGTGATCTGAACGCAGACCTGACAGCTGAGAAACTCACACAGAGGCTGCTTCAGAATGGAATCCCGACACGCTGTCAATCAGGGCCATTTTGACAGTAGGCCTGCCTCCAAACCCGCCTTCACAGGGCTGGGAAGATTTCGGCCTTTGTGTGCAGAAGTGTTTCTTAATTTCACTCCCGAAAGGTCTGGATTTAATTTTTAGACTATCCCTCTAGTCCTAGACTCCCCAACCAGCAGAAATAGTCTCTCTCTATTTACCTTATCTGTTCCCCTTAATATCATGAAATCTTTGATCAGATTACCCCTTAATCTTCTAAATTCGAGGGGATACAACCCTAATTTGTGTAATCTCTCCTCATAACTTAACCCTTGGAGTCCAGGTATCATTCTGGTAAACCTAGGCTGCACTCCCACCAAGGCCAATATATCCTTCCTGAACGTTCCCAGTCTCTACATCTCCAACTGAAAGTGACGCTGATGTGCCACTTATCTCCAGGACCTCTTTCTCTGAATCTGTTAGCTGGACTATTTGTGTTGGCCCATCTCCAGTCCTTTCCCCCTCCCTTGCATTTTGTGCTCTTTTCTCTTACAAGGTGCGAAAAAACAGACCTGTGCATGAGTAAAGGTCAGGATTTCACCCGATGGCTGCAGTGCATTTGGCGAGGGTGACTATGAGATAAACCCATCACATTGGGGTGAGTGGCTGGGTGAGTGGATGGATAAATGGAGAGGTGATGAAGTGCATAGGAAGTGAAGGCTGCTGCTGAAAGTTGAGTGGGTGTGAGGAGTAAAATAATGGCGTACGCTTAGCAAGACAGAATGAAAGCCAGTGGGGGCTTAAACAACAGAATGTAGGTGAATCAGCAAATGTACTCACTTTTCCTGCCCTGGTTAGGTAATTAAATCGCTTTCCACATTGCATCCAAGACCTGAGGACATCGTTCCTGCTGCTCACCTCCTTAGCCATCTCCAACTGCATCTTCTTGGTGAGAGCTGCAGGTTTCTTTCGCCCATTGCTCCTCACTGCACTGCACCCAATAGTAATTGCAGTGATGTAGCATTGAATCTGGGTGCTGTCCTTGCCACCATCCATCGTGAACACCTCTAATTTCCATTTGCACACTACCCCTTTAAATACAATGGAAATCACGTTGTGCGGGTGCACATCATGCCCACTGCACAACGTGAAGATGCAAAATTCGGAAGTCAAAATTAATTGCTTTAGTTGAATTGCGAATGCAGAGTCTAACCTGCTGAGTTAACTTCCGGGTTTCGCCCACGCAATTCCAATCCCTGCTCGGAAGCCATCTTCAGATTACTATCGGGGTTCATATGGCAGGAGTCAATTGGGTGTCTGTGAGAATGTAGAGAAGGGGCAAGGATGCACCAGAGCACTAAAACACAGGAAACCTCAATTATTTTGTAGATTGTAGTTATAAAAAGCTTTGGTACATTGTTTTTTTGTTATGTTATGATTTTGAATATTCTTTTCACTTTCTGTTTGAAGCATTTGTTAAAAGTTAATGGTATGTTTCAGTAATCTGCAATGTACAGGGTGTAATACTCCGATTGCAAGGAATTTAATAAGAGTTCTCATTGAAACGTTTCCATTTTGATATTTGTTCAGCTCCTCGAGCAATTTTTTACGAGTGAACTTTTTTTTAACAAAATGGTATTTTGTGACCTTTATTAAAGTGATTTGGGACAGTAAAATTAGAATCTCAAACAGCTTGGGCATTTTTATTTTGGAGCATCAGGTTATAATGGCTTTAGGGGGGATAGAATTGGTAAGAAAAGAGGCCTGGTGGACGATTGGGAAACCCCCACAAAAATTCTACCCTTACTGTGCCATACTTTTAAACAACCTACTTGCTCCACTTCATTATCTTGGCACAAGTCAAGTCGTACCCTCTTCCTGGTTGGAATAGTAAAATATTGAATGAGGAAATAATCCCGAACAAATTTCAAAAATAAATCTTCCTTTCCTTATCACAAACATTTTCCTTATCCCAGTTTAGTTGTGGATGAATAAAATCTACTACAATGCTAATTCTATTGTTAATGCACACAACTCTTATTTGCCAACTTTCATCTTCAATTTCCTTATCGTTATTTGATGGTTACAATATGCGCCTAGTAATGCAATCGATCCCTTGTCATTACTTAGCTCAAACCAAAGGGATTTTGTGTGGAATACTTCTGTACTTAAATTCTAGTGTCTTATTATTTTCTCTGATTAACATTGAGACACCTCCTCCCACCCTTCCTTATCTATCTCTCTTGAAAATTTTATATTCAGAATATAACCTTGCCAATCCTGTCTAAATCGCAGCCACATTTCTTTGTGCGAATATATATTGGGATGAAAATTCCGGCCTCGCCGGGTCCATACAAAGTGCGCACGGATCCAGCGGGGCCTCGCAAAAGCCGATTTTCGAGCGAGATGCGCATGCGCCGAAAACCGGCTTTTCCGATTGAGGCTGCTTATTCCTGCCCCACAACTTATTCCAATGCCCTATGAAATCCATACTCTTCTTATACAACATCTCGAGCCATGTTTTTACCTTCAAAATCTAGCTGTTATTGTATTGGCTATCATATGGCACTTAGATTTCTAACTTTGCAAGTCTGCTTCTTAATCTACCTCCAAACCCCTGGAAGGTTTTTTGCAGGATTAGTCCAAATAAATGTTTTATAAATATATTAAGAACAAGAAGATAATTAAAGAAAGCATAGGGCCTATTAGAGACCATGAGGGTAATCTGGGTGTGGAGGCGGAAGATGTGGGTATGATTCTTACTGAATACTTTGCGTCTGTTTTCACAAAAGAGAGGGACAATGCAGATACTGCTATCGAGGAGGAGGAGTGTGAGATATTAAATGAAATAAACATAGTGAGAGAGGAGGAATTGAGGGGTTTAGCAGCTTTGTAAGTGGATGTCTCCAGGCCTAGGTGAAATGCATCCCAGGCTGTTAAGCGAAGCAAAAGAAGAAATAGCAGAGGCGTAAACCATCATTTTCCAATCCTCTCTGGCTTCAGGTGTGGTGCCAGAGAACTGGAGGACTGCTAATGTGGTACCTTTGTTGAAGAAGGGAGAAAGGGATAGATTGAGTAATTAAAGTCCAGTCAGCCTAACCTCAGTGGTGGGAAAATTATTGGAAAAAAATCCTGAAGGACAGGATAAATCTACATTTAGAAAGACACGGATTAATCAGGAACAGTCAGCATGGATTTGTTAAGGGAAGGTCGTGTTCAACTAACTTCATTGAATTTTTCAAGGAGGTAACCAGGATGGTCGATGAGGGCAGTGCCTATGATGTAGTGTATATGGATTTTAGCAAAGCTTTTGATAAGGTCCCACATGGCAGACTGGTCACAAAGGTAAAAGCCCATGGGATCCAGGGCAAGGTGGCAAGCTGGTTCCAAAATTGGCTCAAAGGCAGGAAGCAAAGGTGTAATGTCTGTAAGCTTGTAATGTTGTAACTCCACACTATGGTTGTGGACATGTTGTGTTACAGCAACTAAAGGTGACCAGAAACATCCGGAACTTCTAGGATGCTGTCTGCCACTATAGAAAGCTATGTGTGTTGTGCTCTGTGAATATTTCACATTTGGCAACGAGATGGGATTTTTCGGATGATATAAAGCTCAAATTTTGTTGGTGAAGGATTCAGCCAGCCGACAGAGAGACTTTGGAAGCTTCTCTGTCCTTGGAAATAGCTACAAAATCCAAGGTAAAAAAAAAACGAGCACACTGTCTGCACTGCAGAGACAAAGTGGCGGCACCCACAGCAGTAATGGAACATTAGGTGAATATAAACGCAACCAGGAAAGGTTTAAAGTGTATGTGGACCGGAGAGAAATGTATTTCACTGCAAATAATATAATCGAAGTTCCAGAGAATGCTGATCAGAACCGGGCTGTGTTGGAACGTAAGGGAGCAATTTTCTTATCTGAAGTGGGTCCGGAATTGGATGAAACGCTGATAAATCTGCCTTTGCCTGATGAGCCAAAAGATACAATGCTTAAAGAGATTTTAAGGAAGCTGGATCAGGACTACAACCCCAAACCATTAGAAATTGCTGAAAGCTATCATTTCGGTATACGAAATCAAAAGACTGATGGAAATATCAGTGAGTACATTGTAGCATTAAAAAAGCTATCGATTCACTGTAATTTCGGAAACTTTCAAAACCGAGCATTGCGAGACCGTTTTGTTTGTGGGATAAAAAATGTTGCGATCTGAAGAAAGTTATTGATAACGCCTGACTTGACTTTAGAGATTGCTTGTCAGACAACGAGGTCGATGGGCATGGGCGATCAATATTCCCGAGAATTTCATAATAATTACCGTCATGTAGATTCAAAGTAAAAGGCGGTGGGGGCCCAAAGTCTCAGAAACTGGAAATTCTAACAGAGCATCAAATTCGTGCTATATGTGCCTGGGACAACACATTGCTCAAAGTTGTCCATATGTGAAGGCAGAGTGTTTCTTCTGCAGAAAGAAGGGGCATCTTGTGAAGGCATGCCGACTGAAGGGTAAACCAGCTTTCAAAGCTATGAGCCCAGTTTTCAAAGCTATGAGTAGAAATCCCCAGAGACTAAATAGCATGGAAGAACAACAACAGGACGAGGAGATGTTAGAGTTACACATCATCAGGAGCACGGGGTTAACAGACAGTGATTCGAAAAGTATCAAAATCCACATAGATGTTGCGAGATTCAAGATACCAATGCAATTTGACACTGGTGCATTCGTGAGTGTAGTACCGGAGTCACTGTACCTCGACAGATTGCGTGATTTTCCATTGGAGAAATCCAAGATGGAGCTGCGAGGCTACTCGGGAGAGAACATTCCTGTGGTAGGTCATATCACTGTACCGGTGAAATACAAGGATCAATTTTAGAACTTGCCTCTAATAGTAGTGAAAGGAGACAAACCTGCCTTACTAAGAAGAAATTGGTTGAGATCACTGAAGCTGGATTGGAGTGAGATTTTCCGTGTTGAAATGAGATTTGCATCAACGGATGATGTTATCAAGAGTTATCCGAAGGTGTTCTGTGAAATGGGCAGTCCGATCCAAGGCTTCAAGGTAAGTGTCAGGGAACAGAAGGACGCTAGATCAGTTTACTGCAAGCCACATTCCATACCATATGCACTCAAGAAGAAAGTTAAGCAAGAACTAAAAAGACTAGAGACAGAACATTATTTGTAAGATAGATCGATGTAATTGGGCTACAGCCATTGTTGTTGTACCTAAGTCCAGTAGTAAGCTAAGATTGTGTGGTGATTATAAAGTAACCATAAACCAGGTTCTAGAGGGTAATGTCCCCAATACATTGCTGAATATAGAAGATTTGTTCACAACACTGACAGGTGGTCAGATCTTCTCAAAACTGGATTTTACAAATGCCTACTTACAGCATGAACTAGATGAGGAGTCCAGGTCATGTTTGACTATAAATACTCATCTAGGCCTATATCAATTTAATAGGCTACCTTTGGAGTGTCTTCCACCCCAGCCATATTCCAAGGGGTGAGGAACCAGATTTTGCAAGGTATTGAAGGGGAAGTATGTTATTTAGATGACATACTAATTTCAGCACCAAATAGGCAAGTTCATAACAACATATTGAATGAAGTCCTCAAATGGCTAGAGAAGCACAGAATACGAGTGTCTGCTTGTAAGTGTGAGTTATTTCAAAACTCAGTGGAGTACTTAGGGTACAGAGTAGACAAAGATGGTTTACATCCAACCATGGGAAAGCTGGATGCAATTTGAAATGCACCCACTCCCAGGAATGTCACTGAACTTCGTTCATTCTTGGGTCTTTTGAACAATTATGGGAAGTTCCTACCAGATTTGGTTACAGTATTACATCCACTAAATGAACTTTTGAAAAAACAGGTCCATTGGAAGTGGTCAAAAGAATGCGATACAGCATTCAAGGAGTGTAAAAGCGAATTGGTAGAGAGCACCATGTTAGTTCACTATGATATATCTAAGGAGATTAAGCTTGCATGTGATGCCTCTCTGTATGGAGTTGGGGGCAGCGATCTCTCATGTATTATGTGGTGGGGAGGCAAGACCAATTGCTTTTGTTTCACGTACTCTCAGTGCCAGTTAGAGTAATTATACGCAAATCGAAAGGGAAGCTTTGGCATTAATTTTTGTGGTCAAGAAGTTCCACAAATACTTGTATGGTCATAAGTTTACCATCATTATGGACCATAAGCCCCGAACAGCAATCCTCCATCCAAAGTCCCCAGTTCCAACATTAGTTGCAGCCCGAATGCAGAGATGGGCTTTGATTTTGTCAACATATACATATGATATTGAATGCAGACGATCAGCTGATCACAGTAATGCTGATGCTATGTCTAGATTGCCTTCCCCATCACAAGTTACACCCGATAGGGAAGATGTGTTCTATTTTTCATACATTAATAAACTGCCAATCACAGCTGAAGAGATTGGGAGAGCAATCAAACATGACCCAGTGATGTCAAAGGTGTATGATTATATTGCAAGTGGATGGCCAAACTAGGTAACAGACAATGATATTCATCCATTCTTCATTATTCGTAGGAATGAATTATCAGTCGATAAAGATTGTATCATGTGGGGTGCAAGAGTGGTTATGCCAAATAAATTCAGGTCCAAATTATTAGGAGACTTCCATGACCAGCGCCTGTGAATGTGTTTGACCAAAAGTTTAGCATGCAGTTATTTATGGTGGCCAGGTCTTGATAAAGATATAGAGTACATCGTGAGTCAGTGTACAATATGTCAATCGGTCAGCAAGCAACCACCAGCAGTACCATTACAGCCATGGAAATGGCCTCCTAGGCTGTGGCAAAGGCTACATATTGATTTTGCTGAGCTAGAAAGACAACAATTGTTCATTGTGATTGATAGCCATTAGAAGTGGGTAGAGATGCTTCCAATGTGGAAAATAACAACAAGTAAAACATTAGACATTTTGCGAACTTTATTTTCTTCATTTGTCCTCCCAGAAGAAATTGTTTCATACAATGTACCACAATTCCATTCAGAAGAATTTGCACAGTTCACGAGCAAAAATGTTGTGAATCATACCAAGGTTCCACCATATCACCCTGCTTCGAATGGTGCAGCAGAGCACACTGTACAAATTGTAAAAAGTGCCCTCATAAAACAAATGTTAGATCCAAATCCAAAGAACCGACAGTTGTCATTGGATCACAAATTGGCTAATTTTTTGATTATGTATCGTAATACCCCTCATACAACTACTGGTAGAACACCAGCAGAATTGTTTCTCAAACGACAGCTACGAACCAAATTCTCGTTGTTAAAACCAAATTTGGCACAGTCCGTAGAAGAGACACAATTAAGACAGAAAGAGAATCATAATAAAGGTAGAGTAAAAGAGAGAAATGTGAAATTAAATCAGAAGATGAGAGTGAAGAGCCATCATCATAAATGGGTAAAGTGGTTACCAGGAAGAGTGGTGAAGATCTGTGGTCCTCGCACATATTTGGTAAAGATGTTTGATAATGGACAGGTTAGGTTTGTTCATATTGATCATATTTTATCTACAGACATGGAAGGGGTTGAAGGTGGGAATGATTCAATTATTTCTGACTCATCAGAGAATTTTGATACATTAGTGGCAAATCTTACATCTTGTGTACTGGAAACAAATCCAAGAGAAAATCAGAATTTAAGTCTGAGTCCGAGTCAGGAAAACAAATAGCCTGAAGTTAGAGAGAGTTCAAATGAAAATCAAGGGCATCCCTTGGAGGAAACCTTTCCTCAGGATCAGCCTTGAATGAGTTTAAATTCGACACCATGTTTGGAAGGTCCTGCTCAAGAGCGAAGATATCCTCTTCGAAACAGAAAACAAGTGGTTAAGTCAAATTTGTAAATATAGCAAAATAAGCCCATATCCTTTGTTATGTATAAACATGCAAGTTATGTATGATGTTTGTTATAATATCTTCTTCATTAAGGAGGGAGAACTGTAATGTCTGTAAGCTTGTAATGTTGTAACTCCACACTGTGGATGTGGACGTATTGAGTTACTGCAACTAAAGGTGAATAAATGAGTCAGCTGACCAGAAGCTTCCAGAACCTCTGAGATGCTGTCTGCCATTATAGAAAGCTGTGTGTGCTGTGCTCTGTGAATATATCACAAAAGGGTAATGGTTGATGGGTGTTTTTGTGACTGGAAGGATGATCCAGTAGGATTCTGCAGGGCTCTGTACTAGGCTCTTGCTTTTTGTGGTATATATCAATCTAGACTTGAATATAGGTGGTATGATTAAGTAGTTTGCAGATGATACTAAACTCAGTTGCATGGTTGATAATGAAGAAGAAAGCTGCGGACTGCAGGAAGAAATCAATCAACTGGTCAGGTGGGCAGACCAGTGGCAAATGGAATTTAATCCGGAGAAGTGTAAAGTATTGCATTTGGGGAGGAAAGGGAATACACATTAAATGGTAGGATACTGAGAAGTGTAGAGGAACAAAGGGATCTTGGAGTACACGCCTACAGATCCCTGAAGGTAGCAGGCCAGGTCGATAAGGTGGTTAAGAAGGTATATGGAATGTTTGCCTTTATTAACTGAGGCATAGAATATAAGAGCATGGGGGTTATGCTTGAACTATATAAAACGCTGGTTAGGCCACAGTTGGAGTACTGCTTGCAGTTCTGGTCATCATCATTATAGGCAGTTCCTCGGAGTTGAGGATGACTTGCTTCCACACTAAAAATTAATACTCAGGTGTCTGATTAACTCATTTTAAATGGTGGAAGATGTCTGTGCGTGAATTCTTTTAACATGGGGTGGCCGTTGCACACCAGCCACCACAGTTCTGGTCACCGCATTACAGAAAGGACATGATTGCATTGGAGAGGGTACAGAGGAGATTTACGAGGATGTTGCTGGGAGTGGAGAATCTTAGCTATGAGGACAGATTGGATAGGCTGGGCTTGTTTTCCTTGGAACAGAGGAGGTTGAGAGGAGACCTCATTGAATTATGAGGGGCCAAGATATAGTGGATAGAAAGGGCCTATTTATCTTAGCAGAGGAATCAACAACCAGGGGGCATAAATTTAAAGTAATTGGTCGAAGGTTTAGAGCGGGTTTTGAGGCGAAATTTCTTCATGCAGAAGGTTGTGGAGATCTGGAACTCACTGCCTGAAAGAAAGGTCGAGGCAGAAACCCTCACCACATTTAAAAAGTACTTGGATGTGCACTTGAAGTGCTGTAACCTACAGGGTTGCAGACCTAGGTGCCCATTCCACTAGCCTCCAGGTGCCCATTCCACTAGCTCCCAGGTGCCCATTCCACTAGCCCACTGGTGCCTATTCCACTAGCCCACAGGTGCCACTCCATGAACCCCCAGATGCCCATTCCACTAGCCACAGATGCCCATTCTACTAGCCCACTGGTGCCCATTCCATTAGCCCCTAGGTGCCCATTCCACTAGCCACAGGTGCCCATTATACTAGCCCACTGGTGTCGATTCCATTAGCCCCCAGGTGCCCATTCCATGAGTCCCCAGGTGCCCATTCCACTAGCCCACTGATGCCCATTCTACTAGCCCACTGGTGCCTATTCCATTAGCCCCCAGGTGCCCATTCCATGAGTCCGCAGGTGCCCATTCTACTAGCCCACTGGTGTCCATTCCATTAGCCCCCAGGTGGCCATTCCATGATCTCCCAGGTGCCCATTCCATTAGCCCCCAGGTGCCTATTCCACTAGCCCACTGGTGCCCATTTCATTCGCCCTCAGGTGCTCATTCCATGAGCCCCCAGGTGCCCATTCCACTAGCCACAGATGCCCATTCTACTAGCCCACTGGTGCCCATTCCATTAGCCCACTGGTGCCCATTCTACTAGCCCACTGGTGCCCATTCCATTAGCCCCCCGGATGCCCATTCCATGAGTTCCCAGGTGCCCATTCCACTAGCCCACAGGTGCCCATTATACTAGCCCAGTGGTGCCCATTCCACTGGTGCCCATTCCACTAGCACCCAGGTGCCACTGCCCCACCCCCAGCCCCAACTATAAAAATGTCAATAATAAATAATGGAATTAATAAATTGCAAAAGTTGCATGGTTTTCTGTTAGCTGCATTGTATTTGCTCAGTGCAGAGTGAATGTTTTGCATTCAGAAATAAATTTGCTCTACTGTTGGTTAAAATCATTAGGAAGCATCATTATTACTTTTTATTTTTTCTTTCACAATGATCAGGTTTGAGGATTTTAATTTGGTTCCTCCATCTGCCGGTGCAGGTGTGGTTCCAGTGCACTGCAGCAACTTGAGTAGGCTACAGCAGTCGGGATAATGTGTCTTAAATCAGTTTAACTACCAATGATTGAACTTGCATGTAGTAAAATTGAAATACAATCTAAATGCTTTTGTTGATTAAATGACTGCAGCAGTGACCATTTTGTGTTCCAGGGCACTTACTCTCATTAAATTAAATATTGAACAAGCAAAAATATGAATAGCAGTAGATGAGTCATCATACATGTCATTTCCTGGTGACCATAGCAACCATATGCAGAAGTGATAAGGTGCTGCAAGAGATGATTAACCCTATCTTTAATTCACGTATTTTACATCGACAATACGAAGCAGAATGCAGTTTGCACTGCTGAGAGCCTTTTGCAAAATTGTTTTCACCAATGTAAAATAAACGATTTCTGTTGAAAACTTTAAAAAAATCTATAATTAAATCATGCATTGGCAATACACGATTACAAGTAATGAAATAAAAACAGAACACCTGCAATTTTCACAGGGGTTGTCCCCAAAGTTTGGTAGAAGAGCAGTGGAACCCCCAGAGCTACAGGCAGGGGAGAGGGGGCTAAGGAGATGGTTGATAGTGGAGAAGAGAAACAGGGTTAATCTTTGCTCTCCAGTATGATCCTGGATTATTGGACTGTCTTGGCAAATGGGAATGAGGGTCAAAAACACTTCATGCAATCCAGCCAGATCTGGTGTTGGATGGCTAATCCAGCACAAAAGCAAGATACCACGGATGCTGGAATCTGAAATAAAAATAGAAAATGCTGGAAATACTCAGCAGGTCAGGCAGCATCTGTGGCGAGAGAAACAATGATGATGTTTCCTAATGATTTTAACCAACAGTAAAGCAAATTTATTTCAGAATTGGAAAAAGTTAGAGGTGTAACAGGTTTTTAAGCAAGTGTTGGGGCAGGAAAAACGGGTGAGGGACAGGGACACTAGTATGAGACCTAGCTTTCTCACCCTCAAACTGAATTTGAAATTCTACCATTTTATGATTACTCTTCCCAAGAGGAACCTTCACTATAAGATCATTAATTAATCCAGACTCGTTACACGTTACCAGATCTGTCATGTTTGTAACTACAATGTAACACCACTGTATTACTGTATACACTCAACTTAGATGCACACCTTGAGATGGAGCTCACACTACCGCCAGCAAACATACAACAAGAGCAATCAGAAGAATGCACAGTCCCTGAGGTTAGCCCGGACAGACCGGAATCACCACAGGTGACAGACACTCACGTCAGTGTCCAACAACCAGAGCCCCAACTGCAGCACTCCATGAGGGAGCGTAGACCACCCGAAAGACTAAACCCAGTAAGTCTTTGGGGGGAGGAAGGTGATGTCATGTTTGTAACTACAATGTAACACCACTGTATTACTGTATACACTCAACTTAGATGCACACCTTGACCACAGGGGGTGAACTTGTGGGAGACACTCCTTACCTGATCACACAGGTATATAAAGGGAGGTCCCATGCAGGGTCATCACTTCTGGAGTCCTGTAATAAAGAGTTAAGGTCACAGATTGACCTTGTCCCTGGAAGGTGCCTCGTGTGGTTTCATGCTCGAGAGTAAGGACTTTACATTGACGATGAGAAACAGGAATTCACGACCCAGGAGAATAACCACCGGTAGCACAGAGGAACGGTACTGTGTTGGGGAAGACTGGGACGATTTTGTCGAGAGGCTTCAGCAAAGCTTCGTTACTAAAGACTGGCTGGGGGATGCAGCGGCCGACAAGCGACGGGCTCATCTCCTGACCAGCTGTGGGCCAAAGACTTATGCGCTCATGAAGGACTTACTGGCACCTGAAAAGCCGTCGGACAAAACCTTTGAAGAGCTTAGCAAACTAATCGGGGAGCACCTTAAACCGGCGAGCAGCATACACATGGCTCGACACAGATTCTACACCCACCGACGTCGTGAAGGACAGAGCATACCGGACTTTGTAGCGGACCTCCGGCATTTGGCCAGCCTCTGTAAGTTCACAGACGCCTGCAGGGGGGAGATGCTGAGGGCCTTCTTTATCGAGGGTATCAGTCATGTGGGAATTTTTCGCAAGTTAATTGAGACCAAGGACTTGACCTTGGAAGCGGCAGCGTTGTTAGCTCAAACTTTCATGGCCGGGGAGGAAGAGACAAAAATGATATAGGCACGCAATTCTGCCTCTAACGCGGCAATGGATCAGGGAGTCAACATCATCAAGGCTACTCAGAGCCCTGCAGGCAGGCAGGAGCAGTCCAACATTTACCAAGCAGCAATAGACCCCAGAGCAGGACCTCAACAGAGACAATGGCAGGCTGAATGGACGTTCACGCCATCACAGTGGACAATGCTGCCCGGGATGGGGCCATTGACACCCACTAATAGGGTACTAAAGAGCAGTCAAAGGGACAGTCAGCGCGTAATTCCTGGCTATAGTCTCTTTGTCCCCAACAATAGAAACTTTAACTCATGCTGGAGGTGTGGGGGAAAAGACTCAGCCAGATCTTGCAGATTCCAACAGTTTGTCTGCAGAAACTGCAATCTCAGTGGCCATTTAGCTCGAATGTGCAGAAAACCTGCAACCAGACTAATATATGAGGCAGATGGACCAGAAGAAGGTTCTGTGAGGCAGGGTGACTTTTGGGGCAAATCGATGGACGCCGAGATTCAGCGGGTCCATGCGGTGAATATTCACAGTTCATACACCAAAACGCCACCAATGCTGATGAGAGTTTTGTTGAATGGTATCCCAGTATGCATGGAGCTGGACACTGGGGCCAGCCAGTCACTCATGGGCATTCAGCAATTTGAGAAGCTATGGCCACTCAAAGCCACTAGACCCAAATTAGAACTTATTGAGACACAATTACGGACTTACACCAAAGAAATCATTCCGGTGCTAGGCAGTGCAATGATGGCTGTCACACACAATGGGTTAGTTATCCGGCTGCCATTCTGGATTATCCCGGGCAATGGTCCCGCACTGTTGGGGAGGAGCTGGTTAGCCGAGATGAACTGGAAATGGGGGGATGTTCACGCAATGTCCTCAGTGGAGCGAAGTTCGTGCTCACAAGTCCTACAACAATTCGAGTCACTATTCCAACCTGGCGCGGGACTTTCAAAGGCACTAAAGTAGTAATACACATCACCCCGGATGCCAGGCCAGTGCACCACAAAGCCAGAGCGGTGCCGTATGTGATGCGAAAAAAAATCGAGAGCGAATTGGACCGGCTGTTGCGAGAGGGCATCATCTCGCCTGTTGAATTCAGCGACTGGGCGAGCCCCATCGTTCCCGTTCTAAAAGCGGATGGCCCTGTCAAGATCTGTGGTGACTACAAGGCCACCATCAATCGGGTGTCTCTACAAGATCAATACCCGCTCCCAAGAGCGGAGGACCTCTTCGCCACGCTGGCAGGCGGCAAGCTGTTCACCAAGTTGGACCTCACTTCAGCCTATATGACCCAGGAACTGGCTGACGAATCCAAACTACTGACAACCATCACCACGCACAAGGGACTGTTTGCATATAACAGGTGCCTGTTTGGCATTCAGTCAGCGGCCGCGATTTTTCAACGTAACATGGAAAGCCTGCTTAAATCCATTCCGGGAACGATCGTATTCCAGGACGACATCCTCATCACGGGTCGAGACACCGAGGAACACCTCCACAACCTGGAGGAGGTGCTATGCCGACTGGACCAGGTAGGCCTGCGACTCAAGAAGTCTAAATGTGTGTCCTTAGCTCCTGAGGTTGAGTTTCTGGGCAGGAGGGTTGCTGCAGATGGGATTCGGCCCACCGAATCCAAAGCAGAGGCGATTCAACGAGCACCCAGGCCCTGCAACACATTGGAGCTGCGTTCATTCCTGGGACTGTTGAACTATTTTGGGAACTTTCTGCTGAACTTGAGCACGTTGTTGGAGCTGCTACACGTGCTCCTGCGTAAGGGTTGCGATTGATTTTGGGGGGACTGTCAGGAACGGGCTTTTGATCGGGCGCGAAACCTACTTTGTTCAAACAAGTTGTGGACCCTGTACAGCCACTGTAAACGATTAGTTCTGACATGTGATGCATCGTCCTATGGGGTTGAGTGCGTGTTGCAGCAGGGTAATGCTGAGGGTCAGCTACAACCTGTGGCTTATGCCTCCAGGTCGCTCTCTCAAGCAGAACGGGGATATGGGATGGTTGAGAAGGAAGCACTTGCATGTGTCTATGGTGTAAAAAAAATGCATCAGTACCCCTTCGGTAGGAAGTTTGAATTAGAGATGGACCACAAGCCACTCACATCCCTGTTGTCAGACAGCAAGGCTGTCAATGCCAACGCATCAGCTCGCATACAGCGGTGGGCTCTCATGCTAGCGGCCGATGCCTACTCCATCCGGCACCGGCCCGGCACTGAAAACTGCGCTAACGCGCTCAGCAGGCTCCCACTGGCCACCACCGAGGTGGCAGCTGAACAAAGTGCTGAGATGATCATGGCTGTCGATGCCTTTGACAGTGCAGTCTCCCCTATCAAAGTCCACCAGATCAAAATCTGGACAAACAGAGATCCCCTCCTATCCTTGATTAAGAAATGTGTCCTGGCTGGAGATTGGGCGCCCGCACACGGAGCATGCCCTGAGGAGGTCAGACAGGTGGATGGATGAGCTCTCTATCCAAGCCGACTGCCTGCTATGGGGCAGCCGGGTATTCATGCCCCAGAATGGAAGGGAGGCATTCATCAGGGAACTCCACAGCGAGCACCCAGGCACTGTGATGATGAAGGCCATTGCCCGGTGACACGTTTGGTGGCCTGGAATTGATTCAGAGCTGGAACACTGTGTTCACAGGTGCACAACCTGTGCCCAGCTGGGTAATGCCCCCAGGGGGACCCCGCTCAGCCCGTGGCCCTGGCCCACCAAGCCATGGTCACGCATTCACGTTGACTACACGGGCCCGTTCATGGGGAAGGTGTTCCTCATTGTAGTAGATGCGTACTAGAAATGGATTGAGTGCATCATCCTGAAGTCATCCACCACTGTGGAAAGCCTACGTGCGATCTTTGCAACCCATGGCTTGCCGGACATCCTGGTTAGTGATAATGGCCCGTGTTTCATGAGCTATGAATTTCAGGAGTTTGTGTCGGGCAATGGCATCAACCACATCAGGACTGCGCCGTTCAAGCCGGCCTCCAATCGCCAGGCGGAATGTGCAGTCCAAATCATTAAGCAAGGTATGCTCAGGATTCAAGGACCCTCCCTACAATGCCGCCTATCGTGCCTCCTGTTGGCCTATTGATTCCGCCCGCACTTGCTCACGGGGATCCCGCCTGCAGAGCTACTCATGAAATGGACACTCAAAACTTGGTTGTCCCTCATCCACCCAGTCCTGACCGACATAGTTGAGAGCAAGCGCAAGTCACAAATGAGTACCATGACCGTAATTCAAGGGGGAGATGTATAGAAATAAATGATCCTGTATTCATCCTCAATCACGCCATGGGGCCCAAATGGCTTGAGGATACTGTAATTGGCAAAGAGGGGAATAGGGTCATCGTGGTAAAACTCAACAATGGTCAGATATGCCGTAAGCATCTGGACCAAGTTAAAAAAAGTTCAGCATGGACACGGACGAACCTGAAGAAGACCATGAGATGGAGCTCACACTACCGCCAGCGAACGTGCAACAAGAGCAATCAAAAGAATGCACAGTCCCTGAGGTCAGCCCGGACAGGCCGGAATCACCACAGGTGACAGACACTCACGTCAGTGTCCAACAACCTGAGCCCCAACAGCAGCACTCCATGAGGGAGCGTAGACCACCCGAAAGACTAAACCCAGTAAGTCTTTGGGGGGAGGAAGGTGATGTCATGTTTGTAACTACAATGTAACACCACTGTATTACTGTATACACTCAACTTAGATGCAGACCTTGACCACAGGGGGTGAACTTGTGGGAGACACTCCTTACCTGATCACACAGGTATAAAAAGTGAGGTCCCACGCAGGGTCATCACTTCTGGAGTCCTGTAATAAAGAGTTAAGGTCACAGAGTGACCTTGTCCCTGAAATGTGCCTCGTGTGGTTTCATGCTGTAGAGTAAGGACTTTACAAGATCTAAATAGTTTGCTCCCTGATTGGTGCCACAATGTATTGGCCCTGAAATTCCGGTCTGAGGCTACTTTCAGACGAACGGCTCCGACCAAAGAATTTATACAATATTACCTGGTGGTCCTGGAGCAGCCTGCAACTGTGGTGGGAAGAGTGCTCCCATCCTCGAAGTTCGGACACAGAAGGTGCAGTCACGTGTGACTGCACAACTAATAAGGTACAGTATTCCACAGCTTTCTCATTAATAGCAATGAGAACTCCATATCTACGAGTTCTCATTGCTATTAATGTGAAAAAACAAACACACTAAACACCATAATAAAAAATTAAAAACACACCTCATATAATTAAAATTAATTGAAATTAAAGTTCATGGACCCAAATTTGGCCCTCCGGTTTTTTTCGGCGCACTTACCCGTTTGCGCCGACTTTCTGCTCTCAAAACGGCGCCGAAAATATATCGCCGTATTCTCCCCATTCTGTGGATTGTCCTAGTGCTTGGCGTGGCATGGCAATCACAGTGGGGGGCGGAGCTAGGGCCCTGCACCTAAAAGAGTGCCAGTAGTTGTCCGCATGCACAGTAGTGCATTCGCGCATGCGCAGTAGCTCCTCCCATGATGATGATGTGTGCTTGCAATGTGGGACCCAACATGTCCCGCCCCTATCCCGGGCTGAGTGGCCTGCTGCACAGGCCGGCCGCTGCCTTCCCACGCTGAGGGCTACAAGAAACAGGTTGGTGCGGGGTGACTTTTGATCGGGGGGAAGGAGGAGAGTTTCTTTAAATGATTTAGAAAATGAACAAGCTGCTCGAATTAGAAAAGTTGTCCCTAGATTCTCTGCTGATAAGAGCAGTAAGGAAGGCAGTCAGCACCATCAAAATTCAACTGCAAACATGTAATAAACTGCAGAAATTCAGATTTGTGGATTTTAAAGCCAACCCAATCTGAACAATTACATTTATGAAGAGAAATGGCCGAGTGTACATAATCCATATAAAGGTTACCTTGGACAGAACAGAGTGGCTTCACTGACAAGAATTCCTTGGATGTAGATTTAGCATCAAGGTTTGACTGTACTTCGATATAACTTGATTTTCTGTTCTTGTAACGTGTATTTTGTTTTCCAATTTCACCGTACTGGTAGAATGATTAAAATAATGAAATTATCAGATTACACTAATAATTGATTCATAAATGGTTTTATGAAATCCTTTGTCTTCTGATATAAATGATATTAAAAAGTGCAGATTTTATGAAGCTTTATAGAGTGGAATGTGTAAATTATGTAAAATTTACAGTATAAGATCTGCATTAGTTGTTGTGAAGGTGTTTAGTGCTTTGCAAGGTCCTCTGTGCTTCCCTTCCGCTCCCCCCGCCTCCCCCGCCCCCCCATCTCTGGCTACCTGTGCTGATTTCTTAACTCTGTGCGGCCACAAGTGGCGACATACGCTGGCCTAAGTTCGTTTGGAGCAGCTTTTAGCTGTCCAAACTGGCTTAACTGGCCAAAACAGGCGTAGGTGGCTGGTAACGCCCCCCCTTTGAAAAAAAAACTAAACTAAAAAAAATCCTAACTAACTACATTGGCGCAAGTTAAATGTGCAAAATGGGAATTTTTAAGATACTCCAGAAAAAGCAAGTTTCTCAAAAAAAAGGAGCAACTCCTGGGAAAATTTGGACCCAATAAATGTCCTAGAAAAACAAAGTTTTGATTTTTCAAACATTTTTTAAATTATGATTTTAAATAAACTTGTTTTAAATAAATGTGTTTTTTCCAATTTTATTTTATTATGTTTTTGTGTGTTTTAAAACTCTTACTACTCATTGCAATTCAGAAGAATGAGAGGGGGCTTGACAAGGTGGATGCAGAGAGGATATTTCCACTGATGGGGGCATAATCTTAAAATAAGGGGCCGTCCATTTAAAACTGAGATGAGGAGAAATTTCTTCTCTCAGAAGATTGCAAATCTGTGGAATTCGCTGCCTCAGAGAGCTGTCGAAGCTGGGACATTGAATATATTTAAGACAGAGATGGACAGTTTCTTAACCGAGAAGGGATTAAGGGATTATGGGGAGTGGGCAGGGAAGTGGACCTGAGTCCATGATCGGATCAGCCATGATCGTATTAAATGGCAGAGCAGGCTCGATGAGCCATATGGCTTACTCCTGCTCTTATTTCTTATGTCCTTATGTTATATTATATGTCTGTAAAAGTAGGCTATGCATCTGCTTTTATTAGGCGCAAGAGTTTTCAGGACATTTGCTGGACAAGATATGGGTAAATATTACAATCTTGTCCATGCAAATGTCCTCGCCGCTGAGATGCAGAGGAGCTTGACTGATCAGAAAAGCTGCTTTTCAGTGCATGTGCACTGTGCTCATCCTGTCGACCCGAGTGAGGTCATTGAATTTTTTGCAACATTGAGTTGCTGTCCTGGCCTCGTGTCACGGGCAGAGATGTGCTGAGCCAACTCCCTTTATCACCTCCTGAACACCCTTGGTGATGGCCTTTGTCCCCCTCCAGGATGTAGCAGATTGTTGCGCCTCTCAACAGCTTCAAGCAAGGCCTCAAGGGCCGTGGCTGAGAAACAGAACGCTCTCTGCCTTCTTCCATGCTCCTCCATTTTCCCGCTCTCAGCTCAGTGAGGAGATGGCACTGCGCCTGCGCATACTTAACCTAGCCTTTTCCTTTAAGACCCGCTTTTCAAGGGATCTGAATCGGACTATGGTGCATGCGCAATGTTTCGGCAAAATTCAGCAGCAACATTTTAATTAGTGCCCCCTCGTCTTCCACACCCCCCCACCCCCGCACCCCCCAGGTCAGGTGTCTAACGACTGATTTAGCGGCCCCAGCCCCCACCCCCCCCCACCCCCGCTCAGCACTTCGCCGAATCCAACAAATTTCTTGCCGGGAGAAGCAAACTTTTTTAAGGCGCTAAAATTACTGCTCCACCTGGATTAATGCCTGAAAATGGGGACAACCAAATTACCACCCCCATAGTACCGGAGGAATTAATGGGACTAAGTGGCAACAAATCCCCTGGACTGGAAGACCTGCATCCTAGGATTTTATAAGGAGGTAGCTGCAGAGAACATGGATGCACTGGTATTAATCTTCCAGAAATCCCTATATTCTAGAACAGTCCCCAAGGATTGGAAGGTAGCAAACATAACTCTGCTATATAAGAAAGGAGGAAGAGGAAAAAAACGGGAACTATAGGTCAGTTAGCCTGACATTAGTAGTAGGCAAAAGGCTAGAATTGGGGACGTGGTAACAGGGCACTTAGAAAATCACAACATGGTTAGGCAGAGTCAGCATGGTTTTATGAAAGGAAAATCGTGTTTGACAAATCGTTTACAGTTTTTTGAAGATGTAACTGTTAGAATAAATAATGGTGAACCAGTGGATGTGGTGTATTTGAATTTTCAATAAGTATTTGATAAGGTGCCACATAAGAGGTTATCACACAAAATTAGGACTCGTGGGATTGGGGGTAATATATTAGCATGGATTGAGGATTGGTTAATGGACAGAAAACAGAGAGTAGGATTAAACGGGACTTTTTTCAAGTTGGCAGGCTGTAACTTGTGTGGTACCGGAAGGATTAATGCTTGGGCCTCAGCTATTTACAATCTATATAAATGACTTAGATGAAGGAACCTATCTTTGTATCATCAGCAAACTTGGCTACATTACACTCGGTCCCTTCATCCAAGTCATTAATATAGATTGTAAATAGTTGAGGACCCAGCACCGATTCCTGCGGCACCTCACTAGTCACTGTTTGCTAACCGGAAAATGACCCATTTATCCTGACTCTCAGTTTTCTGTTAGTTAGCCAATCATCTATCCATGTTAATATATTACCCCCAACACCGTAAACTTTTATCTTGTGCAGTAACCTCTTATGTGGCACATTTATCGAATGCCTTCTGGAAATCCAAATACACCACATCCATTGGTTCTCCCATATCCACCCTGCTTGTTACATCCTCAAAGAACTCCAGCAAATTTGTGAAACATAATTTTTCCTTCATAAAACCATGCTGACTCTGCTTGATTGAATTATGCTTTTCCAAATGCCCCACTATTGCTTTCTTAATAATGGACTCCAGCATTTTCCCAACGACAGATGTTAGGCTAACTGATCTAGTTTCCTGCTTTCTGTCTGCCTCCTTTTTTAAATAAAAGTGAATGGTGCAGCAGGCTCGAAGCACTAAATGACCTAATCCAGCTCCTATTTCTTATGTTCTTATGTATTCCCGCAGTGCTGTTCGTTAGGGAGTTGCAGTATTTTGACCCAGCGATGATGAAGGAACGGCGATATATTTCCAAGTCAGGGATGGTGTGTAACTTGGAGGGGATCTTGCAGGTGATGTTGTTCCCATGCGCCTACTATCCTGTCCTTCTAGGTGGTAGATGTCGCGGGTTTAGTAGGTGCTGTCGAAGAACGCTTGGCAAGTTTTTTTAATTTATTCATTTATTCAGTCACCAGCAAGGCCAGTATTTATTGCCCATCCCGAATTGCCCTCGAGAAGGTGGTGATGAGCCGCCTTCTTGAATACAATTGAGTGGCTTGCTAGGCCATTTCAGTGGGAAGTTCAGAGTAAACCATATTGCTGTGGGTCTGGAGGCCAGACCAGATAAGCACGGCAGGCTTCCTTCCTGAAGGGACATTAGTGAACCAAATGGGTTTTTACAACAATCCGGTAGTTTTATGGTCACCATTACTGCTACTAGCTTTTATTCCAGATTTTTATTTATTTAATTAATTGTATTTAAATTCCCCAGCTGGTGGGATTTAAACTTATGTCGCTGAATTATTAGTCCAGGCACTGGATTACTAGTCCAGTAACATGACCGCTATGCTACCATATCCTGCAGTACATCATGTAGATGGTACACACTGCAGCCATGTTGCTTGCCACTTATCAGCCCAAGCCTGAATGTTGTTCAGGTCTTGTTGCATCCAGGCATGGACTGCTTTACTTTGCAAGGAGTTGTAAATGGAATGTGCAATCATCAGCAAACGTTGCCACTTCTGACCTTATGATGGAGAAAAGGTTATTGATGAAGCAGCTGAAGATGGTTGGGCCTAGGAGACTACCCTGAGGAACACCTGGGGCTGAGATGATTGGCCTCCAACAAACACAACCATCTTCCTTTGCGTTAGCTATGACTCCAGCCAATGTACAACTCTCCCCCTGATTCCCATTGACATTAATTTAACTAGGGCTCCTTGATGCCACACTTAGTCAACATCAAATGCTGCCTTGATGTCAAGGGCAATCACTCTCACCTCAAGAATTCAGATATTTTGTCCATGTTTGGACCAAGGCTGTAATGATGTCTGGAGCCGAGTGGTCATGGCGGAACCCAAACTGAGCATTGGTGAGTAAATGACGCTAATAACAACACTTTTCATCACTTTTCTGATGATTCAGAGTACGCTGGCGCACGGTATTTTGAATGGGCCGCGCAGCTCCATAAAGTATTACAGGAAATATTGTTGGCACCTTATTTTTAGGTACACTTGGTGCTGTTCATGGCATGCTCTTCTAGACTCCTCATTGAACTAGTGTTGCTCCCCTGGCTTGATGATAATGGTAGAGTGAGGGATATGCCGGGACTTGAGATGACAGATTGTGGTGGAATACCATTCTGCTGCTGCTAACGGCCCACAGCGCCTCATGGATATCCAGTTTTGAGCTGCTGGATCTGTTCTGAATTTATCACATTTGGCACAGTGGTAGTACCACACAACATGCTGGAGGCTGTCCTCAGTGTGAAGACAGGACTTTGTCTGCACTAGGACTATGCTGTGGTCACTCCTACCAATACTGATGCATCTGCGACATGTAGATCGGTGAGGACAAGGTCAGGTAGGTTTTTCCCCTCATGTTGGATTTCTCACCATCTACCGCAGGCCCAGTCTGGCAGCTATGTCCTTGAGGACTCAGCCAGCTCGGTCAGTAATAGTGCTACCGAGCCACTCAGGGTGATGGACATTGAAGTCCCCCACCCAGAGTACATTCTGTGCCCTTGTAACCTTCAGTGCTTCTTCCAAGTGGTGTTCAACATGAAGGAGTACTGATTCATGAACTGAGGGAGGCTGGTAATCAGCAGGAGGTTTCCTTGCTCATTTTAGGCCTGATATCATGAGATTTCATGCGGTCCAGAGTCAAAGTTGAGGGCTCCCATCACCATCCTTCCTGACTGCATGCTACTGTGCCTCCATCTCTGGTATCGTGATGGAGGAATCTGGGACATTGGCTGAAAGTTACGCTTCTGTGAGTATGACTATGTCAGGCTGTTGCGTGACTAGTCCGTGGGACAGCTCTCATAAGTTTGACACAAGTCCCCAGATGTTAGTGAAGAGGACTTTGCAGGATTGACTGGGTTGGGTATGCCTTTGTCGTGTCTGAATCCAGTGCCGAGGTTGATACAGGGTGGTCCGTCTGGTTTTATTCTTATTATTTCTCCTGGTGGTTTGATACAATTGAGTGGAGTCACATATCGGCCAAACCGGGTAAGGACGGCAGATTTCCTTCTCTAAAAACCAGATGGGTATTTGTGACAATCCAGTAGTTTCATGGTCAAATTACTGATGCAAGCTTTTTATTCCAAATTTTTTAATTAACTGAATTTACATTCCCCAGCTGCAGTGGTGGGATTTAAACTCAAGTCTCTGGATAATTTGCCTAGTCCTCTGGATTACTAGTGTATTTACATAACCACTATTGCTACCATTCCTGGTATACCATACAGTCAAATCATATGAGTGAATAATAAATCAGCTGCACATAATAGATTTTTATACTGCATTCCATGTTCTGCAATCAAGTGTAAAATATTGCAATTAGAATAGTATTCTAATTGCAAAGCATATTATTACTAAAATCCAACTTTCATACTATTATTTTATTTTATTATCCATTATTCTTTTCAAGTGTTTATTGATGTTTCAGCATTATTCAACTAAATTATATATGAAATTCAAGTTGGAGACATTGGATTCTCATGATACTTATTCTCCTAAGTAAGGCATCAGTCACTGTTGAGATGCAATTTTTATTTTGAAGCTTTTCACCAGTACAATAATGCTGTAAAAATATGGGATCAATTTTCTCTGTTCGCTGTTTGTTGTGGAATTGCAAATGTGTTTGAGAAAACCTCCTCTGCTCACTATTTTTCTGGTCACAAAAGCATTCTTAACACATGTCTTTACAGTTTGGCTACAAAGGTCAACTGAAAAAAATCTTCTTCCCACCCCCCATGATGACTGGATAATTAATCTTTTTAGATACTGCAGGTATCATTTTAAAATGGAATTTCATTTGCATTTGGAAAATTCATTTTTCAAACATATTCCTAATTGTTAGTCACAGAATATTCAAATTTACTGCTTTCTTGTAATTAATGCAGAAACATTAGCAAATTGACAACCCTATTCATATACATTTTCTCCAGCTTTGATCAAAAATTTGCTTTCTATTGTACTAGTTTGTAACAAAATGCAACTCCTACTGTCCATCCTGTTATATATGCAGACTATAGATATACTCTCTGTGTAGTTACTGTATAGTTGCATAAGATGGAGACTTGTTTACCTGATGTACCATCAATAAGGTTTACACTGTGTATATACTATGCTGGCACCACTAGAGGGTACAACTGGTGGAGACCGGGGTTTCCTGCCCTGGTGAAAGGGGCTGTATAAAAGGGTAGCCACCATGTGGCTGCCTCACTCTGGAGTTACGAATAAAGGGCCAAGGTCACTACAGTTTGAGTACAACACATTGCCTCGTGGACTCATTCATAAGTGCATTACAGACATAACAACTGCCGACGAGAATACGGATTTTCACGCGATGATGGCTGCCTTTGGTACACTAAAAGACTTGCAGAGGGTGATGATTGGGATGCCTTCACGGAAAGGATCGAGCTATATTTTGTGGCAAATGACCTGGCAGGAGAAGCGCAAGGCTATACTGCTGACCAGTTGTGGGCCCGAGGTCTACTGCCTCGTCAGGGACTTGCTGGCACCATCAAAGGCCAAAGATAAGATATACGATGAGCTGACTGAACTAATTTGCGACCAACTAAAATCAAAAGAGAGCATCCTCAAGGCCAGGCACAGATTCTACACTCACCGCAGACCTCAGGGCCAGGAGATTGCAAAATATGTTGCCGACCTCAAGAGACCTGCGGCACCGTGTGATTTTGGCACGCACCTCAACAAAACATTGCGAGACATCTTCATTATAGGAATTGGCCACGATGGCCTCCTTAACAAGCTATTATCTGCCAACAGCACAGTCAACCTGCAGAAAGCCATCAGCATCAATCAGGCGTTCATGACCTCAACCTGCAGCACCAAGCAAATTATTCATCCTGTGGACTCAAACCCGGCAAGTACTGTACACAGAATGGTGCCTTTCATAGGCAAGACTGTAGAACGTGGCTCTGTCCAGGGAAGAGAGCACAGACCTCAAGGTTCCAGAACTCAGAGTCCGCCGATGGGTGCTAATCGAGTAGCACCATGCTGGCATTGCAGAGGAAACCATAGGGCTCACCAGTGAATACATATGCAAAGCCTGTAACACAAAGGGCCACTTCCAGCGTATGTGTAAAAGAAACATGACTCACCATCTAGTAGAAGAGTCGGTGGATGACTTTGAATCCAGCAGGGAGTATGATGATTTGGCCAGAGAGGCGGCTCAGCCCAAAGAAGAAGTGTATGCAGTGTATACCTGCACCATCGATTGTCCTCCAGTGAAGATGGAAGTCGAGATAAACGGCGTTACAGTCTTCATGGAAGTGGACATGGGAGCGAGCCAGTCAGTTATGAGCCACGATGCCTTTGAGAGGCTATGGAACGAAAAATGACCCGAGCTGGTTCCAGTACAGGAAAAGTTGCGCACCTACACCAAGGAACTGGTCCCAGTCCTTGGTAGTGCAGAGGTAAGTGTAATCCATAATGGCGTGGTGCACAAGTTACCTCTGTGGTTTGTTGCAGGTGATGGTCCAACGCTACTCGGAAGAAGGTGGATGGGGAAGATCCAGTGGAAATGGGAAGCTATCGATGTACCCCGTGCTCAGAGGCAGAGCAAAATCTCCCCTTCACTTGAGCCAAGCATCAGAGAACAGACTAGCATAGCACCTGAGGCACAGACTGTTCATCATGACTGGAACAGCCTAAAAGTACCTTCCTGGCTCCAGTGGCAGGACTCCTGGGGAGGAAGATCGAATTCACAGGCACTCTTTCAACTTTTGTGGCAGAATCACGGGAGAGAAGGATCAAGGCAGTCGACCTCGAGGACAGAGGCAAGATGGCGTCCCTGCTGCAGTGAGGTGCAGTGTGGCTGAAAAAAAAGATGGCCGCGGAAATACCATGAGGTGCAACACTGAGGGACCAACACGTGGTATCTAACAAAGGATTTGATTGAGGTAAAGCCAGCAGGGTTCTCTTAAAGGAGACCTGCAACCAATTGAACTTAAAGAGACATTGTATGCATGGCAATCAATGTAACGAACCGATTAAGATTGTGAACAAAATGTTGTTGCGAGATGTCGGGAATAGAGTGTCCACAAAAGGAGCAAGCGAGTGAATTCGGGAGGGTAAAGGCACTGATCCTGATACCCTGCCCCAGGTCTATACCACGTTGCAAGCACCCAATGGCACTATTCGCCATGGACCTGGAAACGAAAACGGCGCCAATACGTGCAGTTGGCCACTGTTGCCCACCACCTGGGTGGAGATGGCACAGCCCCCAGACCCAGTTATTACCTCGGCCATGTCCGGGAGCGAAAGGTCAGAACCAACGAGTTCCCCAAACGGGACCTGGAACAGCCAGGTTCCCAACATCGTTAGAGAGCAGGCAGAAGACTCTGCAGCCCTCAAAGGCGGACAAGGAGGCCACACACATCTGTGACTCTGCCCACCACTAGGCAACGGCAAAGGCCCTGAGTCCTGGCAAGGTGAGCGAAACAAGCCCACCCTGCTTGCAGGGGACGCAACACCGCCATCAGATGACTTGGACCACGTCCAGTTGCTCTGGAACCAGCGTCCTCGCATACCTGTACTGCTACCTCAGTACTGACCATGACTGCACCATGTATGCAAACTACCCAATCCTGGCGCACGACCGTAAAACATAACAAATGTAAGTCACTGAACCAAGGTGTCAGGATACAACTGTGCTTTTTCTTCCTTTCTTTGTACTTGCCCTGTGTCTGGTCCTATATGTTAATGTAACAGGCCTGCTGCATGACCACGCTGTTGGGTGGGGGGGGTAAATGTATGTACATAGCCATGGACACACACGTGGATCACGTGCAGAACCCACAGGAACCTTCACTGCATCATCGAACCATCCAAACTAGTAACCACTACCCAACGTTGTGCCAAAAGGACTTGGGTGTTAACAGGGAGAGAGCCAAGCCAAAGCACAGCCAAGATGCAAGGGCTATTGACAATTAAGTCTGGGGAGAGCTAAGCCAGAGCACATAGTGCAAAGGTAATTGGCACAAAGGACTTGAGGGAGAGTGATGTTATATATGCAGACTATAGATATACTCTCTGTGTAGTCACTGTATAGTTGCATAAGATGGAGACTTGTTTACCTGATGTACCATCAATAAGGTTTACACTGTGTATATACTATGCTGGCACCACTAGAGAGTACAACTGGTGAAGACCGGGGTTTCCTGCCCTGGTGGCAGGGCTGTATAAAAGGGTAGCCACCATGTGGCTGCCTCACTCTGGAGTTACTAATAAAGGACCAAGGTCACTACAGTTTGAGTACAACACATTGCCTCGTGGAGTCATTCATAGGTAGATTACAGACATAACACATCCCTTCTATTCAAATGTAATGCAGTTAAGTAAAATATAATTTGTTCTCAAAAGTGTGTAAAAGTAACAGTACATAAAAGGATGTATTTAGTTTTAAACGCCACATCAAAAGGAGTACCAAAGTTCAAACATGCTTGCACACGCACAACAGAGCAACTCTGTAAGACTTTGGCAAACAATGAAGGTAATCCTGTATTAAAAGTGGCTGCACACAAAACACATTCTGATATCTCATGAAAACCCTTTGTATGGTTGGTTCCTATGAGCCTCTTTGCTCCCCTGAGTTATACCTCATTATTAAAAACAATTTTATTTTATGTTTTGAGGAATTAAAGCCTCAGTCAATGAGTATCCAGCTGATAGTCTCCAGAATTTTGGGGATCTAGAAGGTTGCACAAATCCCAAGGTAGTCAACTATCTACATTACCCTCCATGGTATCTGTGGTGTCTCTGCACTGGTGAAGGTTACAAACATGACAGTCTCCACCTCTCAGTCCTTTCAACTGCACAAGTTTGTGGGATTTCTGAATACTATTTAGTTGCCTATGTTCATAAAATAATGTGATGTTAAGTTCTTCTTATTCAGGAGGGTGTCTTGCGCATTCAAATCTAATCATTGTATATGGTTTCTAGACTTCTACTGAATCCAAAGCTAAAGTATTTGCTAACATTAATCATTTGAACTTATTGATGGCTTTCAATATTCTCACATGAATTCACAACATCCATCTTGAGATATATGTTCGAATCAGACATTTTGAATGCTTTGTATATTTGTCAGATAAACCTGAGTGTTGTTCAGTCATGGATCAAACCTATAAAGCCCGGGGCAAATGTATTCTTCTAAGTCTTGTTCCCGCTATATCAAAAATACCTCTCTCAGTGATGGACCTCACTTAGTATTAAATATTTGTACCATCTTTGCTACTTCTCAATGGTTAGGCTGGAACTTTTCACAGGCTCTATTGGAAATCTAATGTTTCTAAGTGACTGTTTCATTCAATACAATGGAACATTACAAAGTTTAAAATGCTCTTTTTAAAGTCATTTGCCATAGCATTCACACTAACTGACAAATTCTTATATGATATCACAATCTATTCCTTTCTTTATTCCTTGTATCTAGTGTGACTCACTGAGGTAGATTTTGACTGTGAACGACAGTGTAAAACAGGTGATAGCAAATCAGCAGCCCATTTTTACATCTCTCCTGATTTTTATTTCCATTGACGTACCCTTCTTTCTCTTCACCTTATTCTTTCACCTAAAGGGTTACTACAGAAGGCCTCTTGAGTTAAGGTGCTTTCCTCAGCTTCCTGCCCATGACTTTGAAACAATGCTGCATCTAACATTTACTATGTAGAGAAATTTTGCAGGCTTGCAGAAATTTGGACAGTTTTGCAAACTGATATGCTAAATTTTTAATGTTACTCTTTGAAGATTCAATTAAGCTCATCACTTGCCAAGAAGTGGATATGTTATTCCCAAACTCTAGTCAAGCATTTGTATATTCTCTCGGTAGTCTGCAGATCAGGCTATAACAACCTATATCAACACCTTCATAAAAAATACAAATTAAAGTTAGTGAATTAAATTATTGCATACTAAAGTTGAAACATGTAACAATGATTTAAATATATGTATGAAAGCTTGATTTGAAGACTATTGCACTTCTTTCCTTTTAAGTCACAGAAATTCTGGATTTCTATCGAACACTCTCAGACATAATCCATTTTATTGATGAGATCTTTTCTCCAAAAGAATATAAAATTACCATTTCTTATTTTTGTCCACATGTGTGTGTGCAAAAGATTTTCACAAACAACATAAAGACAAGTATTGATGAAGGAAATTTGGTGTGTCTGGCTGCAATAGAAACACACATCAACCCGTTACTGCAGCTACCTACCACTTCAATGATTCCAGAGTTTTTACCTCCCGACACTATCAATCCAGGTATTAGTCACTCTGTGTCATCGAACTACAGTATGCGGATGATGATTGCATCTGCGCACATTCAGAGGCTGAACTCTAAGCCATCGTCAACATCTTCACCGAGGCATATGAAAGCATGGGCCTTACACTAAACATCCATAAGACAAAGGTCCTCCACTAACCTGCTGACCCCGCCTCACAGCATGATTTCGAGGGACTGCCTATGATGATGATGTTAGTGAAGAAGGACTTCCTGACATCAGCTTTAAAATGACCTTTTACCAATTTGTACTTCAGTCTTCTTGTCCTGTACTCATGGTTTAACTTGAAATAGTGCTCAAATTGAACCTGTTCTGATCCAATTATATATCTCTATAAAGTCCTCTTTTATTTGTTGCCTTTCAAGCCTTAGGAGTTCACGTTTTCCTAACCTTTCCCCATAATCTAATTCTCTGTCACTCGGGATCAGCCTCATAGCCCTTCTTTGCGTTACTTCTAGATCAGAGTACTTATTCTGTACTGACTTGGCGATATTGCTCAGCATTCTGTTCACATCATTAATTGCTGCTCTCCAATTACTGAATCTAACCAGTGTTGAGGCCACTATCACTCCCAAATCTTTCAGGCTCTCTCCTAACTAATTCAGCACTCTTCATTAGATAATTCTGTCTCTTTTTTTTCTGCCAATAAAGTAAGACATTTCACTTTGATTGATTTGAATTTTGCTTGCCACAGTTCTGCCCACTTGCAAACATTCCAGCAGATTTTCCTTTCATTGCGCTCGAGTATAAAGGATTGCCTGAGCGGAGGGCTGGGCGGAAAATTCCACGATATGAGCTCACGGAAGGTGAGGCTTTACGTCAGGGGGACTCATTCAAAAAATCCATTGATATTATGGAATACCACAGTATTCCAATGCATTAATTTGAAGTTTCTCTCTTTTATTAGAGGCATTCATCGAATCATTTTGAATGCATTTAACATCTTCATTAAAATATGAAAGGAGGAATTTCAGACAAATGCAGTAAATGTTCATGAGGTCCCATAGCCTAATTTCAAGGCCATTGAATATTTTACATCATGCCCTATAGTATATAAGAGCCTGTATCATGTTTTGCTTAGGCTTGCTTTAGTTCCATTGTAGCTTTACTCATTAACTGTGGCCTTCTCTCAGCATAATCAGATCAATTTCTAAATTCAAAACCAACAGATGACCTCTGTGTATCATCCTGGGCTGATTTAGAAGCAGCTTGCTCAATAAATAAATCATTGCTCTCCAATTTAGATGAGAGGAAAACTAACCAAGGCAAAATTAAATACACATCAGAAACAGAACAATGCACCCAAAACTTGTTCATAGATTCCAATTTTTAAAAATTACAACAGGAAAGAGTTCAAGAAAGGGCATTAAATATAGAACCAGTTTTTCAAGGAATTAACTGTATGGCGAGGATATAGGAGATAAATCAGACCTCAATGGGAAATAATACGGGAAAGGGGTATGATCCAAGTTCTTAAAATTCTGATCTGGTGTTTTCCACTGTGAGATCACCAGCGCACAATTCAAATCAATGGGAGCAAAATCATGGGCTAGCGAATGCATGTGAAAAACCCTGGGCAAGATGGAAGAAATCAGAGGGGCTGATGAGAGGAGTTTCTTGTGCTGAGTCAAAACAGACATCTCTCATATTGCCCATAGCCGAGTGGCTGGGGACCTAAAACACGATTGAAAAGGACTATAACATTCTTCCTGTTATAAAATTGAGTATTCCCACACCATATACTTTCTCGAATGGAGATGACACAAGAAACTTGCTCTTGGGCTTCTGCCAAATCTTCTCTTATTCAGGTACGAGGAAGTTCACAGGAGCAACCCGTGAGTAACTGGCTGTCTTCAAGGAAGCACTTGACCTTTGCAAAACGTCTCCCTGTGGAAGCACATTTGAGAACTCACAAAGGGCACTTTTGACTTTGGGTGAGAGTGTAAAATGGGCAATATTGATTCAGCTACCCGTAATACCTCTCTCCTGATTTTTCATGGATCGATATCGCCAATTTTACACTATCGCCCTAAGTTAAAAATACCCTCACATGTGCTGACTCATTGGAAGTTATTGTAATTATATAGGATACATGAGCTTTGCATTACTTTGAGATAATTTGGCAGAAGAAACACTAATAAATTAAAGCTAAACTTCTGTTAGCTGATGCTTCTTGAGCATCTTGAGTTCAGCTCCTTGAGTACCAAGCCATTAACCTTATACCTCAATTTGGGGCATGTTGCCTCATGTCCAAAAGGAGCTAATTACTCTGGGGGAGATTTAACTCTACCCACCTGGTAGAAACCGGACGGTTGGGCAGATAAAATCGCCCGTTAATTACCCGCGGTGGAGCTGCCAGGATTCGACAGGTCCGGATTTTAACTGCTCTTCTGTGCAGGCAGCAAGGACACCTGCCCAAAGCATGGGGTCCTTCTTTGCATATGCATGTTGATCCCAATGACTCAGCTGCAATTTTAACTGGATGGCCTGAGCGTGAGGTTGTTGTTGCTTTTCCATCGGGGAAGACAGCAGGGAAGTGGAGCTGAGTCCAGAAAAGCCCCAAACAAGTTACTTCTTTTAATTTCAATGTACGGCCAGGAGGAGCCAGAGTCCTGCAAGCCAATCTCATCACCTACATGTTGAAGGCGAGCAGCCTTCGAGCTATATGATTTTCCAATGCTTCCTGTCAACCTCCCACTGAATTGGATGGGAAGTCTGTTGGCAGGATTTAAATGAGGTACAGGAGTGAAAATAGCCTGGGCTTCGTTACTGAAGCAGCAGGTGAGTGTCCAGCTCATCTCTCGACACACTTGCCAGAAACCCACCTGGAGTTAAAATCTGGGCCAAATCATGTTTAATGCCAATAGTGAACCTACAGTCCAAATTCCCAAAGCCCCACCCCACTCCTGGCCAAGAACAGGGAAACACTCATCAAGGACACCGAGGCTGTCAGAGCCCGATGGAAGGAGCACTTTTAAGATCTCCTCAATCGAGACTCTGCCTTTGACTCGAGTGTTCTCAACTCCATCCCACAGCATGTGACCTGCCACCAACTCAGTCAAACTCCAACGCTGCACGAGGTTGGCAAAGCCATAAAACAGCTGAAGAATAACAAGGCTACAGGTGCAGATGGAATCCCTGCTGAGGCGCTAAAGTATGGTGGAGAGGCGCTGTTGGCGCGGATACATGACCTCATCTCTCTCATCTGAAGGGAGGAGAGCATGCCGGGGGATCTCAGGGAAACAGAGATCGTGACCATTTTTTAAAAAGGGGACAAGTCCGACTGTGGCAACTACAGGGGAATCTCCCTGCTATCAGCCATTGGGAAAGTTGTCGCTCGAGTTCTCCTCAATCGACTTCTCCCTCCCGGAATCACAATGCGGATTTCGTCCCCTACGGGGCACAACAGACATGATCTTTGCAGCGCAACAGCTGCAGCAAAAATGCAGGGAGCAGCGCCAGCCCTTTTACATGGCCTTTTTCGATCTTACAAAGGCCTTTGACACAGTCAACCGTGAGGGTCTATGGAGCATCCTCCTCCATTTCAGATGCCCCCAAATGTTTGTCAACATCCTTCACCTGCTTCACGATGACATGCAGGCCGTGATCCTTACCAACGGATCCATTACAGACCCAATTCACGTCCAGACTGGGGTCAAACAGGGCTGCGTCTTCGCTCCAACCCTCTTTTCAATCTTCCTCAGCACCATGCTCCACCTCACAATCAACAAGCTCCCCGCTGGAGTGGAACTAAACTACAGAACAGGTGGGAAGCTGTTTAACCTACGCCGCCTGCAGGCTAGGTCCAAGATCACCCCAACCTCTGTCATTGAGCTGCAGTATGCGGACGACACCTGCGTCTGCGTACATTCAGAGGCTGAACTCCAGGATATAGTCAATGTATTCACGGAGGCATATGAAAGCATGAGCCTTACGCTTAACATCCATAAGACAAAATTCCTCCACCAGCCTGTCACCGTCGCTCAGCACTGCCCTCCAATCATCAAGATCTACTGCGCGGCCCTGGACAACGTGGACCATTTCCCATATCTCGGCAGACATTGATGTGGAGATTCAGCATTTCCTCCAGTGCGCCAATGCAGCCTTCAACCGTCTGAGGAAAAGAATGTTTGAAGACCAGACCCTCAAATCTACCACCAAGCTCATGGTCTATAGGGCTGTAGTAATACCCGCCCTCCTGTATGGACCCGAGGCATGGACGATGTACAAAAGACACCTCAAGTCGCTAGAGATATATCACCAACGATGTCTCCGCAAGATCCTGCAAATCTCCTGGGAGGACAGGCGCACCAACATCAGTATCCTCAACCAGGCTAACATCCCCAGTATTGAAGCACTGACCACACTTGATCAGCTTCGCTGGGCAGGCCACATAGTTCGCATGCCAGATACTAGACTCCCTAAGCAAATGCTTTATGCGGAGTTCCTTCATGGTAAACGAGCCAAAGGAGGACAGCGGAAACATTATAAGGACACCCTCAAAGCCTCCCTGGTAAAGTGCAACATCACCACTGACACCTGGGAGACCCTGGCCGAAGACCGCCCGAAGTGGAGAAAGTGCATCCAGGAGGGCGTTGAGCTCTTTGAGTCTCAACGCAAAGAACGTGAAGAGGCCAAGCGCAGGCAGCGGAAAGAGCGCACAGCAAACCAGCCCCACCGACCCCTTCCCTCGACGAATGTCTGTCCCACCTGTGACAGGGTCTGTGGCTCTCATATCGGACTGTTCAGCCATCAAAGAACTCACTTTGGGAGTGGAAGCAAGTCTTCCTCGATTCTGAGGGACTGCCTATGATAAATACCCAATAGTGAACATTTGAGGTGTTTCTATCCAGGTCAGCTGATTTTATGCAATGCAAATTCGATAATGGGAATGACAGATGAATGGTCAATCAAGATACTCATGTACTAACGGTAATTTCATGTGTCTCAAGCAGGAAAGGAGTTGCTTAGCTACATTAAAAAAAAATGTGGTTAATCCAGCTGTGCAGTATGTAAAACCGAAGGGCTCTTAATCAATTGCTCAAAGTGTTGGAGAAGCCTAATTTGGACATTAAGGGGGAAAAATTTGGTAGCACCCCATTTGGGGCTTTAACTTTTAAAAGTTTGAAAAGTTAGTGCCAGGCGCAAACGATTGGTAGCTTCTGCTAAATTAGGCTTTAGAGCCCCTGAAAGGAAGGAGGTGGTAAATGAGATGCTAATGACCTCAGTGGGGTGCTGCAGGGGCATTAATTGCAGAGCATTACACAATTTCAGGTGACTTGTATTCAGCAATCATCCTTCAATCCTTCACACTGGCTGATTCCAGCTCTTAAATATCAAGCTGCGCCTGCTTATTTTAAGCATTGCTGCACCTGAGGGAGACCTGCGAGCTACTGAGAAAACTTTGTGGGATGGCTGCTGGAAATCATGCTGCAAGGGAGAGGGCCACGTGCTTTAACGATGTGGCATTGTAGACATTGGTGGGGGCTATGGAGAGAAGGAGGGATTCGCTGTTCCCTGCATCTGAAAGGAGGACATCACCACAGGTCTTCAGGGCCATGTGGAGAGAAGTGGCCAAGGAGGAGTCATCCAGCACTGTTGCTAATCAAACCCTGACACAGTGCCGCAAGAAGTTCAATGACCTCAGTTGGGTGGTCAAGGTGAGTACAAGCTTCCGCACCTCCTACATACCAGCCTCTGAACCTCTGTCTGTGTACACGGGGCAAACCACCACTCCCCCAACACTCAAACACCAAACATCTACATGCTACTCAGACGCACATCCTCATCTCACGCTTTGCCGACATTCACACCTATTCACAGCAACTCATCCTCGGTAGGCATATATCTTCCACATACGTAGTTGGACACTCATTCAAACAAGTTCCTTTCTTTTGTAGGCCGATATGGCACATAATAGGAGGGAGCAGCAGAGGACTGGTGAGGTGAACCTCAACTGCAGGAGCTCACTGACCTGGAGGAGCGAGTGCTGCGGCTCATTGGGCCGCAGGCGGTGGGTGCCGTAGCCATCAGTGACTTCGACTCCGCTGGGTGAAACAATGGTATCTTTATCCCCTCTCTTTTTCCACTTCCTCATCACATCGGAAGACATTATCACTTTCCAGCTCCTGATAGTTTCTGCATTCCTTGCTCCATTCCTGCCCCCCTGCCATCACCTTAAAACGAGTCGAGTGCCATTTATGCTTTCAGATAATCAGCAAGCAGATGTGCAGCCTGTACCTGAGCCCAGCCCCCCCACCCCGCCTCCCATCACACTGAGAAGAGGAGGAGGACCCAAGCACTGCGTCATTGCATCTCTCACCCACAGGCACCAGCTCAGAGACTGGCACTACGTGGTCCTTAGAGGTTAGCTTAGCGGAGTGGTCTGCACTGGGTGATGCACTGGGGCCGAGCGGTCGCGCGGATCCAGACCAAAATGACGTGTGTCATGGGCGATGTGGCAGCTTCCATTGCAGCAAGGTCAAGGGGAAAGGGTACCTCAGGAGCCAGCTCCCTGGAGGGAGAGTTCGTGCGTGAGTTCTGCTGCGCAGGACTCAGATGAGGACCTCAATGGGGAGGCATTCACAAGAAGGGTGATGGCCATGCACTCCGAGATGACAGGTGCAATGGCAAGGGCGCCCGAGAGCAGCTTCGCTATGGTAAGGAACGTGGAGGAGTCCGCCTTCAACATTGCACAAAGCTCTGCGCACACCATTGGGCCCATCATTTTCAGTCTGCAGACGATGGGCTAGATTTTCCATTATTTTTGCATGCATAACACCCACTTAACGTCCATTTTAACACTGAAATGACGTGTAATGCCCAGATATCGCCCATTTAGCCACAAAATGGAAACTGATGTCCATTTCTCGGTCACTTATCGCCGAGCGTGACTTTCTGCATGTGCGTAACAGCGAGAAAAAATAATACCGCCTGCCCACTTTTTTGGGGCGGATTCATCAGAATGGACGATCCCAATGCGCATAATATCACCCAGCGTTACTTTCGGCAACTAATTAATGCTGAGTTTTAATAATACCGTCCGACCACTGTTTTTTATTGTAAAGATCATATTTGCCGAAACTAATGCCCAGGAGATCGCCCATCCTTACTTTCGGCACCTCACACACATTTCACCCACAATATCGCTCGCCGAAAAAAATGCCAGGAAAAGTAAAACTAACCGGAACTACTCACAGCGGTATGGTTGCCATGTTCTAAATCACATGTCGCACTATTTAAAAGGCTGCTCTGCTTCAACCTCAGGGGAGATCTTTGGAGGATGATTTGTGAAAATATTAACAAACATCTTATCATACTGTGGACGATTGGAATTTAATAAGTGTCTTAGTGAGGACATTCATTCTTTGTGACCAATCGGTGGAAAACAGAGAGCTATTGGAATGGGGCCTGTCCTTTCTCACCCTCTCTTGATGACCACTTACATGCACCAGACTCGAGATGGCAGAAGGTACACTTGACAGCATCATGTGCCCAATGTAAGACGTGACAGACTGATGAGGAGGACCAGACGTTACACCCCCGCAAGTATAGGGAGAAGCGGTCTTACCTCAACTTGTCAGACATGAGAGTTGCCATGCCATTGCTAAGGACGGTGACACTTTATGGCAGAAGGTCAGAGAGATTTAACACTAACGCCCATTTCAGATCGCTTGTGGTAACACCCAATTTTTAAAATGGAGACTAGGGGCTTTGAAAATGGGTGATAAGCCGGCGATCTGAAAACCCATATTTACCACCCACACCAGAAATACCACCCATTTTTGGGCGATCTGCACAAAAGTGTAAAATCTAGCCCTATGATTCTCAAACCAGGGTCCGAAGCTTAAATAAAAGAGACTACAAAGGTATGAGGGCAGAGTTGGCTAAAGTGGACTGGGAAAATAGACTAAAGAATGGGATGGTTGATGAAACAGTGGCAGACATTTAAGGAGATATTTCATAACTCGCAAAAAAAATATCCCAATGAGAAGGAAAGACTGTAAGAGAAGGGCTAACCATCCGTGGCTAACTAAGGAAATAAGAGATGGCATTAAATTTAAAACAAAGGCATACAATGTAGCTAAGACTAGTGGTAGGCCAGAGGATTGGGAATTTTTAAAAAGCCAGCAGAGAAAAACTAAAAAGATGATTAAGAGAGGGAAGATAGATTATGAAAGTAAACTAGCACAAAATATAAAAACAGATAAGTAAGAGTTTCTTATGTTCTTATGATGTTGGAATCCCAGAAAGATCGTGTGGATCCAGACCACATGACGTGTGTCAATAAGGACATAACAGCATAAGAAATAGGAGCAGGCATAGGCCATACGGCCACTCGAGTCTGCTCCGCCATTTAATACTATCATGGCTGATCCTTCAGGTCCACTTCCCTGCAAGCTCCCCATAACCCCTTATCCCCTTACCGTTTAAGAAACTGTCTATTTCTGTCTTAAATTTATTCAATGTCCCAGCTTCCACTGACGCAACGAATTCCAGGGATTTACAACCTGCTGAGAGAAGAAATTTCTCCTCATCTCAGTTTTACATGCGCGGCCCCTTATTCTAAGATTATGCCCTCTAGTTCTAGTCTCCCCCACCTGTGGAAACATTCTCTCTGCATCCACCTTGTCAAGCCCCCTCATAATCTTATACATTTCAATAAGATCACCTCTCATTCTTCTGAATTCCAATGAGTAGAGGCCCAACCTACTCAACCTTTCCTCATAAGTCAACCCCCTCATCTCCGGAATCAACCTAGTGAACCTTCTCTGAACTGCCTCCAAATGTAGAGGGTTTTTGCTCTGCCCAATTACGGGGGTCTTTGGTGGCTTTTGGTGTATTGGGCCTCTCTGTCCCTTCTAGGGGATGGTCCAGCAGCTTATGGCTCGCTGACCACTAAACTGGCGGTTTCGAAGTGCCCTAGCACCCCTATCTGGTTCTAACCTCAGAATTTTGGTGGATTATGAGCTTCCACAAGGGAAAACAAACACTCAGAGACACGTGGTCCTTGGAACGAAAAAAACGGGTAAGTCCAATTTATTAACCATGGTAAGTTTCCAACAAGGTCAAACTTCATCAAAACACATATCTGACACACACTTATAAACTATGAAAATCTATGGGAAGAAACAGACACAACGAAAATCTTACACAATTTTATCTTTACAAGACATTTCCAACACCACCCCCACCCCCCTTTTTACCTGACTGACCTAGGCTGACAGTTGGGAAAAGAAACCCCAGGATAATACTTACGATCCCTTTTGATAGTTATTTTTTTAGCCTTAGGATGGTTGGTTTACGGGAAAGCTGGAGTGAATGTTGCCTCTCCCAGTTACTTCGGTCTCTGGTTCTTCAGCTGGTTGGCCTCGGAGCGTTGTTCGGTGTGCGGCTCAGCTTCTTGAGATGATGTTGGGCCTCTCGGTAGTTGGGTTGTATATTCTGCACACAAGTCGAGTCCAGGGCCCGTACGATGGTAGGTTTCCGAGCCGGTAACAGTCCGTCTCCATTCTCTCACAGTTTCTGTCTGTCTGTGACTGCTACTGCTCCTCGACTCCTTCTCCTACTGCTCCAGCTGCTTCTCTCCTCCCGGTGGTTCCGTAGGTCCTATATTTGTATCCAATTTAGTTCTGGCCTTTTCGCGCCCAAACTCAGTTGGTGGTCCATTGTTTAAATTTGGGCGGGGCGATAGCTTTGAATATTTAATCAGAAGATGTCACAGGTACAGGTAGGTGTGAGGACAGGGGTATTGTTTCAGTGCACATTGGTGCCTCAAAGTCTGCTGGTCCACCGTAGTGATCTCAGGACTATTGTCCACTGTCCATATTGATTAGGTAGATGATGGTCCACATTCATAATTTGATTAGGGGTGAGTCATATTTTCGAACTGTGCCGGGTAGTCCCCATTAGTTGAGGATTTCCCCACTTCGACCCCTGATTGGCCTGCCAGATGCACTTTTCCCCCATTGGCCAGTGCCTCTGTCTCGCTTGTGAGACAGACTCCACATGTCTGTATCCAACCACACATTTCCCAGCCTGCCTGGTCTGAGGATTTTACCTGGCCAAAAATGTTCATTTAAAATGTATAGGACGATCCCATCTTGGTTTTCTTGTCCTTAGGGTGTTCCAATAAAATGCGGCCGTGGATTTTCGAACCTTACACTCCCCCATCTTGACACACCCAGATATAGATGGAATGTGTCAAAAGGTTTGCAAGAAAATCCTAGAGCTCCCCAAGTGTCAGCCATCCCCATAATTACTCTAAACTATAGACCCGCATAAACCAACGTGCACAAACAATATTTCTATCCATAATTTGTGCACTACCCATGCTCCTTTACAGGTAAACTACAAACAAGGTACCATTTTTGCTTTTAGTTACGTAGAGTTAAATACATAATTATAGCACATCATGTCGCGTGTTCCTTGCATTCCTGGAAAGATTTTTCCGCCATCACAGCGTATCGAACAGATGTATATACACTGTGGAAATATATATCTGTGAAAAGTAAGTCAGTATTGTGTTCTGTCATGGATAGTTTTAACAGCTTACGTAGTTGACAGTGCCAGTCAGTTTCCAGGTACGGGCTTTCGTGGTGCTATGGTAAACCAGAATGTTTCCTTTTGTTTAAAACCACCTGGAAACAAAATGACATTCTTGTGTTAGACTGGGCTGTCCTTCTGTTGTTTCTGGAAAATTTTAAGATAACCCCGTGCTATTCGGGCTCTTTTGGATCTGCAGGCATTGATGATGAGACATAGGACAATGACCAGTTGTACAATCACCAGTGTGTGGGAGGCCATGCGAAGCCAAACCGGGATATCTACTCTCGTACCCCATTCCCACCACGCTGGTAACTTTATGTCTGCGATTTCGAGGGCTATGTCTTTGGTCTTTTGCTGTAGGGTATAATAATGTTTTTGGCTGAGATCCACTGCCTTCCTCATACAGGTCCCAGAAGCGACCTGTCTTGGCTCCTTCTCTGGCCAGGTGGTCCGCCCGTGGGTTACCCTCTGCCCTGGGCTCTGCCTTAGAATGTGTCTTAACCTTGTGGATGTAGACGTCCCCATTGTTCCCTAGGGCTGCCACTATCTTTACTAGCAGGGGTTTGGTTACCAGGGGCTTCCCATCTGCGGATATGTACCCCCTGCGTGACCAAATAGCCAGATACTCTGTACACAAATTGCAAGTAAACATACTGTCCGAACAAATCGTGTACGGGGTGGGGAATTCCTCGGGGTGTGTCACCACGTACATCACCACTGACAGTTCAGCCTGCTGGGCGCTCAGAGTGCTGGGGAGTTTAAGAGCCAAGGCTATGCCTGCCTCGGGGTCCCAAACTCCGCAGCCCATGTGTCTTGTACCCGCGGACACCGAACTGGATCCATTGACGTAGATCTCGCGGCCTGTGGGATGTACCCCTGCCCGAAATCCAAAGTCGGTGTCCCAAACCCCTTCTACTGAGCATCTGTGTGGCTCCCCTGCATAAATGAGGTTAGCTGCGAGCCTGGGCTCACAGAGGCCCCTGACCCTAATGGCCATTTGGGAGAGGAGGAGGGTCCAGCGAGTGATCTTGGCTCTGCTGACTGTTCCATCCTTTATTCTCCCATCTAACAACATCTGGGTCGGGGTGTGATGGGTGAGGAGTGTGATAGGGGATACTCCTGTGAAAACCTGTGCTCTTTTCACAGCCCAGTGAGTGGCTAACAGATGCCTTTCACAATTGGAGTACCCCTTCTCCACCTCTGCAACGACTCTAGAGGAGTACACCACCGGTCTCAGCTGTCCGTGCCTTTCCTGTAAAAGCAATGCACTCAGACTGTCCCCGCTGGCTGCAGCTTCTAAATAGAAATCCTTTCCCCCATCAATAGCCCCCAGTGCAGGTGCCTTCTGCAGGTTCTGTTTCAACTGCAGAAATGCAGCTTGGCAGCCTTGATCCCACTCCAACTCGACCCCTTTGTGTAGGATTCTGAGTAGAGGGGCTGCAGTTGTTGCATAATCTTCTATGAAATCTCTACAGTAGCCTGTGATCCCTAAAAAAAATCTGACTCCGTATACAGTGGTCGGTACCGGGAGTTCCTGCACGGCTTGCCTTCGGGACTCATCTATACCTCGTTCCCCTGCTCTGAGTGTTAGACCCAGGAATTTTACTTCCTTTAACCCTATCTGGGCCTTCTTGGGGTTGACCTTAAAACCCCCCTCCTTGAGCACAGCCAACAGTTCTGCCAGCAGGGGACCATGCTTTTTATTGTTGTCAGTGAAAAAGAGCAGGTCGTCCACATACTGCACCAACTGTTGTGGCTGGCTGAAGCTCTTTAAACAGTTCTCCATGAACTGGTGGAAGATGCTGGGACTGTTGTGAAATCCCTGAGGGAGGCAGCTCCAAGTATATTGCTGTTCCTTAAAGGTGAAAGCAAACTTGTACTGGTCCTCTCTCCTCACAGGGATAGACCAGAAGCCATTTGAAATGTCGAGGACTGTGAAGGTGGTTGCAGACCCTGATCAGGTCTGCCTCTGCTGCCACTGCAGGAGCACAAGCCGGGATGTTTCTGTTGAGCACCCGGTAGTTCACGGTGGCCCTCCACGAGTTGTCCAGTTTTCTGACCGGCCACAGGGGAGAGTTCATGTGCGTGGCTATGGGTCTCAACACACCCTGCTCCACCAGTGAGCTCAGTGCCACTTCCAAGTCAGCTTCTGCCTCTCTCGGGAAGTTATACTGCCTCTGAGGTCAGGACATGGGATCCCCATCTATCCTGACCTCTACTCCGGTGACTCTCCCACAGTCATGTTTGTGGGTGGCAAATGCTGCAAGACTGGCTCGCACATTGGCCCTGTACTCTGCCGGGGTGTCCCTGACCAGAAGCTCTAAGTCATAACCCCCTTTTGGCTTCACAGTACACAGAGCCCCTTTGTCTTGTATCCTTTCTATAAGCATGACCTCGTTGTTTGTACCTGGGTCCACTGTTCCCCATAAACAGTGATTTCGCAGATCCACCAGGATCTGGTGGGCTATAATGAAGTCGGCCCCAATATACCTTTGTTAGCCTGCTCCCACCTTATCAGGACGCACTTCCATTTGGTGGTCAGTGCTCCCAACTTAAGGGTCAGTGGGATCGAAAAATACCCTGTTCTTTCGTTCCCCGTGAAGCCGACTAGCTCGTAGGGCACACCGCTGGACAGGGGCGAGGCGGCCGGGTCCTCTGTGTGGACAAGGGTACTTGAAGACCCCGATTCCAACAAGTAAGTTCCCTGGTTCCCCTCCACCTCCATTTTCACCCACGGTCTTCCCCACGAGTCATAGTCCAGCGGACACAGGTAGGCAGGCTTGGTGGGTGCTAGTCATGGTTCCTGCCGTATAGGAGCTGTGGGGATCTCTCTACCCACTGCTACATTGATCCGGCCGGGACCTGTCAGCAGCTGCATGAGGGTTTCTACAGCGGTTTCAAACACTGTTGTGGCACCTGCTTTCTCATTACCCGGTTTCACCTCCGTGGGTGTTTTTACTTCTTTTACACGGTAGGGGTTGGCCCTGCAGTTGCTGCAGTAGTAGCCAGGCTTACCGCACCCATAACACCCCACCCTTCTATCGGGAGGATTTCCACCCTCCTGATGCCACTCTCTCAGGGGTTTGGTTGGGTTGCACCGCATGCACCCGGCCTTTTACTGTTTCCTCTGGCTTCCCCTCTTCCTCCCCATCCCGCCGCCGTGTGGCAGCCAGTCTGCCTATCACGATGGCTTCGGTGGGATCGGGGTCTCCCGGGATGAACCAGAGACCTGCCCTTTCCTTGACACTGGGCAGGCTGTTCGCAATTATGGTGCGAAACCATGCTTCCCTTTGTTCCGCTGTAAGGTTGTTTCTGACAAGCAGGCCACCACATGCTATGCTGTAGAGCAGCCATAACCTTTCCACGTATATCTGTGGGGCCTCTCCTGCTAACTGGCGTGTTTTCGCTATCCTTTCAAAGGGACTCCCTTCGTTCCACCCCATGGCCTCTAGGATAGCCCTTTGTAGTGCTGCGAGGGTGCTTTGTCCCTCGCGACAATCTGGGGGAAGAACCTGGTAGATCTTCCCGTCAATGGAAAAAAGGAGCACTTTAACTGCTTCCGCGTTATCGCATGTGTTCATGTCCACTGCCTGCACTATCTCCAGGAAGTGGGTATATAGATCTCGCAGTCTAGTGAGTTTTGGGATATGTGACACCATGGCCTTTAATGCAGCAACTGAATGTGGAATGATAAGCTCGCTGTCCAGCGGTCCTTGGGGTTGTGCACCTTGTGTGGGATCGTACTTCCTCTGCACAGCCGGGCACATCGGTCCCTCGGCAGACACCACCACTGGCTCCCCCCTTTCCTCAGCCTCAACTGCCTCTGAATTTAAATCTGCAGACTCGACCCTTTCTGCGAGTGTCCCATACCCCTTTGGCTGGACCGGCTCTACCTGGCCGACCCCATGCCCTGTGGGTTTCTTGGGTTGCACCCTCTGATCCTCCGTAAGGCCTGCTGGACACACTACCGGCGCCTCAGGAGGCGGTCGACTGTCCTCTGCCACCGGATCCTCTTCCACTCCCCAATACCCTGACTCGTTGGTTGCCTCCCTGGGCCCCAACAGACAGACTGCCCCCTTTACCTGGGACAGAGCCTGGAGGAGGGATTGGATCCACTTATGGCAGGGCGTATGATCTGCCTTCTCATGGCTTATTTCGGTGTTAACTTTATAGGCTGTGCGCAAATCCCTTAATTGGACCTGAAGCTCTTGGACCTGCTGGGCACAAGCTGCACTCTGCTCCATGTACTTCTGTTCCATAGCCCGTGACACCGTAACCTGACTCTGCAGGTAGTCCTGATGGTTGCGGAACGTTTCCTCTAACCGTGCCCTTCTATTCCTTTCCTCTATTAACTCTTCTGTGACCTTAGTAACCGCGGCCCCCCTGGCCGCTGAGGTGATAACGGCATCCTTTAATTCCTCCTGTAATTTTCCTACCTGGAGGTCTAACTCCCGAACCTGCCCAGTTAAACATATCAGCCAAATTGCCTTTTCTACCCTTTTGTTATGTGTAGGCCCTTCTGTCCACTGGGCTGCTGTGTCCGCTGGACGTGGTGCCCTGGTCAGGTTCTGAACCCATGTTTTGGCAAAATTGACCTTGGCGAAAACATATTCCGTGATTCTCTCCTCCATTTTAGATTTTTCCAGTACCACCCTCTCTGAGGTAGTAAGCTTATTCTCCCACTGAGCTCCTACCTGGCTCGCCATGAGTGTAGGGGGTTTTTGCTCTGCCCAATTACGGGGGTCTTTGGTGGCTGTTGGTGTATTGGGCCCTTCTGTCCCTTCTAGGGGATGGTCCATCAGCTTGCGGCTCGCGGACCACTAAACTGGCGGTTTCGAAGCACCCTAGCACCCCTATCTGGTTCTAACCTCAGAATTTTGGTGGATTATGAGCTTCCACAAGGGAAAACAAAACACTCAGAGACAAGTGGTCCTTGGAACGAAAAAAACGGGTAAGTCCAATTTATTAACCACGGTATGTTTCCAACAAGGTCAAACTTCATCATAACACATATCTGACACACTTATAAACTATGAAAATCTATGGGAAGAAACAGACACAACGAAAATCTTACACAATTTTATCTTTACAAGACATTTCCAACACCACCCCACCCCCCTTTTTACCTGACTGACCTCGGCTGACAGTTGGGAAAAGAAACCCCAGGATAATACTTACGATCCCTTTTGACAGTTATTTTTTTTTAGCCTTAGGATGTTTGGTTTACGGTGTAGCTGGAGTGAATGTTGCCTCTCCCAGTTACTTCGGTCTCTGGTTCTTCAGCTGGTTGGCCTCTGAGCGTTGTTCGGTGTGCGGCTCGGCTTCTTGAGATGATGTTGGGCCTCTCGGTAGTTGGGTTATATATTCTGCACACAAGTCGAGTCCAGGGCCCGTTCAATGGTAGGTTTCCGAGCCGGTAACAGTCCATCTCCGTTCTCTCTCGGTTTCTGTCTGTCTGTGACAGCTACTGTTCCTCGACTCCTTCTCCTACTGCTCCAGCTGCTACTCTCCTCCTGGTGGTTCCGTAGGTCCTATATTTGTATCCAATTTAGTTCTGGCCTTTTCTCGCCCAAACTCAGTTGGTAGTCCATTGTGTAAGTTTGGGCGGGGAGATAGCTTTGAATATTTAATCAGAAGATGTCACAGGTACAGGTAGGTGTGAGGACAGGGGTATTGTTTCAGTGCACATTGGTGCCTCAAAGTCTGCTGATCCATTGTAACAGTCCTGGGAGTCAATCGGTTTGGGCCTCCCTTTTGATGGGCCATCACTGCAGTGATCTCAGGACTATTGTCCACTGTCCATATTAATTAGGTAGATGATGGTCCACATTCATAATTTGATTAAGGATGAGTCATATTTTTGAAGTGGGCCGGGTAGTCCCTATTGGTTGAGGATTTCCCCGCTTCAGGCCCGACTCGACCCCTGATTGGCCTGCCAGAATGCACTTTTCCCCCATTGGCCAGTGCCTCTGTCTCACTTGGTGAGGCAGACTCCACAATGTCTGTATCCACCCACACGTTTCCCAGCCTGCCTGGTCTGAGGATTTTACCTGGCCAAAAATGTTCATTTAAAATGTATAGGACGATCCCATCTTGGTTTTCTTGTCCTTCGGGTGTTCCGATAAAATGTAGCCGTGGACTTTCGAACCTTGCACAAAGCAAGTATATCCTTTCGTAAATATGGAAACCAAAACTGCCGCAGTATTCCAGGTGTGGCCTCACCATTACCCTGTATAACTGTAGCAAGACTTCCTGCTTTTATGCCCCATCCCCTTTGCAATAAAGGTCAAGATTCCATCGGCCTTCCTGATCACTTGCTGTACCTGCATAACTAACCTTTTGTGTTTTAAGCACAAGTACCCTCAGGTCCCGCAGTACTGCAGCACTTTGCACTCTTTCTCCATGTGGCAACCTCCAATGCAGCATAGGTGGAAGCAACACAACATTTTGGTGCTGTAATGCAGACAATGATTGTTGGCACTAAATCTCAGACTGCAGTAAACTGCTCTCATGCAGTCTCAGCTGGAAGCCATGCATGCTCTGACTGCTGCCATCACCGCTGGGCCCACCACTGTCCACAGGGGATCTCACGGTGTCACGGCAGGCTACCAATCTGTGCTCCAGCAGATTGGTAGGGATGATGAGGTGCCGTCCCGGGGGAGTGGGAGTGGGTCAGTGGAGCAGGAACCTGCTGTCCTCCCAGGATGACAGCATTCATGAGCCCGCCACTGCCAATCCACCATCATCACAGGCAGTCCCTTGGAGTCAAAGATGACTTACTTCCACTCTAAAAGTCAGTTCTCAGGTGACTGAAGAGTCCAATGCAGGAATTACAGGGGCCGAAATTCATCAGCCCACCGCCCACTCCCACCAACATTCCTCCTGAGGATCCACCCAGTGCCACTTTTGAGGTGGGCTGGAGCAGGCTGGAGCGGGCAGGAGGAGAGAGCCGCCGGGAACCACCTGCTGACGTCTGCGGATGGCCGATTGGCACAACTAACCTCCCGCCGGCCGAGTTCCCAGATTCCTGCGGGCGGGAGTCGGCGGCAGAATGGGGGTGGGCCGCTGACTGGAGGCTGGTCTGTCCCGGGCGGTGAGTATGAAGAAGCTGAAAAAAAGGTAAGTGAACATTTTTTTTAAATTTTCAACAGTGACTTACCTGCATGGGGTCCCCGGGAGGTCTTCCAAGAGTTTTTTTTTATTAGTGATTTTTTTTTTCAGGTCTTCAACCCTCCGTGGGCCCGACTCCATCCTTGGCAGCACTTGGACAGCAAGCATCTCCGCCGCCGAGAATGAGACCTCCCGCCCGCTACTGTCCAGATTGGTGGCTTACGTCATCCATTTGCCACCCGTCGACCTTCGCGGGACCTCGGCCACGAATATCCCGTCGAAAGTACCTCGGTGGCCATCGGCGGCACTTTGGGTGACACTTGGGCGGGCGGTCTTGATGAAAATTGGCCCCACAATCTCTGTCACAGATGGGGCAGACAGTGGTTAAAGGAAAGGTGGATGGGGAGCCTGGGTTGGCGTGTGCTCCTTCCGCTGTCTACGCTTAGTTTCTGCTTGCTCTCGGTGATGAGACTTGAGGTGCTCAGCGCCCTCCCGGATGCTCTTCCTCCACTTTGGACAGTCATGGGCCGGGGACTCCCAGGTGTCAGTGAGGATGTTGTACTTTATCAAGGAGGCTTTGAGGGTGTCCTTAAAGCATTTCCTCTGCCCACCTGGGGCTCGCTTGCCATGTCGAAGCTCCGAGTAAAGTGCTTGCTTTGGGAGTCTTGTGTCGGGCATGCAGACAATGTGGCCCGCCCAATGGAGCTGATGGAGCGTGGTCAATGCTTCGATGCTGGGGATGCTGGCCTGAGCGAGAACACTGACGTTAGTGCTTCTATCCTGCCAACGGATTTTCAGGATCTTGTGGAAGCAGCGTTGGTGATATTCTCCAGCGTTTTGAGGTGTTTGCTGTATATAGTCCACGTCTCTAAGCCATATAGGACAGCTATCACTACTGCCCTGTAGACCATAAGCTTGGTGCCAGAGTTGAGGTCCTGGTCTTCAAACACTCTCTTCTTCAGGCGACCGAAGGCTGTGTTGGCACATTGAAGGCGGTGTTGGACCTCGTCATCGATGCCTGCCCTTGCTGAGGTATGGAAAATGGTCCACGTTGTCCAAGACCTAATCGTGGATTTTGATAACTGGGGGGCAGTGCTGTGTGCTGGGGTCAGGTTGATCGAGGACCAAGATTGCACTCCACTTTTCGCTGCCTGTCACCCAGCCAGCCCAGACTGCCGCTGGCCAGCCTGAGGTGGTGCAGCGTACAGCCGGGCCTTCCAGGCCCAGAGCTGGTCGAGATTGTCCTGCAAGGCCATCTTTAGTCTTTGGCCCTGACACACCGCAGCCTTCCACCAGCCGTGCTGCAGCCACAGGGGACACACTGTGGAGGAGCGCTAGAATAGTTAAACCAAGTGTTAAGAGGTGATATAAGGAAATGCACAAGAGTGATTGTTAAATATATTTATTCTTTATGATACTCTTGAATGTTATGGCATAAATTTGAATAGGAATGTTTCATCTTTTGTGGTGTCTCCACCTTCAGTTGTGGGACTGAGGTATGGAAGGATGAATTGATGTGCTGATGGGGACATGCAGAGGAAGTGGGATGGAATTCAATGGAACCGAAGTCTGATGAGACGGTCTCCTCCTGTTGTTGCTCCTCCTTGTCCTCCTCCTCCTGCTCCTCCTGAGGGGGTGGAGCTATGCCTGGTGGCAATGACTGTGACCTCATGATGGCCAGGTTGTACAACATGCAGCAGATGAGGACCAATAGGTACACCCGCTCAGCTGAGTACCGGAGGATTCCTTCCAAGCGGTCAAGAGACCAGAACCGTTGCTTGAGCACTCCAACGGTCTGTTCAATGATGTTCCTGGTGGCGGCATGGCTCTCATTATATAAGTGCTGGTCAGGAGTGTTGGGGTTGCAGAAGAGAGTCATGAGCCAGGTGGAGATCGGATAGACCTTGGGCCAGACTTTCAGCTTAATTGTCGGCAATTTACTCGGCATTACTGCTGGTTTTTTGCCTGGCGAGAGTTTCCACGTAAGTTTTTGAATGTTATCGCCCACATCTGAAGTTGCCTGCCAAGACCAAACCACCCACATGCTACGCTGAGAACAACTGCCAGGACATAAGTTTGGCCTCATCCGCCGATGCCCAGATCACTTTTACAGGGCGGTAAGGGGGACTCTGCAAAAAAATGGTAAGTTAAAGGTTCTTTAACTTTTAAAAAATTTTAACACGGCGATTAGGGTTAAAAATGTTTTGGGAATGGTTTGTAGGTGTTTATTTTTTTTAATGACTTTTTTTGTTTCTTTTCCCCGCTCCCTAGGCCCAACTGCAGCCTCGGACTAAATTTTTCTACTCACCGACCATTCCGGTAACGACTGCCCATTTGTCTAACTTTGCACTTACCCGCCGAGAAAACCGCCGAGAATGAGTGCCCGGCGAAAAAATGGCCATTGCACAATCAGTTCTACTTACTTTTCCCTTCAAATTGGAAATTCTCACCGGCTTTTTTCGCTGAACGTTAGCGATCCTTCTCAGAAGGCAATAGGGCATTGAGGGCCTTTATGGAAAGTCCGACCCCTTGTCTCTGACCAGCCAGTCGCGAGCTTGTTGTGGTGGCTGGAAAGAGCTGGCACATTGGACTGGTGCAGGATGAATGCATCGTGGCTGCTGCCAGGATAGTGGACATTGACAATGAGGATTTGGTGGGAGTGGTCACACACCAGCTGCACATTCAGTGAGTGGCAGCCTTTGTGGTTACGGAATACCTCAGGCTTATGATGCGCTGCTCACAAAGCAATGCTGGAGCAGTCAATGGCACCCTGCACCATGGGGAACCTCTCTATCAAGGCAAGGCCACATGCACACTCCATCTGCTTCTCTCTTGTCATGGGGAAGGAAATGTATTCCCTTCTCCTTCTGTACAGAGCATCTGTGACCACACAAATGGAGTAATGAACAACAAACTCAGAGATGTTAGAGATGTCTCCTGTTGCACACAGGAAGGATCTATTGGCATAGAAATTGAGCGTGATGGTGACCTCGACTGCCACTGAGAGAACCGTCTCATGGGAGGCGCAAAGTACCTGAATTTTGCCCACCTAAGATTTGGAGTTCCTCCTGGATTGCCTTTTGGAAAAGTGGGTTGAGGTTTTTTGGCTGATGTGCAGTCCACAAACATGAATCAACTCTTGTGTTTACTATCCTAGGGATGAAGAAATAATTTCTATAAAATGTTCCATGACTTGAAGAAAGTCAAACCAGTAGCCTACTACAAATTTAGTCTGCCCTAATATGGACATAAAGAACATGTATGGCTGTGGTAATGTAAAAGTTTGACTATTTATGATTGGATGCAGAAAGGATTGATTGGCTGCACTGTACTCTGCCATTGAGAAAAATGAGACACAATGAGCAACTGTCTTAATAGCCACCATCATACAGAACTTGGAGCATTAGCATTTCCCATCAACACTTATATTTCTGCTTTGGGGTTGTAAATCCAGTTTTAGCCCATTTGGATATTGGTTACAGGCAATAATCAGAGAAGAATTTCAAAAATGTCCACAACCAGTATGTTATAGTCAGACAGATGGAAGGTCTTATTTGTGAGGAGGTGACCTGCCTTGTATGCATGGAGAACGGTAGCATGGTGGTTATGTTGCTGGACTAGTAATCCAGAGGCCTAAATTAATAATCCAGAGATGTGAGTTCAATTCTCACCATGGCAGCAGTGGAATTTAAATTTAGTTAATTAAATCAATCTGAAATTAAAAAGCTAATATCACTAATGGTGACCATGGGCTAGAACCTCCACTTTATTTACATACTTAATGCCCATTTTACCGCTGAACTGACGTATAACACGCAGATAGCGCCCATTTTGTCACAAAATGGAAACTGATGGGCATTTTTCGGAAACTTATCGCCGAGCGTTACTTTCCCCATGTGCTTAACACCAGGAAAAAATATTACCGCCCATCCACTTTTTTGGGGCGTAATCATCAGATTGGGCGAAATCAACGCCCATAATATGGCCCAGTGTTACTTTCCGCTTGGAATTAACGCCGATTCAATAATACCACCCGCCCACTTTTTTTGTTGTAAAGAGCACATTTGGCAAAACTAATGACCAGGAGATCACCCACCGTCACTTTCATCACCTCGCACACATATCGCCCACAATATCGCTGGCCCAAAAAACACCCGGAGAAAGTGGAACTGTTCTGAACAAACGCCAGCGGTGTGGCTGACATTTTTAAAATCGCACGTCACTTCATTCAAAAGGCTGCTTCAACTTCGGGGGAGTTTGCATTGACTCTGGAGTTCTTCTCAGGTGAAGTGAACATCTCAACAGACATATTTTCAGACTCTGGACTATTCGGGGTTTACTCTCGATGTATTTTAGTGAGGAAATCATTGCTTCTGATCAATCGCTATTATACTTTCAATGCAATGGGGCCAGCCATTTCTCAGCCTGCATCAATTAACACGCAGATGCTGCAGAGTGCAGATGGCTCAATGTGTGATGCACATCATTATGTCCCCAATTTAAAGATGTGCAAGGATGAGGAGGAGGGCCAGACCATACACACCCCGCACGTACAAGGAAAAGAGGTTTTACCTCGCATATCCAACCACACCTGCCTTCAGAGACTTCACTTCCACAAGGTGGTGATCAATGAAATATGTGAGCTCATCAGGCCACATATGCAGCCTGCCTTCAGGACATCAGTGTCGGTCGAAGTCAAGGTCTTTCTAGGCATCCGGTTCCTTTCGGGCCTCCGCGGTCGAGATTTGCCCTCTGTCTCACCATGCCACCCATCGCTGCATTAGACAGGTCACAGAGGCCCTGTACGTGAGAAGGATGGACTTTATCAACTTCCCCATGACCAGGGAGGCTCAGACTAACAGGGCTGGTGCATTCTACTGCACTGCTAAGTTCCCCAGGGTCCAGGGAGATATACAATGCACTCACTTCTCAGGTTCTAGAGCGTTTTCGTAACAGAAAAGGATTTCATTCCCTGAAAGTCCAACTAGTTGTTGACCACAACCAGACCATAATAGCAGTGAATGCCAAATGTCCGGGCACCTTCGATGAGCCTCACATTCTGCGTGAGAACGCTGTCTCTGAAATCTTTAAGAATCAGCTACAAGGACACTGCTGGATGCTTGGTGATAACTGATATAGCCTAGCCACCTGGCTGATGACCGCACTGTGTGACACCCACACCGAGGCCGAGAATCGATACAACCGGAGCCACAGAGACACACGCAATGTGGTCCAGAAAACAATAACAGTGCTTAAGCAGCGCTTCAGATGTCTTGACCACTCAGGAAGGGAGCTACAATACAACCCTGAGCAAGTAGGTAAATTTGTGGTCGTGTGCTCGATGCTGCACAACCTGGTTATCGGGAGGGACCAAGAATTGCCAGAAGGCACTGATGCTCCACTTCAGGAGAGGAAGCGGATGACGAGGGGCTGGACGCTGACCTAGGGCCAGACAATCAGGCTGGCTATGCAACCATGCTCACAACCTCCTCCAGACCACAGGAAAGGACCCGTGGTGGCTACATAGCTGCAAGACTCTTACGTGAGGAGCTGATATCAGAACGATTTGCCTGAAAGAGAGCTGATGTGAGTGACAACACTGACACACTACTGTGTGTGTGCAGCTCAGACATCAATGGTGCCCATCACCTTGGTGCCAGTTAAAGTTTACATTGATTGAAGTTAAGTTGTATTTAACCCTTTCATGTTAAGGAATCACCAGTGTGTAACGGTCCAGCTATCTGAGACAATGCACAACAAGGTTATTTTCTATAAATAAAATTTATACCAACATTGGTCTGAAATCATAAGTATCAAGGGCAATAACACCCAACCCCTGCCCACACCCCACTTTTTCCATCATTGACATCAATCAAATGTTCAACATGTCCAGCAACACAGAATACAAAGGCAAAGCAGGAGGGTGGTCCCCAGCCCCCATACATTACAACAAATTGCATACACCCAGATGAAGATATAACGTAACCATCACCTGCGGACATGCACCTCACGTTCCTTCCCCCCTCCCCTTCTTCTCCCCACCTCTACCCCTTCCACTCCTCGCTCCACGGCGCCTGGCCGAGGAGCTCCTCAGGCGGTGCCTCATTGGGAGGGATGAAGGCAGATGCGGTTGTTGCATGGGTATGGGAGCGGGAGGGATGCCGAGGGGGCAACATTCTCTGATGTAGAAGCAGGATCTTGGTCCTTGCTTTCATCTGTCATTCGCAGTGGTGGTGCAGAACCTAGAGGTGGAGTGTCGCGCTCAGGGACCACTGGGAGGCCTGTGCCAGCAGCGTTCCTAGCTATCGCATCCAGGGCCTCCGCCATCCGTGGAATGTACTCAGTCATGGTGACCAGTTGTTGGGATATGCCCCCAATGCTTTGATGAGCTGGTCACCAATGTCTACAGTCCTCCTGGACAACTGTACCATCTCTCCGCTGACATGTGGCGCTCGTGGAACAGACCTGCCACATCCACGAGACCTCCTCGGGGTCAGCGCCATCCTGGGGACAAATGGGATGCCCTGTGGCAAGCTGCTTGGGTCCGGTGCCTCCAGAGTGGAGGTGGGAATGACCAGAGGACCACTAGATGGCCATGGGGTGGAATGGCTTCTGGAGCGTGGTGAAGCAGGTTCCTCGAAGTCCGCGCTCTCATCCATGTAGAACAGACCCAGCGGATTGATGGGCGAGCATCGGAGCTCCTCAGCACCAGATGTTGGATCATCTGGAGAGTCGGGCCCCGCGCCCCCACTTCTGGCCTCTGTGGTCTTGCCTTGGGACACACTGCTGGCTGAGCTGCAAAACACAAAACACAAGTTATTAGAGGAGAAGGGGGTGCGAGGGTGACAAGGTGAATCCAGCGCTACACACAGCATATGCACGCCAAAAGCACCACCGCTCTCAATCATCACAGACATCACATTTCATGACAATCAACACATTTGCATTGCAATGATTTTCATTAGGCCATCATTATTTCTATGACAATTTTAGAAATCATCTATTATATATGATTGTTCGGATATGAGTGGGTGTGGCATCCATTGACTTTACATTACACAATGGTGTAAGCTTTACTCACGTGGCATCACTTCAGGGTCTACAGATGCGTCCGTGGCTGTCCGGGGGTGCTTCCCCACGAGTGCGAGCACTCGCTCCTCCAAGTCAGTGATGTCGCTGGGGACTGGTGGCCCCTCTCCCGTTCGCCTCTGCACGGATCGCATCGTCGATAGCTTCTTCTGTAAAAGATGAAAGGACGACATGGCATGAGATCATTGCGTGATATCATTGCGAGGTACTGTATCAGTTGTAATCATGATTATTATGATAATTATCATTCTTTACCTAAAGACGTGCACCGTGACCGCAGGCTTTGAGTAAAACATTCCCGGAAAAAGTGAAAGACCTCACATCTGCTGATAGTCACTCATGTCTGTTACAAATCAAATTATATAAATACCTAAGTAAATAAATGTAATACTTACTCTTGCGGATGCCACCAGGTCGTTCCATCGTTTGCGGCATTGGTTGCCTTCACGAACCTCGTTGGTTGCCGACAAGACTACCTCTGCTATCTCAGTCCATATCCTCTGGTAGGCCTTTGGGGTGGGCTTTCCATGCTCTCCCTGTGTCAAATCACCCCAGCGTGTCTCAACCTCCTGGCTCTTTTGCGCCCTCCAATGTGCTCCTCTCCCACCTCACTGCTCTCTCCAGCGTCAGTCTCCACAGCGTGCTGTGATGCCTCCTCCTCTCCCTCCATTATAGGCCAAATTTGGGCAAATATGTGGCTGGTAACAGCTAATTTTTGTTTCCCTACTTACTGTGAAGCTCTAAAGTCTCCATCCTTCCTCCCAAAGCAGCCACACCACACCCAGCCACGCCTTCAGTCCCTCTGAGCTCCCTCTCTCTCTATCTCCTCTTCTACACATGTCATGATGACCCTTGACCTTGTGAATTGCGGGAATCGAGCATTGCCATGCCGTTGCTAAGGACGGCAACACTTTACGGCAGAAGGTCAAAAAAATTTAACGCTACCGTCCATTTCATATCGTTCGCGGTTATGCCCATTTTCAAAAATGGAGACTAGGTGCTTTGAGAATGGGTGAGAAGCCAGCGATCTGAAAACCTTTTTTTACAGCCCCTGCCGGAACTAACATCCATTTTTGGGCGATAAGCACAAAAGTGGAAAATCTAGCCCAAAACTAACAGATTTGTCGTAAAATCCAATTGGTTCACTAATGTCCTTCAGGAAAGGAAACCTGCCATCCTTATCTGGTCTGGCCTATATGTGACTCCAGACCCACAGCAATGTGGTTGACTCTGAACTGGCTTCTGAAATGACCTAGCAAGCTACTCTGTTGTGCCAAACTACTACACCAAAGTCACTGTGGGAGTTCCTTCACCACAAGGGCTGCAGCAAGAAGACAGTTCACCAGCTCCTCCTCAAGGGCAATTAGGGATGGGTAGTAAATGCCGGCTTTGCCAGCAATGCCCACATCCCATGATCAACGTTTATAAAAGCTCAGGATCAGGTAAATGACAGTGAAGTCACAGCAGTTCACGAGAAATCTTTACATTGCTATGCCAGCTGCTACACCTGTTGACATTGGTATTGTTTTCTGCTCAACTGGAGGAGCAAATACCTGCAGACAACACATCAGAAATCACTGAGACCTTAACAACTCAAGCCATAGATAGTGGTGAAGGTACATCAGCAAAGCAACAGATTCAGGAATGGGAATGAATTTCTGTAAGAGTTCTCTCGATCGTCCGCCATAACTTTGGAGGAAAATCTGCAGAAACCACAAAGAACTGGTAGAAACTAATTACCAGTCCTTAAAGCTCCTTCAACAAGGCAATTTTTTTGTTATAAATAATTTTCAGCCCTTTTCGATGGCGGCAAGATGTGTAATAGTATTAGAAACTCACTTTGAAATCCATTCCATTCCACGTATTACCCCGTACAGCTCATTTGTTCATTCAAATCAACTCTGAATATTGAATTGCACTTTGGATTGATCAGATCTGTGTTTTCTCCACAAGACTCTGAATTTTATTCTGGTCTCAGGCTGTTCTTTCAGCATAATTAAATATTTGAAATTTAATTTACATAAATTCTGTTGGACTTGTCCTGATTTATATATAAATCCAACATCTTTTTCATAAACTAACTGAACTACCAAAGTGTAGCTGATAATAATTGTTACCATTCTCAAGGTCTACAGTAGTGCTAAATCTTGAGCTTTGTTACACGTATTCTATTGCATCTGCATGAACTTGTTATTTTCAACTTCAGCGTATGCTATTGCCTCAACATTTCATGCTAAGAACAGTTGTGCACTAATATATTCAGTATATTGTACTCAGTAAAGTGGATTTTTCTTATGTGCTTTTTCAATCTAATTTCCTTCATTTTTATCACACATCTATATATTGTCCTTCATAACATTTTATCAGATGCTGCCACCATTCTTACTCATTGTGTATTTTAGTGATCGACTGAGATTTTTTTACAATGTAATTTTGGTACAGGTTTACTGTATTTTTTTTAATTGTACACCTTAGTGTGGTGTTATGCCATGCCATTTAACTGCCAATAATCAATGAACTTCTCTAACTTAACAGGCAATATTGGTGGCAACAATGGGTTATACTCTAGACCTTGACCTCTGGAGTTTGAGTGCAACCTGGACCAGTTGGGTGAAAGTCTCCTCCTTCTGCCAGGTCCTAAATGAAAAAATACCGGACAGTTTGTTTGATTTATTTTGTCTATTCCATAGATGGGAATAGGGGGTGGGGAGAGAAGGCAAATTTATTTTCATCACCCAAAAACCTGGAACAAGGAAGAGACAAGAGAATACACCAGAGTTACATGGATCTGAGCCATTTTTTTGCAAGCTGAAGGGCCCGAAATTCATCGACATAGCGCCGGCTTACTGCCCAAAAATACAAGTTTGGTCAAAAAACATGCATACACCGCTGACATACCGCTTGGTGGAATATTCATCATTGAAATACCGCCGAGCGGTATGCACACCATCCACCATGCAGAATCGCCCATACACCGCTCAAAAAGTGACATTTTCATGACATACCGTTGACATACCAGCGGAGCTGCATACCATCCTGGAAAAGGTGGTTTTACTTGATCTTAAGTGGGCGGGAATGGGCGGGTAGTGCTCGGAGCAGCCATTTTGAAATCGGGAACAGCCAGTGAAAGCAGCACCTCAGTATTTCGGAGATGAACAGTGATTTTACAGTGTAATTTACAGTGGTAAAGGTATTTTTATTGGTGCTGAGTACATTATTAAGAAAGAAGGCATTTCAGTTATATGTTTTTCATTGAAAAATCTTCCAGAGATTTAAAATGAATAGGGCTGTACTATCTCAGCCTGTATTGCTGACTACCTGTCTAATACAGGATCCAGATGGGAGAAGGTTTATTGAGTAGAGTTATCAGGGTAATGGAGGAGGCTGCTGTAATGTATGCAATAAAGTTACAAACTGAGCACTGTTTAACTGAACAAGGTACACCCTTTGGCTCTGCTTTATTATGGCCCAAAGTGCCTGACTCACAAAATGGCTGGCCTTTTATACCAGAGCAGCACCATGTGCGTGCTGCTCAGTGGCCTCCAACAATGACACCATCTGGTGGCTACAAACAGCATTTTTATACATGACAATACCCTCCTCTGAGATCTTATCACAGTCTTTCACAGGTTGAGACGGTCCGGTGCTTTACGCTCCCGGGTTGACCGTTTCAGTTCGATTCCGTCCTTGGGTGAATGTTCGGAGTCTGTTGTGGCAGGCGACTGGATGGCTGACTTGTTGAGGGCGGCAGTGGCCGTGTCAGGAATTGCAAGTCCATTTTTATTGAACAAGTCCGCGATGGAAATTCCGGGTTCACTGATGACCCTTGAGTCCACCGAAGGCTGCTGGTAGGTTGGTTGGTCATCGACGGTTTCTTCGACTGATTGCTCTGGCTCGTCCACGTGCCTCAGCTTTATTTGATCCAGAGGGTCTAGTAAGAAGGAGGAACTGAGGGAAATCCTTATTAGTCGGGAAATTGTGTTGGGGAAATTGATAGGATTAAAGGCCGATAAATCCCCAGGGCCTGATGGACTGCATCTCAGAGTACTTAAGGAGGGGGCCTTGGAAATAGCGGATGCATTGACAGTCATTTTCCAACATTCCATTGACTCTGGATCAGTTCCTATGGAGTGGAGGGTAGCCAATGTAACCCCACTTTTTAAAAAAGGAGGGAGAGAGAAAACAGGGAATTATAGACCGGTCAGCCTGACCTCAGTAGTGGGTAAAATGATGGAATCAATTATTAAGGATGTCATAGCAGCGCATTTGGAAAGAGGTGACATGATAGGTCCAAGTCAGCATGGATTTGTGAAAGGGAAATCATCCTTGACAAATCTTCTGGAATTTTTTGAGTATATTTCCAGTAGAGTGGACAAGGGAGAACCAGTTGATGTGGTGTATTTGGACTTTCAGAAGGCTTTCGACAAGGTCCCACACAAGAGATTAATGTGCAAAATTAAAGCACATGGGACTGGGGGTCGTGTGCTGACGTGGATTGAGAACTGGTTGGCAGACAGGAAGCAAAGAGTAGGAGTAAATAGGTACTTTTCAGAATGGCATGCAGTGACTAGTGGAGTACCGCAAGGTTCTGTGCTGGGGCCCCAGCTGTATACATTGTACATTAATGATTCAGCTGAGGGGATTGAATGTAGTATCTCCAAATTTGCGGATGACACTAAGTTGGGTGGCAGTGTGAGCTGCGAGGAGGATGCTATGAGGCTGCAGAGTGACTTGGATAGGTTAGGTGAGTGGGCAAATGCATGGCAGATGAAGTATAATGTGGATAAATGTGAGGTTATCCACTTTGGTGGTAAAAAACAGAGAGACAGACTAAGACTATTATCTGAATGGTGACAGATTAGGAAAAGGGGAGGTGCAACGAGACCTGTGTGTCATGGTACATCAGTCATTGAAGGTTGGCATGCAGGTACAGCAGGCGGTTAAGAAAGCAAATGGCATGTTGGCCTTCATAGCAAGGGGATTTGAGTACAGGGGCAGGGTGGTGTTACTAAAGTTGTACAGGGCCTTGGTGAGGACTCACCTGGAGTATTGTGTACAGTTTTGGTCTCCTAACTTGAGGAAGGACATTCTTGCTATTGAGGGAGTGCAGCGAAGGTTCACCAGACTGATTCCCGGGATGGCAGGACTGACATATCAAGAAAGACTGGATCAACTGGGCTTGTATTCACTAGAGTTCAGAAGAATGAGAGGGGATCTCATCGAAACGTTTAAAATTCTGACGGGTTTAGATAGGTTAGATGCAGGAAGAATGTTCCCAATGTTGGGGAAGTCCAGAACCAGGGGTCACAGTCTATGGATAAGGGGTAAGCCATTTAGGACCGAGATGAGGAGAAACTTCTTCACCCAGAGAGTGGTGAACCTGTGGAATTCTCTACCACAGAAAGTTGTTGAGGCCAATTCACTAAATATATTCAAAAAGGAGTTATATGTAGTCCTTACTACTAGGGGGATCAAGGGGTCTGGCGTGAAAGCAGGAATGGGGTACTGAAGTTGCATGTTCAGCCATGAACTCAATGAATGTCGGTGCAGGCTCAAAGGGCCTACTCCTGCACCTATTTTCTATGTTTCTATGTTTCGATATGTTTCCTGCAAGGTTGCCCATTCTTGAGCTTAATAACAAATACTCTGTTTCCCTCCATGGCCATGACAGTACCAGTGATCCATTTGGGACCCTGACCATAATTCAACACATATGCAGAAACATTCACAGAAATCTTGCGTGACACACTTGCGCGATCGTGGTACCCTTATTGACTCTCTCTTCTGTATTCAACATCATTACTTAAATCCGGGTGTACAAGAGATAACTTGGTCTTAAGACCTCTTTTCATCATGAGTTCAGCAGGAGTGACCCCTATGAGTGTGTGGGGTCTTGTCCTGTAACTCAGCAGTATGCAAGACAAGCGGGTCTGCAGTGACCCTTGGGTTACTTTCCTCATGCTTTGCTTGATAATTTGTACTGCAAGTTCTGCTTGCCTATTGGACGCAGGCTTGAATGGTGCTTACCTTACATGTTTTATGCCGTTAAGTTTTACAAACTCCTGAAACTCCTGACTGGTGAAGCATGACCCATTGTTGCTCACCACTATGTCAGGCAGACCATATGTCGCAAACATGACATTGAGATTCTCTATGGTTGCTGTGGACACACTGGGTGACATGATTATGCATTCTATCCACTTTGAATAAACATCTTGCCCAGGAAGGGACCTGCAAAATCTACATGGGATCCTGGACAAAGGTTTGGATGGCCATGACCACAGACTCAGCGACGATTCTGCTGGTGCTTTGTTGAGGAGCATGCAGGTGTTGCACTGATGTACGCATGCTTCCAGCTCAGAATCAATTCCTGGCCACCATACGTGGGACCTGGCGATAGCCTTCAACGTCACTATACCACGATGTGTGTTGTGTAACTCACGCACAAACTTCTCTCTCCCTTTCTTCGGCATTACACACGATTGCCCCACAATATACAATCTGCTTGAATAGACAGTTCGTCCTTGCGATGAATGTACGATTGGCCTCCTCGCACATTTGCTTAGGTGTGGCAGACCAATCCCATTTGAGGATGCAACCCTTTACCATCGATAATATCTGGTCCTGGCTGGTCCAGGCCTTAACTTGTTGAGCCATGACAGGGGTACCTTCACTCTCAAAAGCATCCATGATTAACATTAAATCTGCCGGTTGTGGCGTTTCCACCTCCAATGTGGGCAATGGCAACCAGCTCAAAACCAGGTCTGTGGCAAATGACATAATCATAGGCAGATAATGTCAGCGGCCACCTTTGGATGCGAGATGAAACTTTGGTATTGATAGCTTTGTTCTCGGAAAACAACAAAATGAGTGGCTTGTGATCAGTCTCTAATTCGAACCTCAGACCAAACAGGTATTGAGGCATCTTTTTAACACCGTACACACACGCTAAAGCTTCTTTTTCTACCATACTGTAGGCTCTTTCTCTTCAGACAAACTTTTGGATGCATACGCGACAGGTTGAAGTTTCCCAGATTCATTGGCTTGTTGTAACTCGCAACCAATTCCATATGACGATGCGTCACAGGCCAAAACTAAACACTTACATTGGTCATAATGTACCAGCAGCTTGTTCAAGCAAAGCAGATTGGTGGCTTTCTCAAAAGCTCTGTCTTGCAATGCGCCCCACACCCAGTTGTTGCCTTTTCTCAATAGCATGTGCAGTGGTTCTAGTAAGGTGCTCAATTTAGGTAGGAAGTTACCAAAGTAGTGCAGCTCCATCACATTCTGCAGCTTGGGTGCATTCTTGATGGCTTTGGTTTTCACGTCAGTAGGTCTGATGCCATCAGCGGCAATTTTCCTCCCGAAGAATTCGACCTCCGGTGCCATGACGACGCACTTCAAGCGTTTAAGTGTGAGCCCCTCTCTAACCAAACACAGTAGAATCTTTTCCAGGTTGTTCAGATGTTCCTTGGAGTCATGACCAGTGATCAGGATGTCATCTTGGAACATGACAGTTCTGGAAACGGACTTCAATAGACTTTCTATATTCCTCTGGAATATTGCTGCAGCCGAGCGAATTCCAAAAGGGCACCTGTGCGTGTTAATGCATGTAAGTCTCTTCGACGTCACGGACCAACACCAGCCTCATATAGGCTGACGTCAAATCCAGTTTTATGAATGACTTCCCTCTGGCTAGCGTCGCAAACAAGTCATCCGCCTTCGGTAACGGGTACAGATCATGTTTCGAAGCCCTGTTGATCGTAACCTTGCAGTCTCCACAGATTCTGACTGTGCCATCACTTTTCAGCACAGAAACAATGGGGCTGGCCCATTCATTAAATTCGACCGGTGATATGATGCTTTCACGCTGGAATCTGTCCAGTTCAATTTCGACCTTCTCCCTCATCATATACGGCACTGCCTGAGCTTTATGATAGACGGGTCTTGCATCTGAGTCCACATGGATCTGCACCTTGGCTCCCGTAAAGTTGCCGATACCCGGTTCGAATAGCGAGGGGAACTTGCTCAATACTTGGGCACATGTCTCTTCCTCTGATGACAAAGCCTTTATGTCATTCCAGTCGCATCTGATTTTCTCCAACCAGCTCCTGCCGAGCAGTGTTGGGCCAGTGCCCGGAACAATCCACAGCGGTAACTCGTGAACCGCACCGTTATACGACACATTAATTTGTGTACTGCCAATCACCTTTATCAGTTCTTTATTGTACGTGTGCAGCTTGGCGTTAATATGGCTCAGCCTGGGCATCACAGTCTTAGTATCCCACAGCTTATTAAATGCCCTCTCGTTCATGATCAATTGACTCACCCCTGTGTCCAGTTCCATCGATACCGGTATCACGTTAAACTTCACGTTAATCAAAATTGGTTTACTCTTGGTTATGAAAGAGTACAGTCCATATACTTCCTCCTCTGGTATCTCGGATTGCATATCCGGATCCGCGCTACTCGGAATCTCATTCTCCATATGATGTGCCGCAGCACGCTTGCTCATCTGCGGACACTTGCGCTGGTGATGCCCCACTCTCAGACAGCCTTTGCAACTATATTGCTTAAATCGGCACTGCTGGTGCCGGTGATTTCCCCCACAACGCCAACACGGAGAAGTCGGATATATTCCCGCTGGCGGACTTTGGGCAGCCACAGGTTTCGCGAACGCAGCTGGATAGGTCCTGCTATGTGCCGCTCTGCCGAACGCCAAATCAATCGCATTTACAGTACTTGCCAATGTTCGGTTCTTCACCGCTATTTGCTTTAGACTCCTATCCGTCGTCATACATGATTGAGCGATCTGGATGGCCCTTTTTAAATCCAATTCCTCCACCGCCAGAAATTTGAGCAGGATCACCTCATGGTTGATATCGATAACAAAGTCGTCCCGCAGCAAGTCTGCCAACACCGTCCTGAACTTGCACGGTCCCGCTCGATGTCTCAGGTCAGCAACGAATTCTGCCGCGCTCTGGCTCTCTGATGGAATGTGTGTATAAAACCTGTATCTCGAGATGATGATGCCGTCGTCTGGCTTGAGGTGCTCCCATACCAATGTACACAACAACTCATACGTTTTCTCTGTTGGATCACTAGGCATGAGTAGATTCTTTATCAGACTGTAGATCTTTGAACCGCACACAGTGAGGAACACGGCCCGGCACCAATCTGCATCGCCGACCCCCTTCATTTTGTTGGCCACGAAGTACTGGTTCAAATGGCTCACATAGTCTCCCCAATCTTCTCCCTCCACGAATCGCTCTAAAAATCCAATCGTGCACATTTTGCCAACAAAGGTTCTTGTATTCTCGTTGCCAAATGTTATGTTTGCAATAAAGGTACAAACTGAGTACTGTTTAACTGAACAAGGTTATCCCTTGGCTTTGCTTTATTACGGCCCAAAGTGCCTGACTCACAAAATGGCTGGCCTTTTATACCAGAGCAGCACCATGTGCGTGCTGCTCAGTGGCCTCCAACAATGACACCATGTGATGGCTACAAACAACATGTACATACATGACAGTTGCAGACTGATGAGGAGGAGGAGGCCTTACCCCCAAAGGATTTTCAGGGAGAAGCGCTCATCCTTGGACCTGACTGATCAACAGTGCGTTCGAAGGCTACGCTTCCGAAAAGAGTTGATCACTGAGATTTGCCAGCTCATTCAGGCTGACCTGCAGCCCAGTACCACCAACATTATTGTACTCTCTGTCGAGATGAAGGAGACTGCGGCACTTTCCTTTTATGCATGTGGCTCTTTTCAGGCATCAGCTGGGGACACATGCTGTATTTCTCAGTCCGCTACTCATCACTGCACTTGACAGGTAACCGAAGCACTGTATGCACACCGGATGGAATTTATAAACTTCTCAATGACCAGGGAGGCACAGAGTGAGAGGGCTTTGGGATTTGCACGCATTGCCAGCTTCCCCAAGGTGCAGGGTGCTATTGACTGTACCCATATTACCCTGCAAGCACCATTACAGGAGGCCGAGGTGTACCAAAACCGTAAGGGATTCCAGTCCCTCAACGTACAACTCGTCTGTGACCATACACAGCGCATAATGGCGGTAAATGCCTACTTTCCAGGGAGTGTTCATGATGCGCACATCTTGCATGAGAGCATTGTGTCTGACCTGTTTAAGTCTGAGCCACAAGGTAAATGCTGGATGCTGGGGGACAAAGTGTATGGCCTCGCCACCTGGCTCTTGACCCCGCTGCGGAACCCTCAGACAGAAGCCGAGCAACGACATAATAAGAACCATATAGCCACATGTAACATTATCAAAAAGACAATTGGAGTGCTGAAGCAGCGCTATCAATACTTGGACCACTCAGGAGACAGGCTGCAATACCATCCTGAGCAGGTTGCTCAGTTCACAGTGGTGTGCTGCATGTTACATAATTTAGCAATCACGCGGGGACAGGAATTGCCACAGGGGACTGCGGGGCCACCTGAGGAGAGAGTGCAGGAGATGGAGGAGGAAGAAGAGGACAATGAGGGGCAGGAGGATGAGGAGGAGCTCCCAGATAAACCCATGGCACCACCCTGCCCCAACACCAAAGCCTATGCCACTGCAAAATTGTTACATCAGCAGCTCATAAATGAACACTTTGCTTGAATGTGGAGAGCTGCATTTTGGGCTCCTGATGACTGTTACACCCAAAGTTTGACACTGTACAAGAGTGCTTAAATTCAATTCAAACATTTATGTAAAAATGTATAAAATATTATATGCAACAATTTTAAAACGAAAAACTTATAACTATATCTTTAAACAACTGTAACAACTGTAACAACTTTAATAACTTTAACAAAACTTTAACAACTTGAAATAAACTTTTAAAAATCAAACATCAATTATTTTAAATGAACAATGAACACGATTCCAAGAAACACCCTTTACTGTCCTCGACCTCGACCGCGTGCTCCACCACCCTTTGGACTATTCCCCCTTTCTTACTCCCGCCCTTCCCTTTCCCACTGCCCCTAAGCCCGGACCTCCCCGTGGTGGCACCAAGCCAGCATGCAGCAGTGCACCCCGATTGCTGTTGCTGTTGTTGGGGGTCAGACATTGCAGGCGCAATAAATGGCGCCTCAGGAGAAGCTTGTGACGTGGAAGGCACGGCTTCAGGGTTGGAAGCTGCTGGCAGCTCCCCACCCTCAGGTGCTGTCGCCCTAACTACTATTGCACGGGGGGATTCCGTACCATGTCCCGATCCCGTCGATTGCCACATAGCATCAACGGAGTCGGTGGTTCACTCCATCGCAGTGATCAGACGCAACATATCCTCCGACTGTCGTTCTGAGAGCACCACGATGTTTCCGGCTATCATAGTCATGGTGTTGAGCAGCTCTTAACCTATGATCCTCAACAAAGATGGGAGGAAGGGCAATGTGTGAGGAGGACATAAATAGGCTGCAGGAGGACATAGACAGGCTAAGTGAGTGGGCAAGAATTTGGCAGATGGAGTATAATGTTGGAAAGTGTGAGGTAGAAAAAAATCAAAGAGCAAGTTATTAGTTAAATGGAGAAAGATTGCATAGTGCTGCAGTACTGTGGGACCTGGGGGTACTTGTTCATGAAACACCGGGGGATGGTATGCAGGTGCAGCAAGTGATCAGGAAGGCCAATGGAATCTTGGCCTTTATTACAAAGGGGATGGAGTATAAAAGCAGGGAAGTCTTGCTACATCTATACAGGGTATTGGTGAGGCCACACCTGGAATATTGCGTGCAGTTTTGGTTTCCATATTTACAAAAGGATATTCTTACTGTGGAGGCAGTTCAGAAAGGTTCACTAGGTTGATCCTGGAGATGAGGGAGTTGACTTATGAGGAAAGGTTGAGTAGGTTGGGCCTCTACTCATTGGAGTTCAGAAGAATGAGAGGTGATATTATTGAAAAGTATAAGATTATGAGGGGGCTTGACAAGTGGATGCAGAGAGGATGTTTCCACTGGTGGGGGAGATTAGAACTAGAGGGCATGATCTTAGAATAAGCGGCCGCCTATTTAGAACTGAGATGAGGAGAAATTTCTTCTCTCAGAGGGTTGTAAATCTGTGGAATTCGCTGCCTCAGAGAGCTGTGGAAGCAGGGATATTAAATAAATTTAAGACAGACATAGACAGCTTCTTAAATGATAAGGGGATAAGGGGTTATGGGGAGCGAGCAGGGAAGTGGAGCTGAGTCCATGATCAGATCAGCAATGATCGTATTAAATGGCGGAGCAGGCTCAAGGGGCCTTATGGCCTTCCCCTGCTCCTATTTCTTATGTTCTTATGTTTTTATTTTGATGCTGGCCTGTGACAGACATACCATATCCTGGTACATGCCTATTTGTCTTGCAGCAACGGACCTTTTCTGCACCAACCTCCGTCGCTGCGGCAAAGGCGCTGCAACATTGGGGGTGCCTTGCTGCGCACGGCTTGATCCCGCAGAATCAGAGGAGAAATGGGAGAATCCCATGAACATAGATGCAGTGGTGGAGGATGTTCCAGCTAGCCCAGATGGAACTGTTGTATCCTGCTTTGTCTCCACCCCCACCTCCACCTCCACGGGCTCCAGGATCAGCGGCTCTTCCTCTTCCTTTTCATCTTCATCATCCCTGGCAGTGATGAAGTTGGAAGAGGGCTGGGTAACACCAGAGGTGGAGGCAGTGGTTTGTCTGTGGAGGTCTGATCTGAATCGTCCGAGTCTGGAAGTACAAAACAACATTTAAAATGCTTGGCACCAGGGGAGGGGTCAGGGTTACATAAGTACATGAGAACAGTGATGTAGTGCAGTCTTACTTAAATGTCCACCACTGCTGCATTACTGCATTACATATCGCAGACAGGCAATACATATATGCATTGCGTTACATGCCCCGAACATTGCAGTATATCACATAAGGACAACATTACAGTGCAATAAACTTACATTACATTACATGAGGCCAACATTACAGTACAATAAAGTTACATTACATGAGGCCAAGATTACAGTTACAGTTACATTACATTACATGACTGCAACACAGATCTGGGATTGTATCGACTGACTATCCTGTGTGGATGGGTCAGCTGCAATGTCGGTGATGGCATGGTTCTTGCGTTGGGAATCCTCCCCCCTGTGCGCCGCTGATCCGCTGCTATTGCAGATGTCTTCTTCTGCAGAAAGTGAAGTAAATGAAAGTAAAAATCTTCAATCCATTTAACATCGCAGACACACAGGTACATACACACACACACACACACACACACACATCAAAACACTGCATTGATCCTCTTGTCATTGCCTGAAAGCACAAATACATCGCCGGAACTTTGGGATAAATAATATCACCTGTGTGACACTGAACCTACATTTACATAAATTCCTTATTTATTCTTGCTACCCTCACTAGGACGTTCCACCTCTTACGGCACCTTTCCCCAGTGCGTACCATGGTACTTGTGGAGGACACAGCCTCCCCGATCTCGTCCCATATCCTATTGTACTCCTTTGGATGCAGGGGGAGAGGGACTTTCCACGACCACCCTTCGTTAGGTCATAGAAACATAGAAACATAGAAAATAGGTGCAGGAGTAGGCCATCCGGCCCTTCAAGCCTGCACCGCCATTCAATGAGTTCATGGCTGAACATGTAACTTCAGTACCCCATTCCTGATTTCTCACCATACCCCTTGATCCCCCTAGTAGTAAGGACTACATATAACTCCTTTTTGAATATTTTTAGTGAATTGACCTCAACAACTTTCTGTGGTAGAGAATTCCACAGGTTCACCACTCTCTGGGTGAAGAAGTTTCTCCTTATCTCGGTCCTAAATGGCTTACCCCTTATCCTTAGACTGTGACCCCTGGTTCTGGACTTCCCCAACATTGGGAACATTCTTCCTGCATCTAACCTATCTAAACCCTTCAGAATTTTAAACGTTTCTATGAGATCCCCTCTCATTCTTCTGAACTCCAGTGAATACAAGCCCAGTTGATCCAGTCTTTCTTGATATGTCAGTCCCGCCATCCCGGGAATCAGTCTGATGAACCTTCGCTGCACGCCCTCAATAGCAAGAATGTCCTTCCCCAAGTTAGGAGACCAAAACTGTACACAATACTCCATGTGTGGCTCTGTACAACTGTAGTAACACCTCCCTGCCCCTATACTCAAATCCCCTCGCTATGAAGGCCAACATGCCATTTGCTTTCTTAACCGCCTGTTGTACCTGCATGCCAACCTTCAATGACTGATGTACCTTGACACCCAGGTCTTGTTGCAGCTCTCCTTTTCCTAATCTGTCACCATTCAGATAATAGTCTGTCTCTCTGTTTTTACCACCAAAGTGGATAACCTCACATTTATCCACATTATACTTCATCTGCCATACATTTGCCCACTCAACTAACCTAGAGGTCAGAATATCTCTCCGTAATATTCTCCAGCAGGCAGATAATTATGTCTCATTGAAGGCGGGCGCCCTCAACCTCCCGCCCTTCTCGATGTTCCTGTGTTTCGACTTCTTTTTGAGAATTTCCATTATATTTATATTATTATATGATTTTTGATTTATAAAATATGGCTTATTATTGTTGATATTGTATAATTATTATTTGTTATTAATATTTTTAACTCTGCAATCTGTGATTAAACCAACTGACCCTCGAATAGCTTGCTGCTCCTTCTCATTCTCTCTCCCTCGACTTCAACTCGCTGCGCATGCGCGGGTGACCCCTGATGTCCGAAATCGCGGGTAAAAAGCTTCTCTGAAAAAATAGCAAAATAAATAATTTGCGCATGCACAGTGCAGTGCTGCACCGTCCATTAACAAGAAAATCGATCTGGATTGTCTCCAATGCTACATATCCCCCTGCTGCACACCGGTCGCATAGCACCGAAAAAAAATCCACCAAAATTGCGCTCTTCCGTCTCGGCGGTATGCCGGGGGTTTGAAATGACGCACTGCTGGCATACCGCCGAGAAATGGGCAGACCTTATGTCCTGACCAATTTTGGGCCCCAATTCATTGAGCCAATCTTTCAAAAATTCAATAGCCCAGCTTAGAGATTACGTGTGTGCATGGTACGGTGCCATAGTGATTAGGAACTCCAATGTGTTGTGGAACAGGGTTGTAGAATGGAAACTCCTGATATGGTGACTTTCCAATCTCAACAATGCTGTCAATCATTGGCAAGTGTCAAGCAATTTCTCACAACAAACAAAACAATGTGTGGGCTGGTCACCCTGAAATGCTATTCTGCACGTTTCAATTTCCAGCTATGGAACAACACTGGTGGATATAAACCTCCAAATAATTTTCTCATATGAGGACGAATGTGTGAAAATAGATGTGAGTAATAAAATAAATTACAAAAAAAGCAGTTGCATCATACTTCCTTATAAATCGATTTTCCATGATTCTACTAAAACATGGCACTACGAAACTATATAAATCCATAAAGTAAAATGCATATTATTCTAGCTGCAATTCATGGTGCTTTTTCCATGCTATATAAAGGCTGCCCTGGTTGACTTTCTGACTGCTGCTCCCACAAATCTCCAGAGCACATTTTGATGGTATCTTCCTTAACTGTCTAGCAAAGGAGCCAGTTTCAGATTAAAGACCTAGGGGGTGAAATTTTGTTGCATCCCGTTTAGGGGCGGTAACATGCAGGAGGCAGGACATTTTGCACCAGGCTCGGAAGTCCCGCCATGCTTGAAAAATTCGGGTTACCACCCCGAATGGAAGTGGAGCGCAAACTGACGCACTCCACTCCCTTTCTGGGGCAGTAGTGGGATGGATGGGTCGGGAGCGGGGTGAAGTGCTACACATTGGGCCATGTAGCGCTGCCGCATAGGAAGGGCTCTTCCCTTCATTAAGGGGAAGGGCCTAATCTGCAAACTCTGCAGGAATTAAATGGGCCTCCATGGACTACCAGTGAGTGGGGGTGCTGGGCCAACAGCCCGGCACTCAAGCAGAGTGGGGGTGCCGGGCTGTCCAATCGCGGCATGGACCCCAGGTTCACAAGGTTGATTCCAGAGATGAGAGGGTTCACTTATGAGGAAAGGTTGAGTAGGTCAGGCCTCTACTCATTGGAATTCAGAGAGGTGATCTTATCGAAACGTATAAGATTATGAGGGGGCTTGATAAGGTGGATGCAGAAAGGATGTTACCACTGATAGCGGAGACTCGAACTAAGGGACATAGTCTTAGAATAAGGGGCCACCCATATAAAACTGAAATGAGGAGACATTTCTTCTCTCAGAGGGTTGTAAATCAGTGGAATTCGCTGTGGAAGCTGGGACATTGAATAAATTTAAGACAGAAATAGACAGTTTCTTAAACGATAATGGGATAAGGGGTTATGGGGAGCGGGCAGGGAAGTGGACCTGAGTCCATGATCGGATCAGCCATGATCATATTAAATGGCGGAGCAGGCTCGAGGGGCCGTATGGCCTACTCCTGCTCCTACTTCTTATATTCTTATGTCCTTATGTTCAAAATGCCAACGCGGTGCAGATAAAAGTCAGCAGATTGGTTTTCTCAGTGGCCGATAACTCCCCTTTAAGTGTCGCTCCATGAGCGGTCTGCTGCCCGGTTCACGTTCCCTGAAGCTGTCACTTGCATCGCCTAGCGCAGCTTCAGGGGGCGATACCCAATTTAGGGTCTGGTGCGATAACTGGGTGCTGCGCATGGTGATGACATCATCAACGGCACGCAGTGGAACAGGCGCTATGGGTTGCCGCTGCTGTCATTAGCAGTGCCACGCCCAGCAAAAAGGTATTTGTGCCCTAGGGGAGCTAATGGGAGGTGCAAATGACCCGAATTTCTCGGCCCTAGTTTTCTCCATCAAAACCAATCCACTAATCATATTACCATCTCTCCAATCTTTATTCAGACCCAAAGTAATACCACAGCCTCCACATCTAGTAAAGTATAAAATAATACAAAGTTATTCTTTATTAACCTTTGGATTGTTCTAACAAAAAACAGATACACACATGATGGCCCAAATGGTCTCCTTTCACGCTGTAAATATCTAATGTTCTATGGGGCTAGAACCTTCACTTTTGTGCTTATCGTCCAAAAATGGGCATTAAATCCGGCGTGGGCATTAAAAAAGGGTTGTCAGATCGCCGGCTTCTCGCCCATTCTCAAAACATATCAAATGGGCGGAAATGTTAACATTTTTTGACCTTCTGCTATAAAGTGGCGCCGAATTTAGCAACGGCATGGCAATGTTCGATTCCCGCGATTCTGGAGGTCAAGGATCATCATGACATGCGCAGAAGAGACAGAGAGAGAGGGAGCTCAGAGGGACTGAAGGCATGGCTTGGTGTGGTGTGGCTACTTTGGGAGGAAGGAGGGAGAGTTTAGAACTTCACAGCAAGTAGGCAAACAAAAATTAGCTGTTACCAGCCACATATTTGACCAAATTTGCCTTATAATGGAGAGTGAGGAGGAGGCATCACAGCACACTGTGAAGACTGACGCTGGAGAGAGTGGGGGAGGAGCACATTGGAGGCCGCAAAAGAGCCAGGAGGTTCTCAGACGAGGCAAATGCCTCCCTGCTGCAGGAGGTCGAGTTACGCTGGGATGATTTGACACACTGAGGGCATGTGAAGCCCACCCCAAAGGCTTACCAGAGGATATGGACTGAGATAGCAGAGGTAGTCTCGTCGGCGACCAACGAGGTCCGTGAGGGCAACCAATGCCGCAAACGATGCAACAACCTTGTGAGATCCGCAAGAGTTAGTATTACATTGATTTACATGTACTTATGTATTTATATAATTGATTTGTAACAGTCATGAGTGACTATCAGCAGATGGGAGGTCTTGCACTTTTACTGGGAAGGTTTTACTCAAAGCCTGCGGTCACGGTGCACGTCTTTAGGTAAAGAATGACAATTATCATAATAACCATGATTACATCTGTCGGTTATGTGTTGTATAAGTCTCTATGATGGTATCGTCCTGTCACCTTTTAGGGAAGCTATTGATGATGAGGTCCCTGCAGAGACGAACAGGTGGGGGGCCATCAGTCCCCAGCGACATCACAGAGATGGAGGAGCGAGTGCTCGCACTCGTGGGGAAGCACCCCGGACAGCCACAGACCCACCTGCAGACCCTGAAGTGATGCCACTTGAGTAAAGCTTACACCATTGCGTGATGTGAAATCAAGAGAGGCCACATCAACTCATATCTGAACAATCATATATGATAGATGATTTCGAAAAGTGTCATCGATATAATGCTGGCTTAATGAAAATCATTGCAATGCACAATGTGTTAATGATCATAAAATGTGATGTCTGCAATGATTTTGAGAGCGGTGGTGCATATGTCATGCATATTCTGTGTGTAGCGCTGGACTCACCTTGTCACACTAGCACCCCCATTTCCTCTAATAAACTCATTTGTGTTTTGAAGCTCAGCCAGCAGTGTGGCCCCAGGCAAGGCCACAGAGGCCAGAAGGTGGGGGCGTGGGGCAGGATTCGGCGGACGATCCTACTACATCTGGTGCTGAGGAGCTCCGATTGTTGCCCGTCAATCCAATGGATCTGTTCTCGACAGATGAGAGCGCGGACTTCGAAGAACCTGCATCGCCACGCTCCAGAAGACATTCCACCCCAAGGTCATCGAGTGGTCCTCCGATCATTCCGGCCTCCACTCTGGAGGTATTGGCCCCAAGCACCTCACCACAGGACACCCCATTTGTCCCCAGGACGGCGCCGACCCCACGGAGGCCTCGTGGACGTGGCAGGTCTGTTCCACGAGCACGACATGACAGCAGAGAGATGGTACAGTTGTCCAGGAGGACCGTAGACATTGATGACCAGCTCATTGAAGCATTGGGAGGCATATCCTGACAGCTGGCCACCATGACTGAATACATTCTGTGCATGGCGGAGTCCCTGGATGCGATAGCCAGGAACATTGCTGCCACAGGCCTCCCAGTGGTCCCCGAACACGGCACTCCATCTCTGGCTTCCGCACCACCACTGCTAACAACAGCTGAGAGCAAGGACCAAGATCCTGCTTCTGCATCAGAGAATGTTGCCCCCTCGGCAGCCCTCGCTCCTGTACACGTGCAACCACTGCATCTGCCTTCATCCCTCAATTAGGCACCGCCTGAGGAGCTCCTCGGCCAGGTGCCATGGAGCGAGGAGGGGAAGGGGTAGAGGTGGGGAGAAGGAGAGGGGGGAAGGAAAGAGCATTGCATGTGCGCAGGTGATGGCTGTAATTGCAATTTGTTGCAATGTACGGAGGCTGGGAACCACGTTCCTGCTTTGCCTTTGTATTCTGTGTGGCTGGACATGTCGAACATGCGATTTATGTCAATGGTGGAAAAAGTGGGGTGTGGGCGGGGGTTGGGTGTTATTGGCTGTGATACTTATGATTTCAGACCAATGTTGGTATGAAACTTTTGATATTGAATATAACCTTGTTGCGCGTTATATCAGATAGCTGGACTGTTACACACTGGTGATTCCTTACCATGAAAGGGTGAAATACAACTTAACATAAATCAACATAAACTTTAACTGGTGTCAAGGTGATGGGCACCATTGATGTCTGAGCTGCACACACACAGCAGTGTGACAGCGTTGACACTCACATCAGCGCACTTTCAGGCAAATCTTTCAGATATTAGTACCTCACATAAGAGTGGGATTTAAGAAATGCCAGCCACCCCGCTGGCATTCGTTCCGGTTAGTTCCACTTTTTGTGAGCGTTTTTTTGAGCGAGCGATATTGTGGGCAATATGTGTGCGAGATGGTGAAATTGACGATGGGCGATCTCCATGGCTGCTAGTTTGGATAAATATGCTCTTTATGACAAAAAACAGTGGGCAGGTGTTCATATTGAATCTTGGCGTTAATTCCGTGCGGAAGTGACGCTGGCCGATATTATGGCTGTTGATTTCACCCATTCTGCTGATTTGTCGTGCATATGCTGTGTGTATGCTTGTCACCCGAGCATCCACTTTTCCTCTAATAAATTCATTTATGATTTGCAGCTCAGCTAGCAGTGTAGTCCCAGGCAAGGCCACAGAGGCCAGAAGGTGGTGGCGCGGGGCAGGAGTCAGCGGACGATCCTATTACATCTGGTGCCGAGGAGCTCCGATTGTTGCCCATCAATCCGCTGGGTCTGTTCTCCACGGATGAGAGCGTGGACTTCGAAGAAACTGCATTGACACGCTCCAGAAGCCATTCCACCCCAAGGTCAGCTAGTGGTCCTCCGGTCATTCCGGCCTCCGCTCTTGAGGTACCAGCCCCAAGCACCTCGCCACAGGACACCCCATTTGTCCCCAGGACAGCGCCGACCCCGCGGAGGCCTCGTGAACGCGGCAGGTCTGTTCCACGAGCACCACATGAAAGCAGAGAGATGGTACAGTTGTCCAGGAGGACTGTAGAAATTGATGACCAGTTCATCGAAGCATTAAGGGGCATATCCTGACAGTTGGCTACCAGGAATGAGTACATTCTGTGCATGGCGGAGTCCCTGGATGCGATAGCCAGGAACATTGCTGCCACAGGCCTCCCAGTGGTCCCCGAGCGTGGCACTCCACCCCTAGCTTCTGCACCACCACTGCGAATGACAGATGAGAGCAAGGACCAAGATCCTGCTTCTGTATCAGAGCATGTTACCCCCTCGTCACCTCCCGCTCCCGTACATAGAAACATAGAAACAGAGAAAACAGGTGCAGGAGTAGGCCATTCGGCCCTTCGAGCCTGCACCACCATTCAATAAGATCATGGCTAATCACTCCCTCAGAACCCCTTTCCTGCTTTCTCTCCATACCCCTTGATCCCTTTAACCGTAAGGGCCATATTAACTCCCTCTTGAATATATCCAATGAACTGGCATCATCAACTCTCTGCGGTAGGGAATTCCACAGGTTAACAACTCTCTGAGTGAAGAAGTTTCTCCTCATCTCAGTCGTGAATGGCCTATCCCTTATCCTAAAACTGTGTCTCCTGGTTCTGGACTTCCCCATCATCGGAAACATTCTTCCCACATCTAATCTGTCCTGTCCCGTCAGAATCTTGTAAGTTTCTATGAGATCCCCTCTCATCCTTCTAAACTCCAGTGTATAAAGGCCCAGTTGATCCAGTCTCTCCTCATATGTCAGTCCAGCCATCCCGGGAATCTGTCTGGTGAACCTTCGCTGCACTCCCTCAATAGCAAGAAAGTTCTTCCTCAGATTAGGGGACCAAAACTGAACACAATATTCCAGGTGAGGCCTCACCAAGGCCCTGTACAACAGCAGTAAGACCTCCCTGCTCCTGTACTCAAATCCCCTAGCTATGAAGGCCAACATACCATTTGCCTTCTTCACCGTCTTCTGTACCTGCATGCCAACTTTCAATGAACCATGACACCCAGGTCTCGTTGCACCTCCCCCTTTCCTAATCTGCCGCCATTCAGCTAATATTCTGCCTTTCTGTTTTTGCCCCCAAAGTGGATAACCTCATATTTATCCACATTATACTGCATCTACCATGCATTTGCCCACTCACCTAACCTGTCCAAGTCACCCTGCAGCCTTTTAGCGTCCTCCTCACAGCTCACACCGCCATGCAGTTTAGTGTCATCTGCAAATTTGGAGATATTACACTTAATTCCTTCATCTAAATCATCAATATATATTGTAAAGAGCTGGGGTCCCAGCACTGAGCCCTGCGGCACCCCACTAGTCACTGCCTACCATTCTGAAAAGGACCCGTTTATCCCGACACTCTGCTTCATGTCTGCCAACCAGTTCTCTATCCACATCAGTACATTACGGCCAATACCATGTGCTTTGATTTTGCACACCAATCTCTTATGTGAGACCTTGTCAAAAGCCTTTTGACAGTCCAAATATACCACATCCACTGGTTCTCCCTTGTCCACTCTACTAGTTGCATCCTCAAAAAATTCCAGAAGATTTGTCAAGCATGATTTCCCTTTCATAAATCTATGCTGACTTGGACCAATCCGAGCACTGCTTTCCAAATGCGCTGCTATTTCATTTTTAATACTTGATTCCAACATTTTCCCCACTACTGATGTCAGGCTAACCGGTCTATAATTAACCATTTTCTCTCTCCCTCCTTTTTTAAACAGTGGTGTTACATTAGCTACCCTCCAGTCCATAGGAACTGATCCACAGTTGATATACTGTTGGAAAATGATCACCAATGCATCCACTATTCCTATGGCCATTTCCTTAAGTACTCTGGGATGCAGACTATCAGGCGCCGGGGATTTATCGGACTTCAATCCCATCAATTTCACTAACACAATTTCCCGCTTTATAAGGATATCTTTCAGTTCCTCCTTCTCACTAGCCCCTCGGTCCCCTAGTATTTCCAGAAGGTTATTTGTGTCTTCCTTCGTGAAAACAAAACCAAAGTATTTGTTTAACTGGTCCGCCATTTCTTTGTTCCCCATTGTAAATTCACCTGAATCTGACTGCAAGGGACCTACGTTTGTTTTTACTAATCTTTTCCTCTTCACATATCTATAGAAGCTTTTGCAGTCAGATTTTATGTTCCCAGCAAGCTTCCTCTCATACTCTATTTTCCCCCTCCTAATTAAACCCTTTTCCTCCTCTGCTGTATTACAAAATTCCCCCAGTCCCCAGGTTTGCTGCTTTTTCTGGCCAATTTATATGCCTCTTCCTTAGATTTAACACTATCCTTAATTTCCCTTGTTAGCCACGGTTGAGTCACCTTCCCCGTTTTATTTTTACTCCAGACAGGGATGTACAATAGTTGAAGTTCATCTATATGATCTTTAAATGTTTGCCATTGCCTATCTACCGTCAACACTTTCAGTTTCACTCGCCAGTCTATTCTAGCCAATTCACGTCTCATACCATCGAAGTTACCTTTCCCCAAGTTCAGGACCCTAGTCTCTGTATTAACTGTGTCACTCTCCATCTTAATAAAGAATTCTACCATATTATGGTCACTCTTCCCCAAGGGGACTCACACAACAAGATTGTTAATTAGTCCTTTCTCATTACACATCACCCAGTCTAGGATGGCCAGCCTCTAGTTGGTTCCTCGACATATTGGTCTGGAAAACCATCCCTAATACACTCGAGGAAATCCTCCTCCACTGCATTGCTACCAGTTTGGCTAGCCCAGTCAATATGTAGCTTGAAGTCACCCATGATAACTGCTGTACCTTTATTGCACGCATCCCTAATTTCTCGTTTGATGCTGTCCCCAACCTCACTACTACTGTTTGCTGGTCTGTAAACAACTCCCACTAACGTTTTCTGCCCTTTGGTATTCCGTAGCTCCACCCATACAGATTCCACATCATCCAAGCTAATGTCCTTCCTTACTATTGCATTAATTTCCTCTTTAACCAGCAACGCCACCCCACCACCTTTTCCTTTCTGTCTATCCTACGTAAATGTTGAATAGCCCTGGATGTTGAGCTCCCAGCTTTGTTCACCCTGGAACCATATCTCCGTGATGCCAATTACATCATATCTGCGCAGTTAATTCATCCAACTTATTCCGAATACTCCTCGCATTGAGGCACAGAGCCTTCAGGCTTGTCTTTTTAACACCCTTTGCCCCGTTAGTATTTTGCTGTAATGTGGCCCTTTTTGCTTTTTGCCTTGGGTTTCTCTGCCCTCCACTTTTACTTTTCTTCTTTCTATCTTTTGCTTCTGCCCCCATTCTACTTCCCGTTGTCTCCCTGCATAGGTTCCCATCCACCGCCATATAAGTTTAACCCTTCCCCAACAGCACTGGCAAACACTCCCCCTAGGACATTAGTTCCGGCCCTTCCCAGGTGCAGACCATTCGGTTTGTACTGGTCCTATCTCCCCCAGAACCGGTTCCAATGTCCCAGGAATTTGAATCCCTTCCTTCTGTACCACTCCTCAAGCCACGTACTCATTTGAGCTATCCTGCAATTCCTACTCTGACGAGCACGTGGCACTGGTAGCAATCCTGAGATTACTACTTTTGAGGTCCTACTTTTTAATTTAGCTCCTAGCTCCCGAAATTCATCTTGTAGGACCTCATGCCATTTTTTGCCTGTATCGTTGGTACCTATATGCACCATGACAACTGGCTGTTTACCCTCCCCCTTCAAAAGTTCCTGCACCCGCTCCGAGACATTCTTGACCCTTGCACCAAGGAGGCAACATACCATCCTGGAATCTCGGTTACGGCCGCAGGAACATCTATCTATTCCCCTTACAATAGAATCCCCGATCACTATCGCTCTCTCACTCTTCTTCCTGCCCTCCTGTGCAGCAGAGCCACCCACGGTACTATCGGCTTGGCTGCTGCTGCCCTCCCCTGATGAGTCATCCCCCTCAACAGTACCCAAAGCGGTGTATCTGTTTTGCAGAGGGATGACCGCAGGGGACTCCTGCACTACCTTCCTTCCACTGCTCTTCCTGTTGGTCACGCATCCCCTATCTGGCTGTCTAATCTTTACCTGCCGTAAGACCAATTCACTAAACGTGCTATTCACGTCATTCTGAGCATCGTGGTTGCTCCAGAATGAATCCACCCACAGCTCCAGTGTCGCAATGTGGTCTGTCAGGAGCTGCAGCCGGGTACACTTCCTGCACCTGTAGTCGTCAGGGACACTGGAAGCATCCCTGACTTCCCACATCGTACAGGGCAAGCATAACACCTGTCTGAGTTCTCCTGCCATGACTTCACCCTTAAATTAACTTAATTTGGCAACAACAATGCTTAAGGTTACTTACTGATAAAGAAAAAGAAAAAAACTACTCACCAATCACCAGCCAATCACTTACCCCCTTGTCTGTGACGTCATCTTTTGATTTCTTTCTACTTCTTTTTTGCCTTCTCTCCCTGCTGCAGCTGCACCAGCTAGCCTTTGTAGGTCGCTCCGACGTCCCCGAACTCCCGCCTCTCGACTACCACTGGCCTTTATAGGTCGCTCCGATGTCCCCGAACCTCTTGCTGTGACATCACACTTCGTTTTCTTTTCCTCCCAGGTCGGGGAGTCAGCTCTGGTGGGGAAAACAAGACAAAGCAACACCTCCCGCTCCCACTTGCCCAAGCTCTCCCATTTACCAAACTCTTACCTTTGCACTCTGACCTGCCGCTGCAGTCCGAGCAAGACTGCACCAAGCCCCCTCTTTTTATACTGTTCCTGATTCACCACTGGCCTGTTTAGGGAACCAGTTTTTACTAGGTGTCCAATTAACTAAGCTAGCTTGCTTGTTTGTCTCTGCTTAAACCTACAAGAATCCGATCTGTTTAATATTGCAGTTTTATTAAGATGCATACTTGCACTATGCATCTTAATAAAAAACAGAAAGCAATCAATCAGTTCATATTCTGAGAGAGCTATTGAGGAGCAGCAGAGCAGTAATTTGTATGTCACCATTTCACACTGACACCTGCAGCACTTTCATGTTACTACACTTTTGTGTGATTCCTTGCTGGCATTTGATTACTTGTTTCACAAAATATTTGCAGTATGTTTGAAATGTATTCACTAGACTAAGAAGCAACATGAACTGAACTGTGTGTTACCAGATGAGTTTTCTATTAATGCAAGAACATAAGAACATAAGAACATAAGAAATAGGAGCAGGAGTAGGACATTTGGCCCCTCGAGCCTGCTCTACCATTCATTGAAATCATGGCTGATCTTCTACCTCAACTCCACTTGCCTGCACTATCCCCGTATCCCATGATTCCCTTAATCTATCCAAAAATCTATCGATCTCTGCCTTGAATATACTCAACGACAGAGCTTCCACAGCCCCATGGCATGGAGAATACCAAAGATTCACAACCCTCTGAGTGAAGAAATGTCTCCTCATCTCAGTCATAAATGGCTGACCCCTTATTCTGAGACTGGGACACATGGGTCTAGACTCCCCAGCCAAAGAAAACATCTTCCCTGCATCTACCCTGTCAAGCCCTGTAAAAATTGTGTATGTTTCAGTGAGATCACCTCTCATTCTTCTGAACTCTAGTGAATATAAGCCTTGTCCACTCAATCTCTTCTCATAATCCAATCCCCCCATCCCAGGAATCAGTCTGGTGAAGCTTTGTTGCACTCTTTCTATGACAAGTATATTGTTCCTTAGGTAAGGAGAACAAAACTGTATACAATACTCAAGATATGGTCAAAACAGTGCCCTATATAATTGCAGTAAGACGTCTTTACTCTTATACTCAAATCCTCTTACAAGCTGCAAAAGGACATAGACAGACTAAGTGAGTGGGCAAAAAAATTGGCAGATGAAATATAATGTTGGAAAGTGTGAGGTCATGCACTTTGGCAGAAAGAATCAAAGAGCAAGTTATTATTTAAATGGAGAAAGATTGCAAAGTGCCACAGTACAGCGTGACCTGGGGGAACTTGTGCATGAAACACAAAAGGATAGAAACATAGAAAGTAGGTGCAGGAGTAGGCCATTCATTCCTTCGAGCCTGCACCACCATTCAATATGATCATGGCTAATCATGCAACTTCAGTACCCCATTCCTGCTTTCTCTCCATACCCATAGATCCCTTTAGCCGTAAGGGCCACATCTAACTCCCTTTGGAATATATCTAACGAACTGGCCTCAACAACTTTCTGTGGTAGAGAATTCCACAGGTTCACAATTCTTTGAGTGAAGAAGTTTCTCTTCACCTCGGTCCTAAATGGCTTACCCCTTATCCTTAGACTGTGACCCCTGGTTCTGGACTTCCCCAACATTGGGAACATTCTTCCTGAATCTAACCTGTCCAATCCCATCAGAATTTTATATGTTTCTATGAGATCCCCTCTCATTCTTCTAAATTCCAGTGAATATAAGCCTAGTCGATTCATTCTTTCTTCATATGTCAGTCCTGCCATGCCAGGAATCAGTCTTCGCTGCACTCCCTCAATAGCAAGAATGTCCTTCCTCAGATTAGGAGACCAAAACTGCACAGAATACTCGAGATGTGGTCTCACCAAGGCCCTGTACAACTGCAGTAAGACCTCCTTGCTCCTATACTCAAATTCCCTCGCTATGAAAACCAACATGCCATTTGCTTTCTTTACTGCCTGATGTACCATGATACCCAGGTCTAATTCCACCTCCCTTTTTACTAATGTGTCACCATTCAGATAATAATCTGCCTTCCTGTAATAACCTCACATTTATCCAGATTATACTGCATCTGCCATGCATTTGCCCATTCACCTAACCAGTCCAAGTCCCCCAGCAGCCTCCTAGCATCCTCCTCACAGCTCGCACTGCCACCCAGCTTAGTGTCATCTGCAAACTTGGAGATATTACATTCAATTCCTTTGTCTAAATCATTAATGTATATTGTAAATAGCCGGGGTCCCAGCACTGAGCCCTGCGGCACCTCACTAGTCGCTGCCTGCCATTCTGAAAAGGACCCGTTTACTCTCACTCTTTGCTTCCTGTCTGCCAAACAGTTCTCCATCCATGTCAATACATTACCCCATTACCATGTGCCTTAATTTTGCACACTAAGCTCATGTGAGACCTTGTCAAAAGCCTTTTAAAAGTCCAAATACACCACATCCACTGGTTCTCCCTTATCCACTCTACTTGTTACATCCTCAGAAAACTCTAAAGTATTTGTCAAGCATGATTTCCCTTTCATAAATCCATGCTGACTTGGACTGATCCTGTCACTGCTTTCCAACTGCACAACTATTACTTCACTAATAATTGATTCCAGCATTTTTCCCACTACCGATGTCAGGCTAACCAGTCTATAATTCCCTGTTTTCTCTCTCCCTCCTTTTTTAAATTACATTAGTTACATTAGCTTCCCTCCAATCCATAGGAACTGAATCAGAGTCTATGGAATGTTGGAAAATGACCACCAATGCATCTACTATTTCTAGGGCCACTTCCTTAAGTACTCTGGGATGCAGACTATCAGGCCCTGGGGATTTATCGGCCTTCAGTCCCTTCAATTTCCCTAACACCATTTCCTGACTAATAAAGATTTCCTTCAGTTCCCCCTTCTCGCTAGACCCTCGGTCCCCTAGTATTTTCAGGATAGTATGCAGGCATAGCAAGTGATCAGGAAGGCCAATGGTATCTTGGCCTTTATTACAAAGGGGATGGAGTATAAAAGCAGGAAAGTCTTGCTGCAGCTATATAAGGTATTGGTGAGGCCACACCTGGATTATTGTGTGCAGTTTTGGTTTCCATATTTACGAAAGGATATATTTGCTTTGGAGGCAGTTCAGAGAAGTTTCACTAGATTGATTCGCGGGATGAGGGGGTTGACTTATGAGGAAAGGTTGAGTAGGTTGGGCCTCTACTCATTGGCATTCAGAAGAATGAGAGGTGATCTTATCGAAACGTGTAAGATTATGAGGGGCTTGACAAGCTGGATGCAGAGAGGATGCTTCTATTGATGGGGGAGACTAGAACTAGATCTTAGAATAAGGGGCCACCTATTTAAAACAGAGATGAGGAGAAATTTCTTCTCTGAGGGTTGTAAACCTGTGGAATTCGCTGCCTCAGAGAGCTGTGGAAGCTGGGACATTGAATAAATTTAAGACAGAAATAGACAGTTTCTTAAGTGATAAGGGGAGAAGGGGTTATGGGGAGTGGGCGGGGAAGTGGAGTCGAGTCCATGATCAGATCAGCCGTGATTTTATTGAATGGCGGCGCAGGCTCGAGGGGCTGTATGGCCTATTCCCGTTCCTATTTCTTATGTTCTTATATTCTTATGTAATGAAGGCCAACATACCATTTGCACTCTTTATTGCTTGCTGTACCTGCATGTTAGCTTTCAGTGATTCGCGTACAGGGACACATCTAGGTCCCTATGAACACCAAAATTTCTCAATCTCCCACCATTTAAAAAATACTCCGCTTTTCTATTTTTTCCACCAAAGTGGATAACTTCACATTTCTCCACATTATATTCCATTTGCCATGTTCTTGCCCACTCACTTAGTCTGCCTATATCTCCTTGAAGACTCTTTGCATCCTACTCACAACTTACATTCCCACCTAGCTTTGTATCATCAGAAAACTTGAATTTATTACGTTTGGTTCCCTCATCCAAATCATTGGTTCCCTCATCCAAATCACGAAAGATGGACCTGATGGCCTGCATCCTAGGGTCTTAAAAGTGACTGTAGAAATAGTGAGGGCATTGGTTGTAATCAATCAAAATTCCCTGGATTCTGGAGATGTCCAAGCGGATTAGAAAACCGCAGATGTAAAATTTAAGAAAGGAGGGAGACAGAAAGCAGGAAACTATAGACCAGTTAGCCTAACATCTATCAATGGGAAAATGCTGGAGTCCATTAATAAGGAAGTAGTGGCAGTTCATTAAAAAAATCATAATACAGTCAAGCAGAGTCAGTATGAAAGGGAAATCATGTTTGACAAACTTGCAGGAATTCTTTGAGAATGTAACAAGCAGGTTGGACACCAATAAATGTTGTGTATTTATCGATAAGGTGCCACATAAAAGGCTACAGCATAAAATAAGCGCTCACGGGGTTGGGGTTAATATATTAGCATGGATAGACGATTGGCTAACTAACAGAAAACAGAGAGTTGGGATAAATAGGTCATTTTCAGGTTGGCAAACAGTGGCTAGTGGGGTGTCACAGGCCTCAGCTATTTACAATCTAGATTGATGACTTGGATAAAGGGACCGAGTGTAATGTAACCAAATTTGCTGATGATATATAGGTGGGAAAGCAAATTGTGAGGAGGACGCAAAGATTCTGCAAAGGGATATAGACAGGTTAAGTGAGTGGGCAAGCATTTGGCAGATGGAGTATAATGTGGGAAAATGTGAGGTTATCCACTTTGGTAGGAAAAATAAGAAAGAAAATTATTCTATAAGTCGGAAGAGATTACAAAATGCTGAGATCCAGAGGGATCTGGGGTCCTTGTACATGAAACATAAAAAGGTCGCATGCAACTTCAGCAAGTAATTAGGAAAGCAATTGGAATGTTGGCCTTTATTGCAAGGAGGATAGAGTATAAAAGTAGGGACGTGCTGCTACAACTATATAGGGTATTGGTGAGACCACACATGGAGTTCTGCATACAGTTTTGGTTTCCTTATTTAAGGGATATACATTTGCATGTTCAGAGCAGGTTCACAAGGTTGATTCCTGAAATGAAGAATGTTTGAGCCGGTTGGGCCTACACTCATTGGAATTTAGAAGAATGAGAGATGATCTTATTGAAAAAATTAAGATTCTGAGGGGGCTTGACAGGCTAGATGCAGAGAGGATGTTTCCCATCGTGGGGACATCTAGAACTAGGGTGCATAGTTCCAGAATAAGTGGTCGCCTGTTTAAAATGGAAACGAGGAGGAATTTCTTCTCAGAGGGTTGTGAATCTTTGGAATTCTCTACCCCAGAGAGCTCTGGAGGCTGGGTCATTGAATATATTTAAGGTGGAGATAGCCAGATTTTTGAATGATAAGGGCGTCAAGGCTTATGGGGAACGGGCGGGGAAGTGGAGTTGAGGCCAAGATCGGATCAGCCATCATCATCACATCATCACAGGCAGTCCCTCGAAATCAAGAAAGACTTGCTTCCATTCCAAAAGTGATTCTCAGGTGACTGAACAGTCCAATATGGGAATTACAACCTCTGTCACAGGTGGGACAGTCTTTGGAGAAAAGGGGTGGGTAGAGAGTCTGGTTTGCAGCACGCTCCTTCCGCTGCCTGCGCTTGTTTTCTGCATGCTTTCAGCGATGAGACTTGGAGGTGCTCAGCGCCCTCCTGGATGCTCTTCCTCCACTTAGGGCGGTCTTTGGCCAGGGACTCCCAGGTGTCAGTGGTGTTATGTATTGATGCTTCGGGGGGGCGCCACTGTCGGAGGTTATTGGGCTGTACACGCATGTGTGCGGTCACTGTATATAAGCGCGGGTACTATGTCACGCGAGTACTTTGGGTGCGAATAAAGTTGGATCAGGTTTACACCTGAGGCCATTTACAGTAACAAGAGCCTTGAGTCATTACATTTGACGATGAGGTAACTTAAGAACCTTCGTATGTACAATGGACATTATTGGAATTCTGGAGAGATTTGCAGAGGGCGAAGATTGAGCGGATTTTATTGACTGCCTGGATCAGTAATTTTTAGCCAACAAAATGGAGGGAGAGGCTGACGCAGTGAGATGCAGGGCGATTTTCCTCACCGTTTGTGGTCCAAAAATTTATGGCCTTATGAAGAACCTTCTCTTGCCTTTACGTCCAACGGACAAAGAGTACGAGGATTTGTGTGCTTTGGTGCCTGAACATCTTAAGCCAAAAAAGAAGGGATCATCATCTCACGCTATCGCTTCTATATGCATGTTCATGCTGAGGGCCAGGATGTGTTGGGATTTGTCACTGACCTACAACGTCTTGCTGAGCCATGTAAGTTCGGGAACGTGTTGGAAGACATGTTGCGAGATTCCCTCGTGATAGGCATCAACCATGATGTGATTCTTCGAAAGTTATTGGCCGAAGAGAAGCTGGATTTGAGAAAGACCATCGCGACTGCCCAGGCCTGCATGATGACTGATGATAATTTGAGGCAGATATCATCGAAGAATCGGAGTTCCATGGTAGATATGTAAACAAGATTGTGTCGTGTTCTGGCAGAGCTGCTTATGGCAGGGCCTACTCGACTGCTTATGTGAAACCTGTAGCTGCTCAGATTCCGCCAACTGGTACGAATCTGATTTCACCCTGTTGGCATTGTGGGGGCAATCATCGGCCTCATCAGTGTCGGTTTAAACAAGATGCCTGTAATGGCTGTTCGAAAGTGGGGCATCTTCAGAGAATGTGCCCACAACTGAACAAGCGTACTGCCGCTCATCATATTTTGATGATGACCAGTCCAGTGCTGGCCTGGATACACAACCCGGGGAGGAAGTGTATGGTGATAGAGAATTCAAGCTCTGCAGCCTGGCTGCAGTTTTTGAGAAAACACAGACCACATTGCATTAAGTCACCAATCAATTTGACATTTTAGGACCTTGGGTAGTGAGCCAATTAAAGGTTAACAGACTATCAAATGAGCCAATAAGGTCAACGAAGGCGAGTTCTTTTCTGTAAATTGAACCAGGTATAAAAACAGCCATTTTGGCCATGTGGTCTCAGAAGGACAAAGGCCTGGCTAAAAGCCAGAAGCTTGTTGCTGGTGCCAGAATAAAGTTACATTAAAACTACATCTAGAGTTCGTATTTCATTAGAAATTAAGAGATCTAACAATTTTGGCATCACGAACACGATCGCTGAAGGAAGAAACTGAATTTTGGACATCGGACCTACATACTGAGGTAAGAACTCCTCTTTATAAAAGTCCTTAGTCAAAAGTCTAAATTCGCCTCTCCTTCTACGCGATTCCGAAAGCCTCCGGTTTGCGAACCCTCCGGTTGGTAGTCGGCTTGAGGAACCATAGATGTCTAACTTTAGCGGTGTGTTAGTTAATTAATCACCCACTCACTGATCGGCTGGAAAGCCTACGACTCAAGACCCCAGTAAAGAAATCAGTATTTTGGCAGCAGGAGATAAGAGCAAAGAATTGCCTACAACTGTTAAAGGTGGGCGGGCACCACCTGAGGTTTCGATAGATGAAATCCTCCAACAGTTGAAAGAATACACAGAGCAACAATTCAACTTATCTAAAACCTGTATTAAGATCAAACAAAAGTACGGAACCTCCAAAGGACAATGGTCCTTGGACGAGATTAAAAAGGTCTGGGGGAAAACGATCCATCTGAAAAATAAAGAGCGAATTAGATGGTCCCTAGCCGTTATGGGACAGATCCGAAAGCGGAATGAAATTATAATGCGTTCCCATCATGATCGAGAACTGACCAGTACAAAGGACCAATTGCAAGCTGTTTGTGCACAGCTGCGACAGACAAGAATTGAGCTTGAAAAATCGGAAGCGGAAGTTAAAGATCTTAAAGGTGAAATTAAAGAATGGAAAAAATCATTCGGTCAAGAGACAGTAATAGGAAAAGGAAAATGTATCGGTCAATTCCCAGGGTACCCATGTTTGGATAAATTAAAAGCGCAAACCCGAAGACACGACCAAGGAATAGATACGGATTCTGAATCCTCTGACGATACAGGGTCAGAGGATGAACAATTAGGGGTGCGCTTTGCCCCGTTTAAAAAAAGACGAGTTGTAGTCAAATCAGAAGAGACTGCGGATGAGGGCGGAACCAAAAAAGCGAGGAAAAGGGTGTATGCAGAATACTTATTTCATGATCCGGCAGACCCAGAGAAAATTGATAAATGGTCCAAGGAATTGCCCAATCCAAAGAAAGGGGGAGTGAAAACGTGGGACCAATTGGACCGCTTAATAAAAATATATATCAACTTCATCCCTGGGACGGAGTGCAAATTTTGACCATAATGGTGCCAAAAACACAAGGAAGAAAATTGCACGACAAGGTAGAAGAAGCTTTGGGGCAGGATGAGCAAGAATTAAACGCAGGATGGGAGGCAATTAAACACTGGCTGCAAGCCTTCAGTCCAGCTAAAACAGACTGGGGAAAAATTGCAGCCTGCCAACAGAAAGGAACAGAGGAGGTCCTGGAGTATGACGAACGGTTTAGATGCACGTGGCTAGAACATTCGGGTATGAATAATACGGATGAGGAAATGGATGAACAAGTGTTTGGACCTCTGAAAGCAGCTTTCGTGGCATGTCTAAAGCCAGAACTGTCCAAAATGCTTAAGGTAGTGTTACCGGACTGGGAAGGTAGAGGAACTACCTTTGCAGCATTGGTGGATCGATGTAACCAATTAGATCGGGATATGGGAGCTAAAGTCCGAGCCCTACAGGCTGTGGGATGGAAATCCCAGGATTCCGATAAACAGTTATTAGGAAAACTACCCGGAAAATGTCATTATTGTGGGAAAGAAGGTCACTGGGCCAAGAAGTGCAGGGCAAAACAGCAAGGTTGTGGCCGGGGAAGAGGACGCAGCCAGAGTTACAATTCAGCCAACAAACCAGGCTTGTCACAAGATAACGACCTCATAGAAGCATTTAAGCGACTGACAATACAACAACAGAAGGAGTTACTTGGGATAGCAAAAAACTATTAGAGCCCACCCTGGTCCACCTCCTCGCACTAATACAACAAAGGGGAGACGGGCTATATATAACTGTGAGGGTGGGCGATAAGGATGTGAACTGTCTTTTAGACACAGCGGCAGAATTAACATGCTTACCCCTACAATATGGAGACTTTTTGCTGTTGGATGGTAGGGCACGTACAGCCTATGGAGTTGGGGGCCATAAAATGGAAATTAAAAGGACAACACCGGTACTTATAGGACTGGGTCCACATGAACTAACCACGCCGGTCTGGATAGGCCCAGTAGATCAACCCCTTTTGGGAATGGACGTTCTAATCTAAGTAGATTCATCGTTGCATTTTGAGGATGGTCGGGTGACATGGTCAATTAGAACTTTGAAGAAAGAAGAATTGAAGGAACAGCCGATATGGGCTAAAGACAAAGAACGATTGTGGCCTACTCCAGATGGAGCCTGCGTCATTTACTGGGACCAAGCCTCCACGCACTAAACAGTATCCCATCAGTCCAACTGCCATCACGGGAATCTTACCAGTTATTCAGCAATTGGAGAAACAAGGGGTGCTTATTAAAACGCATAGCTTCTCCAATAGCCCCGTGTGGCCGGTACAGAAATCTAATGAGACTTGGCGTTTGACTGTCGATTATAGGAAAGCTAACCAGTGTATTGGTCAAAAAGCTCCTTTGGTCGCAGATCCCTCCACCATTTTTAATGCCCTCAAACCGGAACATAAATATTCCTCAGTTATAGATATGGCCAACGGATTTTGGTCGGTGCCTCTGGCACTGGAGGTTCGACAATGGTTTGCTTTCACTGTCCAAGGACAACAGTATACTTGGACCCGGTTACCGCAGGGTTTCCACAACAGCCCGGCGGTATTCCACATGGCTTTATAAAGCCATTTGCGAGAATTACCTCCCCTGTCATCCAATATGTAGATGATATCCTGCTAGCTTCAAACACGGAAGAACAGCATGAACAAGATTTACGAGCTTTTCTGGACTACCTTTGGCTGAAAGGACATAAAGCCAGCATCGAAAAAGCACAAATATCCCAAGAAGAGGTTGTTCACCTGGGACAAAAGATTTCACAAGGAAAAAAAGCACTTACCCAGGATAGAACTGCAGCCATTTGGGCTGATAAAAAACCCACCTATTCAGGAACTAAGGTCTTTTTTGGGATTGTGTAACTTTAACAGAAATTGGATTGACTCCTTCTCACAGCTTGCTCAGCCATTGAATGATATCTTAAAGAGGAAACATGCCTCTAAAGAAGCCATCACCCTCACTAAGGAACAGCAAGAGGCCTTCCTGAGTTTGAAAAAGGCTTTGTGTTCGGCACCGGCTCTGGGAATCCCCGACAGTGGGAAGCCATTTACCCTGTTTGTCCATGAGAAAGAAGGCTATATGACAGCTATACTGACACAAGAATATGGGGATCGGCAAAGACCTATTGGCTATTATTCGGCAAAACTGGATGCGGTAGCCCTTGGATGGGGAAGTTGCCTAAGGGCCATAGAAGCTACATGTCGAGCGGTAATGATCACTGCAGATCGAGTCCTCGACCAAAAGCTGATTGTCAAGTGTCCCCATACCGTACATGCTTTGCTGTCTTTGAAAAGAATGTCTCAGGTGACAGCAGCAAGATGGACCCGCTGGACAGCAGTTTTGGAAGCTCTTAATCTCCATATCGTCCAGGCCAGCCCAGTTAATCCCGCAACTATGCTCCCGATGTCAGAATAAAGGGAGCAAGAGTGGGGAGAATGTGAAGAGCATGACTGCGTGGAAATTTTAAAAGAAACAGAAGAAGCAGACTTAGAAGCAGAGGAGCCTCTACACAACCCAGACCTCATCCTGTTTACAGATGGTTCCTCCTTTGTTGACAATGGTACCAGAAATGCAGGATGGGCAGTTGCAACCTTATATGACGTAGTGGCAAAAGGATGTTTACCCTCAGGAACGTCAGCACAACAGGCTGAGTTACGGGCCCTATCAGAAGCATGTTGAATAGCAGAAGGACAGACAGCTAATGTCTACACAGATTCGCGTTATGCTTTCGGAGTCGCTCACGACTTTGCTCTGTTATGGCGGAAAAGAGGATTCCTCACTGCTGCTGGTACACCGATCCGAAATGGAAAAGAAGTCCGAGACTTACTAGAGGCCATACAATTACCTCAGGAAGTGTCCATCCTGAAGTGTAAGGCGCATACCAAGGAAAATACCACAGAAGCACAGGGAAATGCCCTAGCCGACCAGGCAGTTAAAGATGCCGCCTCACAGGGCGTTCCCCCAGAAGAACCAACACAGATGTGCAGATTGAAAGCCCTCAGGACTCTGACACGAGACCTTCAAACAATGCAAGGCGAGTGCTCCCGAGAGGAAAAATGGACATGGATTGAGGCAGGAATTAAGCTATGTGAAGATGGTGTCTGGAGACAAAGAATTACTGACAAGCCAGTCACGCCACAAGCGCTTATGCCTTTTTTAGCCCAACAGATCCACTCGTGGGGACATTTGGCCTCACAACAGATGATGGCATGGTTCTAGAAAAGCTGGTGGGGTCGGGGATTTAAAAAACATGCCCAGCTGGTAGCAGACCGCTGTTTGGTCTGCCAGAAAAATAATTCTGGACCCATCACGGTAATGCCCCAACTGAGGCCCCCTGCCCCTGTTGGACCATTTCAGCATCTGCAGGTTGATTATATATCTCTTCCTTCATGCCAAGGATACACTAACATTCTTGTCATGGTTGACAGATTCTCTAGATGGATAGAAGCTGTCCCAACTAAAAGAGCCACAGGCAATCACACTGCAAAGGTCTTGTGTAAGGATTACATTCCCCGATGGGGAGTCCCGAGTAGCATTGACTCAGATCAGGGAACACACTTCACAGGTGCTGTCTGCCAAGAAGTCTGTAGGTTACTGAACATTACATGGGATTTACACTGTCCTTATCATCCACAATCATCAGGACAAGCAGAGCGAATGAATCGAACTCTGAAACAACACCTTGCCAAATATCACCAAGAAGGAACAGCATGGCCCCAGGCACTGCCAATAGTGCTATGTAGCATTAGGGCAACCCCGAACAGAACTACAGGTCTAAGCCCATTTGAAATTATAACAGGAAAACCCATGTCGCTGCCAGGAAAGCTGATGTTCACTTAATGAGTGACACTTTGTTAGCATTGGTTAGGTTCTGACAGTATGATATTAGTTCTGTTTCCCGACAGGTATCGGCAGCTTGGGGTAATCCACCCGAAGGAGGACACGACATCATCCCGGGAGTCTGGGTGTATGTGAAAAAGTTGCATAAAGAACCTTTGGGTGCCAAGTGGGAGGGACCTTATCAAATGTTATTGACCACCCAGGCAGCTGCTAAAGTCCAAGGAAAGAAAGCCTGGATCCACGCTTCACATGTTAAACGAGCACCCGTAACTGAAGCTGAAATCTAAAAAGGACAATTACTTTTTGCCAAAATGCATAAATTTACTGTATTACTGATTGTAGGTATTCTAGGTATAGGCCTACTTCTTACTAGCCGACCCTCTGCACCAAAGGGAAATAGTAGGATAGCAAGGGGTATAGTAACTGCTCCCGGAATTATAATATAATCAAGCCACCGAACCGTCCAAACTGGGCCGATGTGGAAATTCTTAACATAACGGGGATTCTGAATAAAACAGATAGAAACAGGCCCCGGAGTGTTGCTGACAAAGAAACAGCTAACATTCATTGCCTATAATGGCACCTATTGGGTGTGTGGCCACAAGGCCTACACTTGGCTGCCCCAGAATTGGAAGGGATCCTGCTATTTATCCTACATTGTGCCATATATGTATCATATAGAGTCACTGTAGGAATATTTACACCGTCCTAAGAGAGCTATCACAGAAACAGAGAGGTTCTTTGCCATTCTGATCCCCAGGTATGGGACCGCCAGACTGGCAAGGGAATCCATTAATATGGCATCCGTTGTGGAACGGCTAGCCAATGACACCTCAGAGGCACTAGTTAAAATCAATGCAGAAATGGTAACAATCCGCACAGTAGCCCTACAGAATAGACTGGCCCTTGATTACATCCTGGCTGAAAAGGGAGGTGCTTGCGCCCTACTCGGAACTGAGTGTTGCACATATATCCCAGATAGCTCCGAAGAAATTACCCACTTAGCGGAGCATATCCAAAAGGAGGTAGAAAAACTTAAGCAACCCCCATCATTCACTTTGTGGAGCGGAGCCACTGAATGGCTAGGTTCAATAGGAACTTCATTGGTGGAAGGTTTAAATCTAGTCATTGTAATTATTTTACTTTTATATTGTTTGTTTATGTTGATTAAATGTTGTTGCAACCAGGCGGCTGCAGCTGCTGTCCCGCAGGTGAGACACCTTGCAAGTCCCAGCAGACCGTCTGTACGTGGCACAGAGGTACGTTATGCTTAAGGGAAGGTTGTTTACTGGTTGAATTAAGATATTGATTTGGATTAAATTGGAATAAGGTTAATTAACCTACTAAAACCAGACTTCCATTGTGGCCACGATGGAACTCGGGTTGCTGTAAATTTGTGTGGAAGCTACTAGTCCGGACATGTGGCGAAACAAGTCAACAAATTTTGGAAGGAAACTCTATTAACATGTATGAAATTATTTTGTAGAATGTTTAACCAGTGATAGCTGATATTTTATGATTCAGTTTGTGAAAGAATCAAAGGGGGGATTGATAGAGAATTCAAGCTCAGCAGCCTGGATGCAGTTTTTGAGAAAACACAGACCACATTGCATTAAGTCATCAATCAACTTGACATTTTAGGACCTTGGGTAGCGAGCCAATTAAAGGTTAACAGACTATCAAATGAGCCAATAAGGTCAAAGAAGGCGAGTTCTTTTTTGTAAATTGAACCAGGTATAAAAACAGACATTTTGGCCATGTGGTCTCAGAAGGACAAAGGCCTGGCTTAAAGCCAGAAGCTTGTTGCTGCTGCCAGAATAAAGTTACATTAAAACTACAACCGAAGTTCGCATTTCATTGGAAATTAAGAGATCTAACAATGGTCTATATTCGTTCTTGGGAAAGAGCCAGCTGATAATCATTAATGTGAAGCTGAATGGCGTGTCTGTATCAATGGAGCTGGACACAGGTGTGAGTCAGTCAATAATGAGCCAAAGGACATTCGACAAACTGTGGGACACTGAGGTTGTGAAGCCTAAACTGAGTCTAGTCAATGCCACGTTGCATACTTATACTGAGGAACTCATACTGGTGATTGGCAGTGCAGTAGTCAAGGTGTCATATGAAGGTGTGGTTCATGATCTACCACTATGGATCGTCCCAGGTAATGGTCCAACGCTGTTTGGCAGGAATTGGCTCGAGAAAATCAAGTGGAACTGGAATGATGTCAAAGCGTTGTCCTCGGTGGATGACACTTCGTGTGCTCAAGTGTTAAAGAATTTTCCTTCTTTGTTTGAACCAGGCATTGGTAATTTTACTGGAGTCAAGGTGCAGATTCACCTGGATTCTGATGCAAAGCCTGTCTATCATAAAGCTCGGTCTGTTCTTTACATGATGAGGGAGAAGTTTGAAAGTGAGCTTGACAGACTCCAACGTGAAGGGATCATATCACCGATCGAGTTTAACGAGTGGGCCAGTCCCATTGTTCCTGTATTGAAGAGTGATGGCACTGTCAGGATTTGTGGAGACTACAAGATTACGATTAACCGAATTTCAAAACAGGATCAGTATCCATTACCGAAGGCTGATGACCTGTTCGCCATGCTAGCTGGTGGAAAGTAATTCACTAAACAAGATCTGATGTCAGCCTATATGACACAGGAGCTTGTCGGCACTTCAAAGAAACTCACCTGATGAACACCCATAAAGGACTGTTTGTCTACAACAGGTGTCCTTTTGGAATTCGTTCGGTTGCAGCCATATTTTAGGAGAATATGGAGAGTCTATTGAAGTCCATTCCTAGAACTGTCTTGTTTCAAGATGATATTCTGGTCACAGGTCACGACACTGCTGAACATTTGAACAATCTTGAAGAAGTTCTACATCACTTGGACAAAGTAGGACTCCGGCTGAAACGTTCGAAGTGTGACTTCATGGCAGCTGAAGTTGAATTCCTGGGGAGGAAGATTGCTGCTGATGGTATCAGGCCAACTGATACGAAAACCAAGGCCATCAAAAATGCACCCAGGCTTCAGAATGTGACGGAGCTGCGTTCATTCCTTCGGCTACTCAACTACTTCGGTAATTTCTTACCCAGATTGAGCACTTTATTAGAGCCACTGCACATGCTACTCAGAAAAGGCGACAACTGGGTCTGGGGTGTGTCTCAAGATAGAGCCTTTGAGAAAGTTAAGAATCTGCTCTGTTCAAACAAGTTGCTTGTTCATTATGATCCGTGTAAGCGTCTTGTATTGGCCTGTGATGCTTCATCATATGGGGTTGGCTGTGTACTCCAACAAGCAAATGAGTTGGGTAAGGACATAAGAACATAAGAATTAGGAACAGGAGTAGGCCATCTAGCCCCTCGAGCCTGCTCCACCATTCAACAAGATCATGGCTGATCTGGCCGTGGACTCAGCTCCACTTACCCGCCCGCTCCCCATAACCCTTAATTCCCTTATTGGTTAAAAATCTATCTATCTGTGATTTGAATACATTCAATGAGCTAGCCTCAACTGCTTCCTTGGGCAGAGAATTCCACAGATTCACAACCCTCTGGGAGAAGAAATTCCTTCTCAACTCGGTTTTAAATGTCTCCCCCTTAGTTTGAGGCTGTGCCCCCTAGTTCTAGTCTCCCCGACCAGTGGAAACAACCTTTCTGCCACTATCTTGTCTATCCCTTTCATTATTTTAAATGTTTCTACAAGATCACCCCTCATCCTTCTGAACTCCAACGAGTAAAGACCCAGTCTACTCAATCTATCATCATAAGGGGCCCAAGTTTCCACATGATTTGCGCCTGATTTTTAGGAGCAACTGGTGGAGAATGGACTATCTTAGAAATCGCAATTCTCTACATTTTTTTTTCTGCAGTTCTAGTCAGGTAGAACAGTTCTACTTTAGAACATAATTTTTTCTTCAAAAGGGGCCACTGACGCCTGATTTGAAAGTTTCCACAGTGAAAACGTACTCCAAACTAAAGTAGAATGGAGCCAGTGAAGATTTTTGTAGAACTGAAAAAACCTGTTCTACACATTAAAAAATCAGGCGCAGGTTACAAATTAGGCGTCCAGAACGAGGTGGGGGGGAAGGGGGGGGGGAAGGGAACTCATTAAATTCGACAATAAAGACTTATTTATACTTATACAAATATTATACAAATAAATCCAACCTGAATAAACATTTATAAGCAAAGAAATGATTAAATAAACCAACTTCCTACCTGTGTGAAAGTGCTTCAGGCAGCTCAGCGATGTTCCTGCAAATGGGAGGGGGGGGGAGGGAGGGGCAGGCAGTAACGAGGCAGCAAACAGCTTTCCACTTGAGGTGGAAGCTTTAGTCAGCTCAGCGATGTTCCCGTGAACAGGGGGGGGGGGAGGGAGAGGGAGGGGCAGGCAGGCAGGCAGCCAAAGATACAGCAGCAGGCTTCGAGCTGTGAGGGGGACTGAGGCCGTTTGGACAGGGAGAGGCAGCCACATCGACAGTTTTATATTTACATTTGCAGAATGGGTGCTGCATTGTCAACACCACGTATTATGCAATGGTTCGCCATCAATTCACTGCATAGGAGAGAATTGATTAGAGCTCACCGCAACAGGAATGTCGTAGCCCGTAGGTTGATGGGCAGGAGACCTTACCCACATCGACAATATTGAACCAGGCGCTCGTACCTGGACATGAGCGAGGCTGATTGTGTGAAAAGGCTGCGTTTTCGCAGAAAAGTTGTCACTGAGATCTGTGATATGGTGAGAGCAGATTTGCAGCCCAGAAGCAGAAGGACAACTGCCTTGTCTGTTGAAGTGAAGGTAACAGCTGCACTTTCTTTCGATGCCTCGTGATCGTTTCAGGCTGCATCTGGAGATGTGTGTGCCATCTCTCAACGTGCAATACATGCCTGCGTTTACCAGGTCACGGCTGCACTTTATGCGCGAAGGAATGACTTCATCAATTTCCCAATGACCGCACAAGCAATCCATGAGAGGGCTGTGGGCTTCTTCAGGATTGCCGGCTTCCCAAAGGTACAGGGCTGCATTGATTGTACCCACGTAGCCTTGCGAGCACCCGTGGAGGATTCTGAGCTGTACCGAAATAGGAAAGGTTTCCACTCTATCACTGTGCAGCTCGTGTGTGACGACAAGCAGCGCATCATGTCAGTCGATGCGAGACACCCTGGCAGCACCCACGATGCGTTCATCCTACGCAACAGCGTTCTATCTGACATGTTTGAGCAGCAGCCAGAAGGGCAGAGCTGGCTACTGGGAGACAAAGGGTACGGCCTGACCACCTGGCTCATGACGCCTCTACGCGTGACACGGACAGAAGCTGACCATCAATAATACAACATGGCGCACATTGCGACGCGCAGCATCATTGAGAGGACCATTGGCATATTGAAACAGCGATTCCGATGCCTGGACCATTCCGGAGGACAGTTGCAATACTCTCCTGAGATGGTCGGTCACTTCACTGTTGTGTGCTGCATGCTTCATAACTTAGCCATCATGAGGCAGCAGGAGCTGGTAGTGGAACCAGAAGACCCACGTGAGGGTCCAGTGCATGATGATAGTATTACGGAAGACCAGGATGTGGATGATAACGACAATCAGGAAAGCATGCAAGTGCCTGATGCCGGAGCACGAGGTCGGAGGAGGGCCGTCCATCGTGCCCCTTTAATGATTGCTTGAGCCTTGCGCCAGCAGCTCATCCGTGAACGCTTCAACTACTGATGCCTGAGGGCTCTGCGAACACTTTTGCATATGGACATGTTTATTCTTTGCAGTTGTTCCTACGTTGTGTTGTGTTAATGGAACATGAAACAGTTTTAATGAAAAAATATTTTATTGAAAAGTTAACGTCACTCTAATAAAATATTTGTTGTATCAAACTATACTTTTTAATATGACTCTTGAAGATCACTTAAAAACTTTAAGATCACTTATAAACTTGTAAAGTTACAAAAGTAACAAAACACTTTCTATGTGAAAAATTTTACACTCTAAGGTCACTTAAACTTCAAGATCACTTTTTAGATGCAAAATTAAATAATTTACAGAATGTGCGAGCATTTACACTATAAGATCACTTGAAAACCCTGAGATCACTTATAAGTTGTAAAGTTACAAAACTTACAAAACAATTTCAATTTGAAAAATCTTACACTCTGAAGAACATTTTTAAACTTCAGGATCACTTTTTAGGTGCAAAATTAAATAAGATACAAAAAAATGTGAGAGCATTTACACGATAAGATCACTTAAAAACCATAAGATCCCTTATAAGTTGTAATGTAACAAAACTTACAAAACAATTTCAATTTGAAAAACGGTACTACAGCTACATCAAGAACAAGAACAAAAGCAGCAAAGAAAGACTGCAACCATGTCTCATCCACATCTCAGTGAACGTTCACTTCCTCATGGGGGTATCATTTGATTGGCTGGGCTGTGTGCCCTTATTGCAGCAGCTACCTCAACCAGGCCCTCCCTAACGGCCTGTGCCGTAATTTGCATGCCCTCCCTGACGGTCTGTGCCGTCGATTGCACTCCCTCGGACATTCCCTCCCTAAGTTCCCGTGTCATTACTGCTATTTCTCCCGTCAGGCCCGTCAACTCTTCACCTACTGCATTGACGCCACCGATGAGTGATCGGATAAGCTCATTGGTCTCCATACCCAATGCCACAACCTGAGCCGCATCTGTTGCACGCTGCATCTCAGGAGAGCGTGTCTCCAATCTCCTTCTCCTCTGCCTGGGTCTGCCTCGTGGCACCACTACACTGGGAGGCGCGGGCATGGACGGTGGGATGCTCGGTGTTGCAAGCGGCACCACTACACAGGGAGGCGCAGACTTGGACTGTGGGACGCTCTCTGTTCCAGACGGCTGAACTGGAGGGAGAGGCTCGGGCTGAAATAGTGGGATGCTCTGTGTTGCAGACGGCAGCACTCGAGTGCGAGCCATGGGCTGGGATGTTGGACGAATGGGTGTAAACTGCTCGATGATATCAGCAGCAACACTGGGACCCGAAGCGTCGGAATCAAAACCATAGTAGGTGGAACCAGAACCTATGCGAGAGGGAGGCGTAGGCTGGGACGGTAGTGCAGTGACTGTAGAAAGCTGCATTATACCAGCAGCATCACTGGGACCCGCAACATCAGAAGCGAAACCATGGATGGTGGGACCAAGACCTATGCTAGGTGTTGAAACTCTGATGCCCCTTGATGGGGGCTCATAAACATTAAATTGGAAGCTCCCCCCTGCAGACATTTCAGTCATCGCTGCCATCATCCAGTCTGGATCATCCGCAGCTGGTTGTACTGGTCCTTGTTCTGTACCCTCAGGATCCTCAGGGTTGGCAGCAGCAGCAGCATCATCATCGTCATCATCATCATCATGTTCTGCAAAATACATCAGAACAGTCAAATGCTTAACAGCAAGGGAGGGGGCCGGGTGGGTGGCATGAGTACTCTCACACATAGCAGGTTAGGCAGCAGGTTGATTTAAAGGGCCACGATGCATTTTCAGGACTTACCCTCTTCCTCGCGTGCGGGCCCAGCTTGTGCTGTACCAATTGCTTTACTCCATGTCCGACTCATCATAGCAGCTACCCTTTGTTCCAAGGGTGTTAGTGGATGCAGATTGGGCACGCCTCCTCCTGTTCGAGTTGCTTCCCTTTTGTTGTGGGCCAATTTCTTCTGCAAAGAGTAAAGTATAACTTTTTACAGAGTGTGTCAGTCTGCAAGGTGGGACATACAGATAGCCAGGTTACAATTACGATTAAATTAAAAATGGGAAATATTACTTACACTAACTACTTAACCAAGGTCGTGCCATTTCTTTTTACACTGACTTCCAGATCTCCTGATATGCACCACTGTGCAGTAATCTTCTGCAACTTGGTTCCAGCGTTTCTTCATTTCTTTTGGTGGCACTTTTATGCGACCTCTGTTGCTGGTATCTTGCTCCTGCCATCTCTGCTCAATTACATTCACTAATATCTCAACTTCCTCATGTAAGAAATTATTTTTTCTTGGTAGAGGTTGATCCATTGCAAAGTTGAATTGGCACTTTTTTTTCTCCAAACACAGTCCTTAATTTGTAGGCACGGGTACTGCAAGTTTAGCAGTGAAAAGCTGAACTCACTGATTTCAGCATGTGATTTCTTCAGCAGTGCTGCTAAAAGCACTCCCTCACACACAGAAATATCAATAAAATTAAAATACAAGCCATTGCAGGGGTCCAAGAACAAATCTTCACGTTTTCTGCAGCACTTTCTAAAATGGCCGAGTGCCAATGTTTTTTTCACACTGCGCGTGCGCGAACGCTCCAACGCGCACGCGCAGCGTTGCCGGCAGCGAAAAAAACTAATTTAAATAGTACCCGCCCCCTCCCACTTACAAAATCGGCGCGAGTGTAGGCTCCGCCCCCCTGCATGCCGCGCCAGGCAGACAAGGAGCTGCAGAACGCTCCAGAATCGCGATTTTCTTTTTTAGGCGCCGTTTTAGGCACGGAAAACGGGCGCCCAGCTCGGAGGGGCGCCCATTTTTTTTCTTGTGGAAACTTGGGCCCAATGAGAGGGCTCAACAAGGTGGATGCAGAGAGGATATTTCCACTCACAGGGGAAAGTAAAACGAGGGGACATAGTCTCAGAATAAGGGGCCATCCATTTAAAACTGAGATGAGGAGGAATTTCTTCTCTCAGAGGGTTGTAAATCCATGAGCGATAAGGGAGGAAAGGGGTTTATTTGGATTTTCAGAAGGCATTCGATAAGGTGCCACACAAGAGGTTGTGAAACAAAATAAGGGCCCATGGGATTGGGGGTAATACACAAGCATGGATTGAGGATTGGTTAATGGACAGAAAACATTGAGTAGGAATAAGCAGGTCATTTTTGGCTGTAAGAACATAAGAACATAAGAAATAGGAGCAGGAGTAGGCCATATGGCCCCTCAAGCCTGCTCCGCCATTCAATAAGATCATGGCTGATCTGATCATGGACTCAGTTCCACTTCCCTGCCCGCTCCGCATAATTCTTTACTCCATTATCGCTCAAAGTTCTGACTATTTCCGCCTTAAATATATTCAATGACCCAGCCTCCTCTGGGGCAGAGAATTCCATTGATTTACAATAAAGATCACCTCTCATTCTTCTGAACTCCAATGTGTATAGGGCCAACCTACTCAAACTATCTTCATAAGTCAACCGCTGCTGGCAGGGCTGCATCGACAGGTTTGACCTGTCGGTATTCTGGGCATGGCATACAGGTTGGGAGAGAGAGTTGAAATTCCGACGGTAACGCAATCTGTGGCATTGCACGTCGATGCTCCTCTCTTCGGCGGTGTGTCCCATCACCGCCGCAAACAACGAGCCGAGGGTCCTGCCCGTGCTTTGTGTCCAGGTTTTCACCGCGGAGGGTCAATTCAGGCAAAAATCCGATCACAAACTTCTCGAAAATCCGGCCTAAAATATTTGTTTATTTTCTCTGCCATTTCCTTATTCCCTATTATAATTTCTTCTGTCTCAGCCTGTGAGGGACCCCCATTTACTTTGGCTAATCTTTTCCTTTTTACATTCCTATAGAAGCCTTTACAGTCTGTTTTTATGTCTCTTGCTACTTTACTCTCATATTCTATTTTCCCTTTCTTTATCAATTTCTTGGTCCTCCTTTGCTGAATTCTAAAATCCTCGCAATCCTCAGGCTTACTGCTCTTTTTGGCAACATTATAAGCCTCTTCCTTTGATCTAATTCTGTTTTTAACTTCTCTTATAAGCCACAGTTGGATCACTTTTCCTGTGGGGTCGTAAAGGAATGTATGTTTGTTGTAAATTTTGTATTAATTCTTTAAATGCTATCCATTACTTGTCTAGTGTCATACCTTTTAATCTGAAAAGTAAAAAAGACATGGATTTATATAGTGCTTTTCACGATCACCGGACGTCTCAAAGCGCTTGACAGCCAGTGAAGTACTTTTGGAATGTAGTCACTGTTGTAATGTGGAAAACGCGATAGCCAATTTGCGCACTATCAGCTCCCACAAACAGCAATGTGATAATGATCAGATAATCTGTTCTTTTGTTATGTTGATTGAGGGATAAATATTGGCCAGGACACCGAGGATAACTCCCCTGCTCTTCTTCGAAATAGTGCCTTGAGATCATTTACGTCAATTTGAGAGAACAAACGGGGCCTCGGTTTAACATCTCATCTGAAATACGGAACCTCCAATAGTGCAGTGCTCCCTCAGCACTGCACTGGAGTGTCAGCCTAGATTTTTTTGTACTCATTTAAACTCACTTCCTTCTCACTCAGAGGTGAGAGTGCTACCCACCGAGCCACAGCTGACACATGTAGATTCCCAATCTACCTTAGCCAACTCACCCCTCATACCTATGTAATTTGCTTTGTTTAGATTTAAGACCCTGGTTTCGGATTCAACTAAATAATTTTCCATGATTGGCAGCCCTGAACATCAATGTACAACATCATTCCCTTATACAAACACAAAATGAACAACATACAAATTATGTTATGCCCTATCAAAGCACTGGCAATGATGCATAATGGATAAAACTGATGTACTTAAGGAATGTGAGTCCTAATGATACTAGTAGGGGCAGGTGCAGAAGTGATTGCAGCATCCAGTGAGTCAATTTTGCTAATAGTGGAGAGAACAGTAGCAGCAGAACTACTATTTATCTTTTTTCCTTCATTCAATGTTCCCCATTTTACTCTCTTCTGGGGCAAATTACATCCTTTTGAAGAAAAGAACATCACACTTAATCAGTCTAAGTTCAGACAGTCCAAGTTCTATATTAGCTATGCTGCTGCTGTTATATTTCCCGCATTAATTGGGGAATTGAAGTGCATAGCATCTGTATATAATGCGTAAAAGGTAATATAGGCTTCCAGATATTGATTATTTAGAGCAACCTGCTATTTCCTTCTGCAATTTACATTTCATATTATTTATTCCAAATTATTTCAGTCAATAAAAATGCATGTTTATAAGCTTTATGGAAAGTGTTCATTTTGTCACTAACATAAGAACATAACTAAAGTCAAGAACAAGGAAAGGCCACAGTCAATCTGTATAGCAGAGGCAGTTAACAAAAACATGTTTAGAAGGAAGGCATTCTTTCTTAAATAAAACGCTGTCAAAGAGTTGTAATTTACTTGATACTTACCTGTGTTTCCTAAAAGAAATTGTGCTTCTTTCATTCATTTTTACATAGAAAATAACAATTCAGTGGTTCTGCTGTGGCTCTAGATTTACTGGGGGTGATTTTCAACTGTCGCCCACTATATTTACGCTGAAATGCAGGGCAATTGCCAGTTGATTTTTTTTTTTAAATCAGCCACTCTTTGGCCATCTGAGATTTTCAGGTCTGCCTGTGAATGGGCAGCCAACACTCTCTCCTGAAACAGGTAGGAGCCTACTTGAACAGGCAAATTGTCAGTTGTAGGAACATTAGTAATTTTTAGTACTAATTAGCATGGTGAGGTTGCAGAGGTGTGTCACGAGTCACACCTGTCGGGGTATTCCTTGTCCCTCAACAGCCATCCTGTCACATTGCTGGGAGGGTTAAACACTGTGGCGATGGTAGACTGTCTCAGGTTAATGTATCATGGCAGCTGCTTGGGTATCTTGCAGACACTTACATAATGCTTTTTGTGTGATCAACCACTAGCTGCACATTGATGGAGCGGCAGGCTTTTGTATTGGCAAATGTTGCTGGCGGATGTTATGGTGTCCTGATGACAACATCTGTGCAGTCAATGATGCCTGGGCATGAGGGAAGTGAACCACTGCTACAAATCCCTGAGCTTTCTGATGTTGACTGTTGAGGTCAATGGGGAAGGTGATGTACTGGTCAGCCCTTGTGAAGAGAGCGTCAGTCACCTGCTGAATGCAGCTTTGTACTGCAGACTGGGAGATGTGGGTGATGTCCCCTCTAACAGACTGGGAGGAGCCAGTGGCAAAGAAGCAAGGGGCCGTGGTGACTTTGAGAGCCACTGGGAGAACATGGCACCTGGTCCAGCAGGCAGCAAGTCCTGTTGCAGGAGGCTGCAGAGGTCTGCGACAATCTGCCTGGAGAAGCACAGCTGACCCATTACTTTTCAGCTAGATCCAAGGAAGAGACTCTCGGCCTGTACACTCTGTGCTGGGATCAGCCTCTTCCAAGCAGTCACGTGCACCTGTTGTCTTCTGATAGATCCGGCTGCTGCTGGTGATAGTTACGGAGGTTGCTGATGCGTCTGCTGCTCCTCTCCTCCAACTACAAGAAACTAGCAATAACAACACCCATGATAATCACAAAAGTATTTTGAGAGTGATTAGTGTGAAAGGAGCAATCTGGATTATCTTAATGAGGCCCCGGCCTGCCTGTGGTGGGCACCTTTTCCACCACTAAATGCGAGGAATGTGTTTGGAATGACTACCACCTTTCCACAGGACAGACAGCGATAAATCGAGCCTATCGCATGACTTCAGTTCCAAAGTATTATCTAAAATGGCAAGCTTTAAATTTTGTACATAAAATTGTATTATGAAATACTTCTAGGACCAATTATCATCATCATAGGCGGTCCCTCAAACGAGGATGACTTGCTTCCTTCCACATGAGTTCACAGATAGATGTTTCAATGAAGGATCCGATATTCCAGTCCTGGACTCAAATTGAAGGATGGAAGATGCCTGTGCTTGGATTTTTTTAATGTGTGGTGACCATTGCACACCAGCCACCACACAGGCTTGACAGAGCTAGGCCTTTATCCAGTGACAAGGGTTAACCAGGACGACTGGAGACCTGCTCTGCTGCACGGACCTAGTGTGCACATATATCGCAGTGTGGGCTGGCCCGTGCTGCCCCGATGTTCAAGGGCCCACCGCGCCAGGTCTTTTATAGTCCGATGTGCACTTGAAGTGCTGTAACCGGTAGCGTTACGGACCTAGAGCTGGTAAGTGGGATTAGAGTGGATAACCTCTTGTTGACTGGCACAGACACGATGGTAAGTACATCATCGAATCTAATATGGCCAGAGTGATCTCCTGGACAAGTTTCAATTACCTGGATGAGTCGGAGAGGAATTTTCCCATATTTATTTTCCCCAATTGGCCTGGGTTTTTGTCTGTTTTTATTGCCTCTCTCAGGAGATCGCATGGCTCCAGGTGGGATGGAGTGTAAAATGTTGCAATACATGGGGTATTGCAGTTGTGTGGGGCGGACTGGTTGGGCTGGATGCTCTTTACCTGTCTGCTATTGTTTATTGGTTTATATGTAACCTTCAGGACAGCTGACCGAGGGCCGTGTGGCTCTTTGTCATCCGGCGCGGCACGAAGGGCCAAAATGGTCTCCTCCTGCACTGTAAATTTCTATGTTTCTATGACCTGCAGAGGTGTTCTTACGCAAGTTAGGGGGTCATGATTTTCCAGGGCCTGCCACTCTCTTTTATAGCTTGACCTGCGGAAGTGTTCTCTCACAGGTCGGGGGGCCACGGTGAAACAATTAACCAAATGTGACGAATATGTTTTTCTACATATGTAACTGATGTTGGATAATCAAAAGGTGTCTTTTGGGATGGAGGGCATGAAGATTGGAGAGATGATTATCCTTAACATTCTTCATTACTTTCTCTCTTGGTGCGTTACTTATTTCACATAATTTTGGGCAAGCACTTAGTGAAGGATTTTTATAGCTAGTGTAAGTAATACATGTATTTTCACTGAGAGTCCCATCAATTTAGTCTTTCTTCGCCCCTGCTTCAATAAGGTTAAGTGGTTTGTAGTAACCTCCAGCATCTGCATAACAATATATCACCGACACAGAGAAAAGATATAGCATTACTAAGGTGAAGCTTCTGCTCTCTGAAAAGGACGATGAAACATTCACGCCTTTTGTATTAAATTGTGCAATCAAGAAGTCACCTTTTGTGCATGTTTTCCATTGACAGTCCCTGTTACTGTGAATAAGAATAAATAATGAAAAGCAGTTTTTTAATAATTTACTGCAGTTTTAACTGAAGAGCTCACTGGCTAAAAATGATTGGGATTGAATAGAGAATCATAGAAACACACAGCACAGGAGGAGGCCATTTGTTAAGTCGTGCCTGTGTCGGCTGTTTGGTAGAGCTATCCAATTAATCCCATTCCCTTGCTCTTTCCCCATAGCCCTGAAAAGTTTTTCCCTTCAAGTATTTATCCATTCACTTTTAAATGTTACTATTGAATCTGCTTCCACCACCTTTTTAGGCAGTGCATTCCAGATCAGAACTCGTTATATACATTTTTTTTTCTCATGTCACCTTTGGTTCTTTTGCCAATCACCTTAAATCTGTGTCCTCTGGCTAATGACCCTCCTGCTACTCGAAACAGTTTCTCCTTATTTACTCTATCAAAACCCATCGTGAATTTGAACACCTCGATCAAATCTCTTCATAACATTCTCTGCTCTAAGGAGGACAACCCAGCTTCTCCAGTCTATCCACGTAATTGAAGTCCCTCATCCTTGGTACCATTCTAGAAATCTCTTCTGCACCCACTCCAAGGCCTTGACATCCTTCCTAAAGTGTGGTGCCAAAAATTGGACACAGTACTCCAACTGAGGCCCAACCAGTGTTTTTAAAGGTTTAGCATAACTTTCTTGCGTTTGTACTCTATTCCTCTATTAATAAAGCCAAGTATCCCATATGCTTTTTTAACAGCCCTTCTCAACTTGTCCTGCCACATTCAAAGATTTGTGTACATATAACCCCAGGTCTCTCTCTTCCTGCATCCCCATTAAAATTGTACCATTTAGTTCATATTACCTCTCCTTACTTTCCTATCAAAATGTATCACTTGTCTATGTCCTCAGCTATGTGTCAGCTGTGACTCAGTGGGTAGCATACTTGCTTCTGAGTTGGAAGGTTGTGGGTTGAAGTCCCACTCCAGAGATTTGAGCACATAAATCTAAGCTGACACTCCAGTGCAGTGCTGAGAGAGTACTGCACTGTCTGAGGTGGCATTTTTTGGATGAGGCGTCAAACTGAGGCCCCATCTGCCTTCTCAGGTGGACATAAAAGATCCCATGGCACTATTTCGAAGAAGAGCAGGGGAGTTATCCCTGGTGTCCTGGTTAATATTTGTGATAGGGTGGAAGGCAGAACAGATTTGAGAGACAAAAGGGGATGATGGGCCGAATTGAGATGGTAATATCACAAGTTAAGTGTAAAGTCCCTACTCTACAGCATGAAACCACACGAGGCACATTCCAGGGACAAAGCCACTCAGTGACCTTAGCTCTTTATTACAGCACTCCAGAAGTGATGACCCTGCGTGGGACCTCTCTTTATATACCTGAGTGATCAGGTAAGGAGTGTCTCCCACAAGTTCACCCCCTGTGGTCAAGGTGTGCATCTGAGTTGAGTGCATACAGTAATACAGTGGTGTTACATTGTATTTACAAACATGACATCACCTTTCCGCCCCCCACAAAGCCTTAATGGGATCATAGGTTTAGCCTTTTAGGTGGTCTGCGCTCCCTCGTGGAGCGCCGCAGTTGGGGCTCTGGTTGTTGGACACTGACGTGAGTGTCTGTCACCTGTGGTGATTCCGGCCTGTCCAGGTTGACCTCAGGGACTGTGCATTCCTCTGATTCCTTTTGTTGCACGTTCGCTGGCGGTAGTGTGAGCTCCATCTCATGGTCTTCTTCAGGTTCCTTCGTGTCCATGCTGAACCTTTTTTTTTTTACTTGGTCCAGATGCAACATTGTTGAGTTTTACCACAATGACCCTATTCCCTTCTTTGTCAATTACAGTACCCTCGAGCCATTTGGGCCCCATGGCGTGATTGAGGACGAATACAGGATCATTTATTTCTGTACATCTCCCCCTCGAATTGCGGTCATGGTACTCATTTTGTGACTTGCGCTTGCCCTCAACTATGTCGGACAGGACTGGGTGGATGAGGGACAGAGTTTTGAGTGTCCGTTTCATGAGTAGCTCTGCGGGCGGGACACCCGTGAGCGAGTGCGGGCGGGACCTATAGGCCAGCAGGAAGCGCAATAGGCGGCATTGTAGAGAGGGTCCTTGAACCCTGAGCATCCCCTGCTTAACGATTTGGACTGCACGTTCCGCTTGGCCATTGGAGGCCGGCTTGAACGGTGCAGTCCTGACGTGGTTGATGCCATTGCCCGACATAAACTCCCGGAATTCATAGCTCGTGAAACACGGGCCATTATCACTAACCAGGGTGTCCGGCAAGCCATAGGTTGCGAAGATCGCACGTTGGCTTTCCACGGTGGTGAATGACTTGCATGAATTCAGGATGATGCACTCGATCCATTTCGAGTACAGATCTACAACGATGAGGAACATCTTCCCCATGAACGGGCCCGCGTAGTCAGCGTGACCATGGTTTGGTGGGCCAGGGCCACGGGCTGAGCGGGGCCTCCCTAGGGGCATTGCCCAGCTGGGCACATGTTGTGCAACTGCGAACAGAGTGTTCCAGGTCTGAGTCAATTCCGGGCCACCAAACGTGTGACCAGGCAATGGCCTTCATCATCACAATGCCTGGGTGCTCGCTGTGGAGTTCCCTGATGAACGCCTCCCTGGCCTTCTGGGGCATGACTATCCTGCTGCCCCATAGTAGGCAGTCAGCTTGGATGGAGAGCTCACCCATCCGCCTGTGAAATGGTCTGACCTCCTCAGGGCATGCCTGTGTGCGGGCGCCCAATCCCCAGTCAGGACACATTTCTTAATCAGGGATAGAAGGGGATCCCTGTTTGTCCAGATTTTGATCTGGCGGACTGTGATAGGGGAGCCTGCAGTGTCGAAGGCATCGACAGCCATGACCATCTCAGCGCTTTGCTCAGCTGCCCCCTCGGTGATGGCCAGTGGGAGCCTGCTGAGCGCATCAGCGCAATTTTCAGTGCCGGGCCAGTGCCGGATGGAGTAGTCATAAGCCGCTAGCGTGAGAGTCCATCGCTGTATGTGAGCTGATGCGTTGGCATTGTCAGCCTTGCTGTCTGACAACAGGGATGTGAGTGGCTTATGGTCCGTCTCTAATACAAACTTCCTACCAAAGAGGTACTGATGCATTTTCTTTACACCACAGACACATGCAAGTGCTTCCTTCTCAACCATCCCATAGCCCTGTTCTGCTTGAGAGCGCAACCTGGAGACATAAGCCACAGGTTGTAGCTGGCCCTCAGCATTACCCTGCTGCAACATGCACCCAACCCCATAGGACGATGCATCATATGTCAGAATTAAACTTTTGCAAGGGTCGTACAGTGTCAACAGTTTGTTTGAACACAGTAGGTTTCGCGCCCGATCAAAAGCCCGTTCCTGACAGTCCCCCCAAAACCTATCACAACCCTTACGCAGGAGCATGTGTAGCGGATCCAACAACGTGCTCAAGTTCGGCAGAAAGTTCCTGAAATAGTTCAACAGTCCCAGGAATGATCGCAGCTCCGATGTGTTGCAGGGCCTGGGTGCTCGTTGAATCGCCTCTGCTTTGGATTCGGTGGGCCGAATCCCATCTGCAGCAACCCTCCTGCCCAGAAACTCAACCTCGAGAGCTAAGAACATGCATTTAGACTTCTTGAGTTGCAGGCCGACCCGGTCCAGTTGGCGTAGCACCTCCTCCAGGTTGTGGAGATGTTCCTCGGTGTCTCGACCCGTGATGAGGATGTCGTCCTGGAATACGATCATTCCAGGGATGGATTTAAGCAGGCTTTCCATGTTGCGTTGAAAAATCGCGGCCGCTGATCGAATGCCAAACAGGCACCTGTTATACGCAAATAGTCCCTTGTGCGTGGTGATGGTGGTCAGCAGTTTAGATTCATCGGCCAGTCCCTGGGTCATGTAGGCTGAAGTGAGGTCCAACTTGGTGAACAGCTTGCCGCCTGCCAGCGTGGCGAAGAGGTCCTCCGCTCTTGGGAGCGGGTATTGGTCTTTTAGGAACACCCGATTGATGGTGGCCTTGTAGTCGCCACAGATCCTGACAGAGCCATCCGCTTTTAGAACGGGGACGATGGGGCTTGCCCAGTCGTTGAATTCAACAGGCGAGATGATGCCCTCTCACAATAGCGGTCCAATTCACTCTCGATCTTTGCTCGCATCACATACGGCACCGCTCTGGCTTTGTGGTGCACTGGCCTGGCATCCGGGGTGAAGTGTATCACTACTTTAGTGCCTTTGAAAGTCCCGATGCCCGGTTGGAAAAGTGACTTGAATTGTTGTAGGACTTGTGAGCGCGAACTTCCCTCCACCGAGGACATTGCGTGAACATCCCCCCCATTTCCAGTTCATCTCGGCTAACCAACTCCTCCCCAACAGTGCGGGACCATTGCCCGGGACAATCCAGAGTGGCAGCCGGTTCACTAAGCCATCATGCGTGACAGCCAACATTGCACTGCCTAGCACCAGAATGATTTCTTTGGTGTAAGTCCTTAATTGTGTCTCGATACATTCTAATTTGTATCTACTGGCTTTGAGTGGCCATAGCTTCTCGAATTGTTGAACGCCCATGAGTGACTGGCTGGCACCCGTGTCCAGCTCCATGCGTACTGATAATAAAGCCCTCATCATCAGTGGTGGCGTTTTGGTGTATGAACTGTGAATATTTGCCGCATGGACCCGCTGAACCTCGGCGTCCATCGATTTGCCCCAAAAGTCATCCTGCCTCACAGAACCCTCTTCTGGTCCATCTGCCTCATATAAAAGTCTGGTTGCAGGCATTCTGCACATATAAGCTAAATGACCACTGAGGTTTCAGTTTCTGCAGACAAACTTTTGGAATCTGCAAGATCTGGCTGAGTGTTTTCCCCCACTCCTCCAGCACGAGTTAAAGTTTCCATTGTTGGGGACAAAAGGGCTGTGGCCAGGAATTCCACGCTGACTGTCGCTCTGACTGCTCTTAAGTACCCTATTAGTATGTGTGTCAATGGCCCCATCCCGGGCCGTATTGTCCACTGTGATGGCATGAACGTCCGTTCAGCCTGCCATTGTCTCGGTTGAGGTCCTACTCTGGGATCTATTACTGCCTGATGAATGTCCGACTGCCCCTGCCTACCCGCGGGGCTCTAAGTAGCATTGAGGACATTGACTCCCTGATCCAAAGCCGCGTTGGAGGCAGAATTGCGCGCGTAAATCATTATCGTCTCTTCCTCCCCCGCCATGAAAGTCTGAGCTAACAACGCTGCTGCTTCCAAGGTCAAGTCCTTGGTCTTAATTAACTTGCGAAAAATTCCGGCATGACCTATACCCTCGATAAAGAAGTCCGTTAGCATCTCCCCCTTGCAAGCGTCTGTGAACTTACAGAGGCTGGCCAAGTGCCTGAGGTCCGCTACAAAGTCCGGTGTGCTCTGTCCTTCACGACGTCGGTGGGTGTAGAATCTGCGTCGAGCCATGTGTATGCTGCTCCCCAATCAACTTGCTAAGCTCTTCAAAAGTTTTGTCTGACGATTTTTCGGGTGCCAGTAAGTCCTTCATGAGCACATAAATCATTGGCCCGCAGCTGGTCAAAAGATGAGCCCGACGCTTGTCGCCGCTGCATCCCCCAGTCAGTCTTTCGTGACAAAGCTCTGCTGAAGCCTCTCAACAAAATCGTCCCAGTCTTCCCCAACACAGTACCATTCATCTGTGCTACCGGTGGTCATTCTCGTGGGTCGTGAATTCCCGTTTCTCGTCGCCAATGTAAAGTCCTTATTCTATGGCATGAAACCACATGAGGCACAGTCCAGGGACAAGGCCACTCAGTGACCTTAACTCTTTATTACAGCACTCCAGAACTGATGTCCCTGCTTTGGACCTCCCTTTGTATACCTGAGTGATCAAGTAAGGAGTGTCTCGCACAAGTTCACCCCCTGTGGTCAAGGTGTGCATCTGAGTTGAGTGTATACAGTAATACATTGTAGTTACAAACATGACATTAAGAAACAAAAGATGATGCAAGGGTCAAGGATGTCTCGGAGCGGGTGCAGGACATTCTGAAAAGGGAGGGTGAACAGCCAGTTGTCGTGGTGCATATAGGTACCAATGATTTAGGTAAAAAACGGGATGAGGTCCTACGAGAAGAATTTAGGGAGCTTGGAGCCAAATTAAAAAGTAGGACCTCAAAAGGAGTAATCTCAGGATTGCTACCAGTGCCACGTGCTAGTCAGAGTAGGACTCGCAGGATAGCTCAGATGAATACATGGTTTGAGGAGTGGTGCAGAAGGGAGGGATTAAAATTCCTGGGACATTGGAGCCGGTTCTGGGGTAGATGGGACCAGTACAAACCGGACGGCCTGCACCTGGGCAGGATCGGAACCAATGTCCGAGGGGGAGTGTTGGCTAGTGCTGTTGGGGAGGAGTTAAACTAATATGGCAGGGAGATGGGAACCTATGCAGGGAGGCAGAGGGAAATAAAAGGGAGATAGAGGCAAAAGATAGAAAGGAGAATAGTAAAAGTGGAGGGCAGAGAAACCCAAGGCAACAAATAAAAAGGGCCACATTACAGCAAAATTCTAACGGGCAAAGTGTGTTAAAAAGACAAGCCTGAAGGCTCTGTGCCTCAATGCGAGGAGTATTCGGAATAAGGTGGACGAATTAACTGCACAGATAGCAGTTAATGGATATGATGTAATTGGCATCACAGAGACATGGCTCCAGGATAACCAAGGCTGGGAACTCAACATCCAGGGGTATCCAACATTCAGGAAGGATAGACAGAAAGGAAAAGGAGGCGGGGTGGCGTTACTGGTTAAAGAGGAAATTAACGCAATAGTTAGGAGGGACATTAGCTTGGATGATGTGGAATCGGTATGGGTGGAGCTACGGAATACCAAAGGGCAGAAAATGCTGGTGGAAGTTGTGTACAGACCACCAAACAGTAGTAGTGAGGTTGGGGACAGCATCAAACAAGAAATAAGGGATGTGTGCAATAAAGGTACAGCAGTTATCATGGGCAACTTTCATTTACATATAGATTGGGCTAATCAAACTGGTAGCAATGTGGTGGAGGAGGATTTCCTGGAGTGTATTAGCGATGGTTTTCTTGACCAATATGTCGAGGAACCAACTAGAGAGCTGGCCATCCTAGATTGGGTGATGTGTAATGAGAAGGGACTAATTAGCAATCTTGTTGTGCGAGGCCCCTTGGTGAAGAGTGACCATAATATGGTCGAATTCTTTATTAAGATGGAGAGTGACACAGTAAATTCAGAAACTAGGGTCCTGAACTTAAGGAAAGCTAACTTCGACGGGAAGAGGCGTCAATTGGCTCGAATAGACTGGCAAATGATACTTAAAGAGTTGACGGTGGCTAGGCTAGGGCAAACATTTATAGATCACATGGATGAACTTCAACAATTGTACATCCCTGTTTGGAGTAAAAATAAAACAGGGAAGATGGCTCAATTGTGGCTAACAAGGGAAATTAAGGAGAGTGTTAGATCCAAGGAAGAGGCATATAAATTGGCCAAAAAAAGCAACAAACCTGAGGAGTGGGAGAAATTTAGAATTCAGCAGAGGAGGACAAAGGGTTTGATTAGGAGGGGGAAAATAGAGTATAAGAGGAAGCTTGCCGGGAACATAAAAACTGACTGCAAAAGCTTCTATAGATATGTGAAGAGAAAAAGATTAGTGAAGACAAACGTAGGTCCCTTGCAGTCAGACTCAGGTGAATTTATAATGGCGAACAAAGAAATGGCAGACCAATTGAACAAATACTTTGGTTCTGTCTTCACGAAGGAAGACACAAATAACCTTCTGGATGTACTAGGTGAACAAGGGTCTCGAGAGAAGGAGGAACTGAAGGATATCCTGATTAGGTGGGAAATTTTGTTGGGGAAATTGATGGGGTTGAAGGTCGATAAACCCCGGGGCCTGATTGTCTGCATCCCAGAGCAGTTAAGGAAGTGGCCATAGAAATAGTGGATGCATTGGTGATCATTTTCCAAAAGTCTATCAACTCGGGATCAGTTCCTATGGACTGGAGGGTAGCTAATGTAACACCACTTTTAAAAAAAGGAGGGAGAGAGAAAATGGGTAATTATAGACCCGTTAGCCTGACATCAGTAGTGCGGAAAATGTTGGAATCAATTATTAAGGATGAAATAGCAGCTCATTTGGAAAGCAGTGACAGGATCGGTCCAAGTCAGCATGGATTTATGAAGGGGAAATCATGCTTGACAAATCTTCTGGAATTTTTTGAGGATGCAACGAGTAGAGTGGACAAGGGAGAACCAGTGGATGTGGTGTATTTGGACTTTCAAAAGGCAAGGTCCCACATAAGAGATTGGTGTGCAAAATCAAAGCACATTGTATTGGGAGTAATGTACTGGTTTGGATAGAAAATTGGTTGGCAGACAGGAAGCAGAGAGTCGGGATAAACGGGTCAATTTCGGAATGGGAGGCAGTAACTAGTGGAGCGCCGCAGGGCTCAGTGGTGGGACCCCAGCTCTTTACAATATACATTAATGATTTGGATGAAGGAATTGAATGTAATATCTCCAAGTTTGCAGATGACACTAAACTGGGTGGCAGTGTGAGCTGTGAGGAGGCTGCTAAGAGGCTGCAGGGTGATTTGGACAGATTCGGTGAGTGGGCAAATGCATGGCAGATGCAGTATAATGTGGATAAATGTGAAGTTATCCACTTGAGGCAATAACAGGAAGGCAGATTATTATCTGAATGATGGCAGATTAGGAAAAAGGGAGGTGCAACGAGACCTGGGTGTCATGGTTCATCAGTCATTGAAAGTTGACATGCAGATACAGCAGGCGGTGAAGAAGGCAAATGGCATGTTGGCCTTCATAGCTAGGGGATTTGAGTATAGGAGCAGGGAGGTCTTACTGCAATTGTACAGGGCCTTGGTGAGGCCTCACCTGGTATATAGTGTTCAGTTTTGGTCTCCTAATCTGAGGAAGGACGTTCTTGCTCTTGAGGGAGTGCAGTGAAGGTTCACCAGACTGATTCCAGGGATGGCTGGACTGACGTATGAGGAGAGACTGGATCAACTGGGCCTTTATACACTGGAGTTTGGAAGGATGAGAGGGGATCTCATAGAAACATATAAGATTCTGATGGGACGGGACAGGTTAGATGCGGGAAGAATGTTCCCGATGTTGGCGAAGTCCAGAACCAGGGGACACAATCTTTGAATAAGGGGTAGGCCATTTAGGACTGAGATGAGGAGAAACTTCTTCACTCAGAGTTGTTAACTTGTGGAATTCCCTGCCGCAGAAAGTTGTTGATGCCAGTTCATTGGATATATTCAAGAGGGAGTTAGATATGGCCCTTACGGCTAAAGGGATCGAGGGGTATGGAGAGAAAGCAGGAAAGTGGTACTGAGGTGAATGATCAGCCATGATCTTATGAATGGTGGTGCAGGCTCGAAGGGTCGAATGGCCTACTCCTGCACCTATTTTCTATGTTTCTATGTTTCTATGAGTCTAGATAGGGTGTGAATGGCAGAATAATTACCAGCTGCCATAAGAAATAGAGAGAAATAAAATTAAAATTAAAATAGAAAGGGGGAGGGAGTTTTGTTTAAAAAAAAGCGAGGAAAGTGAACACAATGTGGGTAGAGGTTATGGTCTGAAATTGTTGAACTCGATGTTGAGTCCGGAAGGCTGTAAAGTGCCTAAACAAAAGATGAGGTGCTGTTCCTCGAGCTTACGTTGAACTCCATTGGAATAGTGTAGGAGGCCGAAGGCAGGGAGGTCAGAGTTACAATGGAGCAGAGAATCAAAGTGACCGGAAGCTGCAGGTCACCCTTGCAGACTGAATGGAGGTGTTCAGCAAAGCGGTCACCAAATCTACGTTTGGTCTCCTGCATATATAGAGGAGAATACATTGTGAGCTGCAAATACAGTATACTAAATTGAAGCAAGTACAAGTAAATCGCTGTTTCACCTGGAATGAGTGTTTGGGGCGCTGGATAGTGGGAAGGAAGGAGGTAAAAGGGCAGGTGTTGCATCTCCTGTGCTTGCACAGGAAGGTGCCGTGGGAAGGGGAGGGGTTGCTGGGTGTGACTGCAGAATGGACCAGGGTGTTATGGAGGGAGCAGTCCCTTCGGAATGCTGAGAGGGAAGGGGAGGGGAAGATTGATTGGGGGTGGTGCAAATGGCAGAGGATGATCCATTGAATGCGGAGGCTGGTGGGGTGAAAGGTGAGGACAAGGGGAACCGTGTCATGGTTCTGAGAGGGAGGGGAAGGGGTGAGAGCAGAAGTACGGGAAATAGAACGGACATGGTCGAGGGCCATGTTAACCATGGCGGAGGGGAATCCTCGGTTGAGGAAAAAGGAAGACATGTCAGAGGCACTAGTGTGGAAGGTGTCATCAGAGCAGATTCGACAGAGACGGAGGAACTGGGAGAATGGAATAGAGTCCTTGCAGGTTGCGGGGTGGGAGGAAGTGTAGTCCAAATAGCTGTGGGAGTCAGTGGGCTTAAAGTGGATACTGGTCAAAAGCCTATTCCCCAGAAATGGAGACAGAGAAGTCGAGGAAGGGAAGGGAAGGGAAAGGTGGAAATTGGATGTAAAGTTAATGACATTTTCAAGTTCAGGGCAAGAGCAGGAAGTAGCACCAATATAATCATCAATGTACCAGAAAAAGAGTATGAGGGAGGGGCCCCGAGTAGAACTGGAACAAAGAATGTTCCACATATCCCATCAAAAGGCAGGCATAGCTAGGACCCATGTGGGTTCCCATAGCAACACATTTAATTTGGAGGATGTGAGTGGAGTTAAGGGAGAAGTTGTTCAATGTGAGAACAAGTTCAGCCAGGTGGAGTAGGGTGGTGGTGGATGCGGACTGGTTGGGCCTCTGCTCGAGGAAGAAGTGGAGCGCCCTCAGGCCATTCTGGTGGGGATGGAATTGTAGAGAGATTGGACATCCATAGTGAAAAGGAGATGTTTGGGGCCAGAAAACTGGAAACTGTTGAAGTGGTGGAGGGCGTCAGAGGAGTCACGGATATAGATAGGAAGAGAGTGGACAAGGGGAGTGTTATGTATGTAATAACTCGATAGACTGAATACTGTAAACTAACACAGGTACAAACCTGGCTTTGCTTTATTAGGGCCCAAAGAGATTACATTACATGATGGCTTGCCTTTTATACCTGGGCCGCACACACGTGCATACAGCCCAATGACTTCAGACAGTGGTGACACCTGGTGGCTAGTAACCCCAAGCATACATACATGACAGGGAGAAAAAATGGGGTCGAGATAGGAAGAAATAAGTTCCGCTGGGCAAGACCGACGTAAGGCTAACTTGCCTGTAGTTGTCGGGTTTATCCCTCTCCTCTTCAACTATTTTTATCTTATCCAATATCATTACTGTCTACTTCTTTACTGCTACATTGGCAGCATACTCTTCTCTGGTGAAGACTAGAGAAGAGGCTTCTTAAAGGCTCTTAAGGGATCGTAAAAGATCTTAAAGGCTGATATATAATTTACCTCTTAATTGAAACTAAAACATGATTATGCATCCCAATTTATTTTAAATGAAAAGCAACTATCCCTTTGGATTCAAATAGAGTCCAAATCCATTCTACAAATAAAGTCCAAATCTATTCTGCAAAGGCGTCTCTAAATTCCAAATAGTAGAGTTACATTGCAACTGCAGGAATATTATTCAGGAACCAACTAGGGGGGAGGCCATCTTAGACTGGGTGTTGTGTAATGAGAGAGGATTAATTAGCAATCTCGTTGTGAGAGGCCTCTTGGGGAAGAGTGACCATAATATGGCGGAATTCTACATTAGGATGGAGAATGAAACAGTTAATTCAGAGGCCATGATCCAGAACTTGAAGGGTAACTTTGAAGGCATGAGGCGTGAATTGGCTAGGATAGATTGGCGAATGATGCTTAAGGGGTTGACAGTGGATGGGCAATGGCAGACATTTAGAGACCGCATAGATGAACTACAACAATTGTACATCCCTGTCTGCCGTAAAAATAAAAAAGGAAGGTGACTCAACCATGGCTATCAAGGGAAATCAGGGAGAGTATTAAAGCCAAGGAAGTGGCATACAAATTGGCCAGAAATAGCAGTGAACCCGGGGACTGGGAGAAATTTAGAAGTCAGCAAAGGAGGACAAAGGGTTTGATTAGGGCAGGGAAAATAGAGTACGAGAGGAAGCTTGCAGGGAACATTAAAATGGACTGCAAAAGCTTCTATAGATATGTAAAGAGAAAAAGGTTAGTAAAGACAAACGTACATTCCCTGCTGTCAGAATCAGGGGAAGTCATAACTGGGAACAAAGAAATGGCAGACCAATTGAAGTAGTACTTTGGTTCGGTATTCACTAAGGAGGACACAAACAACCTTCCGAATATAAAAGGGGTCAGAGGGTCTAGTAAGAAGGAGGAACTGAGGAAAATCCTTATTAGTTGGGAAATTGTGTTGGGGAAATTGATAGGATTGAAGGCCGATAAATCCCCAGGGCCTGATGGTCTGCATCCAGAGTACTTAAGGAGATGGCCTTGGAAATAGCAGATGCATTGACAGTCATTTTCCAATATTCCATAGACTCTGGGTCAGTTCCTATGGAGAGGAGGGTAGCCAATGTAACCCCACTTTTTAAAAGAGGAGGGAGAGAGAAAACAGGGAATTATAGATCGGTCAGCCTGACATCAGTCGTGGGTAAAATGATGGAATCAATTATTAAGGATGTCATAGCAGCGCATTTGGAAAGAGGTGATATGATAGGTCCAAGTCAGCATGGATTTGTGAAAGAGAAATCATGTTTGACAAATCTTCTGGAATTTTTTGAGGATGTTTCCAGTAGAGTGGACAAGGGAGAACCAGTTGATGTGGTGTATTTGGACTTTCAGAAGGCTTTCGACAAGGTCCCACACAAGAGATTAGTGTGCAAAGTTAAAGCACATGGGATTGGGGGTAGTGTGCTGACGTGGATTGAAAACTGGTTGGCAGACAGGAAGCAAAGAGTAGGAGTAAATGGGTACTTTTCAGAATGGCAGGCAGTGACTAGTGGGGTACCGCAAGGTTCTGTGCTGGGGCCCCAGCTGTTTACATTGTACATTAATGATTTAGACGAGGTGATTAAATGTAGTATCTCCAAAGTTGCGGATGACACTAAGTTGGGTGGCAGTGTGAGCTGCGAGGAGGATGCAATGAGGCTGCAGAGTGACTTGGATAGATTAGGTGAGTGGGCAAATGCATGGCAGATGAAGTATAATGTGGATAAATGTGAGGTTATCCACTTTGGTGGTAAAAACAGAGAGACAGACTATTATCTGAATATTGACAGATTAGGAAAAGGGGAGGTGCAACGAGACCTGGGTGTCATGGTACATCAGTCATTGAAGGTTGGCATGCAGGTACAGCAGGCAGTTTAGAAAGCAAATGGCATGTTGGCCTTCATAGCGAGGGGATTTGAGTACAGGGGCAGGGAGGTGTTACTACAGTTGTACAGGGCTTTGGTGAGGCCACACCTGGAGTATTGTGTACAGTTTTGGTCTCCTAACTTGAGGAAGGACGTTCTTGCTACTGAGGGAGTGCAGCGAAGGTTCACCAGATGGATTCCTGGGATGGTGGGACTGACATATCAAGAAAGACTGGATCAACTGGGCTTGTATTTACTGGAGTTCAGAAGAATGAGAGGGGATCTCACAGAAACGTTTAAAATTCTGATGGGTTTAGACAGGTTAGATGCAGGAAGAATGTTCCCAATGTTGGGGAAGTCAAGAACCAGGGGTCACAGTCTAAGGATAAGGGGTAAGCCATTTAGGACCGAGATGAGGAGGAACTTCTTCACCCAGAGAGTGGTGAACCTGTGGAATTCTCTACCACAGAAAATTGTTGAGGCCAATTCACTAAATATATTCAAAAAGGAGTTAGATGTAGTCCTTACTACTAGGGGGATCAAGGGGTATGGCGAGAAAGCAGGAATGGGGTACTGAAGTTGCATGTTCAGCCATGAACTCATTGAATGGCGGTGCAAGCTCGAAGGGCCGAATGGCCTACTCCTGCACCTATTTTCTATGTTTCCAAGGTCTTTTCTGACATAAGGAGGTTCATAGCTGCTAAGTAACCAATCACATTCCATCATTAATAAATCAAAAACATTTTAGCTTGTGATTATTTTCTCAAGAGAAAAAAAAGTGAGTTTTGCCACCAATTGTTTGAAAGTCAAATGTGGGTAAATGTAAAATTTAAACATGGTTTAAAATGCGAACATTTACTATAAATTCAGAAAGGCCAATAAAATAAATAGTTAACCAATCTATCTTGGGGTTTAACATCGCTGTGAAACAATTTTCATTTCACAACAGTGCTAAGTTGCAGGATAACTCAGGAATCAGATCTCAACCTCGCTCTGGAGGTGAATGGTGTGAGACCTGCTCGAGGAGGTAGTGTCACAACTTAATGTCAAACCAAGTGCTTAGGAAATGCTAGCAGCTGCACCTTAAAAATATTTACTGGATGAAGCTCTGCAGAGGTTCTCTCAATCTCATGCCATAATTTTGATGGAAGATTGGTGGAAACCCTGCAGAAACAACCATTTACGTCATATCTCCAGGATTCCCACCAAAGTTACAGCAGGATATCAGGAAAATCCCCGCGAAATTTTCCGCCATTAAATTTGAACAGCTGAATGAGGAATTTTGCACTTGCATTTAAGCATTCAAGGGCCGAGCTCTCACCCTGACAGGACTATATCAGTTGGAGTCAGGCAATGTAAAGGAGTGGCTCAGGCCAGTAGCTGCAATATAAATGTATGCTTAAACTTCAGTGTAGAATGAATCAGTGGGGCTGGAGAAGAGGATGGAGGAGCTACTCTGAAGCACCTGACAGAGAGCCAGTATGAGAAATGTCGACAGATCTCTGTCCTTGGATTCTGTTTCATTCCTTTGCTGATTGCTAACTGGCAATCATTTTTGATGGGGTCCTTGAAACATGTGCGACTATAGCATCTGGCAGAAACAGGGCGGTCGCGGAGTTAAAATGGAGGCAGTGCAGTTAGCACCCAATCCCTTCTGGCACCATTTTTCTTGGGGCCTACCATTGGGCAACTCAGTCACCTGCCTTAATCAGACAGGAGCCTCAATAATCTATGCAAATTAGAGTCCTATGACATACATGGAAGCCTGATGCTATTTTAACTGCCACCTGGGTGGAATGTCTGCCACGGACACTCTGCTCAGTAAACCCAGGTGATATAAGCTCAAAAAGCAAAGTGCTAAAATTATTTTGGTTTGGCCAGGAGTGCTCTTTCAAGCTGCACAAGATTAATGTGGGTCATTGCCTCCCTGGGGTCAGCCACCTCTACGATCGTAATCCCCTGTTCCCGGACCGGTCTTTTTCCCTATGGTTGACCCCCGATATTGAGGCAGCCTGGAGCTGGCTAGATGCATTGCAATGCCCTTTCGGGGTATGTAGCTCGCCACATGTATGTTAAGGAGGCACAGCCCTCGAAATTATATTTCAAGTTGGTTAGCACCTTCATTAAACTACCAGAAAAAGGAATTTCATATAAACATGTAAAGCATTCGGGCACCAATATTCCAAAGTATCTAATATCAAAGCCTTTTTGCCCTAGCTGAATGAACTACGTAGTGCTATGTAGGCTCATGCTTGCTTCCCTATAGAGTTAGAAAAGTGTAATATAAAGATAAGAGGGATGATTTTCCTCTGACTTGCACTCAGTTCACAGATACAAAGTAAAGGCAAAAAACAGGAAACCCATCACGCCAGGGCCAAAATTGCTCCGCGCCCCATTTGGAGGTGATAACCTTCCGGGGCCGAGATATTTATCACCAGCCCGGATGTTCCACCCCTCAACAAAGGTAGAGCGCTATCGGAGGTACTCCGTGTCTGTGGAGGGGCGGGGCTAAGTCCAGCAACCCACAGGCAATGTCAGCGCGCATGGCGATGACATAATCTCCATGCCTGTGCCAGCCCAGGCCATAAACCGTAGAGTGCGGCGCTAACAGCACAATGTCCTCCAAGCCTCTGAGGCAATTTCCCAGGAGGTGCTATCGATCCCTTCCTCTGGGCGGTAACTTCATTGCACCCCATTAGCGTCTGGGGAAAGGAGGTACCAGGGGAAAGGAGATGCTAATGGGGCTATAAAAAAGGGCAATTTCAGCCCCTTTGGTCTCTTATTTCCTTTTTGCATTAACCATGGATTTTCCCTGAGGGTGAAAAATGCTTGCAAATTTGGACTTAAATGAAGTAAAAGTGATGTCATGGCACCTTCTTACTTCCTTTTCCACCATCAATGCTGTAAAAAGCTTTGCACTGGGAACCGGGAGCAGAAATCTAGCTGCTCCACCAATGCTGGACGGGCACTCAGAAGAAGCAGGCTCTTAGGCTTTGCACCCAGCCATGTTCAGATCAGAGGATCCAAGTGGGACCTGGGTGTCACCGGGAGAAGGTGTGTATTTTTCCTTCAACAAGGCTAGCTGGATAAGGATCAGGGTTTAGGCCTTCTGCCCACTGTGTATGGACAATAGTCAGAAGAATGAAAGCACCAGCTATTACTGCTGCTGCGGGCTTCTCAAGCCTTCCACCACTTCCACCGCTTCACTGCCATGCACATGCAGATGATATGCACGGCATAAGGTGTCAGAATTCCTGTAATTTATGCCCAAATTAAATATAATTTCTGTAGCTGTGAATTACGCCCAATTAAGTAAGGTATAACCTGCTCATGAGCAGTCCTGTTCAGCAGAAGTATTCCAGTTAAAGGTGCTTTACTGCCTGGAAAACTGCATTTTTCAGATGCACCTCCCTATTTCAGCAATTTGTTTCTGCTTTATGGAGCTAATGAGCTACACTTCAACCTGCCTGACTTAAAGACTCTATGGTCAGCAGCACATTTTCTACCCTCACCCATTGTAAGGGACACTAATGAGCAGCATGGGTTTCTCTTTCGGTAATCCCCCCCTTTTTGTAACTGGATGGAGGAGGGGGCAAACAGAAGGGAGCAAAGGGGAGTTAGGGAGCATCAAAGGATTTGGCCAACCCAGTATTACCCCCACAATGAGTCCACAGCCCTACAGATCTTCTTCAGGACTGAATGAGGAGCTCTGGCTTCGGCGACTTCACTTTACTAAGGATGAACTATGTCACCTTCTGCATGATAACCTGCAGCCCCGATCAAATAATGGAACAGTTATCAAAGTCAATTCAGTTCTCAACTTCTACACCACAGGCACATGGGGATAGGTACATTATGCAACGTCAGCCAAGGTGCCATGCAGTCCTGCATATGCCACGTCACCAATATCATTTTAAGATAGGTCGGCTGAAATTACCCACCACTTAAAACGAGGCCGACCTGTTGATTTCAATGAGTTCTGGCTGCCCCATGCATTGGAGAGGCCTAGCCGTTGAAATTCAACGGTTCGGGTTTTTTTTCCGAGCGGGGTGGAAGTGACCTCATCATGGGGTCGGAAGTGGGGGCGGGGCGGTGTAGCCGTCACTAGCGGGTCAGAAGTGGGGGCGGGGCAGAGTAGCCAAGGCTGTCAGTCATCAGTGTCATGCTGATGACGTCAATGCACTGCTGCATCGCGACGTCTCCCCCCTTCAGTTAAAGGGGGGGGCCGCTGCGAACTTTGCAGCCACTTTAGTGGCAAACAGTGGACCACCAGCGAGGGTTTCGGCTGGGCCAGCGGCCTGGCATCCAAGAGGGGGTGCCAGGCTGCCTGTTGGTGGCCCGGCCGAACCCGCGGCCATAATTGTCGGACGACCTGTCAGTCAGCCGAAAAAAATTAACATGTCGGCCGTGGCAGTACGCCCTCCCCATTAAGGGCGGCCGCGCTGCCATGCCACAGAGAGTGTACCAACAGCGGCAGGACTGTTCCCACGAGGCCATACCGGGACAGGGGCAATTTCCTGATGGCAATTTCGCGAGCAGGTCCCCGCCAATCGGTAAGTGGTCAGTGCGTGCACACCGTGGCAGGAAAATGGGTGGAGCGGTCCTGGACAACGCTCCAAACCTCAGGAAAGGCAATTTTCAAAATGGCGGTCCCTCCGCGGAGAGTCGGCAGCCATTCCGTGCCGCCACGTGGCTGCCACTTTCAGGCAGCCAGAGGCCTTATCGGAAGAAGCAATTTCAGCCCCAGACTGGTTTAACATCTAGTGGAATAGTAGGTAAAATGGAAGCAGGACACTTACTGCCCACTTTCCGTCCCACAACCATTTTAACATAGCTGTTTCTTCGGGCGGCCAAGGTGCCTACCTGACACAGGCAGGTGACTCATACATTTATACAAATCAGGGTCCTATCATTTTTAACAACCTACTGAGCAAAACATTGCACCCGGGCACCCCACCCAGTCAAACTGGCGGGAAAGAAGAGGAGGCCCTGTCAGGTAAGTGCTAATGCTTTCTTTGAAAGGCCAGGTCCCGCAAAGAATGGTGATGCTGCTCTGCACTCCCACTCCCACGCACAGAAGCATTCCAAATGTCTGTCACAACTTACCTGACTGTCGGCCAGCCGTTCTTCACAGGCTGAAAGTTACCGCGCTGCCTCTGGACACTGGTTTATGGCAGACAGCTGGCCAACAGAAAGTAAGTGAGGCCCGCATTACAATGGGCTGGGCTGCCCACTGCAACTCCCAGGTGAATGGCCCCACCTCCCACCGGCTTCCTATCTAGGAGTTAAAATTCCTCCTCAGGAGTCCATTTTGGAATGACTTATTGGCAACGGCAGGAAAAGGCCATGTTGCTGGTTTCCCCAGAGTCCAGGGTGTCATGTATATACTTTTGGGATCACTAGCCACCAGATGGCGTCAAAGTAAAAAAGGCCAGCCATTTTGTATATTAGTCACTTTGGGCCTTAATAAAGCAGAGCCAAGGTCATACCTATTAGATTTAAACAGTACTCAGTCTAACAGTTATTGCATACACAACATTTGGCGACGAGGCAACAAGAACCTTTGCAAGCAAAAATGAGCACAATTGGATTGTTGGAGTGATTTGTGGAAGGAGAAGATTGGGCAGACTTTGAGCCAGTTCTTCGTGGCCAACAAAATGGAGGTCAGTGACGCAGATCAGCGCCAGGCGGTGTTCCTCACGGTTTGCGGTCCAAAAATTTATGGTCTGATAAAGAATCTACTACGGCCTGTGAGTCCAACAGAGAAGACGTATGAAGAATTGCATACACTGGTACAGGACCACCTTAAGCCAGACTAAGGCATCATCTCGAGATACAGATTTTACACACGCGTTCGCTCAGAGGGCCAGAATACGGCGGAATTCATTGCTGACCTGAGACGTCTAGCGGGACCGGGTAAGTTCGGGGCTGTGTTGACAGACATGCTGCTGGACTTCTTTATAATCAGCATCAACCACGAGGTGATCTTGCGTAACCTATTGGCGGTGGAGATGTTGGACTTGAACAGGGCCATCACGATCGCTCAGTCATGCATAACGACGGATGGAAGTCTAAAGCAGATATCAGTGAAAAATCGAAACTCGGCAAATATGATTCATTCAGCGTTCGGCAGAGTGGCATATGGCAGGGCCTACCCGACTGCACACGCAAAACCTGTGGTTGTCCAAAGTCCGCCAGCGGGAATGCATCCGATTTCTCCGTGTTGGCGTTGTGGGGGAAATCACCGGCACCAGCAGTGCCGATTTAAGCAATATAGTTGCAAAGGCTGTCTGAGAGTGGGGTATCTCCAGTGCAAGTGTCCGCAGATAAGCAAGCGTGGAAGATGATGGTCCAACTAGCGCGGATCCGGATACTCATTCCAAAATACCAAAAGAGGAAGTGTATGGACTGTACTCGTTTCTAACTAAGAGCAAACCAATAATGATCAACGTGAAATTTAATGGGGTGCCGGTATCGATAGAATTGGACATGGGGGCAAGTCAATTGATAATGAGCCAAAGGGCATTCGACAAGCTGTGGGATACTAACGCTGTGAGGCCCAGGCTGAGTCCAGTCAATGTCAAGTTGCGCCAAAGAACTCATAACGGTGATTGGCAGTGCCACAATTAAAGCATCATATGACGGTGCGGTTCACGAGTTAGCGCCATGGATTGTCCCAGGCAATGGCCCAATGCTGTTCGGCAGGAACTGGCTTGAAAAAAATCAAATGCGATTGGAACGACATCAAGGCATTTTCATCAGAGAAAGATACATGTGCCCAAATACTGAGCAAGTTCCCCTCACTGTTCGAACCAGGCATCGGCAACTTCACGGGAGCCAAGGTGCATATCCACGTGGACTCAGATGCAAGACCAGTCCATCATAAAGCTCGGGCAGTTCCATATATGATGAGGGAGAAGGTCGAAATTAAACTGGACAGACTCCAGCGTGAAGGGATCATATCACCGATTGAATTTAATGAATGGGCCAGCCCCATTGTTCCTGTATTGAAAAGTAATGACACAGTCAGAATCTGTGGAGACTACAAGGCTATGATCAACAGGGTTTTGAAACAGGGTCAGTACCCATTATCGAAGGCCGATGACTTGTTTGCAACGCTAGCCGGGGGGAAGTCGTTCATCAAACTCGACTTGAGGTCGGCCTACATGACACAGGAGCTGGTCAAGACGTCGAAGATACTTACGTGCATTAACACGCATAAAGGACTGTTTATTTATCACAGATGCCCTTTTGGAATTCGCTCGGCTGCAGCAATATTTCAGAGGAACATGGAGAGTCTACTGAAGTCCGTTCCCAGAACCGTTGTGTTCCAAGATGACATCCTGATCACAGGTCGTGAGTCCGAGGAACATCTGAATAACCTGGAAGAGGTTCTACATCATCTGAACAAAGTGGGACTCACTGAAACGCTCAAAGTGCATCTTCACGGCATCACAGGTCGAATTTCTGGGGAAGAAAATTGCTGCTGACTGCATGAGGCCCACAGATACAAAAACCAAGGCCATCAAGAATGCACCCAAGCCGCAGAATGTGACGGAGCTGCGTTCGTTCCTGAGTCTAGTCAACTACTTCGGTAACTTCCTACCTAAAGTGAGCACCTTATTAGAACCACTGCACATGCTGCTAAGAAAAGGCGACAACTGGGTGTGGGGTGCGTCTCAAGACAGAGCTTCTGAGAAAGCCACTAATCTGCTTTGCTCTAACAAGCTGCTGGTACATTATGACCCATGTAAATGTTTAGTATTGGCCTGTGATGCTTCATCATATGGAATTGATTGTGTACCCCAACAAACTAATGAGTCGGGTAAACTTCAACCAGTCGCGTATGCTTCAAAAAGATTGTCTAAAGTGGAAAGAGCCTACAGCATGGTGGAGAAAGCAGCACTAGCCTGTGTGTATGGGGTTAAAAAGATGCATCATTACCTGTTTGATCTTCGGTTTGAACTGGAGACAGATCACAAGTCGCTCATTTTACTGTTCTCTGAAAACAAAGGTATCAATACCAATGCTTCATCCCGCATCCAGAGGTGGGCGCTGACATTATCCGCTTATGATTATGTCATTCGCCATAGACCTGGCACCGAGAATTGTGCTGATGCTTTGAGCCGTCTGCGTTGCCCACACCGGAGGTGGAAACGCCATGACCGGCGGACCTATTGTTAGTTATGGATGTTTTTGAGAGTGAAGGAACCCCTGTCACGGCTCAACAAGTTAAGACATGGACCAGCCAGAACCCGATTTTATCAGTAGTGAAGAGTTGCATCCTCAAAGGTGATTGGTCTGCCATACGCACGCAAATGTGCGAAGAGACCAAACCTTACATTCGTCGCAAAGACGAATTGCCTATTCAGTCCGATTGTATTCTGTGGGGCAAACGTGTTGTTATGCCCAAGAAAGGGAGAGAGAAATTTGTACGTGAGCTACATAGCACACATCCCGGCATTGTAGTGGTGAAAGCCATCGCTAGGTCTCATGTATGGTGGCCAGGAATTGACTCTGAGCTGGAATCATGTGTGCATCAGTGCAACACTTGCATGCAGCTCAGCAAAGCACCAGTGGAATCACTGCAGAGTCTGTGGTCATGGCCGTCCATACCATGGTCCAGGATCCACATAGACTTTGCAGGTCCCTTCCTGAGGAAGATGTTTTTAGTTGTGGTGGATGCATATTTGAAGTGGGTAGAGTGTATAATCATGTCATCCAGCCCATCCACAGCTACCATTGAGAATCTCAGTTATGTTCGCAACACATGGTCTGCCTGACATCATTGTTCGCGACAACGGATCGTGCTTCACCAGTCAGGAGTTTCAAGAGTTCATGAAACTCAATGATATCAAACATGTAAGGTCAGCACCATTCAAACCTGCATCCAATGGGCAAGCAGAACGTGCTGTCCAAAGCATAAGCAGAGTATGAAGCGAGTAACCCAAGGGTCACTGCAGACCCGTCTGTCATGCATACTGCTTAGTTACAGGGCAAGACCACACACGCTTACCGGGGTCTCGCCTGCTGAACTAATGATGAAGAGAGTTCTTAAGACCAAGCTATCTCTTGCACACCCTGACTTGAATAATCATGTTGAATATAGAAGACAAAGTCAGCAAGGGTATCACAATCGCACAGCTGTGTCACGTGATATTTCTGTAAATGATCCTGAATATGGATTATGGTCAGGGTCCCAAGTGGATCGCTGGTACTGTCATGGCCAAGGAGGGCAACAGAGTATTTATTGTCAAGCTCACAAATGGGCAAACATGCAGGAAACATGTGGGTCAGACAAAGCTGTGGCACACAGACGAATGGGAACAGTCAGAGGAAGAGACAATCAACGATCAACCAACCTACCCCCAGTCATCAGAGGACTCAGTGGTCATCAGTGAATCGGGACTTTCAATCACTGACATGTTCAATGAAAATGGACTTTCAATCCCTGACATGGCCATTGCCACTCCCACCAGGTTAGCCACCCAGCCACAACAGACTCTGAACACTCACCCAAGGCTGGAGTTGAACTGAGACGGTCAACCCGAGAGCGTAAAACACCGGACTGTCTCAATTTGTAAAAGACTGTTAATATCTCAGAGGGGGGTATTGTCATGTATGTACTTTTGGGATCACTAGCCATGAGATGGCGTCACTGTTGGAGACCATTGGACTGCACGCACGTGTGTGCAGCCCAAGTATAAAAGGCCAGCCATTTTGTATATTAGGCACTTTGGGCCTTAATAAAGCAGAGCCAAGGTCATACCTCTTGGAGTTAAACAGTACTCAGTCTAACAGTTATTGCATACACAACACAGGGAACAAGAGATGACATCCACTTTGCACTGGGGAATGTCCGACTCTGGAGCTATTGAATTTCCTGAATCGCTTCCTCTCCTCGCCACAGTGATTTAGTCCTGTATTGCATGGGTAATGCCCTCTCTGACCTGACATTAAATAAGTATTTAAATGAGCTGAACCTGCTGACTCTGGCAGGCTCAGTGGTACAATTCACTGGCACGTGCAAGTTCTTTTATATTGGCATTCCTGCGATGCATACAACATGAACTTTGGGGGCCTTTATCATTATTGGACAATGATACTTGGTTATGGAGGTTCCTCAACTTCCAACTTCCACTAAAGAGGATGCTAGTCTATGTCACTCATCCTGACAACTGACTTTAAATATTTATCCCCTTATTTCTTTCTACTTCATCTTTTTAATCATTTCCAAGTACAAAACCAAATGCTCATATAAGCAAGCTAAAAATGTCAAGAACCATCTTTGCTCATTGTAACCAAGATGTAAATTATCATTTCAAAAAAGATAAGCATGGTATATTTCTAGAACATGTATTTTTCTGCATAATTAATATAAATGTTACCAGGCTTCATGGTACAAGGTCAAAGAACCTTCTAGGGATTGCATGGAAATAAATTATGCAACTTGCACAATAAAAATATCATAAAATTCACCAACATAGTCTGATTAGGCATCACGTCACCATCTGGTAGATAATGATGTTCGTTTTGATCGACCCGCATCCTACGGTGATGCAACCTGTGATTGGTTGCACCATGTTTTATATTACTCCTGGCAGCATCTTTGAAGTGTGTCATCTGATTCTGCCACAGTTTGTTTGTTTTGGATTTGGCAAAGGGCAACAATCCTATACCAAACCATAAAGGAATGAACAACTTCCTCGTTAATGTCAGCCATGGCTCAGTTTGTAGCCCTCTTGTCTCTGAGTCAGAAGGTTGTGGGTTCAAGTCCCACTCCAGAGATTTGAACACAAAAATCTTGGCTGACACTCCAGTGTAGTACTGATGGAATGCTGCACTGTCGGAGGTGCCATCTTTTGCATGGGATATTAAACCGAGGCCCCGTCTGCTCTCTTGGGTGAGTGTAAAATAGCATGTGGCACTATTTTGAAGAGGAGAAGAGGAGTTCTCCATGGTGTCCTGGCCAATATTTATCCCTCAATCAACATCACTAAAAACAGATTATCTGGTCATTATCACATTGTTGTTTGCGGGAGTTTGCTGTGAGCAAATTGGCTGATGTGTATCCTAGATTACAACAGTCACTACACTTCAAAAGTACTTCATTGGCTGTAAAGCACTTCAGCACATCCTGAGGTCGTGAAAGGTGCTACATAAATGTAAGTCAGTCTTTATTATTCTCAGCCATAGTGTTGTTCCACACATAACAAATTCAGTTAATTCCTTTAATGGAATCACAGCAATCAAATTGTTCTATGGCTAACAACATTCAGAAAATTCTCTACACACATTTTAAAGCTTAATGTAGCAGAGATTTTTTCAGTTCTTATATTTGAGAGCTTTTCACACTGCCCTGCAGGGTTACTCCTCATATTAAAGCTGGTGTCATCATCTGTTGTCATCACTTGTTAACCTGAGGTATAGTTAGACCTTTTAAAGTTGCCCCGAAGCAAAATAAGATATTTAAAGCAAATACTGATAACAATGTTCAGGAACAAAATAGTTATTTAAGCATCACAATAAATATAAAACTCAAGGAACATGCTTCAATAAACACACAGCAAAACCACAGTGATTTATCTTGGCAGGGATTTCAGTTACACTCAAAGGAAGATTACTATTGGGCCAGATTTTGCGGTAGAAATAACAGTGAGGCTAACAGCACTCACCGTTATTTATCGGGCAGTAACTTCCAACAACTGCACATGCGCAGTTAAATGTGGAAATCAAGTTGCTGTCCGAGATGCGACATTCATTCAAAAGCTTCCTGAAAACAGTATCTTGCTGCCAGGCTCACCATTCAAATGCATTGAATTGTGTGAAGTTGCTGTACTTACCTCATAGATATGGACTAAACTTACCACAAAATTTTAGTGCTTGTCCAATCCAATCTCAGAACTCTTTAAACATGTAGCAAGTCTTAATTGCTGCCAACCAATCTCTCTCGCACTGAAAATTGACTTTTACAAGTGGAATCTTATGCCTTCAGATTTTAATTATGGTTGGAGTTTTAAAAATGAAAAATTTAAATTAAATTTTATTTTTTACTTTTTCTTTCAGTCTCATTTATCGCTATCTTAAATTAATCCTTCTTTCCCTCACTTTATTTTGCTTTCTGTACCTGATTTGACATTGAATTAATTATGCTAACTTACACTTCATCTTGATTCAGACTCTGCACTGCTCATTAACGATTCTTCAATCTGATTGGCTAAGGAGAGACAAAGTTGCTTGTCCTATTCTGTAGAAGGCACTGTGCACTTTGAATGGTAAGCTAACAGGAGCTTCTAATGCAAAAATCGCAGAAAGTCGATGGGTAAGTGCACGCCTAACAAAGCAGAGTTCAGCATAGTTTTATGAAAGGGAAATCATGTTTGACAAATTTGCTGGAGTTCTTTGAGGAAGTAACAAGCAGGGTGGATAAGGGGGAACCAGTAGATGTGGTGTATTTAGATTTCCAGAAGGCATTCAATAAGGTGCCACATAAAAGGTTACTGCACACGATAAGAGCTCACGGGGTTGGGGGTAATATATTAGCATGGATAGAGGATTGGCTAACTAAAAGAAAGTCGGGATAAATGGGTAATTTTCCGATTGGCAAATTGTAACGAGTGGGGTGCCACAGGGATCGGTGCTGGGGCCCCAACTATTTACAATCTATATTAATGACTTGGATCAAGGGACCGAGTGTAATGTAGCCAAGTTTGCTGATGATATAAAGATGGGTAGGAAAGCAAATTGTGAGGACACATAAAATCTGCAAAGGGATATAGACAGGCTAAGTGAGTGGGTGGAAATTTGGCAGATGGAGTATAATGTGGGAAAATGTGAGGTTATCCACATTGGCAGCAATAATAGAAAAGCAAATTATAATTTAAATGGAGAAAAATTGCAAAGTGCTGCAGTACAGAGGGACCTGGGGGTCCTTGTGCATGAAACACAAAAAGTTAGTATGCAGGTACAGCAAGTAATCAGGAAGGCAAATAGAATGTTGGCCTTTATTGCAAGGGGGATAGAGTATAAAAGCAGAGAAGTCCTGCTACAACTGTACAGGGTGTTGGTAAGGCCACACCTGGAGTGCTGCATACAGTTTTAGTCTCCATATTTAAAGAAGGATATGCTTGCATTGGAGGCTGTTCAGAGAAGGTTCACTGGATTGATTCCGGAGATGAGGGGTTGACTTATGAAGATAGTTTGAGTAGTTTGGCCTATACACATTGGAATTTAGAAGAATGAGAGGTGATAATGAGGGGACTCGACAAGGTGGATGCAGAGAGGATATTTCCACTCACAGGGAAAACTAAAACTAGGGGACATAGTCACAGAATAAGGGGTCACCCATTTAAAACTGAGATGAGGAAGAATTTCTTCTCTGAGAGTTGTAAATCAGTAGAATTCTTGGGTCATTGAATATATTTAAGGCAGAGATTTTTGAGCGATAAGGGTGTAAAGGGTTATTGGGTGTGGTCAAGGAAGTGGAGCTGAGTCCATGATCAGATCAGCGATGATCTTATTGAATGGTGGAGCAGGCTTGATGGACGAAATGGCCTACTCCTGCTCCTATTTCTTATGTTCTAATGTTCTTAAGTGGAGGTACCCGAGATCTCCCTCCATCCATTAGTCAAGACTTGCTGAGTTGGTCTCCCCACGTCCAGTCTCTTCCTGCCCTCCATAGCTTGCATAAGGGTGTCCAGCTCTGCATCTGTGAAGTGGCTTGCCCGCCTTCAGCCACCTGAGGGAGAGTGTTCGAAGACCAGGCCCTCAAATCTGCCACCAAGCTTATGGTCTACAGGGCTGTAGTGATACCTTCCCTGCTGTATGGCTCAGAGACATGGACCATATACAGTAGGCACCTCAAATTGCTGGAGAAATACCACCAATGATGTCTCCGTAAGATCCTGCAAATCCCTGGGAGGACAGATGCACCAACATTAGTGTCCTCGATCAGGCCAACACCCCAGCATAGAAACATAGAAAATAGGTGCAGGAGTAGGCCATTCGGCCCTTCGAGCCTGCACCGCCATTCAATAAGATCATGGCTGATCATTCCTTCAGTACCCCTTTCCTGCTTTCTCTCCATACCCCTTGATCCCCTTAACCGTAAGGGCCATATCTAACTCCCTCTTGAATATATCCAGTGAGCTGGCATCAACAACTCTCTGCGGCAGGGAATTCCAGAGGTTAACAACATTCTGAGTGAAGAAGTTTCTCCTCATCTCAGTCCTAAATGGTCTACCCCTTATCCTAAGACTATGTCCCCTGGTTCTGGACTTCCCCAACATCGGGAACATTGTTCCCACATCTATCCTGTCCAGTCCCGTCAGAATCTTATACTTTTCTATGAGATCCCCTCTCATCCTTCTAAACTCCAGTGAATAAAGGCCCAGTTGATCCAGTCTCTCCTCATATGACAGCCCAGCCATCCCTAGAATCAGTCTGGTGAACCTTCGCTGCACTCCCTCAAAAGCAAGAACATGCTTATCAGACTAGGAGACCAAAACTGAACACAATATTCCAGGTGAGACCTCACTAAGGCCCTGTACAGCTGCATTAAGACCTCTCTGCTTCTATATTCAAATCCCCTAGCTATGAAGGCCAACATATCATTTGCCTTCTTCACCGCCTGCTGTACCTGTGTGCCCACTTTCAGTGACTGATGAACCATGACACCCAGGTCTCGTTGCACCTCCCCTTTCCCTGGTCTGCAGCCATTCAGATAATATTCTGCCTTCGTGTTTTTGCCCCCAAAATGGATAACCTCACAGTTATCCACATTATACTGCATCTGCCATGTATTTGCCCACTCACCTAACCTGTCCAAGTCACCCTGCAGCCTCTTAGCATCCTCCTCACAGCTCACACCGCCACCCAGTTTAGTGTCATCTGCAAACTTGGATACATGACACTCTATTCCTTCATCTAAATCGTTAATGTACATTGTAAAGAGCTGGGGTCCCAGCACTGAGCCCTGCAGCACTCCACTAGTCACTGCCTGCCATTCTGAAAAGGACCCGTTTATCCCCACTCTCTGTTTCCTGTCTGCCAACCAGTTCCCTATCCACATCAGTATATTACCCCCAATAGCATGTGCTTTGATTTTGCACACCAATCTCTTGTGCGGGACCTTGTCAAAAGCCTTTTGAAAGTCAAAATACACCACATCCACTGGTTCTCCCTTGTCCACTCTACTAGGTACATCCTCAAAAAATTCCAGAGGATTCGTCAAGCATGATTTCCCTTTCATAAATCCTTGCTGACTTGGTCTGATCCTGTCACTGCTTTCAAAATGCGCTGCTATTTCATCCTTAATGAAAGATTCCAACATTTTCCCCACTACTGATGTCAGGCTAACCGGTCTATAATTACCAGTTTTCTCTCTCCCTCCTTTTTTAAAAAGTGGTGTTACATTAGCTACCCTCCAGTCCATAGGAACTAATCCAAAGTTGATAGACTGTTGGAAAATGATCACCAATGCATCCACTATTTCTAGGGCCACTTCCTTGAGTACTCTGGGATGCAGACTATCAGGCCCCAGGGATTTATCATACTTCAATCCCATCAATTTCCCTAACACAACTTCCCGCCTAATGAGGATATCCTTCAGTTCCTCCTTCTCACTAGATCCACTGTCCCCTAGTATCTTCGTAAGGTTATTTGTATCTTCCTTCATGAAGCACTTACCACACTCGACCAGTTCCATTGGGCAGGCCACATTCTTCGCATGCCTGACACAAGATTCCCAAAGCAAGCACTCTACTTGGAACCCCAGGTGGGCAGAGGAAAGTTTCAAGGGACACCCTCAAAGCCCCCTTGATAAAATGCAACATCCCCACCGATACCTGGGAGTCCCTGGCCAAAGACCGCCCTAAGTGGAGGAAAAGCATCCGGGAGGGCACTGAGTACCTCGAGTCTCGTCACCTAGAGCATGCAGAAGACATGCGTAGGCAGCAGAAGGAACGTACGGCAAACCAGTCCCACCCACCCTTTCCTTCAACGACTGTCTGTTCCACCTGTGACAGAGACTGTAATTCCCGAATTGGACTGTTCACTCACCTAAGAACTCACTTTTAGAGTGGAAGCAAGTCTTCCTCGATTTCGAGGGACTGCCTATGATGGCACTTCTTCCCCTCTCAGGGCCTAGCTGCAAACCCTGGCCTTTAAGAAGACCAGGGAGCAGCTTGCTTGTTACAAACACGTAACCAGCATGCTGAATTTCTCCATGCGGATTCCACTTCAATTAACATAGCCACACCACTGGAAGCTGCACTTTAGAGGCACTCGTTAGCGTTGGAACCCATTTTTCAACTTTTTGGGCTGAAACTCGAAATCGGCGATGATGGCCCCAAAAAGTCGGGAGGTACGCCAGCTTACTTGTGCTGCTGAATTTCGGTCCCACTGTCTCTAAGCAGTAGACATACAGAGAAATAAACATAATTAATCTGTTTTACCTCTGGGTAGAGAGTTAACTTTCATCAATACTTTCAATACTGACTCTACAGATTATGATGGAAAGCTCAAGACCTATTATTCATGTACACTGTCCCAGATGATTCATTATTATTGTGAACAAGACCCAAGAAATTAGATAGTTCCTACAAAACACCAAACATTGACAAATTAGCTGAATTCTAGAAGTGAGGTGAGAGTGACTGCCCTTGATGTCACAGCAGCATTTGGCATCAAGGAGCCCTAGTAAAATTGAAGTCAATGGGAATCGGAGGAAAACTCTCCACTGGCTGGAGTCATACCTAGCACAAAAGATGATGGTTGTGGTTGTTGGAGATCAATCATCTCAGCCCCAGGACATCGTTGCATGAGTTCCTCAGGGCCGTGCCCTAGGCCCAACCATATTCAGTTGCTCCATCTATGACCTTCCATCCTTCATAAGGTTAGAAATGGGGATGTTCGCTGATTATTGCACAATATTCAGTTCCATTCGCAACTCCTCAGATAAAGAAGCAGTCCATGCCCATATGCATCATGACTCGGACAAGATTCAAGCTTGGGCTGAAAAGTGGCAAGTAAAATTCTTACCACACAAGTGCTAGGCAATGACCATCTCCAAAGAGAGAAAGTCTAACCACCGCCCCTTGACAATCGATGGCCATACCATTGTCAAATCCCCCACCATCAACATCCTGCGGGTCACCATTGATCAGAAATTCAACTGGACCAGCCACATAAACAATATGGCTACAAGAGCAGGTCAGAGGCTGGGTATTCTGTAGCAAGTGACTCACCTTCTGAACACTCAAAATGTTTCCACCACCTACAAGGCATGTCAGGAGTCTGGTGGAATACTCTCCACTTGCGTGGATGAGTGCAGCTCCAACGGCATTCAAGAAGCTCAACATCATCCAGGAAAAATCAGCCAGCTTCATTGGCACCCCATCCACCACCTTAAACATTCACTCCTTCCACCAACAGCCCACCATATCGGCAATGTGTACCATCTGCAAAATGCAGTGCAGCAACTCACTAAGTCATCTTCGACTGCACCTCCCAAACCCACAACCTCTACCACCTAGAAGGACAAGGGCAACAGACGCATGTGAACATCACCACTTACAAGTTCTCCTCCAAGTCACAAACCATCCTGACTTGGAAATATATTGCCGTTACTTCATCTTCGGTGGGTCAGCATCCTGGAACTTCCTCACTAACAGCACTGTGGGCGTACTTTCACCATACAGATTGCAGCGGTTCAAGAAGGTAGCTCACTACCACTTTCTCAAGGGCAATTAGGAACGAGCAATAAATACTGGCCCAGTGATGCCCACATCCCATGAATTAATTAAAGAAAACACCTGATGCCAACTTGGTTACCATCCAAGATGTAATTAACCATCCTGAGCTCATTGTCCCGTCTCCTTTCTTGGCTATCTCATTTCATAATGTGGAGAAAAAATAAGTTAATATGCTCAAATCAAACATCCTGCACTTTAAACGGAAGTGCAACAGCTTAGTCAGCTAAATTTTACTCTTAAAGCATCCTGGGAATCAACACCTTTAACCATTTTATTATTTCTAGCTACAATACAAATCCACAAGATATTTAAAAGTAAAAAGAAAGCAAAAAACTTAATCATATGATATTGAAGCAAATCCTACTCCAGCATACATATATATATATATATACACATGACTCGGGTATCTCACACTCAGCCCTGATCTGAGAAGAGCAACCACTTCTGCGACAGTGTGATATTCTTCCATTTCTCATACCAGCTATTCTGTAGCATTTTGGAGTTAAAATACTTATTCAATGCCAATTGATGCTGAAATAAAGACAAAAAGAATAAATATGTCTTCTCCTAGCAGATGCTGATAGAGCTGTAATATGTTTCCAGTTTTGAGCTGAGTGCCCAAACCCAATAGGGACTTGGTTACTGCTTCCGACACTCAGTTCACATGAGACTCCTATAGCCAATAGACAAAGAAGATTTTCCTCCCTTCGGACTGGGCTGGATTTGAAACCAGATCCAGAAATAAAAGACCTGGCTAACCAACTACACCATGCACTCCTCAAGCATAAAACTTGATTACTGGAAGTATATATATTTAAATGTTGAAAGTTTTCTTTGCTTTCCTGGTCCCACCATCTATTTTGGAGGTAGGAGCAACATCCAAAACATGGAGCTCAGATTGGCTAAAAACTATCTCTAAACATGAGGGCCCTGGATTTCCATGGGATTCTCCCGATCTCGTACCGTAACGTCATCAGGAGATCAACATAAAAAACAGAAATGGCATAAACCAATCTCCTGCTGGATAAACCCACAAAATCCTAGACACTTATTTTAGTCAATTGAATGCTAAAGTCTAATTGACATGGTCACATAGTAAATGTTACCAAATCTAAACTGGATGGGCTGTCATGCGGTAAATTGTAGCATTGAGAATCCAGAGAATCCAACCTCACCCATTGAGAAAAAATGCCTGTGATGCATTAAAGGTTATAATTGGTAAAAGTATTGTAAATGTTTAACTATTCAGCAAAATAACATTAAACCTTATTTAAATTGACATATAGACCGTAATATTCTGTACCTGGACGGGTCAGGTACAGGCAGTCAGCGTGGCAGGTTGCAAACCCGTTCCTGATTCCATGCTGCTCCTCAGATTGACTTTCCATTAAGGCTATTTAGGCCGTCCTGCATGTTATCTGGCCCGATTGAAGGTGTGTGTCTGGTGACATCAGCGATGAAGCATTTTCACCAGGATATTTAAAGGGGCCATGGCCACATTGCATTTGAAGGTTCATCTCGGAGTGTGCAAGCAGCACATTGTACAATTGGACTGGTGGAAAGAGTGCCAAACATGACTGCATTGAGACAGAGACCTGCACCCTGGTTCTTCAATAACTCCTTCCATATGCTTGTGTAGGCAGTGAGCGCATGCAGGAAGGTCCTCTTCCCTTCTAATAGGCAGAAGAGACCTCCACAGGAGAAAAAAAGTAGTCTGGCTCCAAATAACAGAGGTGGTGAACAGTGGGGATGTGGCAGGAGGACCTGGGTGCAGTGCTGGAAGGGTTTCAATTATCTCATTGGATCAGGAAAGGTGAGTACAAAGCCACACTCAACTTCATCCTGCTGTGCCTCTCATCACATCCCCATCACTCTACCTTCATCAAACCTACTTCTGCACATCAGTACTCACACCAACATATCTTGCACCCATCCCTCTCTATCTACATTATCACAACCCCATCTGACTAACCACCCCTCACACTCAACCTCAGCCCAATGTAATCATACTAATAAGACACAAGGAGGCCATTTGGCATTACCACCCCACTGCATTACATTCACCCTCTAAAGATGTTACACTCATTCCATCACTCTCACTCAACTTTCTCTTCTTTAACACCTTCCAGGAAAAGAGAGCCAACAGTAAGAGGGAGAGCGAGCGTACCGGAGGTGGAATGCCATCATTGGTGATCCTAACATCAGCAGAGGAGACTGCTTTGGAATATTCTGGAGTCACAGAGCAGCTGGAGGTGGGAAACATAGAAACATAGAAAATAGGTGCAGGAGTAGGCCATTCGGCCCTTCGAGCCTGCACCACCTTTCAATAAGATCATGGCTGATCATTCCCTCAGTAACCCTTTCCTGCTTTCTCTCCATACCTCTTGATTCCTTTAGCCATAAGGGCCATATCTAACTCCCTCTTGAATATATCCAACGAACTGGCATCAACAACTCTCTGTTGTAGAGAATTGCACAGGTTAACAACTCTCTGAGTGAAGAAGTTTCTCCTCATCTCGATCCTAAATGGCTTACCCCTTATCCTTAGGCTGTGACCCCTGGTTCTGGACTTCCCCAACATCAGGAACATTCTTCCTGCATCTAACTTGTCCAGTCCCGTCAGAATTTTATATGTTTCGATGAGATCCCCTCTCATCCTTCTAAACTCCAGTGAATACAGGTCCAGTCGATCTAGTCTCTCCTCATATGTCAGTCAAGCTATCCCGGGAATCAGTCTGGTGAACCTTCGCTACACTCCCTCAATAGAAAGAACATCCTTCTTCAGATTAGGAGACCAAAACTGAACACACTATTCCAGGTGAGGCCTCACCAAGGCCCTGTACAACTGCAGTAAGACCTCCCTGCTCCTATACTCAAATTCCCTAGCTATGAAGACCAATATGCCATTTGCCTTCTTCACTACCTGCTGTACCTGCAGGCCAACTTTCAATGACTGATGTGCTATGATACCGAGGTCTCATTGCACCTCCCCTTTTCCTATTCTGCCTTCGTGTTTTTGCCACCAAACCTCACATTTATCCACATTATACTGCATCTGCTATGCATTTGCCCACTCACCTAACTTGTCCAAGTCACCCTGCAGCCTCTTAGCATCCTCCTCACAGCTCACACCGCCACCTAGCTACGTGTTGTCTGCAAACTTGGAGATATTACACTCAATCCTTAATCTAAATCATTGATGTATATTGTAAATAGCTGGGGTCCCAGCACTGAGCCCTGCAGCACCCCACTAGTCACTGCCTGTCATTATGAAAAGGACCCTTTTATCCCGACTCTTTGCTTCCTGTCTGCCAACCAGTTCTCTATCCACGTCAATACCATGTGCTTTAATTTTGCACACCAATCTCTTGTGTGGGACCTTGTCAAAAGCCTTTTGAAAGTCCACAGGTCCACACATCCACAGGTTCTCCCTTGTTCACTCTACTAGTTACGTTCTCAAAAAATGCTGGAAGATTTGTCAAGCATAATTTCCCTTTCATAAATCCATGCAGACCTGGACCGATCCTGTCGCTGCTTTGCATGGAGATGGTGAGAGGGGGACATCTCAGGAACCTGGTAACAGAATTACATATCATACAACTAAATGGCATACATTAGTCAATCATATGGGATTAATCATAGAACCTGTGGTATATGCAAGCACTCTAATAACAACTCTTGTAAGGCTATAGTACTTGAACTATAGTGATCTTAGTCCTTTATTGCAGCTCCGAGAGTGAGGACACCAAGAGGTGAGCTCCCTTTTATACTTGGTTACCTGCAGTGTTACAGGTGACCCTTCGGTCTCCAGCAGTAGCACCCTCTAGTGGTACATGTATGGTGTATACAGGGTGAAGGTACATTCAGTGGTCGAGTGTTACAGTGCATACATTAACATACACACATGACAACACTCCCCCCAAGTCTATCCCAAGTCATTATTGCAATGACATGGGGAGGTGATGTGTGGTGGACGGTGGGGGGTTGTGGTGAGGGTTGTGTGGGTGTGTTCATGGCTGCACACATCCATTTCCGCGCGTCCCCCCCCCCTGCATACATAGACCAAGTGGGTATGTCACTGTTGGAGGATTCCGCAGTGGTTGTTATGTGTAAGGTACGTTGATTGGGTGGGTGCGGGCGTTTAGTGTTGGGCAGAGCCATAGGGTGGTGTGGCCTCCTTGTCCTCTATTGGGGACTGTAGGATCGCCCTGCTGCCCTTCAAGGTGGTGGAAGTCTGGTCATCCCAGGTCCTGCCGGGAAAGCTGGAGTGTACTGGCCTCTTGCTCCCGGTGCTGGTCCTGGTGGCCTGGGGGGGGGGGGGGGGGGGTGGTGGCGGGGGGTAGTGGGGACCTGGGGCACATTGCTAGTGGTGGTGGCCGTGCTGTCCATTGAACACTGTCCCTGCAGTGGGTATGCTCCCACTGGGTGTGTGTGAACCCTTCCTGGGGCATCACATTGGTCCCGGAAGCGCAGGCATACATGATCGGGTAGCCCACTGGACCTGGGTGTTTCCCACAGGGGATTTCCTTTGGCATTGTCAGTCTACATATAGAACCCGGTATCATTTCTCATTCTATCATGAGCATACATGATACATTGGCTCCGACCGCAACTAGCCGACTCAACCTTGTTATATCTCTTTACACTTTCACATTTGTCACTTGCAGCACTTTCTTGTGTGCTAGCAGTATCTGTGTACAAGGTTACATTTGGATACCTGCCTTTGTTAGTTACATTTGTCACGTTAGCATTACTGGCATCACGGTTCAACAGTACAAACTTGTCACTTACATCACTTTTTGAAGTATTCGTTACATTTCTCCAATTAGCATTGCCAGCATCACCATTCAACAGTACATTTATATACCTGCATTCATTAATTACACTTTTATCCTTAATATCACCGGCATTGCTGTGCCAAGAGTGGAACTGTCCCTTTAATTGTTTTGGGTTGCCGGTCTCCTTTAAGAGGAACTTGCAATCTTTACCCCAATCTGGTTCGCCGCTCGGCAACACGTGTTGCTCCCTCAATGCTGCACCTCGTGGTCTGGTCGTGGCCATCTTGATTCCAGGTGCTTTGCCTCGTGGTGTGGGCGCCATCTTCTTTCTCTCCACGAGGTAGGCTGCGGCGATCCTCTTCTCCCCAGGTTCTGCCACGGACGGCGGGAATCTACCTTCTGCACCGATCTTCTTCCCTCAGAGTCCTGCCACTGGAGCCCGGAAGTTGAGGTCTGGTCATTCAGCTTGGATCATCTCGCCGTTGAGTTGTGAAGTCTGTGTTGTCACCGCGCAGTCGAACTGGACAGCAGGATTTTCAGGTGCTGCGATGGATCCAAAGTTTGGGGCCACATAGGATGTCGAACGCCGGGGCCTGTAGGCCTTCGTCACTCCAACAGATGTGGATTTGCTTCATCCAGCTTCTTCCCAGCAGCATTGGACCATCACCGGCAATGTTCCACAAAGGAAGTTTGTGCATCGCACCGCCATGGGACACCTGGGTCTCCACGCTGCCAACGACTGGGATGGTGTCTTTTTTGTAAGTGAGCAGCTTCGCTTGGATTGGGGACATTTTGGGTCGTTCGGTGGGATTGTCCCAGAGTTTCTCAAAGGCCATCTGATTCATCAGCGATTGGCTTGCCCCCGTGTCGATCTCCAACGAGACTGGAACACCGTTGATTTCTACTTCCATTCTCCACAGGGAACTCTCGGTGGAGAAGGTATACATTCCGTACACATCTTCCAGGGGCTGAGCCGCTTCGTCTACATCAGTGCTGGAGCCCGGGTGATCGGCCAATTCTTCAGCGACACGGTGAGTAAAACTTCTTCCACACATTCGCTGAAGGTGAACTTTAGTGTTGCAGCCTTTGCAGGTATAGTCTTTGTATTGGCATTAGTCGGTCCTGTGGTTTCCTCCACAGCTCCAGCATGGGGCTAGCCAGTTGGCCCCATGTGGCGGACTCAGGGTTGCAGGACTCGGGGCAGCAGTCTTGCCTCTGAAAGTCGCCATTCAGTTCACTGTACTCGTCGGGTTAGAATCCTGGGTGTGAGTCATTATCCTCTTGGAGTCGTAGACCAAAATCATGAATGCCTGGCTCACTTTGATTGCCTTCTGCAGGGTGACCGTAGTGTCCGCAGAGAGCAGTTTATGGAGGAGGCCCTCGTGGCCGATTCCAATAACGAAGATGCCCCTCAGTGCTTCGGTGAGGTGGTCACCAAAATCACATGGTGCAGCCAATCTTCTCAGATTTGCAACATATTTAGCAATTTCGGCCTTCGGGCCGCCGGTGGATGGAGAACCAGTGTCTGGCTGTGAGGATGCTCTCTTTAGGTTTGAGTTGGTCTTGTATTAAGTTTATGAGCACCGCATAGATCTTGGTTGATGTCTTCGCTGGGGCTAGAAGGTCCCTGACGAGGCCATGGACATTGGGCCCACAACTGCTGAGCAGGATGGCTCTGCGCTTGTCCGCCAGCGAGGTCGGTGTGTCTCCAGCCAGGTCGTTCACGATGAAAAAGTGTTCTAGCCTTTCCACAAAGGCATCCCAATCTTCCCCATGAGTGAATTGTTGGAAGTTGCTAAGGTTGGACATATTGTGCGTGGAAATTCATAACCTCATCACCAGTTGTGGTATATGCAAGCACTCTAATAATAAATCAATGAGGTAAGGTATAGTACTTGAACTGTAGTGACCTTAGTCCTTTATTACAGCTCCTAGAGTGAGGACACCAAGAGGTGAGCTCCCTTTTATACTTGGTTACCTGCAGTGTACAGGTGACCCTTACGTCTCCAGCAGTAGCACCCTCTGGTGGTACAGGTATGGTGTATACAGGATGAAGGTACATTCAGTGGTCGAGTGTTACAGTGCATACATTAACCTACATACATAACAACACACCCCCCCTAAGTCTTTCCCAAGTCCTTATTGCCATGACATGGGGAGGTGCTGTCTGGTGGACGGTGGGAGGTTGTGGTGAGGGTTGTGTGGGTGTGTTCATGGCTGCACACATCCATTTCCCCCCCCCACCGCCATACATAGACCAAGTGAGTATGTCACTGTTGGAGGATTCGACAGTGGTGGAGCAAGTACATGTTGTTATGGGTAAGGTACATACATTGTTGATTGGGTGGGTGAGGGTGTTTATTGATGGGCAGAGCCACAGGATGATGTGGCCTCCTTGTCCTGCCCTACAAGGTGGTGGAAGTCTGGTCATCCCAGGTCCCACCGGGAAAGCTGGAGGGTATTGGCCTCTTGCTCCCGGTGCTGGTCCTGGTGGCCAGGGGGGTAGGGCTGATCTGGGGCAGGTTGCCAGTGGCGTTGGCTGTGCTGTCCATTGACCGCTGTCCCTGCAGTGCATATGCTCCCACTGGGTGTGTGTGAACCCTTCCTGGGGCATCACATTTGTTGTGTATGGAGAAAGAGTCAGACTGAATACTTTGAGCTCAAAGTAACGTGTGACCTTAGTCTTTTATTGCAGGTCTCTAGAATACCTCTCCAACCTGTGATGCCTCCTTAAATATCTCTGCTCCCAAGGGATTGAAACTCCAGGGGATGAGCCCTCTGGTGGCTGTATAGAGTAAATACATCCACATATATAACACTCCCCCCCCCCCCGCAAAGTCAATAGTGTAACTATTTCCAATGTGAGTCGATCTGGGGCCCTTCTTGCTCTGGTTGATCGTCTCGGTGTGAAAGCTGATGTTGTTGAATCATTTGTTGCACCCTCGCTGGGCTTCTGTGCAGCTGGCCTTGCTGGGCTCCCTGGTGTGTGGGCCCTGCAGGGCTGCTGTGGATGATGGGTTCTGCTTTGTGGTAAACCGTGGTGCCGGTTGCCACTGGTGTGTGTGTTGGGAGATCAAAAAAGGTAGGGTCCAAGGTGAGTTGCTCAGGGTAGTCTGTGAACCTGAGTTTGATTTGGTCCAAGTGTTTCCGGTGAATGAGTCCATTTGAAATTTATTCCCAAAACACCCTGCTCCCCTCTTTGGCAACGACAGTGCCGGGAAGCCACTTGGGACCTTGTCCATAATTTAAAACAAATACAGGACAATTGATATCAATTTCGCGTGACACATTTGCGCTATCATGGTATACACTTTGTTGAAGACGCCTGCTCTCTACCTGTTCATGTAGATCAGAGTAAACTAACTTGTCTTGAATACTCTTTTCATGAGCAGTTCAGCAGGTGGGATCCCAGTGAGTGAGTGGGGTCTCATGCGGTAGCTAAACAGGACTTGGGATAGGCGAGTCTGCAGTGAGCCTTCAGTTACCCTCTTCAAGCCTTGCTTGATGGTTTGCACTGCTCTCTCTGCCTGACCATTGGACGCTGGTTTAAACAGGGCAGATGTGACATGTTTGATCCTGTTACGGGTCATGAATTCTTTGAACTCAGCACTGGTAAAACATGGCCTGTTGTCGCTCTCCAGGACATCGGGTAAGCCGTGTGTGGCAAACATGGCCCACAGGCTTTCAGTAGTGGCAACGGACATGCTAGTCGACATTATCTCACATTCAATCCACTTGGAGTACGCGTCTACAACCACAAGGAACATTTTACCCAAGTCAATGTGTACCCTAGACCACGGTTTGGAGGGCCAAGACCATAAACGTACCGGCGCCTTCCTGGGTACATTGCTTAACTGCGAGCATGTATTACATCTGTAAACGCAGGACTCTAAGTCCGCATCTATACTAGGGCACCACACGTGGGATCTAGCTATCGCTTTCATCATTATGATGCCTGGGTGGGTACTGTGTAGATCATTGGTGAAGGTGTCTCTGCCCTTCTTGGGGACCACTACTCGATTGCCCCACAGAAGGCAATCTGCCTGTATGGATATTTCATCTTTGCGCTGCTGGAACGGCTTTATCTCTTCCTGTATTTCCACTGGGCCACTGGACCAGCTCCCCTGAAGCACACAGCTTTTGACTAGAGATAATAAGGGGTCCTGGCTTGTCCAGGTTTTAATCTGTTGGGCAGTGACGGGTGATTGCTCACTCTCAAATGCTTCCATAGCCATGACTAGAACTGGGGGCTGCGCCATTTCCAACCCATTGGTGGGCAATGGCAGCCTACTGAGAGCATTGGCGCAGTTTTCTGTGCCTGGCCTGTGGCGGATGGCATAGTTGTATGCGGACAACGTGAGCGCCCATTTCTGGATGCGGGCCAATGCATTGGTATTTATCCCTTTACTCTCAGAAAACAGGGATATAAGTGGCTTAAGGTCAGTTTCCAATTCGAATTTTTGCCCAAACAGGTATTGATGCATTTTCTTTACCCCATCGACACACGCTAACGCTTCTTTCTCAATCATGCTGTAGGTTCTCTCAGCCTTAGACAGACTCCTGGAGGCATAAGCAACCAGTTGCAGTTTCCCAAAGTCATTAGCTTGTTGCAATACACACCCGACGCCATATGACAATGCATCACATGCTAGTACCAATTGCATACATGGATCATACAACACAAGCAATTTGTTTGAGCATAACAATTTTCTCACTTTTACAAAGGCATTTTCTTGGCTTTTGCCCCAAGCCCATTCAGCCCCTTTTCCTAGTAAGACATATAATGGTTCCAGCAGGGTGTTGAGACCCGGTAAGAAGTTACCAAAGTAGTTCAAGAGTCCCAGAAACGACCGCAGCTCCGTCACATTCTGTGGCCTCGTTGTGTTCTCGATTGCCTCCATCTTCGCGTTGGTGGGCCTGATGCCGTCCGCCGCAATCCTCCTTCCCAGGAACTCCACTTCAGGCGCCAGGAAAATGCACTTCGAGCGTTTTCATCTGAGCCCCACGTGGTTGAGTCAATTAAGAACCTCCTCTAGGCTCTGCAGATGCTCGACTGTGATCCAACCTGTGACCAAGATGTCGTCCTGGAAGACCACGGTGTGCGGGACCGACTTCAGTAAACTTTCCATGTTTCTCTGGAATATCTCTGCCGCTGATCGGATTCCAATCGGGCATCTGTTATAAACAAAAAGACCTTTGTGCGTGTTGATGCAGGTGAGGGCCTTCGATGATTTCTCCAGTTCCTGCGTCATGTAGGCTGAAGTCAGATCCAGCTTCATGAATGTCTTTCCTCCCGCCAATGTTGCAAAGAGGTCATCAGCTTTTGGTAGTAGGTATTGGCCCTGCAGGGAGAAACGATTGATAGTTATTTTGTAATCACCACAGATTCTGACAGTGTCATCTCCCTTGAGGACTGGGACAATAGGACTGGCCCATTCGCTGAATTCGATTGGTGAAATGATGCCCTCTCGTTGCACCCGGTCTAGCTTGATCTCCACCCTTTCTCTCATCAAGTACGGTACTGCACTCGCCTTGTGATGGATGGGTCGCGCCCCCAGAATGAGGTGGATTAGCACTTTTGTTCCTTGGGATTTCCCGATGCCTGGTTCGAACAGCGAAGGAAATTTGTTTAAGACCTGGGCACACGAAGTGTCGTCAGCAGGCGATAGCGCTCGGACGTCGTCCCAGTTCCAGCGTATCTTTCCCAGCCAGCTCCTGACGAGCAGCGAGGGACCATTGCCCGGTACCACCCAGATTGGTAGCTTGTGCACCGCTCCATCGTAGGAGACCTTTGCGGTAGCACTGCCGATTACAGGAATCAGTTCTTTCGTGTAAGTTCTTAGTTTCATGCGAATTGGAGTTAAGACTGGCCTTGAGTCCTTGTTGCACCACAACCTTTCGAAAGTCTTTTTGCCCATGGCTTGCACCCATGTCCAGCTCCATTGACACCGGGAGTCCATTTAGTTCAATATTCAGCATTATCGAGGGACAATTTGTGGTGAATGTGTGTACCCCATGTACCTCTGCCTCCTCTATCTGAGGCTCTGTTTCGTCGTGATCCACCTCTGCAACATGCTAGTTTGCAGGTTTAGCAGGATTTGCAGCTCATCTGCACGCTCGTTGGAGGTGTTCCATTGTTCCACAGCCCTTGCAAACGTATCCTTTGAATTGGCATGAATGGAAATGATGATCACCCCTGCAGCGCCAACAAGGTGTTACTGGCCTTGCAGTCATCACCCTTGATGGTGGACTCTGAGACATCTGTGGACGTGTAGCTACAGGTAAGTGTGATCTGCCCTGTACGTTACGATTCGAAAACAACATCACTTTGTTCACAGTACTTGTCGCAGCACTTGTGTGCTGAGAGATTTACTTAGTATTGTCACTGGTGGCATTGAACGCCGTGGCTATCGCTATGGCCTTACTCAAGGTTGGGGTCTCTACAGTCAAAAGTTTGCAAAGTATGGTTTCATGGCCAATGCCAAGTACGAAAAAGTCTCTGAGCATGTGCTTCAAATGTCCTTCAAATTTGCAATGTCCTGCAAGGCGTCTTAGCTCGGCGACATAACTCGTCACTTCCTGACCTTCAGATCTTTTGTAGGTGTAGAACCGGTACCTCAGCATCAGAACACATTCCTTTGGGTTCAAACGCTCTTGGACCAGTGTGCACAAATTGTCGTACGATTTCTCCGTGGGTTTCGCTGGAGAGAGCAGATTCTTCATGAGGGCATATGTTGGTGCCCCGCAGACAGTAAGGAGGATCGCCCTTCATTTGGCAGCTCTCTTCCCCATCTAGCTTGTTGGCCACAAAGTATTGGTCGAGTTGCTCCACAAAAGTTTCCCAATCATCTCCCTCTGAAAATTCCTCCAGGATGTCCTCTGTTCTCTGCATCTTTGTGTTCGCTATCTGTATCTCGTCGCCAGTTGTTGTGTATGGAGAAAGAGTCAGACTGAATACTGTGAACTCAAAGTAACATGTGACCTTAGTCTTTTATTGCAGGTCTCCAAAGAGCCTCTCCAACCTTTGAGGCCTGCTTAAATACCTGTGCTCCCAAGGGATTATGGGAGCCCTTGGGACTCCAGTGCATGAGCCCTTTTGTGGCTGTACAGAGTAAATACAAGTCCACATATATAACAACATTGTTCCCAGAAGCGCAGGCTACATGATCGGGTAGCCCGCTGGACCTGGGTGTTTCCCACAGGGTGTTTCCTTTGGCATTGTCAGTATACATGTAGAACCCAGTATCATTTCTCATTCTATCATTAGCATACATGATACATTGGCTCTGAATGCAACTAGCCGACTCGACCTTGTTATATCTCTTTACACTTTCACATTTGTCACTTACAATGCTTTCTTGTGTGCTAGCAGTATCTGGTACAAGGTTACATTTGGATACCTGCCTTTGTTAGTTACATTTGTCATGTTAGCATTACTGGCATCATGGTTCATCAGTACAAACTTGTCACTTAAATCACTTTTTGAAGTATTCATTACATTTCTCGCATTAGCATTGCCGTATTCACCATTCAACAGTACATTTATGTACCTGCATTCATTAAATTACATTTTTATCCTTAATATCACCGGCATCGCTGTGCCAAAAGTGGAACTGTCTCTTTAATTTTTTTGGGTTGCCGGTCTCCTTTTAGAGGACCTTGCAATCCTTACCCCAATCTGGTTCGCCGCTCAGCAACACCTGTTGCTCCCTCAATGCTGCACCTCGTGATCAGTTTGTGGTCATCTTGATTCCAGGTGCTTTGCCTCGTGGTGTGGGCGCCATCTTCTTTCTCTCCACGAGGTAGGCTGCGGTGATCCTCTTCTCCCCAGGTTCTGCCATGGACGCCGGGAATCAACCTTCTGCACCGATCTTCTTCCCTCAGAGTCCTGCCACTGGAGCCCGGAAGTTGAGGTCTGGTCTTTCAGGTTGGATCATCTCGCCGTTGAGTTGTGAAGTCTGTGTTGTCACCATGCAGTCGAGCTGGATGGTAGGATTTTCAGGTGCTGCGATGGATCCAAGTTTGGGGCCGCGTAGGATGTCAATCGCCAGGGCCTGCAGGCCTTCGTTGTTCCAACAGATTTGGATTTGCTTCATCCATCTTCTTCCCAGCAGCGTTGGACCATCACCGGCAACGATCCACAAAGGGAGCTTGTGCATCACACCGCCATGGGACACCTGAGTCTCCACGCTGCCAACGACTGGGATGGTGTCTTTTGTGTAGGTGAGCAGCTTCGCCTGGATTGGGAATGTTTTGGGTTGTTCGGTGGGATTGTCCCAGAGTTTCTTCATCAGCGATTGGCTTGCCCCTGTGTCAACCTCCATCGAGACTGGAACACCATTGATTTCTACTTCCATTGTCCATGGGGAACTCTCGGTGGGGCAGGTATATATTCCGTACTCCTCTTCCAGGGGCTGAACCACTTCGTCTACATCAGCGCTGGAGCCCGGGTGATCGGCTAATTCTTCAGCGACACGGTGAGTAAAACTTCTTCCACACATTCGCTGAAGGTGAACTTTAGTGTTGTAGCCTTTGCAGGTATAGTCTTTGTATTGGCATTAGTGGGTCCTGTGGTTTCCTCCACAGCGCCAGCACGGGGCTAGCCAGTTGGCCCCATGTGGCGGACTCAGGGTTGCGGGACTCGGGGCAGCAGTCTTGCCTCTGAAAGTCGCCATTCAGTTCACTGTACTCGTCGGGTTAGAGCCCTGGGTGTGAGTCATCATCCTCTTGGAGTCGCAGACTGAAATCATGAATGCCTGGCTCACTTTGATTGTCTTCGGCAGGGTGACCGTAGTGTCCGCAGAGAGCAGTTTATGGAGGAGGCCCTCGTTATTCCAATAACGAAGATGTCCCTTAGTGCTTCGGTGAGGTGATTACCAAAATCACACGGTGCAGCCAATCATCTTAGATCTGCAACATATTTAGCAATTTCTTGGCCTTCGGGCCGCCAGTGGATAGAGAACCAGTGTCTGGCTGTGAGGATGCTCTCTTTAGGTTTGAGTTGTTCTTGTATTAAAGTTACGAGCTCTGCATAGGTCTTGGTTGATGTCTTCGCTTGCAATTGCAGGTCCCTGACGAGGCCGTGGACATTGGGCCCACAACTGCTGAGCAGGATGGCTCTGCGCTTGTCCGCCAGCGAGGTCGGTGAGTCCCCAACCAGGTCGGTCGTGATGAAAAAGTGTTCTAGCCTTTCCACAAAGGTATCCCAATCTTCCCCATCAGCGAATTGTTGGAAGTTGCTCAGGTTAGACATATTGTGCGTGGAAGTTCATAACCTCGTCGCCAGTTGTGGTATATGCAAGCATTCTAATAACAACTCCACGAGGTAAGGGTATAGTACTTGAACTGCAGCGACTTTTGTCCTTTATTGCAGCTCCTAGAGTGAGGATACCAAAAGGTGAGTTCCCTTTTATACTTGGTTACCTGCAGTGTACAGGTGACCCTTCGGTGTCCAGCAGTAACACCCACTGGTTGTACAGCTATGGTGTATACAGGGTGAAGGTACATTCAGTGGTCTAGTTTTACAGTACATACATTAATATACATACATAACAGAACCATAGATCATAGATGTCAGCAGCTATTGAATGGTCATCGTGTGCATAATGGTATCTGCATCCATTCTTGATATAACATTTCTAACTAATTTCTTTACTCTCCCACAGGTCCATCAAGATCTCCCCCTAACCTCCACTTTGCAGGAGGAAGAGGAAGACAACTCCTCAGAAGCGCCGCCAGCTTCTGAGGATGTACCATCATCAAATATAAGTGCACCCAACACCAGTGGAGATACTAACACCTCGGTGGGCAAATGTGAGATTGTCTCCTGGTGTCTCACAACTCACAAGTGAGCAAGAGGAGATGGTGGAGACAGGGACAGCAGTGGAGACTCCTCGCCAGAGGGCACAGGATGCTCCCAGCTATGTCCAGCTGCATGCAGATGTTGATCCGGCGGGGATGGGAGGCATCCAGAAAGACGATCCTGCAGGTGATACAGGAAATGCAGGAAGCTTTCACAGGTTTTGCAAGCACAATGTCTGCAGAGAATGAAGGACCGTGTCGCAGGCGATGGTGACTGTAGGCTCTTCCATGGTTAGGATGGCCACCTGTATGGAGCAGCTAATGTGCCACTCAGGAGCATTTGGTTTCTATGGAGGATAGATGGCAGAGGCTCATAGAACTCCTCTCTAGGAGGGATGTCAACATAGACATGGGTACTCATGGCCCCACTGCTGTGCAGCAAGGTGCTCTCCAGCTCATTGCTAGCAGGGATGTGCGGGTAGCCCATGAGAGGGATGATGGTGAGACAAGACATGATAGTGGGGCTCCTCTCAAAATGCTGACACTTCTCCCCCATTGCCACCCGCTCAGTCAGAGCCCCGGATGCCTCCTCAGATCCTGATGGCCAAGACTGCCACTGCACAGTCGCAGGAGGAGCAGACATTGGCAATGCCCTCAGAGGTTCCAAAGCTCAGAGGACATCCGCCAAAGAGGCTGCCTCTACTTCTGTTGAATCCACAGGGGTTGCACCTCATAGAAGCACACGTAAGAGAAAGGTAAAACAGAAGTAGATTCACAAGGGTAGTCATTTGCTTGATTTGTTGAATTATTCTGTAAAGTTTCCATTACTGTAATGTCACACATAAAATTCTTTATTTTCACCACTTTCCAGTCATGGACAAATTTGTGTGCACCTTTGGAAGTGGCTTATTGATTTGGAGTGAATGGTGAGACATAACTGTTAGGTCTTGCATAAAGAATCTGACCAAATACTGTGAGTTCAAAGTAACATGTGACCGTAGTCCTTTATTCAGGTCTCCAGAGTGCCTCTCCAGCCTGTGAGGCCTCCTTATGTACAGGTGCTCCCAAGGAATTGTGGGATCCCTTGGGACTCCAGGGGATGAGCCCTCTGATGGGTCAACAATGTATTTACAGGTTTACATATATAACAATAATGTTACCTCCAGCAATGGTAGTCAGTGTGAAAGGAATGGATTGGTCACTTTCTAGGGATGCTTTACGGTGTTGCTGTGGGTGGTGTGAACCTGGCACAGCATGTTGCAGTCATATGGGTGTAATGCATAAAGTTAAGTAAATCTGGCCATAATGGGGCTATCTGTGGCCTCCCAGGCAGCAATGTGATTGGGTGCTATTGGGATCTGGACCACAGGTTACTTCTGCTTCTCCTCCTCCTCCTCCATCTCTGAACAGGCTGTGCGCTCAGTGCTTTGCTCCTCAGGCAGCATTAATCCTCACTGATGCACTATGTTGTGCAGGGCGCAGCACACCACGACGATTCTGGAGCCCTGGCTAGTGCGTACTGAAGGCTCCTCCAGATCTGTCAATGCATCTGAAGCAAATTTTCAGCATGTCTATTTTCTGCTCTATGACACATCTGGTGGAAGTGTGCCTTTCATTATATCTCTCCTAGGTCTCAGTACTTGGACTCCTCTAGTGTGTCGTGAGCCCCGTCTGCAGTGAATAGCCCCTATCTCCAAGCAGCCAACCGGAAAGTCTATTTGGAGGAGAGAATAACTGAAGGAGGGTAGACTGGCGCAGGATCAAAGAGTCAAGGCAACTGGCAGCAAATTTGGCACACACATGCATGATGATCTTACTATGGTTGCAGACAAGCTGCACGTTTAGGAAATGGAAGCCCTTGCCATTGACAAACAGTCCTAGGTGATGACAGGGTGCCCTGATAGCCACATGTATGCAGTCACATGTGGGAAGCCAGCCAGAGTGGCAAAGCCAAGCGCCCACTCAGTAACATTGGTTTCATTAGTGACAAAGTTGATTTAATTGGCTGACTTGTCAAACAGTGCATCGATGACCTGTGTGATGCATCTGTGATTGGCTGACTGAGAGGCCACAAATGCCTGCTGCAGATCCCTGGAAAGAGCCTGTGGTGAAGAAGTTGAGGGCATTGGTGACATTGACAGCCATAGGTAAGGTGCGGCCACCCGCTCCTCTGGGCTGCAGGTCTTGCTCCAGCAATGTACAAATATCTGCGATGATCTGGCACAATAGCCTGAGCCTCCTTTGGCACTGCTGCTCAGTCATGTTGAGGAAACTCATCCTTTGCCTGTATACCCTGTGTTGGGGTTAACACCTCCGGCTCGGTGTAGCCCTGTGCTGATGCTCTCTGTCCTGTGCAGCATCAGGTTGGTGAGAAGAAGGTTGATGCTGCTGTTGTTGGTGCTGCTGGTGTTGGGGCTCATCGTGGTCCAACAATATAGATGGCATCCATGCTGATGGAATAGATGGCAGGTCAAGTAGAGATGACGGAAGCAATCAGTCAATGATGTTATAGATTCTACCAATGAGGTGACACTGGATGGAGACTTTGCTCGAAAAACTTGCAGCATGTAGAAAGGTAAATCTGTGCTGGTATTGCACTCTGGCAACAGCTTCTGCCTGAGGAAAGTGATCATGCTGTGCACTAATCAGCTAGATCAGTGGCCACTCAACTTCCTCCTCAGGTTCACAGACGCAATTCCAGAGCTGTGTGATTCCCATGGGCATCCAGTGAAATTTGAATGATAGGGTTAAAAAGACTCTTAAAGGTCTGAAAAGTACCTAATAATGATTTAAATTAGGTTGCCCTCCTCTGCCGGTTGGGTCGCTACCACATCGGCAAAGGGCCTGAGGGAAAAGTGCGGGATGATGGCGGGTTCCCGACCTGCTGCAAGATATTACAAATTTCCCTCCTGATCCACTGCCAATCGCGCCTGCATGGACCCCAGAAAATTCAGGACAAAATGCATGTTACTATTCTGCTCATGATTGTTTCTGGGAGCAGATAAATTCCTTCCTTAATGAGATATACATTCTTCTCTTGGCTTCTATACTGAGAGACTTCTCAAGAACACAAGAAATAGGAACAGGAGTAGACCATGGCTGATCTGATCATGGATTCAGTTCCACTTCCCTGCCTGCTCCCCAAAAATCCTTTATTCCCTTATATCTCAAAAATCTGTCTATCTTCACCTTAAATATATTCAGTGACCCAGCCTCCACAGCTCTCTGGGGCAGAGAATTCCATAGATTTACAACCCTCTGAGAGAATTTGTCCTCATCTCAGTTTTAAATGGGCGACCCCTTATTCTGAGACCATGGGCTAGACTTTCCACTTTTTTTGCATTGATACCGCTCACTTAATGTCCATTTTAATGCTGAGATGAGGTATAATGTCCAGATATCGCCCATTTAGGCACAAAATGGAAACTAACGCCCATATATTGATCACTTATCAGCCAGCGTAACTTTCGGCATGTACTTAACGGCGAGAAATAATAATACCGCCCGCCCACTTTTTTTTGGCGTAAAGATCAGAATGGGTGAAACTAACGCCCAAAATATCACCGAGCGTTACTTTTGGCACCATCGAAAATATTTGTCACCAAACAAACATCTTATCATACTGTGGACGATTGAAATTTAGTTTAGGTGTCTTCGTAGGAAAAATTATTGTTTGTGAAAAATAGGCATAATACTGATAGGTATTGGAATGGGGCTTGTCATTTCTCAGTCTGGCTTGATGACTACGCACATGCTGCAGACCAGAGATGGCAGAAGGTATATTCAACAGCATTATGTGCCCAATCTCAGATGTGCCAGACTGCTGCGGAGGACAAGACCTTACACCCCACGCACTAACAGGGAGAAGCAGTCTTACCTGAACTTGTCCGATAACATGTGCCTTAGGACACTGCGCTTCTGGAGAGGTCTTCAGTGTGCAGCCTGCCAGCACCATCAGGATCGCACTGTCCGTCAAAATCAAGGCCACCGCGGCACTTTCGTTCTATGCATCGGGTTCCTTTGAGGCCTCAGCTGGCGACATTTGTGCTGTATCTCAGCATGCCACACAGTGCTGCATTTGACAGGTCACTGAAGCCCTTTACGCAAGCAGGATGGACTTTATCAACTTCCCTATGACCAGGGAGGCACAGACTGAGAGGGCTCTAGGATCCTACCGAATTGCTAACTTCCCCAAGGTACAGGGAGCAATATACTGCACGCACATCGCCATGCGGGCACATTTTCAGGATGCAGAGGTTTGCGGAACCGAAAGGGATTCCATTCTCTGAATGTGCAACTCGTTATCGACCACCAGCAAATTATTATGGCAGTAAATGCAAAATTTCCGGGCAGCATCCATGATGCTCACATCCTGTGTGAGAGTGCTGTATCTGACATGTTTACCAGTCAGCCACAAGGTCAATGCTGGATGCTTGGTGACAAAGAATATGGCCTTGCCACCTGGCTGATGACCCCCCCTGCATAACACCCAGACAGAAGCTGAGAAGCGATACAACGAGAACCACAGAGCCACACATAATATCGTTGATAAAACTATTGGAGTGCTTAAGCAGCGCTTTAGATGCCTGGACCACTCGGGAGGCGAGCTACAATGTGACCCTGAGCAGGTAGTTCAATTTGTGGTGGTGTGCTCTACGCTGCACAACTTGGCTATCAGGAGGGGAACAAGAATTGCCAGAAGGGACTGACGGTCCACCTCAGGAGAGAGAGGAGGAGGAGGACGAGGAGGTGGACGCTGACCTCGGGCCAGACAATCAGGTTGACACTGAAACCATGCCCATGCCCCCCTCTAGACTGCAGGAAAGGGCCCGTGGTGGCTACATAGCTGCAAGACTCTTACGTCAGCAGTCATAAATGACTGCTTTGCTTGAAATAATGTGGCTGGTATTTACAAAGCTGCAACACTGCTGTGTCTGCAGTTCATACATCAATGGTGTGCATCACCTTGGTGACAGTTAAAGCTTAAGTTCATTCATGTTAAGTTTAATTATCCCCTTTCATGTTAAGGAATCACCAGTGTGTAACGGTGCAGCTATCTGACACAATGCGCAACAAGGTTATGTTAAATTTAAAAAATGTAATGAGAACATTTGTATGAAATCATAATTATAACTATAAAAAACACCCCACCCCAGCCCCACCCCAACCCACAACAAATTTATAACATTTCGATCAATCAAATGGTCAATATTTCCAACAACACAGAACACAAATGCAAACCAACAAGGTAGCCCCCACCCCACTTACCCCAAACCTCCCAACAAAATAGCACCAACAACATAAAACTATGACCACAACAACACCTGTGGCCATGCACATCACCTACCTTTCCCTCCGCTTCACTTCCCCAGCTCTACCCCTACCCCTTCCCCTTCCCCTCCTGATTCGAAGCCGCCTGGCCGAGGAGTTCCTCAGGTGCTGTTTCATTGGGGGGATGACGGCAGAACCACTGGTTGGACAGATACAGGAGAGTACGGTCCAGAGGTGGGAATGTGCTCCAAGCCAGAAACAAGATCTTCCTCCTGGCTCTCATGTGTCGTTGGCAATGTGGCAGTGCGGCACCTTGTGGTACAGTGCGGCGCTCCGGGACCACTGGGAGGCCTCTGCCACCAGTGTTCCTGGCTATCACCTCCAGGGATCCGCCATCCATGGCACGTATTCCGTCATGGTAGAGAATATGCTGGCCAATTGTTGGGATATGCCCCCCATTGTCTGGAGGATCTGCTGACCTATGTCAGCACTCCAAATGGACAAGTCTACCATGTCCATGCTCAGATCTGCCGCTCGTGGAGCAGACCTGCCGCGTCGAACCTACCTCTGCTTGGTCGGCGCCATCCTGGAGACACCTTGGGTACCCTGGGGCAAGGTGCTTGGGCCCGGTACCTCCACGGTGGAGGTAGGAATGGCCGCAGGAGCACTAGATGTCTTTGGTGTGGACTGCATTATGGAGCTTGGCGATGCAAGCTCCTCAAAGTCGGCACTGTCATCTGTGGAGAAGGAACCCAGCAGATCCACGGGCAAGAATCGGGGCTCCTCAGCACCAGATGGAGGATCGTCCGGCGAGACCATCCCCGCGCTCCCATATTCTGGGCTCAGTGGTCTTACATGGGGCCATGCTGCTGGCTGAGCTGCAAAACATAAATTAGGTTATTAGAGGAGAAGAGGGTGCTAGGGTCACAAGATGATTCCAGCTCTACACACAGCATATGTACAACAAAAGCACCTCCGCTATCAAAATCATCACAGACATCACATTTCATGACCATCATCAAATTCTGCATTACAATGATTCTCATGTGGCCATCATTATTTAGAGAACACTTTTATCATTCATCTATCATATATGATTGGTTGGATATGAGTGGGTGTGGCATCCATTGACTTTACATCATGCAATGGTGTATACTTTACTCAAGTGGCATCACATCAGGTTCTGCTGATGCTTGCGTAACCGACTGGGGGTAGCTCCCTGCTAGTGCCAAAACCCGCTCCTCAATGTCAGTGAGGTCGCTGATGACTGGTGACCCGCCACCCGTTCGCCTCTGCTCGGCCCTATTCCGCAAAAGCTCTTCTGTAAAAGGTAACATCAGCACGACATGGCATGAGATCATTGCGTGAGATCATTGCTAGGTACTGTCACAGAGACTGATACAACACATAACTGACAGATGTAATCATGATTATTATGAAAATTATCATTCTTTACCTGAAGATGTACACCGTGAACGCAGGCTTTGAGTAAAACATTCCTGGTATAAGTGCAAGACATCACATCTGATTTTAATCACACATTACACTTACAATTCAAATTATATAAATATATAGGTAAATGTAAATTAATGTAATACTTACTCTGGCAGATCTGACAAGGTCGTTCCAGCGCTTGCAGCACTGGTTGCCCTCATGCACCTCGTTGGTCGCCGACGAGACCACCTCGGCTATGTCGGCCCATATCCTCTGGTAGACTTTTGGGGTGGGCTTCCCACGCCCTCCCTGGGTCAATTGACCCCAGCGTGACTCGACCTCCTGCAGGAGGGAGGCATTTGCCTTGTCCGAGAATCTCCTCGCTCTTTTTCGTCCTCCAAATTGTTTCTCTCCCACCTCACTGCTTTCACCAGCATCAGTTTCCACAGCGTGCTGTGTTGCCTCCACCATCCCTTCCATTGTAAAAAAAAAATGTCCCCTAAATACTCGGTGGGAACAACGTTATTTGGGCTCTGAATTCTTTGTGCTGCTGGAAAATCTCCCCCCTACCTACCAAAACAGCCAAACAAGCATACACCACACCCACACATGCTTTCAGTTCCTCTCTGCTCCCTCTATCTCCCTCTCCTCTTCTGCGCATGGAATGATGACCTCCTGACCTCCTGAAATGCGGGAAGCGACTGTTGCCATGCCGTTGCTATGGATGCCGACACTTTACAGCAGAAGATCACTCACAAATTCTCAGTTCCCTTGCCTTTGGCCTTCACCCATCATGAAATCTGTACTTTGTTAAACTACTTAACCACTTCCCCACTTTTGCTTTTGCTACCCTTGTGCTCAGCAAATCGATTACCATCTCCCACTCATGTTGCACCTCTTGGTACAGTCCCCATATTTGCTCTGTCAGGTCAGGAGTGCACACTCGAATATAACTAGTACATAACTGGCCTAGTCATCAATCACCAGATCTGATGGCTACATCAAGCACAGATAAGGTAAAACTCTAGAGTAGTCAATTCTAGAGATGACAAAGGCATGTTTAAGGGTTTCATTGTAAGAGGATCTGAGGAAGGGGCAAAGGTGGACAGTGTTGTGTAGGTTAAAATAGGTGGCCTTAGTGATGGATATGATGTGAGGTTTAAAGCTCAATGCAGGGTTGAATCTACCAGAGGGTTGTCAGTGACCCTGGAACAATAGCCCTGATATTTACTCGTGAGCATGCAAAGGGGTGGGGGATTTCTGGATGGGAAACCCAAAAGTACGGGTTTCCAGGATATTCTTCTGAAATTAACAGCTGGCCGCCTTTTAAAGTTTTTAGCAAGTTTCCTGTCCGACAGCCTGCCTGTTGGGCAGGAAAGCCTGTGCCACAAGGCCGAAGCCAAGGAGCAGAGAGGAGGGAGGGAAGGAGAGATCGTCCAGGAGGAGGGTGGGGGAGATCATGATCGGGCTCTTCAGATGCAGGTCGGGGGGAGATTGTGCAGGTTGGGGTAGAATCTTTTATTGGTCGACCCTCCTCCTGAGAACACATTGGTTGCCCGCCTCCGACCCGCCTCCCTTAAAACAAGAAGTGTCAGGTTTGAGATTTATTTTTACAATTGCTTTCCGCCCACCAACCCAACTCACCATCCTTCGGGGTTAAAATTTCCCCCTATATACCAGCAAGAGTCAGAACCTTCACCAGAAATCGTGAGAACAGGCAAAAATTGAAAAACAAAAGTGCATTTTTTACACTTCATCTTACAACTTGGCACTGAAAAATATTTATGTGGACTACACTACAACAAAGAACATTTGTTACAAAACCTATTATTAAATGCCTTGTGACAACTCAATTACTAACTGAACAGTCGGCTGCCTGAAGCATATAAACAGAGTACAAAAAAACTGCTGTTATAAATTGTCACTGTGTTTAATATTGTTGTGTACACTTGCTCCCTTAATAATGGGAGAAGTAATCTCTGATTAGGGCAAGTGATTTGTTATTGCTCAAATCCCCTGAGAAACTAACTTTTGCAATTCAGATATATTTGACCATTTTTGCACAGAAAGGATATGGAAATGAGTCTCATTGATGTGGTGTGTTTTAAATTCTCACAGGTTTAAAATTCTTCTTACAGTCTTTTTATTGTAGCTGGGATTACATGCCATCAGGCATTCACACCAGAAAATGGGATGAATGGGAGACATAGGCCTTGAGGTATCTTGGAACTGCCCTCAGTCCACTGTGTACCTTCACTGGGAGCGCAGCGTAAACCTGATTTACGTGTATAATAGGGGTTTCTGCCACACTTCCAATGAAGTTGTGGTGATGAAGAGGGAGCAGTTCTAAGGAGATTTTCAGCCATACAAACGCGGCATAGACTTGTCCGCTGTCAAGGTCGCTGGTTTAATTGACAGGCCTGTTGTCCAACCACGGATCGCAAGAGAAATCAGGACAGCCCCCTCTCTCCACTTCCTATGCATGTAGGAGAAAAAATATAGAGGGACAAGGCAGTCAGGAATGGGCAGCTAAGAGAAAGGCAAAGAAGGCCGAGGCAGTTTATTATAATGCTAATGATAACTAAGTCCGTATTAGTCAGTGTTGTCCAATAGAAATTGCTGACAGGTGGAGCTACCACAACACCATTTTAGCTACATGCACTAACTTTAAGAGAAAATGACTTACATACACCCACAGAATACAGGTAAATGTACTTTGCATGTTTATATTTGCTTAACATTTACCACAATTCAGCAAGCAAAAAAGTAAATCACTCACAATGACCAGAAATTCATGCATGCTCAGCTTTTCATCTGGTCATTTTACCAAGAAATGCACAAAAAGGTTAAAGTGCAAATACATACATCATGCAAGTGTTGAGATCATATGCCCAACAAATAAAATTTCCGTGGGGGTTCTCCTTATCTCCACTACAATGGACCCCACCTTGGAAGAATGTTGAATGAAATATCTTCTAACGTTGTTTTAAATCAGTTTAATAGTCCCAGATTTATTATTATTCCAAAACAAATTGTGATATGTGAACAGAAAGTGTTGAAATATATGGCAGCTCAATCAGAATCTGAAAGAGAAAAATAGATTAACATTTGGGATGTGGCCCTCAATCAGAACTGGTATGGTCAGAACTAATGAAAGGTCATACCTGAACTGTTAAATTATATATTTCTTTCAGATCCTGGATGGTCTGCTGACAATTCCAGCGTTCTTGTTTGTATTTAAAGATTTCCAGCATTCACAGTTATTTATCTTATCTTTACAGTGTGTCATGTTCCATCCGTTGTGTTTGCTTATGTTCTGGAAGACACTAATAGCTGCTTTGATACGAAGTGGTTAGTTATTTCCATCAGTTACAGAGTGTTCCAGTTAATTATAGTGCTGAAGTTCTGATAGTCCAGTTAATGATCTCCTGCATATAATTGCTTGTGACAGAGGGTTACTAAAATTAACTCTGGACTAAATCTGCAGGAATACAATAATCTCAGGGAGCGCCGACTCCCCAGACCTGTGAGGGAACAACACCGGCAGCCGAGCATATAAAAAGCGAGCAGCCCAGCCCAGCACACAGTGCCAACACCCCCGACTAAGAAGGGAACACCTTAGCACCAGCGGAGCATAAAAGAGCAAGCAGCCAGCTACTGCAGGGAGCAGCGCGAGCAGGTAAGAGAGGGCGACAAAGGAGAACAGGGTGACTACATTCAACATCACAGGAAGGGAGAGAAGTGATTGGTTGGTGAGTTTTTCTCTCTCTATTCTTGTTTTAAATTAAGGGCCTTAGATTAGGGGCCGGGATTAATAATTAAAAACTAAATCTAATTAAATACATTAGAGATGGCAGGACAGATGATGTGTTTCTGCTGTTGCATGTGGGAGCTGGTTGACCCCATTGAGGTCCATCACGACCACATCTGCAGCAAGTGTCTGCAGCTCGAGGAACTTCGGCTCCGTGTTGATGAGCTGGAATCTGAGCCGTGGACACTGCGACTCATCGGGGGGGGGGGGGGGGGGGGGGGGGCGGGGGGGAGTTACCTGGATGCCGCAATCCAGGAGCTAGTCACACCAAATGGAGTAATTCAATCCGTGGTCAGGGATAGGAATGTGTGACTACGAGTGAGGAAGGTATGGAGACTCAGGATGGAGTGATGGAGAAGCCTCAGCCCTTGTCCAACAGGTTCAGGGGCTGAACCTGTTGGACAAGGGCTGAGGCTTCTCCATCACTCCCTATGTGGACGAGAGCAGGGACTGCAGGGAGGATGAGCAAACTGACCACAGCACCGTGGTACATTCAAGTGGGGGGAGTAAAAAGAAACATTGTAGTGGTAGGGGACAGTATCATTAGGGGGATAGATAGGGTTCTCTGCAGCCGAGAGGGTGAGTCCCGAAGGCTGTGTTGCCTGTCCATGGCCAGAGTTACGGACATCTCCTCAGGGCAGGAGAGGAACTTAGAGTGGGAGGGGGAAGATCCAGTTGTCATGGTCCACGTGGGTACCAACAACATAAATAAGACAAAGAAAGAGGTTCTGCTGAGAGAGTATGAGCAGCTAGGGGCCAAATTAAAAAGCAGAACCATAAAGGTAATAATCTCTGGATTACTACTCGAGCCACGAGCAAATTTGCATAGGGTAAATAAGATCAGAGAGTTCAACACATGGCTCAAAGACTGATGTGGGAGAAATGGGTTTTGGTTCGAGGGACACTGGCACCAGTACTGGGGTAAGAGGGAGCTGTTCCGTTGGGACGGGTTCCACTTAGACCATGCTGGGACTAGGGTCCTGGCAAATCAAATAACTAGGGCTATAGAGAGGGCTTTGAACTAAATAGTGGGGGGGGAGGGGAATTCAGATGACCAAAAATGTAAAAAGTCAAGGATCAGGGTAGCACTGGGGGAAATGAAAACCAGAGCGTGCAATGAAGGAACAGAATGTATAATCATGAAGGTGAATCAGAAAGTGGGGTCAAAGCAGGAAAAAATGGTAAAAAACAAATTTAAAAGCTCTTTATCTGAATGCATGTAACATTCATAACAAAATAGATGAGTTGATGACACAAATAGATAAAAATGGGTATGATCTGATAGCCAGTACAGAGACGTGGTTGCAAGGTGACCAGGACTGGGAACTAAATATTCAGAGGTATTTGACAATTCAGAAGGACAGACAGAAAGGAAAAGGAGGTGGGGTAGCTCTATTAATAAAGGATGAGATCAATGCATTAGTGAGAAACGACATTGACACAAAAAATCTTACAAAGAGATAAAGACAGGCTAAGTGAGTGGGCAAAGATTTGGCAGATGGAGTATAATGTGGGAAAATGTGAGGTTATCCACTTTGGCAGAAAAAATAGAAAAGCAAATTGTAATTTAAATGGAGAAAAGTTGCAAAGTTCTGCAGTAAAGAGGGACCTGGGGGTCCTTATGCATGAAACACAAAAAGTTAGTATGCAGGTACAGCAAGTAATCAGGAAGGCAAATGGAATGTTGGCCTTTATTGCAAGGGGAATAGAATATAAAAGCAGAGAAGTCCTGCCAGAACTGTACAGGGTGTTAGTGAGGCCACACCTGGAGTACTGCGCGCAGTTTTGGTCTCCGTATTTAAGGAAGGATATACTTGCATTGGAGGCTGTTCAGAGAAGGTTCACTAGGTTGATTCCGGAGATGAGGGGGTTGACTTATGAGGATAGGTTGAGTAGGTTGGGCCTATAAATACTGGAGTTCAGAAGAATGAGAGGTGATCTTATTGAAACATATAAGATAACGAGGGTGCTCGACAAGGTGGATGCAGAGAGAATATTTGCACTCATAGGGGAAACTAAAATTAGGGGACATAGTCTCAGAATAGGGGGTCGCCCATTTAAAATTGAGATGAGGAGGAATTTCTTCTCTCAGAGGGTTGTAAATCAATGGAATTCTCTGCCTCAGAGAGCTGTGGAGGCTGGGTCATTGAATATATTTAAGGCGGAGATAGACAGATTTTTGAGCGATAAGGGAGTAAAGGGTTATGGGGAGCGGGCAGGGAAGTGGAGCTGAGTCCATGATCAGATCAGCCATGATCTTATTGAATGGCGGAGCAGGCTCGAGGGACCAAATGGCCTACTCCTACTCCTATTTTTTATGTTGTTATGTTCACCACAGTTTTTAGCATAAATCTAGCTGTTCCTTTGTGAAATCAAGACCACAGTGTAATTCTGAATTATACTACACTCTTATAATCAAATTAGCAAACTTAGCATTTTCATCCACACTGTCAAATTGTATCTTTAAAGAATTAACCATTATTGCAGAAAATTAGACATTCATATTACTTATATAGCTTTATATCATAGAATCATAGAAATTTACAGCACGGAAGGAGGGCATTTTGGCCCATCGTGTCCGCGCTGGCCGACCAAGAGCTATCCAGCCTAATCCCACTTTCCAGCTCTTGTTCCGTAGCCCTGTAGGTTGTGACACTTTAAATGCACATCCAAGTATCTGCTAAATGTGGTGAGGTTCTTGCCTCTACCATTCTTTCAGACAGTGAATTCCAGACCCCCACCACCTTCTGGGTGAAGAAATTTCCTCTCATATCTCCTCTAAACCTCCCCCCAATTACTTTAAACCTATGCCCCCTGGTTATTGACCCCTCTTCCAAGGGAAACATGTCCTTCCTAGTCACTCTATCCAGGCCCCTCATAATTTTATACACCTCAATCAGGTCTCCCCCCTAGCCTTCTCTGTTCCAAAGAAAACAGACCCAGCATCTCCAATCTTTCCTCATAGCAAAATTCTCCAGTCCAGGCAACATTCTTGTAAATCTCCTCTGCATCCTTTCCAGTGCAATCAGATCTTTTCTGTAACATGGTGACCAGAACTGCACACAGTACTCCAGTGTTTTATACAATTCAAAATAACCTCCTTGCTCTTGTATTCCATGCCTCGACTAATAAAGGCAAATATTCCATATGCCTTCTTAACTACCTTATCTACCTGGCCTGATACCTTCAGTGATCTGTGAACCTGCACTCCAAGGTCCCTTTGTTCCTCTACACTTTTCAGTGTCATACCATTTAAAGTGTATTCCCTTGTCTTGTTAGACCTGCCCAAATGCATTACCTCACATTTATCCAGATTGAATTCCATTTGCCACTGTTCTGCCCAACTGACCAGTACATTGATTATCTTCCTGCAGTCCGCAGCTTTCTTTTTCATTATCAACCACACAGCCTATTTTAGTGCCATCTGCAAATTTCTTAATTATACCCCCAACATTTAAGTCCAAGTCATTGATATTAGTCCAAGTCATTATATTGCTCTACAATATTAATAGTTATCTGCTGAGCATTAAAAATTGGGAAATTTTAGCACCAAGAAGTACCCAAAGAGTAATTGCTTTTATTACCATAGCTAACAACTCAACCTCCCCATAAAATAATCAACCAATATGCAACAATCCAGTTCACTGCACAATAGCACATGATTATAAACAAGTCTTAAATATATCATCCCCTATTTAAATACACTCAAATCCATTCATAGAGAATAATAACTTGATTAAAAAAGACAAACGCACAAAATGAAGCTTTCAATTTCTTTGCAAAGTTATTTATGGCCAATTTTCTTCTGCTTAATGCCCTTTCTGTGCCAATTTCCACGTTTTCGATGCCGTGCATGAGAACCTCGCATGTGCGGTTTGTGGAATCCTCCGCATTACCGACATCTGTTGAAAGTTCTCGGCACAGTCCTCAATGACGCCAATAATTTTATACTTCAGAAAGCATCCTTCTTTTAAAAGCTGGGCCCTGCAGATCAGCTATAGATGGATGCGAGATGATCCCTCAGCCAAATTCTTCCTGCAACTCTTGGACCCTCATTTGTGCTCTGTGGTTCATCCAGTGTGCTGAATATTGTAATGCTCTGGTGCAGATAGATTTATGATGTTGCATTGCAATTAGATGAGGAACTCTTCTGTCTGCGATGTCCTGGGGTTATGATAACTAGTCTCTGACAATCACAACTATCTTCATGTGCACCAGTTATGTTATCAGCCACTGGAGGGTTTTCCGACTGACTTCCATTATTGCTCAGGATTCTTGGTGCAATACTCAATCAAATGCTGCCTCAGTATAGGCCAGACTACAGAGAAGTAGCAGGTTCCCTTCCCGGAAGCATATTAGTGAATCAGTTGGGTTTTTACAACAATCAGACAGCTTTTATGATAATTTTATCTGATAGATGTCCACAAATTACTCGATTGAATGAATTTGTTTTCTCAACTTACCATAGTGGGATTTGAACTCAGCTCTGGATTACTAATGCAGTACCATTACCACTAGGCTACTATATCCACAGCTACGAAGTACAAAACCAAGAATTCAGATGCCAATTATGAATATTGCTCCACCAGGGAGTTTACTTTTGTCTGTGCCTTATGTTTAGGATGTTCCTATAAAGTTGCTGCTTGTGATATTTTAAATGTTGTTAACCCACTTAAAGTAAACCTGTTCAAAAATAGCACACAGAGCAAATCAATATATTAAAATCTGATATTGTTAGCAACCGGCATGAACTCTGTAACATGTATTTTCATTCAATGGATATAGCCTGGAATTGACTGTATGACCATTTAACACATTCATATCAAGTTCGTCCTCCCTATTTTAATGGAGGCACCTTCTATTTATTTTAAATGGGTTGATGCATCCATTTAAATAGCAGAGAGAGGAATTTGGTACAAATGTGTTTAGCGTTCTTGACAATTTTCAGGCTTATATGTAGCAATTATAATAATTAGTTTTATTCATAGTGTTTGAAAAACTCATTAACTCCACTGGTTCCCATTGCCCAGCAAGTCACCTTCAAGATCTTCTACCTCATTTTCAAATCCCTCCATGGCTTTGCCACACCCTATCTGTGAAATCTTCTCTAGCTGTGTATCACAACCGCACCTCCTAGGACTCCTGATTCCTGCTTGCCCAGCGCTAAAGGCTGACCTTTAAACCATTATATCTCTGGAGCTTTCTTCCAATACATTTCATCTTGCTAACTCCCGCTGCCTTCAAAAGCTCTGAAAAATGTATTCACTTGTGTCTTCCTTTACTTTCTGTTCAGCACCCATCTCCTGCCTTTGCAACGTACTCTGATATTCTCCACGTGAAGAGCAGCATATGAATGTAAGTTCTGTTGAAATGAAGGCAATGATTTATTGCTAAAATTTGCCAACAATTTTTGAACTCAATCTGTCATTACAAAATTGTGAAATTAAGCATTTCTTTAATTGAGGAAATTTCAAAATATTATTCATGAAATAATTGCAGATGCCTGATTTTTGTTTGCTTAAGATCAGTGGGAATATTGTAGAAATATGTTATATTTTCATTATGGATGAGCCAAATATTAATTTATAACATTGTAAGCAATGTGGTTAAAATTTACAGTTGAATAATATAAACTAATTCTGATCATAAGTAAAGTAACTGGGACGACTTTGCTGGTCCTGGTGCACCCATGATTGTCTATTAAATTAAATTAATGGAGAACTTGGATGGGCTTCCTTACGGGCACGTGCTGCTCCCTCCCCAATTATCCTGTATTCACTGCACCTAGGCTAGTCAATACGCAGGAACAGGAAAATCTATCCCATCTTTATACTGGGTTTGTTTGCGTGTATGGGGGTTAACTTAAGTAAAGGCGCAAAATGGAGGTAATGGATAAAACATCCTTATACACCTCATCTGATTATAACTGGCAGCAGATCCGCTACCATCGTTATGTGCCCTTGTTGACTTGTTGAAGTTGAATTATTGAACTATTTGAGAAAGCTTAAGTACTGTGTGCCTTTTAATCAATCAAGTTACTGAAATGTACGAAAAGGACACTGTTATTGTATCTCTTAAACTAAACTCTCCAATAGCAAATAATGCTAAATAAATCTTCTAAGTTACATGATGAGCTAGAAATTCTGTTTTTGGCGATAACGGTTTTGATCTATTACTATGGACAAAATACCACTTAAAAACTTCGCCATTTTTTAAGGGGGTAAAATTGGCAAAAAAAAGTGTGCCCGACAGTAAAAATCGATGTTGCACAAAGATTCGCGGTGAAAACTGCAGTCCTCGCCAACTTTAGCCTGAGTCCTATGAGCGCCAAAAATACAAGCCCTGGGAGGGGAGAAAACACAAAAAACAATTGCAAAAATAAAAAAATAAAAAATCAGAAAACATTCACCAGACACTTAACTAATGAATCACTGAAAAAGAATTTAAAAACAAAAACTTTAACTTACCTTTTTTGGAGGTCTTCATACATATCGCTGTTTCTGGGGCTTTAACGCAAGCTTTTCTCAGGCGATTTTTTTTCACCCTGAGTAGGGATTCACCAAACGGCCAATTTTAAGCGTTGCGTTTTTTTTGGCGTTTCACGTGGTGAATCCGCTTTTCGGCGACATTTGAAAACCGCCATTCGTTAACTTTGGCCAATTTAAGTAAGTACATTTACCAGCAAAAAAGGCAAAATATCACCGAAAAAAGGTGCATAAGGCTGGCCGATTTCTCCCCTTATGTCTCATAATCATGCACATATTTCAACATGTACAGTATTTAATTCAAGGCTGTTGCTCCAATCTACACCTGCTTATCCAACCTTAAAATCTGGATGAATTGAAGCTTTCCCCACCTTTAATCTCATATAAAACTGAAACCATCCTCTTTAGTTCTCACCAGCAACTTTCATTCTCTGATCTTGAATCCCTCAACCTCCCTGGTTGCTATCTCAAGCCAAGTCCATCAGTGTAGAACCGTAGTTTATTGTTCATTAGGATGGAGAATGAAACAGTTAATTCAGAGACCATGGTCCAGAACTTAAAGAAGGGTAACTTTGAAGGTATGAGGCGTGAATTGGCTAGGATAGATTAGCGAATGATACTTAAGGGGTTGACTGTGGATGGGCAATGGCAGGCATTTAGAGACCGCATGGATGAACTACAACAATTGTACATTCCTGTCTGGCGTAAAAATAAAAAAGGGAAGGTGGCTCAACCGTGGCTATGAAGGGAAATCAGGGATAGTATTAAAGCCAAGGAAGTGGCATACAAATTGGCCAGAAATAGCAGTGAATGCGGGGACTGGGAGAAATTTAGAACTCAGCAGAGGAGGACAAAGGGTTTGATTAGGGCAGGGAAAATGGAGTACGAGAAGAAGCTTGCAGGGAACATTAAGACGGATTGCAAAAGTTTCCATAGATATATAAAGAGAAAAAGGTTAGTAAAGACAAACGTAGGTCCCCTGCAGTCAGAATCAGGGGACGTCATAACGGGGAACAAAGAAATGGCAGACCAATTGAACAAGTACTTTGGTTCGGTATTCACTAAGGAGGACACAAACAACCTTCCAGATATAAAAGGGGTCAGAGGGTCTAGTAAGGAGGAGGAACTGAGGGAAATCCTTATTAGTCGGGAAATTGTGTTGGGGAAATTGATGGGATTGAAGGCCGATAAATCCCCAGGGCCTGATGGACTGCATCCCAGAGTACTTAAGGAGGTGGCCTTGGAAATAGCGGATGCATTGACAGTCATTTTCCAACATTCCATTGACTCTGGATCAGTTCCTATCGAGTGGAGGGTAGCCAATGTAACCCCATTTTTTTAAAAATGAGGGAGAAAGAAAACAGGGAATTATAGACCGGTCAGCCTGACCTCAGTAGTGGGTAAAATGATGGAATCAATTATTAAGGATGTCATAGCAGCGCATTTGGAAAATGGTGACATGATAGGTCCAAGTCAGCATGGATTTGTGAAAGGGAAATCATGCTTGACAAATCTTCTGGAATATTTTGAGGATGTTTCCAGTAGAGTGGACAAGGGAGAATCAGTTGATGTGGTATATTTGTACTTTCAGAAGGCTTTCGACAAGGTCCCACACAAGAGATTAATGTGCAAAGTTAAAGCACATGGGATTGGGGGTAGTGTGCTGACATGGATTGAGAACTGATTGTCAGACAGAAAGCAAAGAGTAGGAGTAAATGGGTACTTGTCAGAATGGCAGGCAGTGACTAGTGGGGTACTGCAAGGTTCTGTGCTGGGGCCCCAGCTGTTTACACTGTACATTAATGATTTAGACGAGGGGATTAAATGTAGTATCTCCAAATTTGCGGATAACACTAAGTTGGGTGGCAGTGTGAGCTGCGAGGAGGATGCTATGAGGCTGCAGAGTGACTTGGATAGGTTAGGTGAGTGGGCAAATGCATGGCAGATGAAGTATAATGTGGATAAATGTGAGGTTATCCACTTTGGTGGTAAAAACAAAGAGACAGACTATTATCTGAATGGTGACAGATTAGGAAAAGGGGAGGTGCAACGAGACCTGAGTGTCATGGTACATCAGTCATTGAAGGTTGGCATGCAGGTACAGCAAGCGGTTAAGAAAGCAAATGGCATGTTGGCCTTCATAACGAGGGGATTTGAGTACAGGGGCAGAGAGCTGTTGCTACAGTTGTACAGGGCCTTGGTGAGACCACACCTGGAGTATTGTGTACAGTTTTGGTCTCCTAACTTGAGGAAGGACATTCTTGCTACTGAGAGAGTGCAGCGAAGGTTCACCAGACTGATTCCCGGGATGGCGGGACTGACCTATCAAGAAAGACTGGATCAACTGGGCTTGTATTCACTGGAGTTCAGAAGAATGAGAGGGGACCTCACAGAAACATTTAAAATTCTGATGGGTTCAGACAGGTTTGATGCAGGAAGAATGTTCCCAATGTTGGGGAAGTCCAGAACCAGGGGTCACAGTCTATGGATAAGGGGTAAGCCATTTAGGACTGAGATAAGAAGAAACTTCTTCACCCAGAGAGTGGTGAACCTGTGGAATTCTCTACCACAGAAAGTTGTTGAGGCCAATTCACTAAATATATTCAAAAAGGATTTGGATGAAGTCCTTACTATTAGGGGGATCAAGGGGTATGGCGAGAAAGCAGGAATGGGGTACTGAAGTTGCATGTTCAGCCATGAACTCATTGAATGGCGGTGCAGGCTAGAAGGGCAGAATGGCCTACTCCTGCACCTATTTTCTACGTTTCTATATGTTTCTATGTTTCACCGTCGTGACAATCCTTATTTGTGATCAGTTGCCCAGATCACCTTCTTTCGTATTTCTGACATTTCATGCTTCCACCTCTACCTCTCCTTTACTGCTTCCAAAAACCTTGCCCACACGTTCATCACCTCAAGGCTTCACTTTTTCAGCCTCCATTAACCATAAACTGCAATTTATTCTAAATGCCATGTCCTATCCTGCACAAAGTCCTGCACTCCCATCACCTTAATTGTTGATTGATTCCACTGTCACCCTGTGTCCAAGTAAATTCATTTCAGGATTCTCATCCTTGCTTTCAAATCCCACCTGACCACAATGATTTCTTCCAGCTGGACATCCTCACACACAGCCTCTGCTGTTCGGACACCAGTTTACGCCTTAATCCCACTCCCTCTGCACCATATCAATGGTTGCTTTTTCACTCACCTGATCTTTGGAGCACCTTCCCTAAACCTTTCCACCTTTCTACCTCTCTCCCAGTTAAAAAAAAACTCTTCTCTTTGATTATGTATTTCCCACCTGCCAAACGTAATTTTCATTTTATTCCTGTGCCCTGTAAAGTCCTCTGCAACAATTTTTTGTACAAGGGGAGTGCCAACGAAATGTAAGTTGTTGTTATGAAGCAGCACTTAGATGTGTTTTCCATTCTTAATCACAGTTTGAATGTTAAGATGTTTACAAACCATTCAGGAAGAAAAATGTAAATGATTAAAAAAAAAATGTAATGTACCTCTCCAATAGTCAGTTCTGTTCCAATACAATGCATAGGAACATAGGGCTCAAGTTTGGGACCCCCGCTAGAACAGCGCACATCGGAGAGGCCAGCTGAATTTATGGAATAAAAATTGCGCCGAATACTTACCTCGCGATTCTCCGATAGCTGTAGGCCCGTTTCCAGCTCGGCGCGGTGCAACAGGAGCTGCTGTGGGTGGAGCTACAGGCCTGCGCCAAAAACAGTGCTGGCAGCTGCGCGCGTGTGCAGTGGAGGCTGTGCGCATGTGCAGTGGAGGCTGTGCGCATGCGCAGTAGCTCCAGGCTCTCCCAGCACGTCCTGTCTCCGGGCAACGACCCTATCCCTGGCCAAAGGGATGTTAATATGTCCTTCCTATACAGTATACACGAGGCCCATACTTGAGAGAAGATCACTCTGTGACCTGTTACCTTTATTACCAAGACCTCAAGAGGCAGACGGTGGGTGGAGCTTCCACTTTTATACCAGAAAGTCCAGGTTAGGAGTGTCTCCCACAAGTTCACCCCCTGTGGTCAGTATTCTCAAGGTGTACAACTTAGGTCAGCTTATACATGGGTTACAATGACAGTTGAATACATGACATCACCTCCCCCCCAAAGTCTTATTGGGATCACAGGTTAAGTCTCTCTGGTGGTTTACGCTCCCTTGTAGAGCGCCTGAGTTGGGGCTCCGGTTGTTGGGCGCTGGCCTGAGTATCTGTTGTTTGCAGTGCCTCAGGCCTGTCCGAACTGCCCACATTGACTGGGCTCTCCTCCACTTGGTTCTGGTGTTCGGTCACCTGTGGAGGAGTAAACTCTACGTCGTGTTCTTCCTCTGCTTCTTCTATGGGGTTGCTGAACCTCCTTTTAGTTTGATCCATGTGTTTGCGACAGATTTGTCCAGTGGTAAGTTTAACTACCAAAACCCTATTCCCCTCTTTGGCAATCACAGTGCCTGCAAGCAATTTGTCCCTGCAGCATAATTAAGGACAAAAACAGGGTCATTGACATCAATACATTGCGCCCTCGCATTCCTGTCATGGTAGTCACATTGTGACTGTTGCCTGCTCTCAACAATTTGTTTCATAGTAGGGTGTATAAGGGATAACCTGGTTATTAGCGTCCTTTTCATTAGCAGCTCTGCGGGTGGAACCCCTGTGAGCGAGTGTGGTCGGGATCTATTGGCCAACAGGAGGCGTGATAAGCGGCTTTGTAGGGAACCCCCTTGGATTCTGAGCATCCCCTGTTTGGTTATCTGCACTGCTCGTTCCACCTGGCTGTTTGAGGCTGGCTTGAATGGTGCCGTTCTGACATGGTTGATTCCATTGCCTGCCATGAAGTCCTGGAATTCAGTGCTTGTGAAGCATGGGCCATTATCGTTGACCAAGACGTCCGGTAGACCATGGGCGGCGAACATTGCCCGTAGACTTTCTACCGTGGCAGAGGATGTGCTTGAATTTAAAATGGCACACTCAATCCATTTGGAGTAGGCGTCTACGACAACCAAAAACATTTTTCCCATGAAAGGACCTGCGTAGTCCACATGGATGCGTGACCATGGCTTGGCGGTCCAGGACCAGGGGCTAAGGGGGGCTTCCCTGGGTGCGTTGCCCAGCTGAGCACACGTGATGCACCTGCAAACACAAAGTTCCAGGTCTGCATCTATCCCTAGCCACCAAACGTGTGACCTGGCAATTGCCTTCATCATGACAATGCCCAGGTGCTCATTATGAATTTCTCTGATAAACACCTCTCTGCCCTTCTGGGGCATGACTACTCGGTTTCCCCACAGTAGGCAATCGGCCTGAATCGAGAGTTCATCCTTGCGCCTATGAAACGGTTTAAACTCCTCAAGGCATGCCCCGTACGTAGCTGCCCAGTCCCCTTTCAGGACACATTTCTTAACTAAAGACAGTAGCGGGTCTTTATTTGTCACAGGTGAGCCTTCGCTTTCAAAAGTTTCAACAGCCATGACCATGTCAGCATCATGCTCAGCTGCCCCCTCAGTGGTGGTTATTGGTAGCCTGCTGAGTGCATCGGCACAGTTTTCAGTGCCCGGTCTGTGCCGAATTGTGTAGTCATAGGCAGCTAACGTAAGTCTCCACCTCTGTATGCGGGCCGATGCATTCGCATTTATGGTCTTGTTGTCGGTAAAAAGAGATGTTAGGGGATTGTGATCTGTCTCCAGCTCGTATTTCCTGCCAAACAAGGACTGGTGCATTTTTTTTACTGCATATACACATGCTAGCGCTTCCTTTTCTACCATCCCGTCGCCCCTTTCTGCCCGGATCAGACTTCTGGAGGCATAAGCTACCGGCTGTAACTGACCATTGGCATTCACATGCTGCAACACACACCCGACCCCATAGGACAACGCATCACATGTTAAAACTAGTTTCTTACACGGGTCATATAACGTTAACAGTTTGTTGGAGCATAACAAATTGTGTGCTCTATCAAAAGCCCTTTCCTGGCTTTCCCCCCAGACCCAATCACGACCTTTGCATAGGAGCACGTGTAGCGGCTCTCTAACAGCGTGCTCAATTTGGGAAGAAAGTTGCCAAAATAGTTCAGCAGCCCCAGGAACGAACACAGCTCCGTCGTGTTACGGGGTCTGGGTGCTATCTGGATCACTTCCATTTTGGACGCAGTAGGTCTGATCCCGTCTGCTGCCAGGAATTCGACCTCTGGAGCTAAGAAGACACACTTCGCCTTTTTCAGTCGCAGCCCTACCTGGTCCAGTTTGCGTAGCACCTCCTCCAGGTTGTGGAGGTGTTCTTCAGTATCGCGACCTGTGAAGAGGATGGCGTCTTGAAAAACCACCATCCTTGGAATCGACTTGAGGAGGCTTTCCATTTTTTGCTGAAAGATCACGGCAGCCGAATGAATCTCGAACAGACATCTGTTATACTCAAACAACCCCTTGTGTGTCGTGATGGTGGTCAGCTTCTTCGACTCACTCGCCAGCTCCTGGGTCATGTAAGCTGAGGTCAGGTCCAATTTTGAAAAAGTTTGCCACCGGATAGCGTCGCAAAGAGGTACTCTGCTCTCTGTAGCGGGTACTGGTCGTGGAGTGACACCCGATTGATGGTGGCCTTCTAATCGCCACATATCCTGAACCGACCCATCCGCCTTGAGCACCGGCACAATCAGGCTCGCCCAGTCACAGAATTCGACTGGCGAGATGATGCCTTCCCTCAGCAGGTGGTCCAATTCGCATTCTATCTTTTCCCGCATCACGTACAGCACCGCTCTGGCCTTGTGGTGTACTGGCCTGGCGTCCGAGTTTATGGGAATCACTACCTTGGTCCCCATGAAAGTGCCAATGCCGAGTTGAAATAATGAGTCAAATTTGTCCAGGACCTGTGAGCATGATACTCGCTCCACAGAAGAAATTGCATTGACATCGCCCCATCTCCAGTTCATGACAGCAAGCCAACTCCTCCCCAGTATAAACATAGAAAATAGGTGCAGGTGTAGGCCATTCGGCCCTTCTAGCCTGCACCGCCATTTAATGAGTTCATGGCTGAACATGCAACTTCAGTACCCCCTTCCTGCTTTCTCGGCATACCCCTTGATCCCCCGAGTAGTAAGGACTTCATCTAACTCCCTTTTGAATATATTTAGTGAATTGGCCTCAACAACTTTCTGTGGTAGAGAATTCCACATGTTCACCACTCTCTGGGTGAAGAAGTTTCTCCTCATCTCGGTCCTAAATGGCTTGCCCCTTATCCATAGACTGTGACCCCTGGTTCTGGACTTCCCCAACATTGGGAACATTCTTCCTGCATCTAACCTGTCTAAACCCATCAGAATTTTAAACGTTTCTATGAGATCCCCTCTCATTCTTCTGAACTCCAGTGAATACAAGCCCAGTTGATCCAGTCTTTTTTGATATGTCAGTCCCACCATCCCGGGAATCAGTCTGGTGAACCTTCGCTGCACTCCCTCAATAGCAAGAATGTCCTTCCTCAAGTTAGGAGACCAAAACTGTACACAATACTCCAGGTGTGGCCTCACCAAGGTCCTGTACAACTGTAGCAACACCTCCCTGCCCCTGTACTCAAATCCCCTCGCTATGAAGGCCAACATGCCATTTGCTTTCTTAACTGCCTGCTGTACCTGCATGCCAACCTTCAATGATTGATGTACCATGACACCCAGGTCTCGTTGCACCTCCCCTTTTCCTAATCTGTCACCATTCAGATAATAGTCTCTCTCTCTGTTTTTACCACCAAAGTAGTGCGGGACCATCCCCTGGGACAATCCAGAGTGGCAACCTGTTCTCCGAATCTTTGTGGGTCACGACTACCATGGTGCTGCCTAGCAACAGAATGATCTCCTTTGTATATGTCCGTAGCAGTGCGTCAATCGGTAATAATTTTGGCCTCCTGGCCTTGGACACCCACAACCTTTCAAACTGTTTGATACTCATCATGGACTGCCTGGCCACCGTGTTCAGCGCTGGGATGCTATTGAGCAGCACTTTCATCATTATCGGTGGCGTCCTGGTATATGAATTGTATATGTGCTCCACATGAACTCGCTGAACTTGAGCTTCCAGCGATTTCCCCCAGTATTCATTTGGCCTCGTAGGCCTTGCATCGGGCTCGTCCTCCTCGTACATCAACCTGGCTGCAGGTTTCCTGCAAATACGTGCCAAGTGACCGCTGACGTTGCAGTCTCTGCAGGTATATTGCTGATACCTGCAGGCTCTGGCTGGGTGTTTGCCTCCCCACCTCCAGCATGAGCTGGAGGCCCCATTGTCAGAAACAAAAGGTCCATTACCAGTCGATCGTCTCTGACTGTCTCTGTAACTGTCCTTAAGCGCACCATTAACAGGTGTTGATGGCCCCATTACTGGCCGCATTGTCCATTGCGATGGCATGAATCGTCGTTCAGCTAGCCATTGTCTCTGTTGAATTCCCCCTTTGGGTTCGACTGCATGCTGGGGCATGTCCGATTGCCCTTGTCTGCCTCGAGAACTGTGGGCCGCGTTTACAATGTTGACTCCCTGGTCGTTTGCTGCATTTGAGCCAAGATTGTTGCCATAAATCATTCTGGTCTCTTCCTCCCCTGAGATAATTATCTGGGCTATCATAGCCGCCGCTTCCAAGGTCAAGTCTTTGGTCTCAATCAGTTTCCTGAAAACCCCAGCGTGCCCGATGCCTTCAATAAAAAAGTCTCTCAGCATCTCCGCTCTGCATGCATCTGGGAACTTACATAGACTTGCCAGTCGCCGGAGATCTGCACGAAGTCTGGAACGCTTTGCCCTTCTCGCCGCCGATGCGTGTAAAACTGGTGTCTCGCCATGTGCATGCTGCTCGCCGGTTTAAGGTGTTCCCCGATCAACTTACTGAGCTCTTCGAACATCTTGTCCACCGGCTTCTCTGGCGCTAGAAGGTCCTTCATCAGGGAATACATTCTGGATCCACAGACCGTCAGGAGATGTGCCCTGCGTTTGTCGGCCGAATCCTGTCCCAACCATTCCTTAGTGACAAAATTTTGCTGTAGTCTCTCAATAGAATCGTCCCAATCATCACCAACACAGTACCTCTCTTCTGTGCTGCTAGTGGCCATGCTCGCGTTGCTTAAATCCCATCCTCGTCGCCAATAATATGTCCTTACTGTACAGTATAAATGCACACAAGGCCCAGACTTGAGAGAAGATCACTCTGTGACCTGTTACCTTTATTACCAAGACCTCAAGAGGCAGACGGTGGGTGGAGCTTCCCCTTTTATACCAGAAAGTCTAGATTAGGAGTGTCTCCCACAAGTTCGCCCCCTGTGGTCAGTGTTCTCAAGGTGTACAACTTAGGTCAGCTTATACATGGGCTACAATGACAGTTGAATACATGACAGACATTGCCCCTATCCTGGGACGAGAGGCCTGACAACCCTTATCTCGGCGGTGGTGGGGCCCGCCCGCCCGGCATCTCGCTGGGGGCGGGCCCCGCCTGAAATCCTCGGCTGCAGCCCAGCATCTATTGGGTGCGGGCCCCGCCTGAAGTGGTGGCGGCAGCGGCGGTGGAGCCCACCCGAAGTCCTGGGCGGCAATCATCGCTGGGTGCAGGCCCCGCCCAAAGTGGTGTCAGTGGCGGCGGCGGCGGGGCCCACCTGACCGGCATCTCCTGGGGGGCCCCATCCCAGCAGGCTGTTGGAGTGCTCCCGGTGCTGCAGTAGGTGAGTAAAAACTTAATTTTTTATTGATTGATGGATTTTTAAATTATTTTTTTAATTTTTAAATTTTTTTTTAATTGATTTATTGATTTATTTATGATTTATTATTTATGATGACTCTTTATTTGTAAAAGTGAAGTGTTTAATGCTTGCAAACTTCCCTTCCCCGCCCCCCACCCAACCCCCACCCAACCCCCATCTCTCGTTCCCATGCCTAATTTCTAAAGTGTAGCCAAGGTTTTTCTGAACATACAAAAATCTACACTTACTCCATTCTAAGTTAGTTTGGAGTAAGTTTTCGCTGCCTAAACTTGAAAAACAGGTGTAAGTGACTGGACACACCCCCTTTTGGAAAAAAAACTGTTCTAAAATGAAACTATTCTAACTCACTCGAACTGGAGCAAACTATGGGCCCAAGTTTCGGGCCATGCCTAGAACGGCGCAGCCCCGACCTGGACGCCTGTTTTTCGCGCCACAAAGTGCGCCTAAAAAAAACTTACCTATTCTCTGGCTCCCTGCAGGCCCTCTGGAGCTGGGCGTGGCGCAGCACGAGCTGTGGGGGGCGGAGCCAGGTCCCTGCACTGAAAACAGTGCCAGGACCTCTGCACACGCGAGCTACAGTGGGCGCGTATGTGCAGTAGCTCCAGGCGCCCAAAACTGTGTGGGAGGGGCCCAAAGCACACAGCCCCTAGCCCTGGCCAAATGGCCCACGCCCAGCTCCTGCTTCCTCCGGACCGGGACCCGATTCGACTTGACTCCCGCTCCCTCCCCACCCCCCACCGGACCGCCCCCCCCACCCCCAGACCCGACCTCCGCTTCCCCCGCTCCCGACCTCCCCCCCGCCCCCCGACCTCTGCTCCCGACCCCCCGCTCCCGACCCCCGCTCCAGACCTCCGCTCCTGATCTCCGCTCCCGATGCCCCCCCTCCCCCGACCTCTGCTCCCGACCTTCCCCCGACCAACCTCCACTCCCGACCCCCACTCCCGACCTCCGCTCCCAACCTTCACCCCGACTGACCTCCGCTCCCCCCCCCCGCTCCAAACCTCCGCTCCCGACCTCCCCACCCCTCGACCGACCTCTGCCCCCCCCCGACCCCGACCTCCGCTCACGACCTCCGCTCCCAACCTTCCCCCCGACCGACCCCCGCTCCCAACCTCCGCTCCCGACCTCCCCACCCCACGACCGACCTCCGCCCCCCCCGACCTAGACCCCGACCTCCGCTCCCGACCTTCCTCCCGACCGACCTCCGCTCCCGACCTCCTCCACCCCCCCCGACCGACCTCCGCTCCCGACCTCTCACCCCCCCACCCCTCCGCCGACCAACCGACACCCACCGCCGACGCCGCCCCCCCCTCCACCCACCCCCGACCGACCAAACCCCCCCCTCTGCCCCGACCCGCGCTCCCCCCGACCCGCGCTCCCGACCCCCCCGGACCCCGGACCCGACGCCACCTACCTGTCAATCCAGTAAGTCTAAGCTCAAAGTCTTGGGCCCAGCCGGGCCCAGCCCATTTAGCCTCCCTCTCCTTTCTTTCTTTCTCTCTCTTTCTCTCTCTCCCCCCCCTTCTCTCCCCCCCTCCTCGCCCCCCCTTCTCTCCCCCTCCTCCCCTCCCTACCTTCTCTCCCCCCTCCTCCTCCCCCACCCCCACCCCCTCCCCCTCTCTCCTCCCTCCCCTTCCTCCCACCCCTCCTCCACCCCCCTCCCCCCACCCTCCCCCTTCCCTCCCCTCCTCGCTGTCAGAAACACAGACACTGACAGATAGAGAGTGAGAGAGACACACACAGACAGACAGAGAGATAGAGACACTGACAAAGACACAGAGCACGCTGTTGGAGGGCTCCCGGTGCTGCAGTCAATAGTAGAAAATGCTTTATTTATTGATTTTTTTTTTTTAATTTTATTAATTTTTTTTGATTGATTTATTGGTTGATTTATTGATGTATTTATCATTTATTATTGATGTTGTCTCTTTTTGTAAAACTGAAGTGTTTAATATTTGTAAACTTCCCTTTAAACCCCCCACCCCCCCCTCCCCCCTTCCCTACGCCTGATTTGTAACCTACGTCTGATTTTCTAAGTGTCGACAAGGTTTTTCTGAGTGTACAAAAATCTACACTTACTCCATTCTAAGTTAGTTTGGAGTAAGTTTTCACTGCCTAAACTTTCAAAACAGGCGTAAGTGGCCGGACACGCCCCGTTTAAAAAAAAAATCTGTTCCAAACTGAAACTGTTCTAACTGACTCGAATTGGAGCAAACTAAATGCCGAGAATTACAATTTCTAAGATACTCCATTCTAAACCAGTTGCTCCAAAAAAAGCAGGAGCAACTCAGGCCGAAACTTGGCCCCTAAATGCCGAGAATTGCAATTTCTAAGATGCTCCATTCTAAACTAGTTGCTCCAAAAAAATAGGAGTAACTCAGGCCGAAACTTGAGCCCATAGGAACAGGAGTAGGCCATTGAGCCCCTTAAGCCTGTTCCTCCATTCAATGAGGTCACGGCTGATCTGCGACCTAACTGTACCTGCCTGTACCTAAACCACCAAGCCTTACAAACCATCAAACCTTGCAAACAAAAATTAATAAGAATTCAATCAGAAATAAAAAATTGAAGTAAGTCCTACCTTCATCTACAAACTCGGCCCGCGAAGGTTATAATAGAAATCATCGACAGGGAGGAGCACTATCAGTTCTCCTGCCCGCCCGCCCCTAGCCCTGGCCGAGTGGCCTCCCAGATTAAATTGATTAAAGCTTCAAATCGATGCATTTACCAAAGTAACATAGAAACATAGAAACATAGAAAATAGGTGCAGGAGTAGGCCATTCGGCCCTTCGAGCCTGCACCACCATTCAATAAGATAATGGCTGAGGGTTAAGTAGGGTTAAGGCTTTTCAACGTGTGTATCTAAAGAAACATGCTATTTAAACTGACTGCATCACCTGTGAATGCACACACAGCTCCCCAATAAGCAATGTATTTTCCAATTTAAGTCCATAAATAGGCATTTTTCAACCAATTAAAACTTCACATAATGTTTCTCCTCTACCCTCTTCCCCCATGCATTCGCATGTTATCAAACACACTGCCACCCGCCAACCTCTTCAGCAAGCAATTTGACAAAGTCTGACTCTTATGCTTCAGGCAGCACTGTTTCACATAGATCAATGGAACTAAGCAGTCCGTGCAATTGCCACTCCATAGCCCTACTCACAACATTTGGCCGGCATCAGGTCCCACACAGCAGCTGCAGTAAGCATACAGGGAGGCTGGGGGTGAGGAGCTACTGCCCATGCGCGGACACTCCACTGCGCATGTGCAGACTTCCCGGCACTGTTTTCGGTGCAGGACGCTGGCTCCATCCCCGACTCGACCGGCCACGCTGCGTGACCACAAGGAGGAGGCCGGACAGCGGCCAAAGTGGGAAGGAAATTTTTCAGCGCATTTCTGAATGGAGAAAAGCGGCGCATCTCCGATAGGTGCGCCGAAAAACAGGCTGGGCCAAAATTGAGCCTTTTGTGTGTTGAAGTGTTTCCTAATTTCACTCCTGAAAGATCTGGCTCCAATTTTTAGACGATGCCCCTAGTCCTAGAATCCCCAACCAGTGGAAATAGTTTTTCTCTATCTCCTCTTAATATCTTGAAAACTTCGATCAGGTCACCCCTCAACCTTCTAAATTCTAGGGAATACAACCCTAATTTGTGTAATCTCTCCTCATAACTTAATCCTTGAAGCCCGGGTATCATTCTGGTAAACCTACGCTGCACTCCCTCCATGCCAATTTATCCTTCCTAAGATGTGGTGCCCAGAACTGCTCACCGTACTCCAGGTGTGGTCTAATCAGGGCTTTGTATAGCTGCAGCATAACTTCTACCCCTTGTATTCCAGCCCTTTATATATAAAGGCCAGCATTCCATTGGTCTTTTTGATTATTTTCTGCACCTGTTCATGCCATTTGAATGATCTACCTGAACCCCCGTCTCTTTGGACATCCACTGTTTTTACCTTTTCACCATTTGAAAAGTACCCTTTTCTATCATTTTAGGTCCAAAGAGGATGACCTCATATTTTCCTATATTGAAATACATTTACCACAGTTTTGCCCATTCAATTAATCTACCGATACTCCTTCGTAATCTTATGCTTTCATCTGCACTGCCGACAATGCCGCTTATCTCTGTGTCATCAGCAAATTTGGATATATGGCTTTCCATGTCATTATCTAAGTCATTAATAAATAAAGTGAACAGTTCAGGCCCCAACACAGATCGCTGCAGGACACCACTAGTCGCATCCTGCCAATTTGTGTACCAACCCATTATCCCCACTGTATGTCTTCTGCCTCTCAGCCAATTTCCTAACCAGGTCAATAATTTCAAGGGGTTCTACCTTAATTAACAGTCTCTTATGTGGGACTTTATAAAATTACTTCTGAAATTCCATATAAATAAATTCCATACACATTCCCTTGTCCACTACTTTAGTCACCTCTTCAAAAGTTTCAATCAGGTTCGTCAGGCATGACGTACCTTTCACAAATCCATGCTGGCTCTTTCTCATCAACAGAAAATTTGAGGTATTCAGTTACCCTATCCTTAATTATAGACTGTAGTAATTTCCCAACAACAGATGTTAGGCTAACTGGTCTATAATTCCCACATTTCCCTCTCTCACCATTCTTAAATAGCGGAGTGACATGCACAATTTTCCAATCTAAAGGAACAGTTCCTGAATTGAGAGAACTTTGTAAGATTATAGTTGGGACATCTGCAATGTCCTCACCCACTTCCTTTAAATCCTGGGATGGAAACCATCTGGTCCTGGAGATTTGTCACTCTTCAGTGCCATTATTTTCTTCATTGCTGTTAATTTATTTACGTTAAGTCTATTCAGTCCCAGTCTCTGATTCAGTATTAGTTACCTTGGGATTTCCGGCATGCTATCCTCTTCCTCTCCTGTAAATACTGACACAAAGTAATTATTCAACATGTCCGCCATTTCCTTATTATCATTTGCAATATTGCCACTTTCAGTTTTTAAGGGGCCAACATTACTCGTGACTACCCTCTTTTTCCTAATATTGTAAAAAAAGATTGTGTTGATTTTGATATCCCTTGCAAGTTTCTTTTTATATTCCCTTATTGTGGCTCTTACTGTCTGTTTTGTAACCCTTTGCAGTTCTTTATTTCTTTCCCACTTGCCAGGATCTGTGTTATTTTTTGCATTTTTGTATGCTTTTTCTTTTAGTTTTATGCTGTCCCTTATCTCTTTAGTCATCCATGGCTGTTTTTGGAAAGTAGAGCCCTTGCTTCTCAGCTGTATGAACTGGTCCTGTATCAACTTGAAATATTTTTTGAACATCTCCCACTGATCTTCTGGTACGGTATGTTGGCCTTTATTACAAGAGGATTTGAGTATAAGAGTAAATAAGTCTTACTGCAATTATATAGGGCCCTGGTGTGACCTCAGCTGGAGTATTGTGTACAGATTTGGTCTCCTTACCTAAAGAAGAATATATTTGCCATTGTGCAACAAAGATTCACCAGACTGATTCCTGGGATGGGGATTGTTCTATGAGGAGAGATTGAGTAGACTAGGCCTATATTCTCTAGAGATTAGAAGAATGAGAGGTGATCTTATTGAAGCATACAACATTTTTACAGGGCTTGACAGGGTAGATGCAGGGAGTATGTTTCCTCGGGCTGAGGAGTCTAGAACCAGGGGGTCACAGTCTCAGAATAAGGGGTCAGCTAATTAGGACTGAGATGACGAGAAACTTCTTCACTCAGACAGTGGTGAATTTCTGGAATTCTCTACCCCAAAGAGCTGTGGTGGCTCAGTCTTTGTATATTCAAGACAGAGATCGATAGATTTTTGGATATTAAGGGAATCAAAGGATATGGGGATAGTGCAAGAAAGTGGAGTTGAGGTAGAAGATCAGCCATGATCTCACAGAATGGCGGAGCAGGCTCGAGGCGCCATCAAAAACGAGCTGGTCGACCGCCTCAAGGACTCCCCCAGCGGGGTTAACGAACGCCTCATGACTCTTCGACTCACCCTATCCCGGAACCAATGCACTACTGTCATCAGTGCGTACGCCCCAACACTCAATGCAACGGATGAGACCAAAGAGGGTTTTTAATTCCAACCTCGAAAAATCCCTGTCCCGTGTCCCCGTGGACGGCAAACTGATCCTCCTCGGTGACTTCAACGCCAGGGTTGGAAAAGGCACAGCCCTCTGAGGAGGCTTGATAGGGGGTAGGGAAAGCCAACTCCAGCGGTACTCTACTCCTGACAAAATGTCTAGAACATGAACTTCTCATCACCAACACCTTGTTCCACCAGAGGGACAAATACAAGGCATCGTGGCAACACCGTCGCTCTAAGCACTGGCACCTGCTCGACTATGTCATCGGCCGATCCAGGGATCATAGAAACATAGAAAATAGGTGCAGGAGTAGGCTATTTGGCCCTTCGAGCCTGCACCACCATTCAATAAGATCATGGCTGATCATTCCTTCAGTACCCCTTTCCTGATTTCTCTCCATACCCCTTGATCCCTTTAGCCGTAAGGGCCATATATAACTCCCTCTTGAATATAACCAATGAACTGGCACCAACAACTCTCTGCGGCATGGAATTCCACAGGTTAACAACTCTCTGAGTGAAGAAGTTTCTCCTCATCTCAGTCCTAAATGGCCTGCCCCTTATCCTAAGACTATGTCCCCTGGTTCTGGACTTCCCGAACATCAGGAACATTCTTCCAGCATCTAACCTGTCCAGCCCCGTCAAAATGTTATGTTTCTATGAGATCCCCTCTTATACTTCTAAACTTCAATGTATAAAGGCCCAGTTGATCCAGTCTCTCCTCATATGTCAGTCCAGCCATCCGTGGAAACAGTCTGGTGAACCTTCGCTGCACTCCCTCAATAGCAAGAATGTCCTTCCTCAGATTAGGAGACCAAAACTGAACACAATATTCCAGGTGAGGCCTCACTAAGGCCCTGTACAACTGCAGTAAGACCTCCCTGCTCCTATACTCAAATCCACGAGCTATGAAGGCCAACATACCATTTGCCTTCTTCACTGCCTGCTGTACCTGTATGCCAACTTTCAATGACTGATGAACCATGGCACCCAGGTCTCGCTGCACCTCCCTTTTTCCGAATCTGCCGCCATTCAGATAATATTCTGCCTTCGTGTTTTTACCCCCAAAGTGGATAACCTCACATTTATCCACATTATACTGCATCTGCCATGCATTTGCCCACTCGCCTAACCTGTCCAAGTCACCCTTCAGCCTCTTAGAGTGCTGCTCACAGCTCACACCGCCACCCAGTTTAGTGTCATATGCAAACTTGGAGATATTACACTCGATTCCATCCTCTAGATCATTAATATATATTGTAAAGAGCTGGGGTCCCAGCACTGAGCCCTGTGGCACTCCACTAGTCACTGACAGCCATTCTGAAAAGACCCCGTTTATCCCGACTCTCTGCTTCCTGTCTGCCAACCAGTTCTCTATCCACGTCACTACATTACCCCCAATAGCATGTGCTTTGATTTTGCACACCAATCTCTTGTGTGGGACCTTGTCAAGAGCCTTTTAAAAGTCCAAATACACCACATCCACTGGTTCTCCCTTGTCCACTCTACTAGTTAGATCCTTAAAAAATTCCAGAAGATTTGTCAAGCACGATTTCTCTTTCATAAATCCAAGCTGACTTGGACCAATTCTGTCACTGCTTTCCAAATGCGCTGCTATTTCATCCTTATTGATTGATTCCAACATTGTCCCCACTACTGATGTCAGGCTAACCGGTCTATAATTACCCGTTTTCTCTCTCCCTCCTTTTTTAAAAAGTGGTGTTACATTAGCTACCCTCCAGTCCATAGGGACTGATCCAGAGTCGATAGACTGTTGGAAAATGATCACCAACGCATCCACTATTTCTAGGGCCACTTCTTTAAGTACTCTGGGATGTAGACTGTCAGGCCCCAGGGAGTTATCAGCCTTCAATCCCATCAATTTCCCGAACACAATTTCCCGCCTAATAAGGATTTACTTCAGTTCCTCCTTCTCATTGGACCCTCGACCCCCTAGTACATCCGGAAGGTTATTTGTGTCTTCCTTCGTGAAGACAGAACCAAAGTGTTTGTTTAATTGGTCTGCCATTTATTTGTTTCCCATTATAAATTCACCTGAATCCGACTGCAAGGGACCTACGTTTGTCTTCACTAATCTTTTTCTCTTCACATATCTACAGAAGCTTCTGCAGTCAGTTTAATGTTCTCTGCAAGCTTCCTCTCGTATTCTATTTTCCAGCTCTTAATTAAACCCTTTGTCTTCCTCTGCTGAATTCAAAATTTCTCCCAGTCCTCAGGTTTGCTGCTTTTTCTGGCTAATTTATATGCCTCTTCCTTGGATTTAACACTATCCTTAATTTCCTTTGTTAGCCACAGTTAAGTCACCTTCCCCGTTTTATTTTTACTCCAGACAGGGATGTACAATTGTTGAAGTTCATCCATATGATCTTTAAAGGCTTGCCATTGCCTATCCACTGTTATCCCTTTACGTATCATTTGCCAGTCTAATCTAGCCAATTCGCGCCTCATGCTGTCAAAGTTCCTTTTTCTTAAGTTCTGGACCCTAATTTCTGAATTAACTTTGTCACTCTGCATCCTAATAAAGAATTCTACCATGTTATGGTCACTCTTCCCAAGGGGCCTCACACAACAAGATTGCTAATTAGTCCCTTCTCATTACACATCACTCAGTCTAGGATGGCCAGCTCTCTGGTTGGTTCCTCGACATATTGGTCTAGAAAACCATCCCTAATACACTCCAGGAAATCCTCCTCCACTGCATTGCTACCAGTTAGGTTAGCCCAATCAATATGTAGATTAAAGTCGCCCATGATAACTGCTGTACCTTTACTGCACACATCCCTTATTTCTTGTTTGATGCTGTCCCCAACCTCACTACTACTATTTGGTGGCCTGTACACAACTCCCACTAGAGCTACTGCCCTTTGGTATTCCATAGCTCCATCCATACCGATTCCACATCATCCCAGCTAATGTCCTTCCTTGCAATTGCATTAATTTCCTCTTTAACCAGCAATGCCACCACGCCTCCTTTTCCTTTCTGTCTATTCTTCCTAAATGCTGAATACCTCAGGGTGTTGAATTCCCAGCCTTGGTCACCCTGGAGCCAAGTCTCCGTGATGCCAATCACATCATATCCATTAACTGCTATCTGCGCAGTTAATTCGTCCACCTTATTCCGAATATCCTCGCATTGAGGCACAGAGCCTTTAGGCTTGTCTTTTTAATACACTTTGCCCCTTTAGAATTTTGCTGTAATGTGGCTCTTTTTGTTTTTTGCCTTGGGTTTCTCTGCCCTCCACTTTTACTTTTCTTCTTTCTATCTTTTGCTTCTGACTCCATTTTATTTCCCTCTGTCTCCCTGCATAGGTTCCCATCCCCCTGCCATATTAGTTTAACTCCTCCCCAACAGCACTTGCAAACACTCTCCCGAGGACATTGGTTCTGGTCCTGTCCAGATGCAGACCGTCCGGTTTGTACTGGTCCTACCTCCCCCAGAACCGGTTCCAATGTCCCAGGAATTTGAATCTCTCCCTTCTGCACCATTGCACAAGCCACGTATTCATCTGAGCTATCCTGCGATTTCTACTCTGACTAGCACGTGGCACTGGTAGCAATCCCGAGATTACTACTTTTGAGGTCCTACTTTTTAATTTAACTCCAAGCTCCCTAAATTCGTCTCGTAGGACCTCATCTCAAGAACAACAACGCTACGGGAGTGGATGGAATCACTGCTGAGGCGCTAAAGTATGGCGGAGAGGCGCTGTTGGCGCGGATACATGATCTCATCTCTCTCATCTGGAGGGAGGAGAGCATGCCGGGAGATCTCAGAGATGCAGTGATCATGACCATCTTTAAAAAAGGGGACGTCTGACTGAGGCTGTTATGTCTTTAGATGTGCTGATAATGACTCCACGAGGCAATGTGTTGTACTTGAACTGTAATGACCTTAGTCCTTTATTGATAACTCCAGAGGGAGGATCACACCTGGTAGCCTGCCTTTTATACTAGGCCAGGCACACCTGTACAGGTAACCTGCAAGTCTCCCACTGTGGTGCCCTCTGGTGGCACACCTTGTAATAGTACAAGCAGTAACCATGTAGGATACATGACAGCGGTAACTACAGAGGAATCTCCCTGCTATCAGTCACAGGAAAAGTTGTCGCTGGAGTCCTCCTCAACCATCTTCTCCCTGTGGCCGAGGAGCTCCTCCCGGAGTCACAGTGTGGATTTCATATCTATGGAGCACAACAGACATGACTTTTGCAGTGCGACAGCTGCAGGTAAAATGCAGGGAGTAGCGCCAACCCTTATACATGGCCTTCTTCGACCTTACATAGGCCTTTGACACTGTCAACTGCGAAGGTCTATGGAGCGTCCTCCTCCATTTCGTATGCCCCCAAAAGTTCGTCAACATCATTTGCCTGCTCCACGACAACATGCAGGCCATGATCCTTACCAATGGATCCATTACCGACCCAATTCACGGCTGGACCTGGGTCAAACAGGGCTGCGTCATCACTCTAACCCTCTTCTCAATCTTCCTCGCTGCCATGCTTCAACTCACAGTCAACGAGCCCCTGGCTTGAGTGGAAATCAACTACAGAACCAGTGGGAAGCTGTTTAAGCTTCGCCGCCTCCAGGCCAGGTCCATGACCACCCCAACCTCTGTCGTCGAGCTACAGTACGCGGACGATGCCTGCGTCTGCGCACATTCAGAGGCTGAACTCCAGGATATAGTCGACGTATTTACTGAGGCATACGAAACCATGGGCCTTACACTAAACATCTGTAAGACAAAGGTCCTCCACCAGCCTGTCCTCGCTGCACAGCACTGCCCCCCCCCGTCATCAAGATCCAAGGCATGGCCCTGGACAACGTGGACCATTTCCAATACCTCGGGAGCCTCTTATCAACAAAAGCAGACACTGATGAGGAGATTCAACACTGCCTCCAGTGCACCAGCGCACTGAGGAAAAGACTGTTCGAAGACCAGGCCCTTAAATCTACCATCAAGCTCATGGTCTACAGGGCTATAGTAATACCTGCCCTCCTGTATGGCTCAGAGGCATGGACCATGTACAGTAGACCCCTCAAGTCATTGGAGAAATACCACCAACAATGCCTCAGCAAGATATTGCAAATCCCCTGGGAGGACAGACGCATCAATGTTAGCGTCCTCGACCGGCCAACATCCCCAGCATTGAAGCACTGACCACACTTGATCAGCTCCGCTGGGCAGGCCACATTGTCCACATGCCAGACACGAGACTCCCAAAGCAAGCGTTCTACTCGGAACTCCTTCACAGCAAACGAGCCAAAGGTGGGCAGAGGAAACGTTACAAGGACACCCTTAAAGCCTCCCTGATAAAGTGCGGCATCGCCACCGACACCTGGGAGTTCTTGGCCAAAGACTGCCCTGAGTGGAGGAAGTGCATTTGGGAGGGTGCTGAGCACCTCAAGTCTCATCGCCAAGAGCACGCAGAAATCAAGCGCAGGCAGCGGAAGGAACGCGCGGCAAACCTGTCCCACCCTCCCTTACCCTCAATGACTGTCTGTCCCATCTGTGGCAGGGACTGTGACTCTCGTATTGGACTGTTCAGCCACCTAAGGACTCATGCTAAGAGTGGAAGCAAGTCTTCCTCGATTCCGAGCGACTGCCTATGATGATGATGAATGGCAGACCAGGCTCGAGAGGCCGAATGGCCTACTCCTGCACCTAATTCTTATGTTCTTACCCATTAACAGATTTTCCCAGTTTACTGTGGATCATCTCTGTCTAATCCTGTTGAAGACAGCCTTACCCAAATCTAGAATCTTAGTAGCTATTTCGTGTTTCTCCCTTTCAAATGCTATGTTGAACTCGATCATGTTATGATCGCTATTGGATAAATATTCACGCACAGTTAGGCTGTTAACTAAATCTGGCTCATTACTCATTACTAAATCTAATATGGCATTCTCTGATTTGCCTCTGGGACATATTGTTGTCGAAAACTATCCCGGACACACTCAAGAAATTCACTACCTTTCTGACAGGTGCTAGTCTGCTTATTGCAATCGATATGAAAGTTAAAATCCCCCAATAAAACCACTCTACCTTTACTACATGCTTGTCTAATCTCTGTATTTATACAATCTAGCACTTCACTATAGTTTTAAATCCTTTCCTATTTCTTAATTGTGCCATAAATTCTCCACTGCCTACCTACCTCTCATATATTCTCTCTTATCACTAAAGTGATTTCATCTTTAATCACTAAGGCTACTCCTCCCCTTACATCATTTTCCCTTTCTTTCCTGCAGACTTTATAACCTGATATATTAGTTCCCAGTCCTGACCGTCTTGCAGCCATGTCTCAGTAATGGCTACCATGTCATACCGTCTAAGTTGAATTTGCGCCTGCAGTTCATTCAATTTATTCTTTATACGCCATGTGTTTGTATAAAGAATGCTTATTTGGGCCACAAACCCCAGCCTGCCCTTCAGCTCTAATGTTTTACTCACTTGTTTCTTATTTCTCTCTCCTGGTTTAATCACTTTACATCTTTTAATTTTCTCTTTACATATCGTGCCTAAAGCATAATTTCTGATTATTACTTTACTTCCTTCCTTTTTGTTTGTTTTGGTCCGTATTCTGGCTGTCTTCTGTCTTCTGTTTATCCTTATCCTCACAGGCAACAAGTTCCTGTTGGTTAGGATCCATTTCTGTAGATCCTCGTTCTCGTTATAGCCTGGGTTCCCCTTACTCTGCACACTATCGATCACACCAACCCCATTCTGAATCTGCACCTCTCTACAAGGTGAGACCGAAGTCTTGAGCAAACTGTCCAGGTACTCCTCCCCCTCCCTTGTGTGATGGAATGTCTCTAACTCTCAGTCCAGCTCAATGATTTCTGTCCACAAACTCCCACATATTGCAGTCCAGACACACAACCTGCTCTGCTATGTCTTAGTCTAACCTTGTTTTATTTAATTAGTTAAAATCTTTATTCAACAATTAGTTGTAGTTATATTAATTAGTTTATCTAGTTAAGTTTTTAATTTAATAAAGTATGTTATAATTTTCCACTCCTAGTTCAAACCACTGTCCTAGCTTAGAGAGAAAAAACGTAAATACTCACCCACCAATCACCAACCTGCTGTCCTGTGACATCATTCCTTGTTTTTTTGTTGTTTTTGGATTTGCCGGATATATTCTGCCTCCTCCGTTGCTGCTGCTGCTCAGGTCTACACTGCCTTTCTTTCCACTGTTTCATATCTTGCCATCTCCTCTGATGCCGCAGCCATTGCTCAGGTTATATTTCTATTCTGATATCTATATAATCCTATCGTCCCTTCCTCCTGCGATATATTTTTAAAACCCAAGTTGATATCATCTAACCTTCTTAATTTAACTCATTTTCTTTCTATACTTTTCAACCTTAGTGGTTTCCTTGGCTATTGGTCTTGGGCTTTCCCCAAAGTTTCTGAGTTTTAAAAAAATTCCCTCTCACAAAACCAAACAAAATCCAGCTCAATTTCTGTTCTATATGCAGACTATAGTTATACTGTCTGTGTAGTCACTGTATAGTTGCATAAGATGGAGACTTGTTACCTGATGTACTATCAAAAAGATTTACACTGTGTATACACTATGCTGGCATCACTAAAGGGTGCAACTGGAGGAGACCGGGGGTTTCCTGCCCCTGTGGCAGAGGCTGTCCACCAGAGGGCACTGCAGTGGGAAACCTGAGGGTCACCTGCATAGGTGTGAAGGGCCCAGTATAAAAAGCTGTCCACCATGCTTGTGCCTCATTCTGGAGTTACAAATAAAGGACCAAGGTCACTACAGTTTGAGTACAACACATTGCCTCATGGAGTAATTCATAAGTGCATTACAGACATAATAACTGCCGACGAGAATATGAACTTTCACGCGATTATTGTTACCTTTGGCACACTGAAAGACTTCGTAGAGGGTGATGATTGGGATGCCTTCACGGAAAGGCTTGAGCTATATATTTTGGCAAACAATCTGGCAGGGGAGACGGTCACATTGGCGGAGAAGTGCAAGGCTATACTGCTGACCAGTTGTGGGCCCGAGGTATACCGTCTCGTCAGGGACTTGCTGGCACCCATGAAGGCCAAGGATAAGACATACGATGAGCTGACTGAAATAATTCACAACCAACTAAAACCAAAACAGAGCATCCTCACGGCCAGGCACAGATTCTACAGTCACCGCAGACCTGAGGGCCAGAAGATTGCAAAACATGCTGCTGACCTCAGGAGACTTGCGGCACCATGTGATTTTGGCACGCACCTCAACGAAGCATTATGAGACATCTTCATTATGGGAATTGGCCACAAAGGCCTCCTTCACGAGCTATTATCTGCCGACACCACAGTCAACCTGCAGAAGGCCATCAGCATCAGTCGGGCGTTCATGACCTTGAGCTGCAGCACCAAGCAAATTATTCATCCTGTGGACTCAAACCCGGCAAGTACTGTACACAAAATGGTGCCTTTTACAGGCAAGACTGTGGAACATGGCTCTGCCCAGGGCAGGGAGCACAGACCTCAGGGTTCCAGAACTCAGAGTCCACCGAGGGGTGCTAATCGAGTAGCACCATGCTGGTGTTGCAGAGGAAACCATAGGGCTCACCAGTGTCAGTTTGCTGAGTACATATGCAAAGCCTGTAACACAAAGGGCCACCTCCAGCACACGTGTAAAAGAAATACAACTCACGGTCTAGCAGAGGAGTCATAGATGACTTTGAATCCAGCGGGGAGTATGATGATTTGGCCAGAGAGGCAGCTCAGCCCCAAGAAGAAGTATATGGAGTGTATACCTCCACCACCGATTGTCCTCCAATGAAGATGGAAGTTGAGATAAACGGTGTTACAGTCTTCATAGAAGTGGACACAGGAGTGAGCCAGGATGCCTTCGAGAGCTATGGAACGAAAAATGACCCGAGCTGGTTCCAGTACAGGAAATGTTGCGCACCTACACCAAAGAGCTGATCCCAGTCCTTGGTAGTGCGGATGTAAGTGTAATAATGGCATGGTGCACGTTATCTCTGGATTGTTGCAGGTGATGGTCCAACGCTACTCAGAAGAAGGTGGATGGGGAAGATCCAGTGGAAATGGGAAGACCTCTTCACTCCAGCAATTGATGTCCCCCGTGCTCAGAGGCAGAGCAAAACTTCACCTTCACTTGGGCCAGACACCAGAGAACAGAGCAGTGCAGCACCCGAGGCACAGACCATCCATCACGACTGTGTGGCAATGATCCGACCAGAATGACCTAAAAGTACCTTCCCGGCTCCAGTGCCAGGACTCCTGGGGAGGAAGATTGAATTCACAGGCACTCTTCCATCTTTTGTGGCAGAATCGCGGGAGAGAAGGATCAAGGCAGTCGACCTTGAGGACAGAGGCAAGATGGCATCCCTGCGGCAGCGAGGTGCAGCGTGGCTGAAAAAAAGATGGCCGCTGCCAGACCACGCAGTGCAACGCTGAGGGACCAACACGTGGTGTCTAACAAAGGATCTGATTGGGGTAAAGCCAGCAGGGTTCTCTTAAAGGAGACCGGCGACCAACTGAACTTAAAGAGACATTGTATGCATGGCAATCAATGTAACGAACCGATTAAGATTGTGAACAAAATGTTGTTGTGAGATGTCAGTGCTATTCCTAATGTAAAGAACAAAATGTTGCGAGATGTCGGGAATAGCGTGTCCCCAAAAGTAGCAAGCGAGCGAATTCGGGAGGGTAAAGGCGCTGATCCCGATACCCTGCCCCAGGTCTGTCCCACGCTGCAGGCACCCGATGGCACTATTCGCCACGGACCCGGAAATGAAAATGACACCAATACGCACAGTCGGCCACCGTTGCCCATCACCCAAGTGGAGACGACGCAGCCCCCAGACCCAGTTGCTACCTTGGCCATGTCCGGGAGCGAAAGGTCAGAACCAACGAGCTCCCCAAACGGGACCTGGAGCAGCCAGGTTCCCAACACCATTAGAGAGCAGGCAGAAGATTCTGCAGCCCTCCAAGGAGGACAGGGAGGCCACACACATCTGTCCACCACTAAGCAATGGCAAAGGCTCTGAGTCCTGGCTAGGTGAGCGAACCAAGCCCACCCCGTTAGCAGGGGCGCAGCGCCACTATCAGACGACTAGGACTCCATCCAGTTGCTCTGGCATACCTGTACTGCTACCTCAGTACTTACCATGACTGAACCATGAAGGCAATCTACCCAATCCTGGCGCACGACCGCAAAAAGTAACGAAAGTAAGTCACTGAACCAAGGTGTCAGGATACAAACTGTAGCTTCCTTTCTTTGTACTTGTACTGTGTCTGATCCTGTATTTTAATGTAACGGGCCTGCTGCATGATCTCGCTGTGGGTGGCGGTGGGGGTAAATGGATTTATGTAGCCATGGACACATACATGGATCACACCCAGAACCCACTGGAACCGCCACTGCATCATTAAACCATCCAAACTGGTAACCACTACCCAATGTTTGGCAAAAGGACTTGGGGGTTAACAGGGAGAGAGCCAAGCCAAAGCACAGCCAAGGTGCAAGGACTATTGGCTCTTAAGTCTGGGGAGAGCTAAGCCAGAGCACATAGTGCAAAGGTAATTGGCACAAAGGACTTGGGGGAGAGTGATGCTATATATGCAGACTATAGATATACTCTCTGTGTAATCACTGTATAGTTGCACAAGATGGAGACTTGATTACCTGATGTACTGTCAATAAGGTTTACACTGTGGACATACTATGCTGGCACCACTAGAGGGTGCAACTGGTGGAGACGGGGGTTTCCTTCCCCTGTGGCGGAGGCTGTCCGCCAGAGGGCACTACAGTGGGAGACCTGAGGGTCACCTGCATAGGTGTGCAGGGCCCAGTATAAATGGCTGCCCACCATGTTTGTGCCTGACTCTGGAGTTACAAATAAAGGACCAAGGTCACTACAGTTTGAGTATAACACATGGTCTCGTGGAGTCATTCATAAGTGCATTACAGACATAATAATTTCGAAAAGGAAAAAATTAAAACTTGCATTAATATAGCACCATTTACAACCTCGGGTGGTCCCAAAGTGCTTTACAGCCAATGATGTACTTTTTTGAAGGCACTGTTGAAATGTAGAAAACACAGCAGCCATTTGCTCCCACAAACATGTAATGTGTTAAGGACTATTTCATCAGGTTTTACATCCACCTGAGAGGGCAGACAAGGCCTCAGTTTAATGTCTCATCCAAAAGACACTACCTTTGACAGTGCAGCACTCCCTGAGTACTGCACTGGAGTTTCAACCTGGATTTTTGTGCTGAAGTCTCTGGAGTAGGAGTTAAACACACAACCTTCTGACTCAGCGGTGAGAGTGCTACCCACTGAACCAAATCAAAACTGAGGGCTAAGCAGCAGCATTCAGAAGTTCCCAATTTGATTCCAATTGAAATTTAGATTTATTCGGTTCAACCTAATAAAACAAACTGCAAATGCTGAAATTCTGAAATGAAGTCAGAAACTACAGACCAAAGTAGTTCAATTATTTTCTGTTTAGATTGACTCAGCGTATTATTTTGTTCCACTAGGAATTCATTTTTCACGTCAAAAAAGACAGCAAAATTGCACAAGAGAGATCAAAAGGAGACCATCATATGTTACTCCCATGAAATAGATTTTCTGTTGATGATAGCTTGAAACTAATTTTCTTCTTTGATTCTTAATGGCATCATTAGTGGGCATAAGAAGAAGGTAAAATCTAATCCAGAACAAATCTCCACAGGATCCACATTCACTCATCAGGCTACCTGTCAGTTGAATAAAAGTCTAGTTGTGTGTTTCTGTGGCTTTTGGCTAATCACAAAATTAAATTATGCCACCAGTCCACAGTCCCCAAGAGGTTCCCTACACTCCAGCGGTGAGCCGTTTCCTGGAGAAAAAGGAAAATCATGTCACAGAGGAGCAGGCACGGGAGCTAGGATTTTTTAATTTTGTTATGGAATCCAATTTATGGTTTCTAACTTTGCTCAAATCCGCTGTTTGATTGACTTCTTCCATATGTAACAATTGGCGATGAGTAACAGATTATGAACTTTCATGCGGTCATGGCTTCCGTTAGTATTTTAGAAAGATTTGTAGAGGGTGATGATTGGGAAGCCATCATTGAGCGTCTCGACCAGTACTTCGTGGCCAACAAGCTGGATGGGGATGATAAAGCAATCAAGCGCAGGGTGATTCTCCTCACCGTGTGTAGGTCCACAATATACGGCCTCATCAAGAATCTGCTAGCACCGGAGAAACCAATGGAGAAGACATATACAGAGTTGTGTACGCTGGTACAGAACTACCTCAAGCCGAAGGAGAGCATCTTAACGGCCAGGTATCGCTTTTACATGCACCACCACTCCGAGGGCCAGGACGTGCAAGTTATGTCGCCAACCTGAGACACCTTGCGGGAACTTGAGAATTTGATGGATTTTTGGGGGAAATGCTGCGGGATATTTTGTGCTTGGCATCGGCTATGAGGTCATTCTTTGCAAGCTGCTGTCTGCCGAATCCCTAGACCTGAACAAGGCCATCATGATACCCCAGGCTTTCATGTCCATGGACGACAATATCAGACAGATATCTTCTCAGCATTGAAGCTCACCGGCAAGTACTGGGCATAAAATAAGGTTGCTAGCAGGCAGAACTGCATACGGCAGGGCTTACATGTCTGCAGCTGCAAGACCAAGGATAGAAACATAGAAACATAGAAAATAGGTGCAGGAGTAGGCCATTCGGCCCTTCGAGCCTGCACCACCATTCAATATGATCATGGCTGATCATGCAACTTCAGTACCCCATTCCTGCTTTCTCTCCATACCCCTTGATCCCTTTAGCCGCAAGGGCGACATCTAACTCCCTTTTGAATATATCCAGCGAACTGGCCTCAACAACGTTCTGTGGTAGAGAATTCCACAGGTTCATAATTCTCTGAGTAAAGAAGTTTCTCCTTATCTCGGTCCAAAATGGCCTACCCCTTATCCTTGGACTATGATCCCTGGTTCTGGACTTCCCCAACATCGGGAACATTCATCCTGCATCTAACATGTCCAATCACGTCAGAATTTTGTATGTTGCTATGAGATCCCCTCTCATTTTCCTAAATTCCAGTGAATATAAGCCTAGTCGATCCAGTCTTTCTTCATATGTCAGTCCTGCCATCCCGGGAATCAGTCTGGTGAATCTTCGCTGCACTCAATAGCAAGAATGTTCTTTCTCAGATTAGGAGACCAAAACTGTACACAATGTTCAAGGTGTGGCCTCACCAAGGCCCTATACATCTGCAGTAAGACCTCCCTGCTCCTATACTCAAATCTTCTCACTATGAAGGCCAACATGCCATTTGCCTTCTTCACCGCCTGCTGTACCTGCATGCCAACTTTCAATGACTGATGTACCATGACACCCAGGTCTCATTGCACCTCCTCTTTTCCTAATCTGTCACCATTCAGATAATATTCTGCCTTCCTGTTTTTGCCACCAAAGTGAATAACCTCGGATTTATCCACATTATACTGCATTTGCCATGCATTTGCCCACTCATCTACCTGTCCAAGTCCCTCTGCAGCCTCTTAGCTTCCTCTTCACAGCTCACACTGCCACTCAGCTTAGTGTCAACTCCAAACTTGGAGATATTACATTCTATTCCTTCGTCTAAATCATTAATGTATATTGTAAATAGCTGGGGTCCCAGCACTGAACCCTGCGGTACCCCACTAATCACTGCCTGCCATTCTGAAAAGGACCCGTTTATTCGTATAAAGGCCCAGCAGTGTCGGAGAGGCGGGAATGCAAGCAGCGGGAGTCCGGGGACGTCGGAGCGGCCTATAAAGACCCAGCAGCGTCGGAGAGGCGGCAGTGTGAGCAGCGGGAGTCCGGGGACGTCGGAGCGGCCTATAAAGACCCAGCAGCGTCGGAGAGGCGGCAGTGTGAGCAGCGAGAGTCCGGGGAAGTCGGAGCAGCCTATAAAGGCCCAGCAGCGTCGGAGAGGCGGGAGTGCGAGCAGCGGGGGTCCGGGGACATCGGAGCGGCCTATCAAGGCCCAGTAGCGTCGGAGAAGCGGGAGTGCGAGCAGCGGGAGTTCGGGGACGTCGGAGCATCCTATGAAGGCCCAGTAGCGTCGGAGAAGCGGGAGTGCGAGCAGCGGGAGTCCGGGGACGTCAGAGCAGACTATAAAGGGCAGCAGTGTCGGAGAGACGGGAGTGCGAGCAGCGGGAGTCCAGGGACGTCAGAGCGGTCTATAAAGGGCAGCAGTGTCGGAGAGACTGGAGTGCGAGCAGCGAGAGTCCAGGGACGTCGGAGCAGACTATAAAGGTCAGCCGGTGCAGCTGCAGCAGGGAGAGAAGGCAAAAAAGAAGTAGAAAGAAATCGAAAGGTGACGTCACAGCCAAGCGGGTAAGCGATTGGCTGGTGGTTGGTGAGTAGTTTTTCTTTTCCTTTATCAGTAGGTAACCTATAGCATTGCTGTTGCCAAATTAAGTTAATCTAAGGGTTAAGTCATGGCAGGAGAGCTCAGACACGTGTTATGCTCCTCCTGTACTATGTGGGAAGTCAGGGACGCTCCCAGTGTCCCTGACGACTACATGTGCAGGAAGTACATCCGCCTGCAGCACCTGACAGACCGCATTGCGGCACTGGAGCTGCGGGTGGATTTACTCTGGAGCATCCGCGAAGCTGCGGATAACATGAATAGCACATTTAGTGAGTTGGTCAGACTGCAGGTAGAGGTTACACAGGCAGATAGGGGATGGGTGACCAACAGGAAGAGCAGTGGAAGGAAGGTAGTGCAGTTCTCTATCTACGTCAATACATTATCCCCAATACCATGTGCTTTAATTTTGCACATTAATCTCTTGTGTGGGAACTTGTCAAAAGCCTTTTGCAAGTCCAAATACACCACATCCAATGGTTCTTCCTTGTCCACTCTACTAGTTACATCCTCAAAAAATTCCAGAAGATTTGTCAAGCATGATTTCCCTTTCATAAATCCATGCTGACTTGGACCGATCCTGTCACTGCTTTCCAAATGCACTGCTATTACATCTTTAATAATTGAGTCCAGCATTTTCCCCACTACTGATGTCAGGCTAACCGGTCTATAATTCCATGTTTTCTTCTAACTCCTTTTTTAAAAAGTGGGATTGCATTAGCTACCCTCCAATCCATAGGAACTGATCCAGAGTCTATAGAATGTTGGAAAATGACCACCAATGCATCCACTATTTCTAGGGCCACTTCCTTAAGTACCCTGGGATGCAGACTATCAGGCCCTGGGGATTTATCATCCTTCAATCCCGTCAAGTTCCCGAACACAATATCCTGACTAATAAGGATTTCCTTCAGTTCCTCCTATTTCCAGAAGGTTGTTTGTGTCTTCCTTTGTGAAGACAGAACCAAAGTATTTGTTCAATTGGTCTGCCATTTCTTTGTTCCCTATTATAAATTCACCTGATTCTGACTGCAAGGGACCTACATTTGTCTTCACTAATCTTTTTCTCTTCACATATCTATAGAAACTTTTGCAGTCAGTTTTTATGTTCCCTGCAAGCTTACTGTCATACTCTATTTTCCCCCTCCTAATTAAACCCTTTGTCTTTCTCTGCTGAATTCTAAATTTCTACCAGTCCTCAGGTTTGCTGCTTTTTCTGGACAAATTATAAGCCTCTTCCATGGATTAAACACTATCCCTAATTTCCCTTGTTAGCCACGGTTGAGCCACATTCCCCGTTTTATTTTTGCGGCAGAACCACATTCCGCCATCGGGCGTGAATGCTAATCCATCAGAACCATGTTGGCGCTGGGGGGTTAATCATCGAGCCCATCAATGTCGATTCAAGCACTAGGTGTGCAAAGGCTGGTAAACAATGGGACACCTCCAGCAAATGTGAATGACTGCTGCGACTCACCACGTGGCAGAGTCGACAGAGGATGATCGATCCGGTGTGGATCACGCAGAACAAACAAGAGAGGCAACTCAACCCGAGGAAGAAGTGTATGGGGTACACACCTTCACCACCAAGAGCCCTCCAATCATGCTGAAAGTCAAATTGAACTTATTCCGGACACAGGGGTGAGTTAGTCAATTATGAGCCAGAAGGCTTTTGAGAAACTGTGGGGCACAAAGGCCCAAACTGAACCCGATTCAGACAAAGCTGCGCATTTAAACCAAAGAGCTCATACCAGTCATTGGCAGTGCGGCAGTTAAGGTATCGTACAGTGGAGCTGTGCATGATTTATCACTGTGGATTGTATCAGGCAATGGCCCAACGATATTCGGCAGAAGCTGGCTGGGAAAAATTCAATGGAACTGGGACGACATCAAAGCACTATCTTCAGTGGGTGATGCCTCGTGCGCCCAAGTGCTGAGAAAGTTTCCGCCGCTATTTGAACCAGGCATCGGCAACTTCACAGGCATAAGGTGCAGATCCATATAGTCCCCGATGCAAGGCCAGTTCACCACAAGGCTCGAGCGGTTCCATATATGATGAGGAAGAAAGTCGAGATCGAGACTTCAACGAGAGGGAATCATATCGCCAGTTGAGTTCAACGAATGGGCCAATCCAATTGTTCAGGTGTTGAAAAGCGATGGCACGGTCAGAATTTGCGGAGACTACAAGGTAACGATCAACAGAGTCTTATTACAGGACCAGTACTCGCTACCCAAGGCGGATGACCTGTTTGCAACGTTAGCAGGGGGGAAGTCATTCACCAAGTTGTACCTAACTTCCGCCTTCATGGCACAGGAGCTGGCTGAATCTTCAAAAAGATTGACGTGCATCAACACGCATAAAGGACTGTTTATATACCACAAGCGCCCTTTTGGGATTCACTCGGCTGCTGCCATCTTCCAGAGGAACATGGAAAGTCTGCTGAAATCGGTTCCGCGCACTGTTGTGTTTCAAGATGACATCCTGATCACCGGTCGTGACAGCAGCGAACACCTGCACAACCTGGAAGAGGTTCTAAATCAACGAGACAGAGTGAGATGCTTCAAGTGTGTTTTTCTGGCACCAGAATTTGCATTTTTTGGGAGAAAGATTGCGGCAGATGGCATCAGACCCACGGACTCAAAGACAGAGGCCATCAAGAATGCACCCAGACCACAGATGTGATGGAGCTGCGTTCGTTCCTGGGACTCCTCAACTATTTTGGTAACTTTCTACCCGGGTTAAGCACTTTTCTGGAACCGTTGCACATGTTGCTACTTAAAGGTGATGACTGGGTTTGGGGTAAATCTCAAGAGATAGCCTTTGAGAAGGCCAGAAACCTACTTTGTTCTAATAAGTTACTTTGTACTGTATGACCGTGTAAATGATTAGTGCTAGCTTGTGATGCATCTTCGTACGGGGTCGGCTGTGTGTTACAGCAAACCAATGTATCGGGTAACCTTCAACTGATTGCATATGCATCTAGAAGTCTGTCTAAGACTGAAAGAGCCTACAGTCGAGTAAGAGGTGTTAGCATGTGTAAATGAGATTAAGAAAATGCACCAATACCTACTTGGACTTCAGTTTGAGTTTGAAACCGACCACAAACTGCTCATTTCGCTGTTTTCAGAAAGCAAAGGTATAAGCACCAATGCTTCGTCCCACATCCAAACATGGGCACTAACATTGTCCGCCTATGACTATGTTATGCACTACAGACTAGACACGGAGAACTGTGCTGATGTCCTCAGTCGGCTACCATTGCCCACTATCGGGGTGGAAATAGCGCAGCCCGCACACTTGCTTCTGGTCATGGATGATTTTGAGAGCGAGAAGTCACCTGGACCAGCCAGGATCCTGTGCTATCACTTGTAAAAAGTTGGGTCCTCAATGGGAGCTGGTCGGTCGTTCCGAGGGAAATGCAAGATGAAATTAAGTCGTTTCTCCAACGTAAAGATGAAATGTCCATCCAGTCGGATTGTCTCTTATGGGGTAATCGTGTGGTTTTGCCAAAAAAGGGTAGGGAAACGTTTATACGGGACCTACACAATACCCACCCAGGCATAGTCATGATGAAGGCTATAGCCAGGTCGCATGTTTGGTGGCCCGGCATTGACTCAGACTTAGAGTCATGCGTACACCAGTAAAACACGTGCTCACAATTGAGCAATGCACCAAGGGAGGCTCCATTGAGTCTGTGGTCATGGCCCTCCAAACCGTGGTCCAAGATCCACGTAGATTTTGCTGGCCCCTTTCTCAGAAAGATGTTTTTAGTTGTAGTGGATGCTCACTCTAAATGGATTGAATGCGTAATCATGTCATCCAGCACATCCACTGCCATCATTGAAAGTCTCCAGACGATGTTCGCCACCCATGGCTTGCCCGACATCCTTGTCAGTGACAATGGACTGTGTTTCACCAGCTCAGAATTCAACAAGTTTATGACCCACAATGGCATCAAGCATGTCAGGTCTGCCCTGTTTAAGCCCGCATCCAATGGTCAAGCGGAACAGGCAGTCCAAACTATCAAGCAGAGCTTGAAATGCGTAACGGAAGGCTCCTTGCAGACCCGCTTATCTCGGGTTCTGCTCAGCTACCGAATGCGATCCCACTCGCTCACAGGGGCTCCCCCTGTAGAATTTTTAATGAAGAGAGCACTCAAAACCAGGCTCTCCCTAGTCCACCCGGATCTAAATGATCATGTGGAAACCTGGCATCACCGGCAAAACATGTACCACGATCGCGCGGCTGTATCGCGTGACATTGATGTTAATGACCCTATATTTGTCCTGAATTACGGTCATGGTCCTAAATGGGTCGCTGGCACTGTCTTGGCCAAGGAGGGGAATAGAGTGCTTATAGTCAAACTATTGAATGGACAAACGTGCAGAAAGCATTTGGATCAGACCAAACTGCAGTTCACCGACAACCAGGAACAACCTGGAGAGGACAGCACCATCATCGATCCACCAACACACACCCAACCGACCTCATCGTCAATCAAGAGGATGAACCCACCATTCCCAACAGTCCTGTCAGACCAGCCGCGCTGCAGTGCAGCAATGGCCCGACCAACTCACTCATGCCAGAGTTTGAACTCAGACGATCAACCAGGGAGTGTAGGGCCCCGGATCGTCTCAACTTGTAAATAAGACTTGGGGGGGGGGGGGGGGGGGGAGTGATGTTATGTATGTAAACATTGCAACTGTGTAAGACTTGCCACCAGAGGGTGCAACTGTTGGAGGCCCAAGGGTCACCTTGTGCAAGGGAGTATAAAAGTTATCTGCCATGCTGCTGAGGCACTCTGGAGTTGTATTAAAGTGACTAAGGTCACATCAGTTTTAGCTCACAATACTCAGTCTTGTGGAGTTCTTCCATACGTAACAGGTTGTGTGACACATTTTGGCTAAAATTTCAGAACATCAAAAAGGTTTTCATAAGTACATATTATTTCTACTTTACATCCCAACAATTCAAAGATCCAAATAACCTAATTGTTATATTTCTTCAAGTTACTGAAAAATAAAGCAAGGGCAGGATTGGAACATTTCCACAGAATATTGCATTCATTATCCCAGTTGTAAGGCTGAAATTCTTATTCTAATGCAATTCTACAATAGTTCAGCTCATTATTTATCTGCACAAAACTATTCCCTGACCGTAATCATACTTTCTAATTTATATTTACTAACCCAAAGCACTTTCTGTATGTCCAGGACATGAAGGCCTAGCATGGGTAGTGTGGTGTATGTAGCACACAAATCTCTGACTCCACACGGTCTGGTGTAAGTCTAACTGCTGTGACCTTCGTCCTTTATTGTTCAGCTCCAGCGTGCCTCCCAGGTGTGGTGGTCAGCCTTATATAGCCCTTGTTACAGGTACTACCAGGGTTTCCCACCGCAGCGCCCTCTGTGGTGTGGCATAGTACTTACAATACATTTAAGGTACTGGGACGATACACACATCATTACATAACATCAACTCCTCCCCCCCCCCCACCTGGACGCAGGACAACGATACACACATCATTACATAACATCACACTTGTCCAACGGAAGGCAGGTGGGCATAGACAGTGCATTAGTATGGTACATTTTATCTGGTACATTAACTGGTTATTGACTGGTAGCGGAACCTTGATTTCCTTGTTAGCCGTTATCATTAATTGTACTTCTTCCATTATTTTACACAAATACAGTGGCCATTCAGCATAAAAAAAGTAATTCTTATTATAAATTCACTATCTCACATTAACATAGCTCATTTTAGACTCGCTCTGCCAAACTGAAGTCCTTTGTGGGGACCACCTCTTTGTAAGGCCCTTTTAAGACTCCGGGGTGTATTTCCTCTTTAAGGCGCCATCTTTGATGCAGGAGGATGCCACGAGGCTTCTCCTTGGGTGCCGCCATCTTTGATGCTCTGCAGCTCCGACACGATGCCGCCGCCATCTTCTTCTCCGCCGCTCCGAATGCCCTCCGCCGTCGCAGCCTCCGCTCCCCTCCGCTGCCACCTGACTTGCCGCCTCTCCTGCGGCCGTCGTGGCCTCTCCAGTGGCCGCACTTGCCGCGTCCCCCGTAGCGGCCTCCCCTGCAGCTGCCATGGCCGCTGACCTCCAGCTGCTGCCGCCGCCCGACGCTACCAGCTCCTCGGTGGGGCCCGCCCAACGGCCTCTTCCTCTGCGGGGCCCTTCCGAACCGCCGGCCCCTGGATCCCTCAGCACCCCGCCCGCAGCGCCCCACCGGCTCACCCCCCCCCCCCCACTAGGCCCCTCTGTGCAGGGCTGCTTGCCTGTGGGGGCTGGGGCTGCAGGGTCTCTGTGTGAGGTCCGGGGCTGGGACTTGCCTGTGGGTGGATTGAGGCTGCAGCTCCAGCTCGGTAGGCGCTGCTCTCTGGGGACCCGGGGCACAGCAGCACCCCGGGGAGCAGCAGCCTGTGAAGGAATGAAGTCTTCCCAGCTCCCACGGACCATTCCCATCCACCTCCGGCCGAGGAGCGTCGGCCCATCGCCTGCAATGACCCACAAAGGTAAAGCGTGCGTCTCGTCCCCGTGGGATACCTGCACCATCGCTCTGCCGAGAACAGGTATTAGTTCCCTGGTGTAGGTACGCAGCTTTGCCGTGACTGGGACCAGCTTGGGTCGTGCAGCTGGATTAATCCACAGTTTATCAAAAGTTCTCCGACTCATCAACGACGGATCCGAGCCCGTGTCCACTTCCATACTCACTGGGACTCCGTTGATTTTTACTTCCCTTATCACTGGGGGCAAATCGTCAGTACACGTATACAGTCCCAACACCTCATCTTCTTCTACCTGCTCCTCGCTGAACAGTGGATCATCTCCCATCTCCTCAGCCACATGGTGAGTCCGATTTCTTTTACACATACGCTGAAGGTGGCCTTAAACGTGGCAGATATTGCACGTATACTCCGCAAACCTGCACCAGTGAGCCCCATGGCTTCCTCCACAGCGCCAGCATGGTGCTGCTTGATTGGCCCCCCTCGGCGGACTTTGAGCTCCAGGATCCCGAGGTCCATGCTCTCTGCCCTGGGCAGAGCCATGTTCTGCAGTTTTGTCCGTGGTGGGTGCTATCCTGTGGACAGTGCCTGCCGGGTTCGAGACTGTGTGGATCATCTGCTTGGTGCTGCAAATCGAGGTCATATATGCCCGGCTGATGGCGATGGCCTTTATCAGAGTGACTGTGGGTTCCGTGGCCAGCAGCTTGTGAAGGAGGCCCTCGTGGCCAATCCCCACAATGAAAACATCCCGCAAAGCCTCGTCAAGGTGTGCCCCAAAATCACACGGCGCCGCGAGTCTCCTGAGGTCCGCAGCATATTTGGTGATATCCTGGCCCTCAGGTCTGCAGTGATGGTAAAATTTGTATCTGGCCGTGAGGATGCTCTCCTTCGGTTTCAACTGGTCACGAATGAGTTCAGTCAGCTCCTCGTATGACTTGTCCCTGGCGCTCCCAGGTGCCAGAAAATTCCTGACGAGACAGTAAACATCATCTCCACAACTGGAGAGCAATATCGCCTTACGCTTCTCTCTCATTACGTATGCGTCCTCCGTCAGGTCATTTGCTGTGAAGTAGTACTCGAGCCGTAAAGGCCTCCCAATCATTGCCCATGGTAAAATCCTTTAGCGAGCCCAGAGTAGCCATGGTTGCGTGGAGTTCGTTCGCTTCCTCGTTGCCAATGTGGTGTATGTAGCACACAAATCACTGACTCCACACGGTCTGGTGTAAGTCTAACTGCTGTGACCTTCATCCTTTATTGTTCAGCTCCAGAGTGCCTCCCAGGTGTGGTGGTCAGTCTTATATAGCTCTTGTTACAGGTACTACCAGGGTTTCCCACCGCAGCGCCCTCTGTGGTGTGGCATAGTACTTACAATACATTTAAGGTACTGGGACGATACACACATCATTACATAACAGGTAGGCTTGAGGCCCATCTGATATCCAATTTGTATGCAACTGGCGAGCTGCAGACACCTGTTGGACCTCCCCAGGCAGCTGGCTGGTGAAGTGTATTACAATTCTGGTCCTGGGAGAGGGGAAAAAACGAGCGGGAGGGAGCAATGGGTGCAGCGCTAACTGTGTTCATGGTATCCCATTTTTCTATAGGGAGCTTCAAACATATGTAAAGGGCCTAATGCCTGTTTCAAGGATCCTGGGCGCCTCTTTTTCTGCCTTCACCAATATGACCTGCAGCCCTCTTCTAATGCCTAATGAGTGCCCGCCTGCCATATTGAATGCTTATGCATCCATTTTGCACATGAACAATGGCCCAGCAACTCCAAAGTATTTAATCCCTTCCAATCAGGTTTCCACCCCTTGCACGGCACTGAAATGGCCCTAATGAAAGTCTCAAATGACATCCTATGTGACTATTGTTATATATGTAAACCTGTAAATACCTTGTTTAACCACTAGAGGGCTCAACCCCTGGAGTCCCAAGGGATCCCACAATCCTTTGGGAGCACTTGTACATAAGGAGACCTCACAGGCTAGAGAGGCACTCTGGAGACCTGTCACACATTACTTTCAGCTTACAGTGTCTGGTCAGATTCTTTATTGGAGACATAACAACTCTGACCATTGTAAACTATCCCGTCTCATCCTTCTTGACCTATCTGCAGCCTTTGACATGGTTGCCCCCTTCTATATCTCATCTACACACTGCCCCTCCCACATGCAGCAAGATCTGGATAACATTCAGGCTTGGGCTGATAAGTGGCAAGTAACATTCACGCCACACAAGTGCCAGGCAATGACTATCTCCAACAAGCGAGAGTCTAACCACCCCCCCTTGACATTCAACGGCATTACCATCACTGAATCCCCCAGCATCAACATCCTGGGGGTCACCATTGATCAGAAACTTAACTGGACCAGCCACATAAATACTGTGGCAACAAGAGCGGGTCAGAGGCTGGGTATTCTGCGGTGAGTGTCCCACCTCCTGGCTCCCCAAAGCCTTTCCTCCATCTGCAAGGCACAAGTTAGGAGTGTGATGAAATACTCTCCACTTGCCTGGATGAATGCAGCTCCAACAACACTCAAGAAGCTGGATGCCATCCAGGACAAAGCAGCCTGCTTGATTGATACCCCATCCACCAACATTGGCACCACATTCACTCCCTCCATCACCGACGTACCATGGCTGCAATTTGCAGCATCTACAAGCTACAAAGGCTTCTTCAGCAGCACCTCCCAAACCCGTGACCTCTACCACCTCGAAGTACAAGGGCAGTAGTCACATGGGAAGACCATCACCTCTACGCTCCCCTCCAAGTCACACACCATCCTGACTTGGAAGTTTTTTGCCGTTCCTTCATTATTGCTGAGTCAAAATCCTGGAACTCCCTCCCTAACAACACTCTGGGAGTACCTTCACCACACGGACTGCAGTGGTTCAAGAAGGCAGCTCACCACCATCTTCTCAAGGGCAATTAGGGATGTGCAATAAATGTTGGCCTTGCCAGCGACGCCCACACCCCATGAACGAATGAAAATAAAAACATAATCTTTCAATATTGAGAAGAACAAAGCCATTGTCTTCGGTCCCTGCCAAAAACTCCGTTCCCTAGCCATTGACTCCATCTCTCTCCTTGGCCACTGTCTGAGGCTGAACCAGACTCTTCGCAACCTTAGTGTCCTTTTTGACCCGGAGCTAAGTTTCTGACCTGATTTCCACTTCATCAACAAGACTACCTATTTTCACCTCAGTAACATCGCCCATTTCCACCCCGCCTCATCTCATCTCCTGAAATCTGCCTTTGTTACCTCTAGATTTGACTAATACAGCGCTCTCCTGGCCGGCCTCCCACCTTGCACACTCCATCAACTTGAGTTAATTCAAAATGCTGCTTCTTGTATCCTAACTCACGCCAAGTCCCCATTCACCCATCACCCTTGTGCTTGCTGACCTATATTGTCTCAGTTCAGCAAAGCCTCGATTTTAAAATTCTCATCCTTGTTTTCAACTCTCTCCATGGCTTCGCCCCTCCTTGTCTCTGTAACCTCCTTCAGCCCTAAAACCCTCTGAGATCTCTTTGCTCCTCATGCATATCCGCGATTTTCTTCTCTCCACCATTAGGGACCATGCCTTCTGCTGCCTTGGCCCTAAGCTCTGGAATTTCCTCCCTAAACCACTCTGCCTCTCCTCCTTTAAGACACTCCTTAAAAGATAAAACATAACTCGTTGACAAAGCTTTTGGTCACCTGACTTAATACCTCTTTATAAGAACATAAGAAATAGGAGCAGGAGTAGGCCATTTATCCTTTTGAATCTGCTCCACCATTCAACAAGATCATGGCTGATCTTCGACCTCAACTCCACCTTCCTGCACTATCCACATTTCCCTTAATTCCTATTGTTCCCAACAATTTATCAACCTCTGTCTTGAATATACTCAACAACTGAGCATCCACTGCTCTCTAGGGTAGAGAATTCCAAAGATTCACAACTCTTTGAGTGAAGAAATTTCTCCTCACCTCAGTCCTAAATGGCCAACCCCTTATTCTCAGACTGTGACCCCTGGTTCTAGATTTCCCAGCCAGGGGAAACATTTTCCCAGTCCGGAGGAGGCAGCAGACCTGTGCGGGAGCAGCAGTGGGACCAGAGGTAAGGCGGAGAGGCCATAAAATAGTGCGGCAGAGGATACCCCACACCGGAGGATGTAGCGGACCTGTGTGGGAGTGGCAGCGGGGCCGGAGAGGCAAAATTCGAAAGAGTGATGTCAGAGTAAAAAAGCTGATGGGTGAGTAGTTGGTGAGTGGTTTTCTTTAAGTTTTAAGTTTATTTCTGTTAAGTTAGTTCTTAGTCTATTAGATAGAGGCATGGCAGGGCAGCTCAGTCCCATGGAATGCACATTCTGTGCCATATTGGATTTCTTGGATGATTCTCGTGGCCGGGATGACCATATATGCAGGAAGTGTCGCCAGCTACACCAGCTCAAGATCCATGTTTCGGGCTACCTCCCTTTCCTCTCCAAAGTCCTTGAACGTGTTGCCGTCTCCCAAATCCATGCCCATCTTTCCCAGAACTCCATGTTTGAATCCCTTCAATCTTGTTTCTGCCCCGCCACAGTATCTCTGTAATCTCCTTCAGCCTCACAATGCCCCGAGATGTTTCATCAAATGCGCTCCTCAAATTCTGCCACTTGAGCATCCTTGATGAGAACTGCTCAACCATCAGTGGCCGTGCTATCAGCTGCCTGGGCCCCAAGCTCTGGAACTCCCTCCCTAAACCTCTCTACCTCTCTACCTCTCTTTCCTCCTTTAAAAGGCTCCTTAAAACCTACCTCTTCGACCAAGCTTTTGGTCATCTGCCATAATTTCTTCTTATGTGGCTCAGTGTCAAATTTATTCATTTTGTCTTATAATACTCCTATGAAATGCCTTGAGATGTTTTACTACATTAAAGGTGCTACATAAATACAAACTGTTGTTGTTGTTGTTGTGTTTGAGCGGCAGCTGCAGTCACTGCAATGCATTCGCGAGGCTGAGAAGTTCTTGGATAGCATTTTTCAGGAAGTGGTCTCCCACAGCTTAAGAGTGTGCAGGCAGAGAGAGAATGGATTGCCACAAGACAGAAGAGGAGGAACAGGCAGGTAGTGCAGGAGACCCCTGAGTGCATCTCGCTCTCCAACTAGTACTCTGTTCTGAGTACTGGTGTGGACGATGCTTCCTCTGGGGAATTCAGCCAGAGTCAAGTCCATGACATCATGGGTGGCTCAGCTGCACGTGAGATGGGGGGGAGGAAGAAAAGTGGAAGAGCAATAGTGGTAGGGGATTCGATAGTTAGGGGAGCAGACAGGATGGTATTTTACCTCCCTGGTGACAAGGTCAAGGATGTCACTGAGTGGTTGCAGGACATTCTGAGGGGGCGAGGGTGAACAGCCAGAGGTTGTGGTCCATATCAGTACCAATGACATAGGTAGAATGAGGGATGAGGTCCTGCAGGCAGATTTTAGGGAGCTAGGAGAGAGATTAAAAAGCAGGACCTCAAAGTAGTCATCTCTGGATTACTCCTGGTGCCATGTGCTAGTAAGTACAGAAATCGGAGGATAGAGCAGATGAATGCGTGGCTGGAGAGATGGAGCAGGAGGGAGGGCTTTAGATTCCTGAGGCATTAGGACCTTTTCTGGGGGAGGTGGGACCTGTACAAGCCCAATGGGATACACATCAACAGAGCTGGGACCAATATCCTCGCAGAGGTGGGGGTGGGGGGGTGGCATTAGAGGGGTTGCTAGTGCTGTTGGGGAGGGTTTAAATGAGCTTGGCAGGGGGAGTGGGAACCTGAGAGTAGATTCAGAAGGGAGAGAAGCAAAATTGCAAATGGAAAGCAGAAAATGAATTTGGAAGGCAGACAGTTAATTTGGAAGGCAGAGGAAACAGAGCGAAAATAGACAACAGGGAGTTTGGCAGTGCTAAACTGTATATACTTCAATGCAAGGAGCCTAGGGAATAAGGCAGATGAGCTGAGAGCACAGATAGACACTTGGGGGATATGATATTATAGCTATTACTGAGATATGGCTGAAAGAAGGGCAGGTATGGGAAGCGTAGAGGAACAAAGGGACCTTGGAATGAATGTCCACAGATCCATGAAGGTAGAGGGCCAGGTAGATAACGTGGTTAAGAAGGCATACAGAATACTTACCTTTATTAACCGAGGCATAAAATACAAGAGCAGGGAGGTTATGCTTGAACTGTATAAAACACTAGTTAGGCCACAGCTAGAGTTCTGCGTGCAGTGCTGGTCACCACATTACAGGAAATATGTGATTGCACTGGAGAGGGTACAGAGGAGATTTACGAGGATGTTGTCTGTGTTATGTATGAAGAAAGAGTCTGACTGGATACTGTGAGCTCGAAGTAAAGTGTGCCCTTACTCTTTTATTGCAGGTTTCCAGAGTGCCTCTCCAACCTGTGAGGCCTCCTTAAGTACCTGTGCTCCCAAGTGATTGTGGAATCACTTGGGACTCCAGGGGATGAGCCCTCTAGTGGCTGTACATGGTATATACAAGTTTACATACATAACAACACTCCCCCACCCAAAATCAATAGTATAACTATTTACAAGTTGAGTCGATCTGGGGCCTTTCTTTCCCTGCTTGATCGTCTCAGTGCAAATGCTGGTTTTAGTGAATCGTTGGGCTCTCACTGGGCTGCTATGCAGCTGGCCTTGCTGGGCTGCCTGATGTGGTGAGTCCTGCTGGGCTGCTGCGAGTGATGGGTTCTGCTTCGTGGCTAACCGCGGTGCTGGTTGCCACTGGTATTTATGTTGGGGGGTCAAAGAAGGTAGGGTCCAAAGTGGGTTGCTCAGGATAGTCCGTGAATCTGAGTTTGGTTTGGTCCAAGTGTTTCCGGTGAATTAGTCCAAATGAAACTGTGACCCAAAACACCCTGCTCCCCTCTTTGGCCACAATAGTGCCGGGAAGCCACTTGGGATCTTGTCCATAATTCAATACAACTACAGGATCATTGATTTCAATTTCGCGTGGCACATTTGCGCTGTCATGATATATACTTTGTTGAAGCTGCCTGCTCTCTACCTGTTCATGTAAATCAGGGTGAACTAACAAGAGCCTTGTCTTAAGTGCTGTTTTCATGAGCAGTTCAGCAGATGGGATCCCAGTGAGCGAGTAGGGTCTCGTGCGGTAGCTAAACAGGACTCGGGATAGGTGAGTCTGCAGTGAGTCTTCAGTTACCCTCTTCAAGCCCTGCTTGATAGTTTGCGCTGCTCTCTCTGCCTGACCATTGGATACTGGTTTGAATGGGGCAGATGTAACATGTTTGATCCCGTTACGGGTCATGAACTCTTTGAACTCGGCACTGTTAAAACATGGCCCGTTGTCGCTCACAAGGACATCAGGTAGTCTGTGCATGGCAAACATGGCCCGCAGGCTTTCAGTGGTGGCAGCGGACGTGCTTGCCGACATTATCTCACATTTAATCCATTTGGAGTACGCATCTACAACCACAAGGAACATTTTACCCCAAAACGGGCGTACATAGTCGACATGGACCCTGGACCACGGTTTGGAGGGCCAAGACCATAAACTTAGCGGAGCCTCCCTGGGTGCATTGCTTAAGTGCGAGCATGTGTTACATCTGTGCACGCAGGATTCTAAGTCCACATCGATACCGGGCCACCACACATGGGATCTGGCTATCGCTTTCATCATTACAATGCCTGGGTGGGTACTGTAGAGGTTACTGATGAAAGTGTCTCTGCCCTTCTTGGGGACTACTATCCGATTGCCCCACAGAAGGCAGTCTGCCTGTATAGACATTTCATCTTTGCGCCGCTGGTACGGCTTTATCTCTTCCTGCATTTCCACTGGGACACTGGACCAGCTCCCGTGAAGCACACAGCTTTTGACTAGAGATAATAAGGGGTCCTAGCTCATCCACGTTCTAATCTGTCGGGCAGTGACAGGTGATTGTTCACTCTCGAATGCTTCCACAACCATGACTAAATCTGCGGGCTGCGCCATTTCCACCCCGTGATGGGCAATGGCAGCTGATTGAGAGCATCGGCGCAGTTTTCTGTGCCTGGCCTGTGGCGGATGGTGTAGTTGTATGCGGACAATGTGAGCGCCCATCTCTGGATGCAGGCCAATGCATTCGTATTTTTGCCCTTACTCTTGGAAAACAGGGATATTAGTGGCTTATGGTCAGCTTCCAATTCAAATTTTAGCCTAGACAGATATTGATGCATTTTCTTTACCCCATAGACACACACTAATGCTTCTTTTTCAATCATGCTGTTGGCTCTCTCAGCCTTAGACAGACTTCTGGATACACCCGACGCATCACATGCTAGTACCAAATGCTTACATGGATCATACAAGACAAGCAATTTGTTTGAGCATAACAATTTTCTAACTTTTACAAAGGCATTTTCTTGGCTTTTGCCCAATACCCATTCGTCTCCTTTATGCAGTAAGGTGTGCAGTGGTTCTAACAGTGTGCAGAAACCTGGTAAGAAGTTACCAAAGTAGTTCAGGAGTCGTAGAAACGACTGCAGCTCCATCACGTTCTCTGGCCTCAGTGCATTCTCAATTGCCTCCGTTTTCGAATCAGTGGGCCTGATGCCGTCCGCCCCGATTCTTCTCCCCAGGAACTCCACTTCAGGCACCAAGAAAACGCACTTTGAGTGTTTTAACCTGAGTCCCACGTGGTTGAGTCGACTAAGAACCTCCTCCAGGTTCTGCAGATGCTCGACAGTGTCCCGACCTGTAACCAAGATGTCGTCCTGGAAGACCACCATGCGCGGGACCAACTTCAGTAAGCTTTCCATGCTTCTCTGGAATATCGCCATGGCTGATCGAATTCCAAACGGGCATCTGTTATAAATGAAGAGACCTTTGTTCATGTTGATGCAGGTGAGGCCCTTCGATGATTCCTCCAGCTCCTGTGTCATGTAGGCCGAGGTCAAGTTCAGCTTCGTGAACGACTTTGCTCCCACCAGCGTAGCAAAAAGGTCGTCAGCCTTTGTTAGTGGGTATTGATCCTGCAGGGAGAAACGATTGATAGTTACTTTGTAATCACCACAGATTCTGACGGTGCCGTCTCCCTTGAGGACTGGAACAATCAGACTGGCCCACTCGTTGAATTCGATCAGCGAAATGATGCCCTCTCTTTGCAACTAGTCTAGCTCGATCTCTACTCTTTCTCTCATCATATATGGCACTGCTCTTGCCTTGTGATGGATGGGTCGTGCCACCAGAATTAGGTGGATCTGCACTTTGGCTCCTTGGAACTTCCTGATGCCTGGTTCGAACAGCGAAGGAAACTTGTTTAAGACCTGGGCACACGAAGTGTCGTCAGCGGACGAGAGCGCTCGGACGTCGTCCCAGTTCCAGCGTATCTTTCCCAGCCAGCTCCTGCCGAGCAGCGTGGGACCATCAACCGGTACCACCCAGAGTGGTAGTTGTGCATCGCTCCTTCGTAGAAGACCTTTACGATAGCACTGCCGATTACGGGAATCAGTTCCTTTGTGTAAGTTCTCAGTTTCGTGTGAATGGGAGTCAAGACTGGCCTTGAGGCCTTGCTGAACCACAATTCAAGGAGCGGGAGTCCGAGGCAGCGTCGCAGAGGCCTATAAAAGGCCCAACAATCGGCGAAGGCGGGAGTTCGTGGAGCGGGAGTCCAGGGCAGCGTCAGAGAGGCCAGCCGCTGCAGCTGCAGGGCAGAAGGTAAACAAAGAAATAGAAAGAAATAGAAAGGTGACGTCACAGCCAATTGCTGGTGATTGGTGAGTAGTTTTTCTTTTTCTTTTCCCTATCGGTAGGTAACCTTTATCACTGTTGCCAAATTAAGTTAATCAAAGGGTTAAGTCATGGCAGGAGAGCTCGGACACATGTCATGCTCCTCCTGTGCCATGTGGGAACTCAGGGACGCTTCCAGTGTCCCTGATGACTACATGTGCAGGAAGTGTACCTTGCTGCAGCTCCTGACAGACCGCATTGCGGCACTGGAGCTGCGAGTGGATTCACTCTGGAGCATGCGCGATGCTGAGAATGCCGTGAATAGCACGTTCAGAGAGTTGGTCTTACCGCAGGTAAAGGTTACACAGACAAATAGGGAATGGATGACCAACAGCAAGAACTGTGGAAGGAAGGTAGTGCAGAGGTCCACTGCGGTCATCCCTCTCCAAAGCAGATACACGGCTTTGGGTATTGCTGGGGGGATGACTCATCAAGGCAGGGCAGCAGCAGCCAAGTCCATGGCACCATGGGTGGCTCTGCTGCACAGGAGGGCAGGAAAAAGAGTGGGAGCGGTATAGTGGTAGGGGATTCAACTGTAGTGGGAATAGATAGACGTTTCTACGGCCACAATCGAAACTCCACGATGGTATGTTGCCTCCCTGGTGCGAGGGTCAAGATGTCTCCGAGCGTTTGCAGGACATTCTGAAGGGGGAGGGTGATCAGCCAGTTGTCGTGGTGCATATAGGTACCAACGATATAGGTAAAAAATGGGATGTGTTCCTACAAGCTGAATTTAGGGAGCTAGGAGTTAAATTAAAAAGTAGGACCTCAAAGGTAGTAATCTTAGGATTTCTACCAGTGCTACGTGCTAGTCAGAGTAGGAATCGCAGGAGAGCTCAGATGAATACGTGGCTTGAGGAATGGTGCAGAAGGGAGGGATTCAAATTCCTGGGGCATTGGAACCTGTTCTGGGGGAGGTGGGACCAGTACAAACCGGACGGTCTGCACCTGGGCAGGACCGGAACCAATGTCCGAGGGGGAGAGTTTGCTAGTGCTGTTGGTGAGGGGTTAAACTAATATGGCAGGGGGATTGCAAGCTATTCAGGGAGACAGAGGGAAGTAGAATGGAGGCAGAAGCAAAAGATAGAAAGAAGAAAAATAAAAGTGGAGGGCAGAGAAACCCAAGGCAAAAAACAAAAAAGGCCACATTGCAGCAAAATTCTAAAAGGGCAAAGTGTGTTAAAAAGACAAGCCTGAAGGCTCTGTGCCTCAATGCGAGAAGTATTCATAATAAGGTGGACGAATTAACTGCACAGGCAGCAATTAATGAATATGATATAATTGGCATCACGGAGACATGGCTCCAGGGTCAACAAGGCTGGGAATACAACATCCAGAGGTATTCAACATTCAAGAGATAGACAGAAAGGAAAAGGAGGTGGGGTAGCGTTGCTGGTTAAAGAGGAAATTAACGCAATAGTAAGGAAGGACATTAGCTTGGATGATGTGGAATCTGTATGGGTAGAGCTGCAGAATACCAAAGGGCAGAAAACGTGAGTGCGAGTTGGATCCAGATCACAAAAGAGTAGTAGTGAGGTTGGGGACAGCATCAAACAAGAAATTAGGGACGTGTGCAATAAAGGTACAGCAGTTATCATGGGCGACTTTAATCTACATATAGATTGGGGTAACCACGCTGGTAGCTATACGGTGGAGGAGGATTTCCTGGAGTGTATTAGGGATGGTTTTCTGGACCAATATGTCGAGGAACCAACTAGACGGCTAGCCATCCTAGACTGGGTGATGTGTAATGAGAAAGAACTCGTGATCAATCTTGTTGTGTGAGGCCCCTTGGAGAAGAATGACCATAATATGGTCGAATTCTTTATTAAGATGGAGAGTGACACAGTTAATTCAGAGACTAGGGCCCTGAACTTGAGAAAAGGTAACTTCGATGGTATGAGATATGAATTGGCTAGAATAGACCGGCAAATGATACTTAAAGGGTTGACGGTGGATAGGCAATGGCAAAACAATCGTACATCCCGGTCTGGAGTAAAAATAAAACGTGGAAAGTGGTTCAACCGTGCCTAACAAGGGAAATTAAGGATAGTATTAAATACAAGGAGGATGCATATAAATTGGCCAGAAAAAGCTGCAAACCTGAGGACTGGGAGAAATTTAGAATTCAGCAGAGGAGCACAAAGGATTTAATTAGGAGGGGGAAAATGGAGTACGAGAGGAAGCTTGCTGGGAACATAAAAACTGACTGCAAAAGCTTCGATAGATATGTGAAGAAAAAAAGATTAGTGAAGACAAATGAAGGTCCCTTGCAGTCAGATTCAGGTGATTATATAATGGGGAACAAAGAAATGCCAGACCAGTTGAACAAATAATTTGGTTCTGTCTTCACGAAGGAAGACACAAACAACCTTCTGGAAATATTGGGGACCAAAGGTCTAGAGAGAAGGAGGAACTGAAGGATATCCTTATTAGGTGGGAAATTGTGTGAAGGAAATTGATGGGATTGAAGGCCAATAAATCCCTGGGGCATGATAGTCTGCATCCCAGAGTACTTAAGGAAGTGGCCCTAGAAATAGTGGATGCATTGATGATCATTTTCCAACAGTCTATCGACTCTGGATCAGTTCCTATGGACTGGAGGGTAGCTAATGTAACACCACTTTTTAAAAAGGGAGGGAGAGAGAAAACGGGTAATTATAGACCGGTTAGCCTGACATCAGTCGTGGGGAAAATGTTGGAATCAATTGTTAAGGATGAAATAGCAGCGCATTTGGAAAGCAGTGGCAGGATCAGTCCAAATCAGCATGGATTTATGAAGGGGAAATCATGCTTGACAAATCTTCTGGAATTTTTTGAGGATGTAACTAGTAGAGTGGACAAGGCAGAACCAGTGGATGTGGTGTATTTGGACGTTCAAAAGGTTCTTGACAAGGTCCCACACAAGATATTGGTGTGCAAAATCAAAGCACATGGTTTTGGGGGTAATATACTGACGTGGATAGAGAACTGTTTGGCAGTCAGGAAGCAGAGAGTTGGGATAAACGGGTCCTTTCCAGAATGGCAGGCAGTGACTAGTGAGGTGCCGCAGGGCTCAGTGCTGGGACTCCAGCTATTTACAGTATATATTAATAATTTGGATGAAGGAGTTAAGTGTATTATCTCCAAGTTTGCAGATGGTACTAAACTGAGTGGTGGTGTGAGCTGTGAGGAGGATGCTAAGAGGCTGCAGGGTGACTTAGACAGGTTAGGTGAGTGGGCAAATGCATGGCAGATGCAGTACAATGTGGATAAATGTGAGGTTATCCACTTTGGGGCATAAACACGCAGGCAGAATATTATCCGAATGGCGTCAGATTAGGAAAAGGGGAGGTACAACGAGATCTAGGTGTCATGGTATATCAGTCATTGAAAGTTGGCATGCAGGTACAGCAGGCAGTGAAGAAAGCAAATGGTATGTTGGCCTTCATAGCTAGGGGTTTTGAGTATAGGAGCAGGAAGGTCTTACTGCAGTTGTACAGCCCTTGGTAAGGCCTCACCTGGAATATTATGTTCAGTTTTGATTTCCTAATCTGAGGAAGGACGTTCTTGCTATTGAGGGAGGGCAGCAAAGGTTCACCAGACTGATTCCCGGGATGGCTGGAGTGACGAATGAGGAGAGACTGTATCAACTGGGCCTTTATTCACTGGAGTTTAGAAGGATGAGAGGGGATCTCATAGAAACATACAAAATTCTGACCAGACTGGACAGGTTAGATGCAGGAAGAATGTTCCCGATGTTGGGGAAGTTCAGAACCAGGGGACACAGTCTAAGGATAAGGAGTAAGCCATTTAGGACTGAAATGAGGAGATACTTCTTCACTCAGAGTTGTTAACCTGTGCAATTCCCTACCGCAGAGAGTTGTTGATGCTAGTTCATTGGATATATTCAAGAGTGAGTAAGATATGGCCCTTATGGCTAAAGGGATCAAGGGGTATGGAGAGAAAGCAGGAAAGAGGTACTGAGGTGAATGATCAGCCATGATCTTATTGAATGGTGGTGGAGGCTCGAAGGGCCGAATGACCTACTCCTGCACCTATTTTCTATGTTTCTATATTTCTCGAAAGTCTTTTTGCTCATAATGGACTGGCTCGCACCCGTGTCCAGCTCCATTGACACTGGGAGTCCATTTAATTCAACATTCAGTATTATCAGGGGGACACTTTGTGGTAAATGTGTGCACCCCATCTACCTCTGCCTCCTCAGTCTGAGGCTCTGGTTCGTTATGATTCGCTGTGGATCTGTCCTCCTCTGCAACATGGTGGATTTCAGGATTAACAGGGTTTGTAGCTCACCTGCGCATATGTTGGAGGTGTCCCATTGTTCCACAACCCTTGCACCCGTCCCTTTGAAGCGGCGTGAATGGAAACGATGATCACCCCGCTGCGCCAGCAAGGTGTTAATGGCCTTGCATTCATCACCCTTGAAGGTGGACTCTGAGACATCTGCAGACGTGCAGCTGCAGGTATGTGGGACCTGCCTTGTACATTGCGATTTGAAAACAACATCACTCTGTTCACTGTACTTGTAGCAGCACTTGTGTGCTGAGAGATTAATTTCATATTGTCACTGTTGGCAATGAACGCCTGGGCTATCGCTATGGCCTTACTCAAGGTTGGGGTCTCTACAGTCAAAAGTTTGCGAAGTATCATTTCATGGCCAATGCCAAGTACGAAAAAGTCTCTGAGCATGTGCTCCAAATGTCTTTCAAATTCGCAATGTCCTGCAAGGCGTCTTAACTCGGCAACATAACTCGCCACTTCCTGGCCTTCAGACCTTTTGTCGGTGTAGAACCGGTACCTCGCCATCAGAACGCTTTCCTTCGGGTTCAGATGATCCCGGACCAGTGTGTACAAATCATTGTATGATTTCTTTGTGAGTTTCGCTGGAGCAAATAGATTTTTCATGAGGCCATTCGTTGGTGCCCCGCAGTCGGTGAGGAGAATCGCCCTTCATTTGGCAGCATTTGCTTCTCCTTCCAGCTCGTTGGCCACGAAGTATTGGTCAAGTCACTCCACCAGGATTTTCCAATCATCTCCCTCCGAGAATTTCTCCAGGATGCACACTGTTCTCTGCATCATTGGGTTCGTCATCTGTATCTCGTCGCCAGTTGTTATGTATGAAGAAAGAGTCTGACTGGATACTGTGAGCTCAAAGTAAAGTGTAACCTTAGTCTTTTATTGCTGGTCTCCAGAGTGCCTCTCCAGCCTGTGAGGCCTCCTTAAGTACCTGTGCTCCCAAGGGATTGTGGGATCCTTGGGACTCGATGAGCCCTCTGGTGGCTGTACAAGGTATAAACAAGTTTACATATATAACAGTCTGGACTGGAGAATTTTAGCTATGAGGAATGATTGGAAAGGCTGGGTTTGTTTTCTTTCGAACAGAAGAGACTGACGGCGACCTTATTGAGGTGTATACAATTATGAGAGGCCTAGATAGAATGGATAGGAAAGACCTATTTCCCTTAGCAGAGGGGTCAACAATCAGGGGGCATAGATTTAAACTAATTGGTAGGTGGTTTAAAGGGGGTTGAGGGGAAATGTTTTTACCCAGAGGGTGATGGGGGTCTGGAACTCACTGCCTGAAAGGGGAGTAGAGGCAGAAACTCTCAGCACTTTTAAAAATTACTTGGATATGCATCTGAAGTGCTGTAACCTACAAGGCTACGGACCATGAGCTGGAAAGTGGGATTAAGTAGGACAGCTCTTTGTCGGCCAGCACGGACACGATGGGACGAAATGGCCTCCTTCCGTGCTGTAAATTTCTATGATTCTATGACTTTATGATTAACCGTGTCAAGCCCCTTAAGAATTTTATACGTTTCAATTAGATCAGCTCCCATTCTTCTAAACTCCAAGGAATATAGGCTTAGCCTACTCAATCTCTCCTCATAGTGTCAGCTATGCTCAGTGGGTAGCACACTCGGCTCTTAGTTAGAAGTCCCACTTCAGAGATTTGAGCACATAAATCTAGGCTGACACTTCAGTGCAGTGCTGAGGGAGTGCTATACTGTCGGAAGTGCCGTCTTTCGGATGAGACGTATAACCGAGGCCCCATCTGCGCTCTCAGGTGGACGTAAAAGATCCCATGGCACTATTTCGAAGAAGAGCAGGGGAGTTATCCCCAGTTTCCTGGCCAATATTTATCCCTCAATCAACATAACAAAAAAAATGTTGGTCATTATCACATTGCTCTTTGTGGGAACTTGCTGTGCGCAAATTGGCTGCCATGTTTCCCACATTACAACAGTGACTACAATCCAAAAGTACTACATTGACTGTAAAGCGCTTTGAAACGTCTGGTAGACGTGAAAAGCGCTATGCAAATGCAAGTCTTTCTTTCTTTCTTTCTCATAGGGCAATCTCCTCATCCCAGGAACCAGTCTTATGAACCTTTGCTGTACTCCCTCTAAGACAAGTATGCCTTTCCTTAGGTAAAGAGACCAGAATTGTACACAGTACTCCAGCTGTGGCCTCACCAATGCCTTTATAATTGTAGTAAGACTTCTTTACTCTTATACTATCATCCCTTTGTAACAAAATTTAACATACCATTTGCTTTCCTAATTGCTTGCTGTACCTGCATGTTAACTTTCTGTGATTCAGGTACAAGGACAGCCAGGTCCCTCTGAGTTCAAATATTTCCCAATCTCTCACCATTTAAAAAATATTCAGTTTTTTTGTATTTCCTTTACACTTCCCCAATTGCATTCTACTTGCCATGTTCTTGCCCAATCAGTCAACCTATCAATATCTGTGTGTCCTTCTCACAGCTTACTTTTCCACCTAACTCTGTATCATCAGCAAACATGGATATGTTATGTGGCTCGGCATCAAATTCTGTTTGAATTGCTCCTGTGTTATGCTTGGGACGTTTTACTACGTTAAAGGAAAAAATTAATTCTCACTTGGAGCCAGCCAGCATTGATGTTAAGGGCCAATTATATCTGAATAACCTGATTGAGTTCTTTGCTGAAATAATTGAGAGAGTTGATGAAGGTAGAGCAGTAGATGTTGTACATATGGGGCTCCATTTTCTGGTGCTTTGTGCTCTGGGTTTTGCCCTGGAGTGGCATGAAAGGCGGCGGTGACGTCTCCTGCGCCCCGTCGCGATCCTTCGGTCCGGTTTTGCGGTGGTGCTGAGCAGGACTGCCGAGCAGAGCTCCGCCAGGTCTGCAATGCCTCTCATTGCGACATCGGCAGTACTTTGGAATTTTCCCGATCCGTCCACCCGGAAGTGCGCCCGCAATGACCGCCTGGGATATCACAGCGGTCCAGCATAGCTGATGGTGCAGAGGAAGGTAAATTACTTTGAAGGTAAGTGCGAGTGTTTGTTCTTTTAATTTGTTTAGCGATTTGTGTTGTGGTGGCGTGGGCAATGTTTTGGGAATGTTTTTGTGGGTTTCTTTAGGTTTTCTCCCCGCCCCCGCTACCCACCCACAAGCCTCTCTCGGAGCACACACGGCCCCACACTTTAGTTCGCAAATTTCCCATCCTTGCATCCCGAAAAATGTACGTCTCCCTTCGCACTGTGTCCCCTGACGTGGGGCCCAGATGCCGAAACTTCCTTACCAAAGTGTAAACTATTCCCGGCCGGTAACTTTCTCACCCCGAAAACAGAAAAGCCTAAAATCCAGCCCATGGACTTTCCAAAGGTATTTCATAAAGTATCTCATAACAGATGTATTTGGAGATTAGAAGCACATGCTACTAAAAGGACAGTGGGAACTTGGATACAAAATTGGCTAAGGGATAGGAGGCAGGGAGTAATGGTGAATGTAATAGTAGTTCTGACTGGAGAGAAGGTTGCAGTGGAGTCCCCCAGGAATCGGTAATAGGATCATTGTTTTTCTTATTACATATAAATGACCTGGACTTGGGTACAGGGAATACAATTTCAAATTTGCAGTATTACAAAACCTGGCAATATAGTAATTAGTGAGAACGAGAGTAGCAGACTTCAGGAGGACATAAACAGACTGCTGAAATGGGCAGACATATGGCAGATGTAATTAATGTGGATAAGTGTGAAGTGATGCAATTTAGCAAAACAACATGGAGAGGCAGTATAATCTAAATGGTGCTATTTTGAGGAGGTGTAAGAACAGAGTGGTCTGGGGGTGCATAATCACAAATCCTTGAAGGTTGATGGGCAAGTTGATAAGGCAGTTAAGAAAGCATATCTAATACTTGACTTTCTAACCTGGGGCATTGAATGCAAAAGCACAGAAGTCATGCGAAGCCTTTACATAGCTCTGATTAAGCCTCAGCTGGAGTATTGTGTACAATTCTGGGCACCACACTTTAGGAAGGATGTCAAAGCCCTGGAGAGAGTACAGAGGAGGTTTACAAGAATGATACTAGGGATAAGGGACTTCAGTTATGTGGAGATATTAGAGAAGCTGCGATTGTTCTCCTAGTGTAGAAACGTTTAAGAGAAGACCTAATAGACGTATTCAAATTTATAAGGGGTTTTGATAGAGCAAGTAGTGAGAAACTATTTCCTCTGGCAAGTGGGTCGGTAACCAGACTTAAAATAATTGGCAACAGAACTAATGGGGAAATGAGGAGAAATTTCTTCACACAAAGGTTGTTATGATCTGCAATGCACTATCGGAAGGGGTGGTGAATAGAAACTTTTAAAAGGCAATTGAACATGTACTTGGAGAGAATTCATTTACAATTTTATGGGGAAAAGCTGGGGTCTGAGACTAAATTAGACAGCTCTTTCAAAGAGCCAGCACAGGCATGACGGGGCGAATGGCCCCTTCTGTGCTGGAAGATTCTAGGATTCTATATAAGATGCAAATTGTTGTTGTTGTAGCATCATCACATTTCTAGACTGAAGTTCTTTCTCAGATTTTCTTTACATTGTGCTCTACGTAATGTGAACATAACTACTGAGTCATTGTGACCCAGCAAACTGATTTCACAATTTTGTGCTCTACCACTCCTCCCACAATTTCTGCCCAAAATGGCGAAGATATTTTAAGTTATCCACACAATTAATGACGTTGATCAATAACAACTAATTCCTTTACATCTCAGCATATAAGAATATCAGAAATAGGAGCAGGAGAAGGCCATACGGCCCCTCGAACCTGCTCTGCCATTTAATACGATCATGGCTGATCCGATCATGGATTCAGGTCCACATCCCTGCCCGCTCCCCATAACCCCTTAATCCCTTATCAGTCAAGAAACTGTCTATCTCTGTCTTAAATTTATTCAATGTCCCGGCTTCCACAGCTCTCTGAGGCAGCGAATTCCACAGATTTACAAATCTCTGAGAAAAGAAATTCTTCCTCATCTTAGTTTTAAATGGGCGGCCTCTTATTCTAAGATTATGCCCTCTAGTTCTAATCTCCCTTATCAGTGGAAACATCCTCTCTGCATCCACCTTGTCAAGCCCCCTCAAAATCTTATACATTTCAATAAGATCAACTCTCATTCTTCTGAATTCCAATGAGTAGAGGCCCAACCTCCTCAACCTTTCCTCATAAGTCAACCCCCTCATCTCTGAAATCAACCTAGTGAACCTTCTCTGAACTGTACGCAAAGCAAGTATACCCTTTCTTAATTATGGAAACCAAAACTGTATGCAGTATTCCAGGTGTGGCCTCACCAATACCCTGTATAACTATAGCAAGACTTCTCTGCTTTTATACTCCATCCCCTTTGCAATAAAGGCCAAGATTCAATTGGCCTTCATGATCAATGCTGTAACTACATGCTAACCTTTTGTATTTCATGCACAAGTACCCCCAGGTCCCGCTGTACTGCAGCACTTTGCAATTTTTCTCCATTTAAATAATAACTTGCTCTTTGATTTTTTTTCTGCCAAAGTGCATGACCTCACACTTTCCAACATTATACTCGATCTGCCAAATTCTTGTCCACTCACTTAGCCTGTCTATGTCATTTTGCAGATTTTTGGTGTCCTCCTCACACATTGCTTTTCCTCCCATCTTTGTATCATAGGCAAATTTGGCTACTTTACACTCGGTCCCTTCTTCCAAGATTACACTAAGCTGGGTGGCAGTGTGAGCTGTGAGGAGGATGCTAAGAGGCTGCAGGGTGACTTGGGCAAATGCATGGAAGATGCAGTATAATGTGGATAATTGTGAGATTATCCACTTTGGTGGCAAAAACATGAAGGCAGATTATTATCTGAATGGTGACAGATTAGTAAAAGGGGAGGTGCAACGAGACCTGGGTGTTATGGTACATCAGTCATTGAAAGTAGGTATGCAGGTACAGCAGGCAGTAAAGAAAGCAAATGGCATGTTGGCCTTCATAGCGAGAGGATTTGAGTATAGGAGCAGGGAGGTCTTACTGCAGTTGTACAGGGCCTTGGTGAGACCACACCTTGAATATTGTGGCAGTTTTGGTCTCTTAATCTGAGGAAGGACATTCTTGCTATTGAGGGAGTGCAGCAAAGGTTCACCAGATTGATTGCCAGGATGGCAGGACTGACACATGACGAAAGACTGGATCGACCAGGCTTATGTTCACTGGAATTTAGAAGAATGAGAGGGGATCTCATAGAAGCATATAAAATTCTGACAGAATTGGACAGGTTAGATACAGGAAGTATATTCCTGATGTTAGGGAAGTCCAGAACCAGGGGTCACAGTCAAAGGATAAGGGGTAAGCCATCTAGGATCGAGATGATGAGAAACTTTTTTACCCAGAGAATTGTGAACCTGTGGAATTCTCTACCACAGAAAGTTGTTGAGTCCAGTTCGTTGGATATATTCAAAAGGAAGTTAGATGTGGCCCTTATGGCTAAAACGATCAGGGGATATGGAGAGAAGGCAGGAGTGGAGTACTGAAGTTGCATGATCAGTTATGATTAAATTGAATGGTGGTGCAGGCTCAAAGGGCCGAATGGCCTGCTCCTGCACCTATTTTCTATGTTTCTATGTTTCTATAGATTGTAAATAGTTGGGGTCCCAGCACTGATCCCTGCGGCACCCCCCTAGTTACTGATTGCCAACCCGAGAATGAACCATTTATCCTGGCTTTCTGTTTTCTTTTAGTTAGCCAATCCTCTATCCATGCTAATATATTACCCCCAACCCCTTAACCCCGTGAACTTTTACCTTGTACAGTAACCTTATGGAAATCCAAATACACCACATCCACTGGTTCCCCTTTATCCACCCTGTCCGTTACATCCTCAAAGAATTCCAGCAAATTTGTCAAACATGACTTCCCCTTCATAAATCCATGCTGACTCTGCCTGATCGAATTATGCTTTTCCAAATGTCCTGCTACTGCTTCTTTAATAATGGACTCCAACATTTTCCCAACCACAGATGTTAGGCTAACTGGTCTACAGTTTCCTGCTTTTTGTCTGCCTCCTTTTTTAAATAGGGGCGTTGCATTTGCAGTTTTCCAATCTGCTGGGACTGCCCCAGAATCCAGGGAATTTTGGTAAATTACAACCAATGCATCCACAATCCCTGCCGCCACTTTTCTTAAGACTCTAGGATGCAAGCCATCGGATCCAGGGGATTTATCCGCCTTTAGTCCCATTATCTTACTGAGTAACATTTCCTGAGTAATTGTGATTGTGTTCAGTTCCTCTCCCCCCCCCCCCCCCCCCCCGCCCTATAGCCCTTGACCTATAGCCCTTGATTGTACCCATCTAATTGATTCAGCAAATAATTTCAGGCAGTGAAATTAGTGACTATACCTACATGATCCCACATTATCTCTGCAAGAGTGAACAGTTATGTTTTTTCAAAGAATAATATGCCATTTCTAATATCACCAAAAATAGATTTACAGTAAAACTACTATTTAAAGTATTTGGAATCAAATTTCAGAATTGCCCTATACATATGGACGGCTTTGCTTCTGGTTGTGTGCAGCTTTCTGATCATTTGAGACAGCCATGGTCTCTAAGCATATCTTAAATTGTGTTTGGGTGAATAATTTTAAATAGTTTAGATTTTTTGGTATTTTTTAATTTCTGAGAGTCCGCATGGCAGCCTGCCTATTCGGGGGCGGAGGGGGGAGCTATTTTAAGGCCCTTAGCTCATTTACATGGAACTGGAGAGGTGCGTGTGTTAAATGGGCATCTCAATAAAGGCCAGCAGCAAACGAAGTTTGAGGATGAAGCGGCACGATCGCAAAGTGACGGGAACCCAGGGTGGCAGCAGCCTAGATTATTTTTGTGGACTCCTGCTCCTAATAGCCTCATAACAATAATTTAAAACTTACCTTCCAATGCCTAGTTTCGTTCTCGATCCTTAAATCTCATTGATTAAGGAGATACACTGTTGTTACCGGCATTCGCTAAGGTCTCAGATGCACTGTCGCCCTCGCCACGCCGTTAGAAGCTCGCACTTCCAGCAAGTTACGGCGCAAAAAAAAATCGAGCTGAAGGGTGTAGGGAAAAGTCTTACTGTAGCAAGATCTCCCGCTGCACCAAAATCTGACCCAATTATATTTTCAATGAGTTATACATGTCTCCGGTGATATTTGATTTTATATATGTAGCCTTAATAATAGATAAAAATTACATTTTCCACTAAATGTAATGTTTTATCAGTTAATGGGGTAAATTTTAACTTGTCAATATCAGCGTAAACGGATAGCAAAAGCCTCAAAATGAGTTGGGTAGATTTACTGCCTCATTAAAACTGACAATCGGCTCCTTGCCACTTTCAGAGACCTGCCACTGGACAGCCAAAGCAATGTAAAATTGGAGAGGATGGTTGAATGTTTGTGATCTCGGCTGGGAATTTCCTGTTCGCGCTCAGTCATCGTAACTTTACCAAAAATGCAGTGGAAGTACTTTTTACACACGCAAACGAGCTTTTCTGCCGTACTTCTGGCGAAATTACGGTAGCAGAGCGGGAGCAGTTCCGAGGAAATTTACAGCCCTCATTTTTTTTTCTAATTTTCACCCGTTTCTCTATTTCTTCCATGAAAGTGGTGATGCGTGTTGTAGTGTGTTACTAATTGTGCTGGTGCTTATCTAGTACTTTATCAAATTTCCCATTCTTTGTGAACTTGGTAATGAGAGTGTTGGCAACCATAGGGTTCATCACAGCCAAGTCCTCAACCAATGTCCCACAGGTGTCACTGGATAGCAGTAAGAGCAGGAAACCTTGTCTGATTTTCCCCACCTAGCCTAAGGGCATTGAGGACAATTGCAGCTGCTCTACTACCAATTTAGCGAAAATCAGCTAATTCAGCAGCAAACCAGGTCAAAATTTGTGGCCTGTAAGGCTGAGTACCAGATCAGACATTTATCCAGTGATCCATGAAATAAATAAAATCCTGAAGCCAAAGCTGAACATCTTGGATAGAGCCCAAGAAGAACCCTGGTACATTGCTATCAATGAGAGTAGTTGGACCAATAGTCAAAGAAAGAAGACTTCAGCAAAGGCTCAAATGATCTGAAATAAAAACAGAAAATGCTGGAAATACTCAGCACGTCAGGCAGCATTTGTGCAGCGAGAAACAGAGTTAACATCTCAGGTCGATGACCTTTCATCAGAAGAGCGAAAGATCATTGACCTGAAGCTTTGGCCGGGATTTTGCTCACCTCGGCGGTACTGGTGCGGGTGACGTCAGTGCTAGCTCCATCCCGTTGCCTAAAATGAATTTACGTTGATAGGGCATGTTTCCCCGCACAATTAGAGGAAGCGGGTCTGATGATGTCATTCATGATGCGTCATCAGCCGGCTTCCTTAAAGGGACCATAGCCACCTTACTTTTAATGTTTGTACTGTCAGTATTCTACAGCATTGAGGTGCTGCAAACACTGATGATTACTGCCCAGAGGTGCATGGCCGCACCCAGGCTCTCCCATGACTTCCTCCATATACTTATGGAGGGAATCACAGCACACAGGGAGGTCCTCTTCCCTTCCCATGGGCAGAAGTGGCCACCCCAGGAGAGCAACACAGCCTGGTTGCACATTGCATAGGAGCGCACAAGCAGGGATGTTGTCAGGGGGACCTGGTTGTGGTGGTGCAAACATGTCAATGATCTCATAAGATCACAAAACATTAGTGCAAAGCTAAACTCACCTTCATCCTCCTGCCTCTCATCACATCCCCATCACTCTGGCTTCCCTACCCTACCCTTGCACATCCTTACTCACACCAACTTACCTTGCCCCTCCACCATCCCTCTCTATCTACATCATCACATCCCCATTTCACTAGCCACCCCTCAGCCTTGTCCAATCATACCAACTAACAACACAAAAGGGTAAGCACTTGGGTGTTTTATTCAATGTTTATGTAAAGTTTCTGTTAATATGCTGTCAAACATTGAAACCTTTATTTTCAACACTTTCTGTTCTTGGACAGATTTGTGTACACCTTTGGTTTAGTGAGTTACAGTGAATGGTCAGACATAATGGTACCCCCCGCAATGGTGGTGAGTGTGAAAGGAATAGCTTGGACATTGTAGGGATGCTTTATGGTGTTGGTGTGGAGTGGTGCCAACCTGGCGTATTATGTGGCAGCATGGGTGGACATCAAGTGAAGTAAATTTGGCCATGGTGAGGCCATCCGTGGCCTCCCGGGCTGCAATGTGCTCAGGTGCTGATGCCCTGTGTCCCGTGCAGGATCAGGTGATTGTAGAGAAGGTTGGTATTGTTGTTGTTAGTGCTGCTGGTATGCCTGGTGCTGCTGGTGTTGGGGCTCATCGTGGTTCGAATTTGAGGACCAAGGTGGGACAATATAAAGGGCTCCCATGTTGATGGAATAGATGGCAGGTGAAATAGAAATGACAGAAGCATTCTGTCAATCGTGAGAGAGTTCTTCCAATGAAGTGAGAGTGGATGGAGAGTGAAAAGTGGAAAGCTTGCAGAACCTGTGTTGGAAATGGACTGAGAAACAGCTTGGGGCTGAGGAAAATGATGATCTGTCAGGTGGAAGCTTTTACTGTATATTTATAGCTGTCAAGTAATCAGCTGGAGCAATGGCCACTGAACTCCCACCTCAGGTTCACAGACATGGTCCCCGAACAGCATGGTTCCCATGGCCATAAAGTCAAAGTTTAAAAAGATTATTTAAATTTTGTTAAGAGTATAGTTAGTACATTATTAGTTTAATTAGGTGCCCCACTGTTGCCTGTCGTGTCTGCTCAGCAGTGACAGACCCGACATTGGGAAAGGCACGTTATGGTGGGTTGATAGAGATGTCCCGACACACTGTCAAAAAATGTACTTTCCTACCCAACCTGCCAAAGATTCCTCTGCTGAAACCTCAGAAAATTGCGGTCGTTAACTCTGTTCATCTCTCCTCAGATTCTGCCTGAATGCTGAGTATTTTCAGCATTTTCTGTTTTTATTAAATATTGGTTATTAACTGTTTGAATGTTAATGATCTTTAATTTCCTTGCCTGATGTGTTTAAACAGAAAGGCAAGGTTAGCATCTAAATTCCTAACCTATTGATAACCTTATACGTTGACTGCTTATCTTGTCAAATATACTGAAAAATTAATTGTATTTGTACTTTGATATGAATTACTATTTTAGCACTATTTTGATTAGTACTTGGTATTTTAAATCGATTCATTTCTCTGTGTCATAATTACATTGTGTATATCAGTGTACAACAGTTCCCCATGGTATAAGACAGTGTCCTATATATTAGTGGGACAAAGCTATTCAAGAATTATAAATTTGACAATGAACTAGGAAAACCAGCAGCTCTAATATCCCTGAAGGAAAGGCCTGTAATACAGTAAAACAGTCACAAAAGGGCTTTTAAATTACATTAGTTGCTAATGTCACATGTATTTTATGGACATTAAAGCAGAACTTTATTATAAGCCACTCTAATAATTGTGGAACAATGTTTCTATGACAGTTTTTGAATATTTTATTTTAAAAATGCTTTCTTGCTTAAAAGCTGATTGGTGAAAACTTAGCAATCTCGCTAATTTTGGCTTTAGAAGTCTTGGTGTGTGTTTGAATTTTAAACCTCATTAAAGCTAATACATAATGTCATGGAAATATTTTGCAATATGTTACATATTGCTGTACGACATGGCTGACTCGGCATCGCTTGACCAAATATAAACTTGATAGTACACTGAATTTATTACCACCTGAAATGTCTCGTAGTAAGGCGACGAGTGTGACTTCTTTTACAGTAAACTGCTGTAATGATTTATGCACTTGTTAAACGGGGTTCCAGAAACAGAACATCTTGGAGTTTAAGGATCAATTTGGCAGAAAGAACCCGATCAACGTTGACATCTGTATTGACTTATTTTCAAACTGTATTCATGGTTTGGTATTCCATCATCTGAAACTTTTAATGCAAATGCAAATACTTCCAATCAAAATACTCTTTATTCCAAGAAACATGTAGAACATTGATTCTAAAATCCATTCCAAAATAGATTAAAATAATTTAAAATAAAAATACCACAACCTTTTAAACGGTATCTATTTCCTAGATTAGCTATTTAAGGAGAACGCTGAAATGACATGCAATCAATCACACAAATAAAAGCCACGACCTGTTGAGTTAACTGATTTTCGCTGCGGCAGGAGTTGCAGCACAATTGGCCTGAGCGACCCTGAATTAGAGAGAGGGAAAGATCAGACAGGCTTCCCACTTCATGCGGTAGTCCCTGCTGGAAAGTGTGGATGTGTAAGATGTCGGGCAAGAACAGTGCTTCATTCGGCTGCAATGTACTCTGTACATCACGATGCAGTGATCGTGACCATCTTTAAAAAAGGGGACAAGTCCGACTGTGGCAACTACAGAGGAATCTCCCTATTAGCCACTGGGAAAGTCGTCGCTAGAGTCCTCCTCAACCGTCTTCTCCATATAGCTGAGGAACTCCTCCCGGAGTCACAGTGCGGATTCTGTCCCCTACGGGGCACAACGGACATGATTTTTGCAGTGCGACAGCTGCAGGAAAAATGCAGGGAACAGCACCAGCCCTTATACATGGCCTTCTTCGACCTTACAAAGGTCTTTCACACTGTCAACCGCAAGAGTCCTCCTCCGCTTCGGATGCCCCCAAAAGTGCGTCATCATCTTCCACCTGCTCCACGACGACATGCAGGCCATGATCCTTAACAACGAGTCCATTACAGACGCAATCCACGTCCAGTCTGGGGTCAAACAGGGCTGCGTCATCGCCCCAACTCTCTTTTCAATCTTCCTCGCTGCCATGCTCCACCTCACAGTCAAGAAGCTCTCCGCTGGAGTGCAACTAAACTACAGAACCACTGGGAACCTGTTCAACCTTCGCCATCTCCAGGCCAGGTCCAAGATCACCCCAACCTCTGTTGTCGAGCTACAGTACGCGGACGACGCCTGTGTCTGCGCACATACAGAGGCTGAACTCCAGGACACAGTCGACATATTTACTGAGACATATGAAAGCATGGGCCTTACAGTAAACATCCATAAGACAAAGGTCCTCCACTAGCCTGTCCTCGCCGCACAGCACTGCCCCCCAGTCATCAAGATCCACGACGCGGCCCTGGACAACGTGGACCATTTCCCATACCTCGGGAGCCTCTTATCAACCAGAGTAGGCATTGACATCGAGATTCAACACTGCCTGCAGTGCGCCAGTACAGCCTTCAGCCGCTTGAGGAAAAGAGTGTTTGAAGACCAGGACCTCAAAACTGCCACCTAGCTCATTGTCTACAGGGCTGTAGTAATACCCACGCTCATGTATGACTCAGATATATGGACCATGTACAGTAGACACCTCAAGTCGCTGGAGAAATACCACCAACGATGTCTCCGCAAGATCCTGCAAATCCCCTGGGAGGACAGACGCACCAACATTAGCGTATTCATCCAGATCAACATCCCCAGCATTGAAGCACTGACCACACTTGATCAGCTCCACTGGGCAGGCCACATTGTTCACATGCCTGACACAAGACTCCCAAAGCAAACGCTCTACTTGGAACTCCTTCAAGGCAAATGAGCCAAAGGTGGGCAGAGGAAACGTTACAAGGACACCCTCAAAGCCTCCCTGATAAAGTGCAACATCCCCACTGATACCTGGGAGTCCCTGGCCAAAGACCACCCTAAGTGAAGGAAATGCTCCGGGAGGGCACTGAGCACCTTGAGTCTCATCACCGAGAGCATGCAGTAACCAAACGCAGGCAGCAAAAAGAGCGTGCGGCAAACCAGTCCCACCTAACCCTTCCCTCAATGACTATCTGTCCCACCTGTGACAGAATCTGTGGTTCTCGTATTGGACTGTTCAGCCCGCTAAGGACTCATTTTAAGAGTGGAAGCAAGTCTTCCTCGATTCCGAGGGACTGCCTATGATGATCAAGTATCTTGTTGACACTGAAGTCTGGATTGCCATTAGTTCCAATTCCTATGTATCAAGTGCAATTTCCCACGAGTGGAGAATGCTGCTGGCACAAATCCCTGCTTAATGAAAGGAAGTTTTCATATCCTGTGCATTCTAGCATACATTGGTTTCAAATGTGAAATGAATTTTCAGGATTGCTAGGGAAACATTTGAGTGGTAATTGATTTTAAAAGTACAGTAAGATAATTGTGCAGTTTTAAAGCTGTTTAAGCATTTTCTTCACATTGTTGTGAAGTACGGTCCTTGAGTTCTCACAAGCCATATGCAAAATGTTATTGTCTAGTTTATTTATTTTTTGCTACAGCACCAGTAGAAATTGCATTTATATAGCTCTTTTCATAACCTCAGGGCATCCTAAAATGCTTTAATGCCAACGAAGTACTTTTGAAGTGTAGTCACTGTTGTAATGTAGAAAATGCCGAAACCAAATTGTGCACAATAGGCTCCCACAAACTGCAAGCGATGGTGCCTACCCTTGTGAGTTGTTAGTTGGTATGATTGGACAAGGATGAGGGCGAGTGCTTTAGTGATGTTGGTTGAGGGATACATATTGACCAGGACATTGGGGAGAACTCCCCTGCTCTGCTCGTCTTCAAAATAGTGCTGTGCGATCTTTTGCATCCACCTGAGAGAACAGACTGATATGTTCAAGTTACACTAGAATATACCAGGAATGAAAAATCATTTGATGAATATTTTGAAATATTGTGGCTTTTTTCACGAATGGATTGTAAAAGGTTTTCTAAATTATAAAGTTTTGAGAGGGTAAATGGTGAAAGATAATTTCCATTGGTTGATGAATTGATAACATTCAGGATCATCATTGGATAAATGAAGGAAAGTTAGAAGCAGCTTATTCCTTATGTAGAGGATGATTAGAACATGGCATTCTTTAGTGGCTACTACAACAAAGACAATAAGCTCATTTAAAAAGGAAATTGGATATGCATTTGAAAGGGAAAAATATAAACGAATTCAGGGAAAGAGCAAGGAAATGGGATTAAAACAGACGACTCCAATTGAAGAGCTAGCACCAGCACAGATATGATGGGCAAATACCCACCTTCTGTGTTATAAATTCTATGGTCCCAGATCAATTTCTGCAAAAAAAAAGGTAAAATGGTTGGAGAAAAGGCTCTAGTGTAAAATGACCAGTCACTCAGCACCCTGAATGAAGAGTCAGCAGTATGCCTCTTTGCAAAATATGAGAACCTGCATTAAACAATTGGTGCTGAGTAATCTGATGTGCTAAATATATCAAGGTGACTGGCTCATGGTAATCTGTATTTCCACCAAGCAGAAGTCAGATGTCTGTCATTTAGGAAACTGAGCATGAACACAATAGCTGCTCGAAGGTGGTGAAGATTTGCATAGGTCCAAGGCTCAGTATTGGAGATGTTACACTATTGGGTTACAGTTGCTGATGAACCATTCCAACAATAGCTGGTGATTCAATGAAGTATATATGTCCATGCTGTTGTCAGGACGCTAGTGTTTATGTGCATTCACACATATTATGATGAGTTGTGTTGCTTAAAATGACAGTTGTGAGGCATTCCATTTTTTATTCGTTCATGGGATATGAGCAAAGCTGGCAAGGTCGGTGTTATGTATGGAGAAAGAGTCAGACTGAACACTGTGAGTTCAAAGTAAAGTGTGACCATAGTCTTTTATTGCAGGTCTCCAGAGTGCCTCTCCAATCTGTGAGGACTCCTTAAATACCTGTGCTCCCAAGGGATTATGGGATTCCTTGGAACTCCAGGGGAAGAGCCCTCTGCTGGCTGTACAGAGTAAATACAAGTTTACATATATAACAACAATTCCCCCCCCCCCGCCACAAAGTCAATAGTGTAACTATTTACAATGTGAGTTGACCTGGGGCCCTTCTTTCCCTGGTTGATCGTCTCGGTGTGAAAGCTGGTATTGTTGAATCATTTGTTGGGCCCTCGCTGGGCTGCTGTGCAGCTGACCATGCTGGGCTGCCTGGTGTGTTGGGTCATGCTGGGCTGCTGTGGATGATGGGCTCTGCATAGTGGTCAACCGTGGTTGCCACTGGTGTGTATGTTGGGGGATCAAAAAAGGTAGGGTCCAAGGTGGGTTGCTCAGGATAGTCCATGAATCTGAGTTTGATTTGGTCCAAGTGTTTCCGGTGAATGAATCCATTTGAAAGTTTGACCCGAAACACCCTGCTCCCCTCTTTGGCCACGACAGTGCCGGGAAGCTATTTGGGACCTTGTCCATAATTCAATGCAAATACAGGATCATTGATTTGAATCTCGCATGACACATTTGCGCTATCATGGTATGTACTTTGTTGAAGCCGCCTGCTCTCTACCTGTTCATGTAGATCAGGGTGAACTAACGAGAGCCTTATCTTAAGTGCTCTTTTCATGAGCAGTTCAGTAGGTGGGATCCCAGTGAGCGAGTGGAGTCTCATGTGATAGCTAAGCAGGACTCAGGATAGGCGAATCTGCAGCGAACCTTCAGTTACCTTCTTCAAGCCTTGCTTGATGGTTTGCACTGCTCTCTCTACCTGACCATTGGACGCTGGTTTAAACGGGGCAGATGTGACATGTTTGATCCCGTTGTGGATCATGAATTCTTTCAACTCAGCACTGGTAAAACATGGCCCGTTGTCGCTCACCAGGACATCGGGTAGGTCATGTGTGGCAAACATGGCCTGCAGGCTTTTAGTACAGGCAGCGAGCGTGCTAGCTGACATTATCTCACATTCAATCCACTTGGAGTATGCATCTACAACCACAAAGAACATTTTACCCAAGAACGGGCCTCCATAGTCGACGTGTACGCTAGACCACGGTTTGGAGGGCCAAGACCATAAACTTAGCAGCGCCTCCCTGGGTACATTGCTTAACTGCAAGCGTGTATTATATCTGTGAATGCAGGACTCTAAGTCCGCATCGATACCGGGCCACCACACATTGGATCTGGCTATTGCTTTCATCATTACGATGCCTGGGTGGGTACTTTGGAGGTCATTGATGAAGGTGTCTCTGCCCTTCTTGGGAACCACTACATGGTTGCCCCACAGAAGGCAGTCTGCCTGTATAAACATTTCATCTTTGTGCCGCTGGGACAGCTTTATCTCTTCCTGCATTTCCACTGGGCAATGGACCAGCACCCATGAAGCACACAGCTTTTGACTAGAGATAATAAGGGGTCCTGGCTCATCCAGGCTGATCTGCCGGGCAGTGACGGGTGATTGCTCACTCTCAAATGCTTCCATAACCATGGCTAAATTTGCAAGCTGCGCCATTTCCACTCCCGTAGTGAGCAATGGCAGTCTACTGAGAGCATCGGCGCAGTTTTCTTTGCCTGGCCTGTGGCGGATGGCATAGTTGTATGTGAACAATGTGAGCACCCGTCTCTGGATGCGGGCCGACGCGTTGGTATTTATCCATTTACTCTCGGAAAACAGGGATATGAGTGGCTTATGGTCAGTTTCCAATTCGAAATTTAGCCCAAACATGTATTGATGCATTTTCTTTATCCCATAGACACACGCTAACGTTTCTTTTTCAATCATGCTGTGGGTTCTCTCAGCCTTAGACAGACACCTGGAGCATAAGCAACCAAAATCATTAACTTTTTGCAATACACACCCAACACCATATAACGACGCATCACATGCCAGTACCAAACACTTACATGGATCATATAACACAAGCAATTTGTTTGAGCATAATAATTTTCTCGCTTTTACAAAAGCATTTTCTTGGCTTTTGCCCCAAACCCATTTCTCCCCTTTTCGTAGTCAGATATGCAGTAGTTCTAACAGTGTGCCGAGACCCGGTAAGAAGTTACCAAAGTAGTTCAGGAGTCCCAGAAACGACCACAGCTCCGTCATGTTTTGTGGCCTCAGTGCGTTCTCAATTGCCTCCGTCTTCGCGTTTGGTGGGCCTGATGCCATCCGCCGCAATCCTCCTTCCCAAGTACTCCCCTTCAGGCGCCAGGAAAATGCAGTTCGAGCGTTGTAACCTGAGCCCCACATGGTTGAGTCGACTAAGAACCTCCTCCAGATTCTGCAGATGCTCGGCTGTGTTCCGATCTGTGACCAAGATGTCATCCTGGAAGACCACCGTGTGCAGGACCGACTTCAGTAAGCTTTCCATGTTTCTCTGGAATATCGCCGCCGCTGATCGAATTCCAAACGGGCATCTGTTATAAATAAAAAGATCTTTGTGCGTGTTGATGCAGGTGAGGCCCTTCCATGACTCCTCCAGTTCTTGCATCATGTAGGCTGAAGTCAAATCCAGCTTCGTGAACGTCTTTCCTCCCGCCAGCATTGCAAAGAGGTCGTCGGCCTTTGGTACAATCGATAGTTACTTTGTAACCGCCACAGATTCTGATGGTGCCATCTCCTTTGAGGACAGGAACGATCGGGCTGGCCCACTCGTTGAAATCGATCGGTGAAATAATGCCCTCTATTTGCAGCCGGTCTAGCTCGATCTCCACCCTTTCTCTCGTCATGTATGGTACTGTTCTCGCCTTGTGATGGATGGGTCGCGCCCCCGGAATTATGTGGATCTTCACTTTTGCTCCTTGGAATTTCCCAATGCCTGGTTTGAACAGTGAAGGGAACTTGTTTAAGACCTGGGCTCACGAAGTGTCGTCAGTGGTCGATAGCGCTCGTACGTCGTCCCAGTTCTTGCGTATCTTTCCCACCCAGCTCCTGCCGAGCAGCGTGGGACCATCGTCCGGTACCACCCAGAGTGTTAGCTTGTGCACCACTCCATCGTAGGAGACCTCTACAGTGGCACTGCCAATTACGGGAATCAGTTCTTTCATGTAAGTTCTTAGTTTCGTACGAATTGGAGTTAAGTCTGGCCTTGAGGCCTTGTTGCATCACAGTCTTTTAAAAGTCTTTTTGCCCATGATGGACTGGCTCGTGCCCGTGTCCAGTTCCATTGACAACAGGAGTCCTTTTAGTTCAATATTCAGCATTATCGGGGGACAATTCGCGGTGAATGTGTGCACCCCATGTACCTCTGCCTCCTCGGTCTGAGGCTCTGATTCGTCATGATCCTCCGTGTATCTGTCTTCCTCTGCAACATGGTGGTTTGCAGGTTTAACAGAATTAGCAGCTCGCCTGCACATACGTTGGAGGTGTCCCATTGTTCCACAGCCCTTGCAAACATACCCTTTGAATCAGCATGAATGAAAATGATGATCACCCCTGCAGCGCCGACAAGGTGTTAATGGCCTTGCATTCATCACCCTTGATGGTAGACTCTGAGACATCAGCAGATGTGCAGTCGCAGGCATGTGTACGTTGCGATTAGAAAACAACATCACTTTGTTCACAGTACTTGTAGAAGCACTTGTGTGCTGAGAGATTTGCTTCGTATTGTCACTGGTGGCAATGAAAGCCTGGGCTATCGCTATGGCCTTACTCAAGGTTGGGGTCTCTACAGTCAAAAGTTTGTGAAGTATGGTTTCGTGGCCAATGCCAAGTACAAAAAAGCCTCTGAGCATGTGCTCCAAATGTTCTTCAAATTCGCAATGTCCTGCAAGGCGTCTTAGCTCGATGACATAACTCGCCATTTCCTGGCCTTCAGACCTTTTGTAGGTGTAGAACCGGTACCTCGCCATCAGAACGCTTTACTTCAAGTTCAAATGCTCTCGGACCAGTGTGCACAAATCATCGTATGATTTCTCCATGGGTTTCGCTGGAGTGAGCAGATTCTTCATGAGGCCATACGTTGGTGCCCCACAGACGGTGAGGAGGATCGCCCTTCATTTGGCAGCATTCTCTTCCCCATCAAGCTCGTTGACCACGAAGTATTGGTCGAGTTGCTCTACAAAAGTTTCCCAATCTTCTCCCTCCGAGAATTTCTCCAGGATGCCCACTGTTCTCTGTATCTTTGGGTTCGCTATCTGTATCTCGTCATTGCCAGTTGTTATGTATGGAGAAAGAGTCAGACTGAACACTGTGAGCTCAAAGTAAAGTGTGATTTTAGTCTTTTATTGCGGGTCTCCAGAGTGCCTCTCCAACCTGTGTGGCCTCCTTAAGGATTATGGGATCCCTTGTGACTCCAAGGGAAGAGCCCTCTGCTGGCTGTACATACAAGTTTACATATATAACATTCAGCATCTATTGCCCATCCCTAATTGCCCTTGAGAAGATGGTGGTGAGCCGCCTTTGTGAACCACAGAGGGCAGTTAAGAATCAATGACATTGCTGTGGGTCTGGAGTCAGATCGGCCAGACCCGATAACGGCAGCAGATTTCCTTCCCTAAAGGACATTAGTGAATCAGATGGGTTTTTATGACAATCCTGTAGTTTCATGGTCACCATTACTGACACTAGCCTTTCTTTCCAGATTTATTTAACTGAATTTAAATTCCCCACATGATGTGGTGGGATTTGAATTCATATCACCGAATCATTAGTGCAGGTCTCTGGATTACTAGTAACGTAACCACTGTGCTACCATACCCTTTTACTGTGTGCATAGCGAGGGCTCAAAATGATTCTGGTTTCTGCCTAATGATTGGCTATTAACGGTGGGAGAGGGATGTTCCAAGAAGACATTGGGAGTCATTCGTGAAACAATTGAGGTTTTATAAAAATCTAGCAGTTTTCTTGGTCAATTTTCTGGTACCAACACCCAAATTTAGTTTCACAAGTTTGTTTTTTTATACAATAACACATTAACATTAACTTTAGATTTTGGGTGAAATACTTCATTATGAGCTGAAATTGCAACCACCTAGTTTATGGGCAGCTTTAAGGAATAATGTTGTAGCTGTTTGCAATGATTTAGCTGGTCTGCTGGTTGGAAGGTGACTGTTTCAGAGATGACAATTTTTGTAATTACAAGAGGTTTTTTGTTCTACTGTTTCTCTCCTTGCCATTGCTTTCCTATAGAGAGAATTCATAGATGGGTACAATTCCATGGGCAAGAGGAGACTTGCAATGTCATTCCCAAATGGCGACCTGTGAGTGTTTCAACCATCAGAAAGGGCAAACATTTTGCCGATGCTGGAATCTGAAGTAAAAACAGAAAACGCTGGAAATCTCAGCAGGTCAGGCAGCATCTGTGGAGAGGAAAACTGAGTTAACGTTTCAGGTCGATGACGTTTCGTCAGAACTGAAAGGGCACCACTAGCAGTTCTCACTGTCTCCTCGGCTGCAATCTTTACTGTGTATGCGCGATGTGGACCGTGATGAAAACCTTACAACGAAGTTTGCAAAAGCATCATTATTGAAAAATGTTGACTTACCCCGCATTACACTGAAATCTTAAGTAGTAAGGGTAAGTTCAAATGGTAGCATTCGGATAATGATCGAAGAGAGCCAACGTTTTAAAAATTGTATTCCCGAATGAGTATCACAAATTGTTAAAATAAAACATCGCCAGATGCATGTGCGTTTGAGTAGGTTGGCACAGGATTGCATTTAATAGGTCTGATGGTGTCTGGACTAGGGCAGACAGGGATAGGTTTTAACACACAAGAGCAGTCTACGTCCATAAGAATACCGCTCCATAATTTATAATCACATCTCTGATTAACTGATCTACAGATTATTTTTCTATGTAAAGCTTTCTAATATATTTTATTTCCAGTTAACTGTAAAAGGGCGATTGTTCCGTTATTTTCCCGACTGTCTGTCCAACCACCGACAATGCAGAACACAATTAATTAAAGCATTGTTTCATATTTACACAAACAATTCCTAAACGATATTGAAAAATACAATTTTGGTTAGAAATATTAATCATTTTTCAAAAAAATGAATTAAGTCAACAGCATCAGTGAGGATCTCTATACATGACTGGATCACACACATTAAAGCAAATTGAGCTACAGGACAGGCCAGTTCATGTGTGGTTTATTGTAACATTTTGCTAAGGCAACCGATCCAGTTTTGTACACGCTGCTTGAAAAATTAGTTTACTATTTAGATTGGAAGGGAGAGGAGCTAAAGCAAGATTCTTACCAGCCTTCCTATTCCGTAAATTCTTTCAGCAGAATCATTCTGATCTCATTTAACTGTAGTTAAACAAGTGCTTGTGATGGGTGCTGATCGTATACCTCTGCAGGTAGAGAGAGCTAGTGATAGATTTTTTTAACCGCAAATTTGATGTGAAACAGTTTAGAGAAACTGTGTGGGTTCAAATTCAACGGCCAATGTCGTGCCTGTCACTAACTGAACTTCAGAGTTCTCGATCTAATGTTGCCCATTATGATCAGTACATATTCCTCCGTTTTCCTCGGATTTTATTATATAAGCATAACTTGAGCTGAGGTTCTTGGTTTAATAGTCATGGTGAATGTTACTGTCCGACCGGTTTCAGATGCTATCTTCTTCCCTGGCACGACTGAAGTGCTGATTTCCCCGAATTGGCCACCTCAGTATATGCCTTAGTACTATGTTCATTTTTCCCTGTGACATTTAATTCAAAGCTGCAATCTGTGTCCTACAGTTCTCGTATTGATTGTATTTATTAAAAATTAAATTTCCCTGGAATGTGAGCCGGGGATGAAGCGATTTCAAAGAGATCTGAATGTGAATATTAAGTGTTGTGGATGATAGATGTGGCTCGCCACAGCTGTGCACCTGCTGGGTTCACATGTGGCTTTGGTGCAGCTGATCGCATTTATATCGCGTTACTGCTCAGCGAACCCTCAGTCTGCTCTGAGATCCGGTATCTCTTCACTCGGAGAGGTTTACCGCTCGCCGAGATCTGGAAATCAAACTGCTCTCAGCGATTTGGCAAGCGATCCAGGTGACCTTCTGCTCACACATCTGTGCGTCCCTCGCTTATCTCAAGACCTTCAGAGATTGTCGTGTTGCCGGAGCCCTCGACTGCTCTCCCAGCTCTCTGGGCATTCTCCAGTTTGCTTCCAGAAAGACCCAGACAGACACTTAAAGAGATCGGGCTAATTCTCGCCGTTCTGCAACTCTCTGTTCGCAGCAATCACCCAGACAGCGTTTATCTCACTCTCTGGTCCGGCTTTGATCGAAATTTCTCCGGCGGAGGAGGAAGAGCCGGTCTCCGCGGCAGACGCTGTGTGTGTGTGTGTGTGAGGGAGAGATTGATCAGCTATCGATCACAGACTGTCGACAACCGGAACTCCTCCTTGCTGAGCCGAGATAGGAGAGAGGACCGGCCGCTCCTGCAGCCCCCGTCGCGGGGGAGGCTGAGCTGTTTGTATTTGACCCTTTTCAGTTCTCGCAGGGGAGCGCGTTTCGCTCCTGCACTCGAGTGAAGCCCTGTCGCTCAGAGCCGCCGCCTGACTCCCGGGCTACATTGTCTTGTTTCTTCGCTTTGCTTGAGCTGTACTTTGTGTCAAGTTTCTGGCTGTTTTGAGGGGAGCAGTTAGGAAACTCGGACCGCGCTCACCCAGCGGCTTTCATTTACCGAAAAAACACTTATTTAAAAAAAAGTTATTTCTAATGACAAGAATTGGAATTATTTTAAGGTTTTTTTGTAATTATGATTTGACAGCAGAAACAGTCTGAAGAAGCTGGGTGAGTGCGTTCAGGTTGAGAGTAACTGTGAACTGAAATCTGGCCTGAATTAATTTGAGCCCCAAACCTAGACACCAGGCTGCTCTGAGCTGGACACTTGCTGATTGTCTGTCTCGTTGCCTCGGTTTGAATCCCGAAGGATGAGGCTGTGACTTGCTGGTTGTGTGGTGCCTGGGCTTTGGGACGTGTTGAAGCAGCGCTCCTGCGGCTCTCGGATGGCGGCTCGGGTGCTGCAGTGCCGCCTTTAGCCGCTGACTGCCGCCGCTTGCGGGCTCTGTGCAGCCAGTCTTCGCTGCGGTGCTTTCCTTTACTGCTTCACGCCCCCTCTCAACATTTTGCGTTTGGTGTGTCCCCCCTTTTCTTGCGGTGGATATGCTGATGTGGTCGGTGCCAGGCTCCCGACTGCCCTCTCCCCGGGACTCGGCGCTCCGCAGGGCGGCACTGGCTGGAGCAGTGGCCGCGCTCCCCCAGCATCTCCCGGGCAGCAGGAGCATCAAGGTCTTCATCAGCTCCAATCCCGAAGGTAAGAATTCAACATCAGCAAGCTTTACTCTTTCAAGCTTATACTGTACTTGCTGCCATCGCTCCTACCCTTCAAAAAAGTTCTTTGTTGAAGTTTAAACATTCAAATATAGTATCAATAGTTTTATTTATAGGTAGATATATTGCTATTTTTCAGTAGTTAAGTTTAGGGTAAGGAATATTAGTAATTGTTTATCTGCTAACATCATTAGGTTTAAGTCACTATTGCAAATATTAGTTTAATCTTTAGGTTCTGGTATCAAAAATGACATTTAATGCTCCTACAGAACATAATTTAAATATGTTTATGGATTTAAGTAAATAACATTATGAAGTATTTACCTGCACAGTCTGGTTTTATATAATATAGCTACATTCAAAACTGTCGTAAATCAGTTGCTGAATATAATAAGTTGTGATTTATGGTAAATATATATATATATATATATATATTGATACTGGGAATATGAGAAACTCCTTGAAGATAATTTCATTAAGTATATAACTAGATACTAGTTGTGTTTGACCTACCTCAGTCAGAGACCGTCAACAAAGCTGACAGTTTTACTGAGTAGAATCCTTTTCTATTCATAAATGCAGGAACTGTGAAAGGTTATGTGCACTAGCGGCTGTACATGACAAGAGACAATCCCTACAAATTAAACCATTCCAGCGTCTTCCACCATTATATTACATTTCTAGTCTTCTCCATGGCTTCCACTCAGTCTTAAAACTGTGACCACAGTTTTGTGGCTTCGACTCCTGCCCACAGCAAAGCCGACTGAGCTTGAAATCATGCTGTTGTTATCAATTGGTAAATTTGTCATCAGACAAGTTATCAGGTAGATTGGCACTTGTTCACATAATTTGACCCAATCCTTTCCAGGAATCGGGGTCAGGCTGCAGGCTGGTTGGAACACTCAGCTGCTGTCTGCTACTGCTGCCCCAGCTGCACAATGGCAGCCCTATTTTGCTTCCATTTTTTCTTAATAGACCTATTTGACAGTATTACTAACATCACCACTAATTCTTTTAATGTTTCAGTATCTTTTTAAAGTAGTTTCGAAATATATTTTTGTGATTTAATATGGATTGGAATGTAGGTGTGTATCATTGGGATTTTAACATCTGTGAGGAAAATGTTACAATGTCTGGTATTAGAGGATATTTGATGGGAATAGGATTGCACTGCTTATTATATGAAAATGAAAGAAATTGGTCTCCTAATCACGAGTGAAATATATATGTACTGCTTCATAAGTACTATAGTGTTCCCATTTCATATTCTGTTTGTACTTTTTAAAATGTGTAATTTTGCTTTTTCTATGTTTGAAATTTAATTGAGGACTCTTGCGTTTGCAAACACAGTAGTCTGTAGACAATGTGATAATGAAGAGAGTTGTGGAGCTGAGTGCAATTCAGATGTTTGACAGCACGAATGCTGTTAATTCTTCCACATTGAAGTAAATAAGTTTTTTTTTAGAAAATCGATTTGTTTGAAGAATTAACATCTACAAGTTAATATTATGTAATGTAGGTTTAGAGAGTTGATAATCTATTGAAAATTGCTTAGAAGCGTTGGGCAGTTTTTGTGCTTGAGGTAGATAGGGTTCCTTTCCATTGTGGTTAAGGAGGCTCAAGGATTTAGGCTGTAGAAAAAGAAATGTTCAACGACTGCAGTCTGGTGCTGTTATGTTATCAACAATCATTCTTGGGGTGAAAAAATACATCCACACACATTCTATTTGATAAGTTTCATAATCAGTTCGAAATATCCAAGAACCAGTTGTGTATGATAGTCATGAGTCACATGTTTAAGGATATTTTAACAATTTTCCACAGAAATGCAAGAATTAAAAACAAGTTGCCTTTAATGTTTTTTTTCAAGCAAAGTGTATTCCCACAAGATACTTTTTTTTAAAGATGAAAGATAGTTAATGCGCTAAATGGAAGTTATTAATCCCAGATGCTAAACAACATGCCATTCATCAATGAAAACATCTTGCACTCATTGGGGGTAACCTTGACATTGTGCAATTGTGTAGTCAATGGAAATAAAAGTTGGGAGAGATTTAAAAAAGGCTGCTGATATTGTGTTGAAGTCTTTGATCCCGTTACCTGAGAAGGAGGCTATAGTAGACCCAAATTTGTCACAATGGGCCATATCATCCTCTTTTCAAAAAAGGGGTTACACCCCTTTTTTCTTAGATTTTTACAACCCACTTGCAAAATGATGAGTGGTCACAGATTTTAAGCAGGTGATTTCATAGAATGTGATTTTTTTTAAAGCAGTAATGACAAACTAGCCAAATTGCATTAATAATGGTCCTTTAACACTTCTCAAGCAGCTAATGAGTCACTTCATAGAACAGAATCATAGAATGGTTACAACACAGAAGAAGGCCATTCAGCCCATCGAGCCTGTGCCAGCTCTCAGCTAGTCCCATTCCCTGCCCTTTCTCTGTAGCCCTGCATTTTGTTTCCTTGTCCAACTTCCTTTTGAAGGATAAAATTGAGTCTGCCTCCATCATTCTTTCAGGCAGTGCATTCCAGACCTTAACCACTCGCTGCGTAAAAAAGTTTTTTCTTACATGGCCTTTGGTTCTTTTGCCAATCACCTTAAATCTGTGTCCTCCGGTTCTCGATCCTCTGCCAATGGGAACAGTTTCTCTCTATCTACCTTGTCCAGACCCCTCATGATTTTGAACCGTATAAATGGCAATATTTGGTAATTCAGCCATGTAGTGCACGTTGGTTGAGCAGCAAGCTTGAAAAGCCTGTTCGATCCATGAGACTCTTCAATAATTGTCAAAGTTCTGTAAATGTCCACACTGATCTCGCAGTAAAAATAATGAACCATTAAGGAAATCTTTATTTGATGGATGACCAGGGTGAAGGTATGGAATAACATTGCTTCTACAATAACTCATACTTTCTTTTCATTTGCATGCCTGGAAATTAGATTTTTTAAATTGTATACATCCTCATTCTATTAGTACATGGTAGATGTTAGCACCATACTATTACTGCATTAGATAAAGCTTTGTAAATTATTGTTATAATGTGGGAATTTCTGTACAGCTGTAATATTGATCAAGAGCTTTTTTTAGAGAGAGCAGAAAAAGGGTCCGAATGTGGTATCAAGAATTATGAGAATATTGATATGTCCTTGCTATACAGTATAAATGCACATGAGGCCCATACTTGAGAGAAGGTCACTCTGTGACCAGTTACCTTTATTACCAAGACCTCAAGTGATGAAGGTGGGTGGAGCTTCCGCTTTTATACCTGAAAGTCCAGGTTAGGAGTGTCTCCCACAAGTTCACCCCCTTGTGGTCAATGTTCTCAAGGTGTACAACTTAGGTCAGCTTATACATGGGTTACAATGATAGTTGAATACATGACAAATATCTTCACTGATCCTATGCTCCAGTGGAGGGATCATTGAAGATAGGACTACAACATAGTGGTGCTGATTCTCTGACCTATTGTCTCCTGCTGGGAGCATGGGATTGGTGAATTTACCCTTTTGTTCAATGTTGTGCTACTCAGATCATCAATAAGCCACTTGTGTGGGTCTATCCGTTCTTGTGTATCACTATTTAGAAAATGTTACTAACAAACATTGTGCACTGATCTGTATTATTTTCAAATGTAAGAAGTTTAAGCAGCATAAAAGTGATGTAGCTGTGGCCCTGTCACTGTATAATAATAGTTTCCAGCTGAGGAGACGAGCAATAAATCTGGTCAGTATAATGATGGAAAATTTATGTTATATAGAAATTCAAAGTCTGACTTTTGGTTTAAGAAAACAAGATTTGAAACAGTAATGTAAATCAATGAAATATAAAAATATTTTTTTCTAAATCTCAAAAATCTCAACTTTTAATAGCATGATTTTTTTTAAAAGGGGGGGCTGCAAGAAGAACAATGTAAATCTCCTTTAGATTTGTGTTTTGAAGAGTTGGTATTTTCAATCGCCACACAACTAGGGTGCATCTGGAACACCTGCTTAATAAAGATGCTGGAGACTGTGGTCCGGTTGACAGCCTGGGTGATGGGAATTCCTGACATCTGCACCACAAACTTCCTTTTTTGCCCCCGCTCCCATCCTGCCCCCACCCCACCACTTCCGCTGATGGCCAGGCCTGGGTTGGGCAGCAGCAGACCAAGAAGGATTACCAAAGTTGGGCCGAGAACTGACACATCTGGGTGCCACCCAGGAATAGTTCCTACCCTTCGGCAGACTCTCACTGTAGGTGTCAAGATAGGTGTCATGAGGGATCTAGACAGTCTAGATGGATTGGAAAGTAGCAAATGTAACCCCGCTATTTATGAAAGCCGGGAGAGAGTAAGCTGGGAACTACAGACCAGTTAGCCTGACACCAGTAGTAGGGAAAATGCTAGAATCTATTATTAAGGACGTGGTAACAGGGCATTGAGAAAATAATAGGATTGGGCAGAGTAAACGTGGATTTATCAAAGGGAAATCATGTTTGATGAATCTATTAGTATTTTGAGGTTGTAACTAGCAGAATAGCTAAGGGGGAACCAATGAATGCGGTGCATTTGGATTTTCAGCAGGCATTCGACAAGGTGCCACACAAAAGGTTATTGAACAAAATTAGGGCTCATGGGATTACCCCCTCATTGGGAGTAATATATCAGCATGGATTGAGGATTGGTTAGCAGACAGAAAACAAAGAGTAGGAATAAATGGGTCATTTTCAGGTTGGCAAACTGTAACTAGTGGGATACCACAAGGATCGGTGCTTGGGCTTCAGCTATTCACAATTTATATCAGTGATTTGGATGAGGGGACCAAATGGTGATGAAGGGTCATCGACCCAAAATGTTAACAAACATAGAAACATAGAAAATGGGTGCAGAAGTAGGCCATTCGGCCCTTCGAGCCTGCACCACCATTCAATAAGATCATGGCTGATCATTCACCTCAGTACCCCTTTCCTGCTTTCTCTCCATACCCCTTGATCCCTTTAGCCGTAAAGGCCATATCTAACTGCCTCTTGAATATACCCAATGAACTGGCTTCAACAACTCTCTGCGGTAGGGAATTCCACAGGTTAACAACGTTGAGTGAAGAAATTTCTCCCCATCTCAGTCCTCAATGGCTTACCCCTTATCCCAATGTTCCCAATGTTGGGGAAGTCCCCTGGTTCTGGACTTCCCCAACATTGGCAACATTCTTCCTGCATCTAACCTGTCCAGCCCGTCAGAATTTTATATGTTTCTCTGAGATCACCTCTCATCCTTCTAAACTCCAGTGAATACAGGCCCAGTCGATCCAGTCTCTCCTCATATGTCAGTCCTGACATCCCGGGAATCAGTCTGGTGAACCTTCGCTGCACTCCCTGAATAGCAAGAACGTCCTTCCTCAGATTAGGAGATCAAAACTGAACACAATATTCCAGGTGAGGCCTCACTAAGGCCCTGTACCAACTGCAGTAAGACCTCCCTGCTCCTATACTCAAATCCCCTAGCTATGAAGGCCAACATGCCATTTGCCGCCTTCACCGCCTGCTGTACCTGCATGCCAACTTTCAATGACTGATGTACCATGACACCAAGGTCTCGTTGCACCTCCCATTTTCCTAATCTGCTGCCATTCAGATAATATTCTGCCTTCCTATTTTTGCCACCAAAGTGGATAACCTCACATTTATCCACATTATACTGCATCTGCCATGCGTTTGCTCACTCACCTCACCAGTCCAAGTCATCCTGCAGCCTCTTAGCATCCTCCTTGCAGCTCACACTGTCACCCAGCTTAGTGTCATCTGCAAACTTGGAGATATTACACCCAATTCCTTCATCTAAATCATTAATGTATATTGTAAATAGCACTGAGCCCTGCGGCACCCCACCAGTCATTGCCTGCCATTCCGAAAAGGACTCGTTTATCCCGACTCTCTGCTTTCTGTCTGCCAACCCATTCTCTATCCACATCAGTACATTACCCCAATACCATGTGCTTTAATTTTGAACACCAACCTCTTGTGTGGGACCTTGTGAGAAGCCTTTTGAAAGTCCAAATACACCACATCCACTTGTCCACTCTACTAGTTACATCCTCAAAAAATTCCAGAAGATTTGTCAAGCATGATTTCCTTTCATAAATCCATGCTGACTTGGACCGATCCTGTCACTGCTTTCCAAATACGCTGCTATTTCATCTTTAATAATTGAGTCCAACATTTTCCCCACTACTGATGTCAGGCTAACCGGTCTATAATTAACCATTTTCTCTCTCCCTCCTTTCTTAAAAAGTGGTGTTACATTAGCTACCCACCAGTCCATAGGAACTGATTCAGAGTCAATAGACTGTTGGAAAATGATCCAACTATTTCTAGGGCCACTTCCTTAAGTATTTTGGGATACAGACTATCAGGCCTCAGGGATTTATCCCATCAATTTCCCTAACACAATTTCCCACCTTTAAGTATCACTCGCCAGTCTATTCCAGCCAATTCATGTCTCATAACATCGAAGTTACCTTTCCTTAAGTTCAGGAGCCTAGTCTCTGAATTAACAGTGTCATTCTCCATCTTAATAAAGAATTCTACCATGTTATGATCACTCTTCCCCAAATGGCCTCGCACAATAGGATTGCCAACCATCTTCAGCTGCTTCAATGACCTTTCTTCCATCGTAAGGTCAGAAGTGGGGATGTTCACTGATGATTGCACAGTGTTCAGTTCTATTCGCAACTCCTCAGATAATGAAGCACTCTGTGCCCGCATGCGGCAAGACCTGTATGACATTTAGGCTTGGACTGATAAGTGGCATCTGCAAACTTGGAGATATTACACTCAATTCCTTCATCTAAATCATTGATGTATATTATAAAGAGCTGGGGTCCCAGTGAACCCTGCGACACTCCACTAGTCGCTGCCTGCCATTCTGAAAAGGACCCGTTTATCCTGACTCTCTGCTTCCTGTCTACCAACCAGTTCTCTATCCACGTCAGTATATTACCCCCAATACCATGTGCTTTGATTTTGCACACCAATCTCTTGTATGGGACCTTGTCAAGAGCCTTTTGAAAGTCCAAATACACCATATCCACTGGTTCTCCCTTGTCCACTCTACTAGTTACATCCTCAAAAAATTCCAGAAGATTTGTCAAGCATGATTTCCCCTTCATAAATCCATGCTGACTTGGACCGATCCTGTCACTGCTTTCCAAATGCGCTGCTATTTCTTCCTTAAGAAGTGATTCCAACACTTCCCCCACTACTGATGTCAGGCTAATCGGTCTATAATTACCCGCTTTCTCTCTCCCTCCCTTTTTAAAAAGTGGTGTTACATTAGCCACCCTCCAGTCCATAGGAACTGATCCAGAGTCGAAAGACTGTATGAAAATGATCACTAATGCATCCACTATTTCTAGGGTCACTTCCTTAAGTACTCTGGGATGCAGACTATCAGGCCCCGGGCATTTATCGGCCTTTAATCCCATCAATTTCCCCAACACAATTTCCCACCTAATCAGGATATCCTTCAGTTCCTCCTTCTCACTAGACCCTCGGTCCCCTAGTATATTCGGGAGGTTATTTGTGTCTTCCTTCGTGAAGACAGACCAAAGTATTTGTTCAATTGGTCTGCCATTTCTTTGTTCCCCATTATAAATTCACCTGAATCCGACTGCAAGGGACCTACGTTTGTCTTCACTAATCTTTTTCTCTTTTTCTCTTCACATATCTATAGAAGCTTTTGCAGTCAGTTTTTATGTTCCCCGCAAGCTTCTTCTCGTACTCTATTTTCCCCCTCTTAATTAAACCCTTTGTGCTCCTCTGCTGAATTCTAAATTTCTCCCAGTCCTCAGGTTTGCTGCTTTTTCTGGCCAATTTATATGCCTCTTCCTTGGATTTAACTCTATCCTTAATTTCCCTCGTTAGCCATGGTTGAACCACCTTCCCCGTTTTATTTTTACTCTAGACAAGGATGTACAATTGCTGAAGTTCATCCATGTGATCTTTAAATGTTTGCCATTGCCTATCCACCGTCAACCCTTTAAGTATCATTTGCCTGTCTATCGTAGCCAATTCATGTCTCAAACCATCGAAGTTACCTTTCCTTAAGTTCAGGACCCTAGTTTCTGAATTAACTGTATCACTCTCCATTTTAATCAAAAATTCTACCATGTTATGGTCACTCTTCCCCAAGGGGTCTCGCACAACAAGATTGCTAATTAGTCCCTTCTCATTACACATCACCCAGTCTAGGATAGCCAGCCCTCTAGTTGGTTCCTCAACATATTAGTCTAGAAAACCATCCCTAATACACTCCAGAAAATCCTCTTCTACTGCATTGCTACCAGTGTGGTTAGCCCAATCAATATGTAGATTAAAGTCGCCCATGATAACTGCTGTACCTTTATTGCACGCATCCCTAATTTCTTGTTTGATGCTGTCCCCAACCTCACTACTACTGTTTGGTGGTTTGTACACAACTCACACTAGTGTTTCCTGCCCTTTGGTATTCCGTAGCTCCACCCATACCGATTCCACATCATCCAAGCTAGTGTCCTACCTTACTATTGCATTAATTTCCTCTTTAACCAGCAACGCCATCCCACCTCCTTTTCCTTTCTGTCTATCCTTCCTGAATGTTCAATACCCCTGGATGTTGATTTCCCAGCCTTGGTCACCCTGTCTCTGTGATGCCAATTACATCATATCCGTTAACAGCTATCTGCGCAATTAATTCATCCACCTTATTACGAATACTCCTCGCATTGAGGTACAGAGCTTTCAGGCTTGTCTTTTTAACGCACTTTGCCCCTTTAGAATTTTGCTGTAATGTGGCCCTTTTTGCTTTTTGCCTTAGGTTTCTCTGCCCTCCACTTTTACTTTTCTTCTTTGTATCTTTTGCTTCTGTCCCCATTCTACTTCCCTCTGTCTCCCTGCATAGGTTCCCATCCCCCTGACATATTAGTTTAACCCTTTCCCAACAGCACTAGCAAACACTCCCCATAGGACATTGGTGCAGACTGTCCGGTTTGTACTAGTCCCACCTCCCCCAGAACCGGTTCCAATGTCCCAGGAATTTGAATCCTTCCCTTCTGCACTACTCCTCAAGCCACGTATTCATCTGAGCTATCCTGAAATTCCTGTTCTGACTAGCACGTGGCATTGGTAGCAATCCTGAGATTACTACTTTTGAGGTCCTACTTTTTAATTTAGTTCCTAGCTGCCTAAATTCATCTTGTAGGACCTCATCCTGTTTTTTACCTATATCGTTGGTACCTCTATGCACCACGACAACTGCCTGGTCACCCTCCCCCTTCAAAATGTCCTGCACCCACTCCGAGACATCCTTGACCCTTGCACCAGGGAGGCAACATACCATTCTGGAGTCTTGATTGCGGCTGCAGAAATGTCTATCTATTCCCCTTACATTAGAATCCCTGACCACTATTGCTCTCCCACTCTTTTTCCTGCCCTCCTGTGCAGCAGAGCCACCCACGGTGCCATGAACTTGGTTGCTGCTGCTCTCCCCTGATGAATCATCCCCCTCAACAGTACCCAAAGCGGTGTATCTGTTTTGCAGGGGGATGACCGCAGGGGACTCCTTCCTTCCACTGCTCTTCCTTCCACTGCTCTTCCTGTTGGTCACCCATCGCCTATCTGGCTGTATACCCTTTACCTGCAGTGTGGCCAACTCACTAAACATGCTATTCACGACATCCTCAGCACCGCGGATGCTCCAGAGTAAATCCACCCACAGCTCCAATGCCGCAATGCGGTCTGTCAGGTGCTGCAGCCGGATACACTTCCCGCACATGTAGTCGTCAGGGACGCTTCCCACATAGCACAGCTGGAGCATGACCTTTGTCTGACCTCTCCTGCCATAACTTAACTCTTAGATTAACTTAATTTGGCAACAACAACAACAATGATAAAGGTTACCTGCTGATAAAGAGAAAGAAAATCTACTCACCAATCAATTAACCCCTTGGCTGTGACGTCACCCTTCGATTTCTTTCCACTTCTTTTTGCTTTTTCTCCCTGCAGTTGCACTGGCTGGCCTTTTGTAGGCCTCCCCACACTGCCGCTCTGCCTCTTCGACGTCCCGCTGACTCCCGACGACTGTTGGGCCTTTTGTAGGCCTCCCCACACTGCCGCTCTGGCTCCCGACAACTGTTGGGCCTTTTGTAGGACTCCCCACGCTGCCGCTCTGACTCCTCGATGAAGGTAATTCTGCTTTCTCTCCACAGATGCTGCCTGACCCACTGAGATTTCCAGTATTTTCTGGTTTTATTTCAGATTCCAGCATCCGCAGTATTTTTCTTTTATAATATATCCACATTTACTGATGATACAAAGCTAGGTGGGAGTGCAAGTTGTGAGGAGATGCGGGAGTTCGGGTGGCAGTTCGAAGAGGCCTATAGGAGTCCGGGGCGTTCGGAGAGCTGAGAGTTCGGGCGGCAGTTCGTGAGGCCGATAAAAGGCCAGCGAGACCAGGAGTCCGGAGAGTTCGGAGAGGTAAGAGTTCGGGCGGCAGTTCGTGAGGCCTATAAAAGGCCAGCGAGACCAGGAGTCCGGGGAGTTTGGAGAAGCGGGAGTTCGGGCGGCAGTTCGTGAGGCCTATAAAAGGCCAGCGAGACCAGGAGTCCGGGGAGTTCGGAGAGGCGAGAGTTCGGGTGGCAGTTCGTGAGGCCTATAAAAGGCCAGTGAGACCAGGAGTCCGGGGAGTTCGGAGAGGCCTACAAAGGCCAGCCGGTGGAGCTGCAGCAGGGAGAGAAGGCAAAAAAGAAGTAGAAAGAAATTGAAAAGTGACGTCACAGCCAAGGGGGTAAGTGATTGGTAAGTAGCTTTTCTTTTTCTTTTCTTTATCAGTAAGTAACCTTTAGCATTGTTGTTGCCAAATTAAGTTAATCTAAGGTTAAGTCATGGCAGGAGAGCTCAGACACGTGTTATACTCCTCCTGTACTATCTGGGAAGTCAGGGATGCTTCTGGTGTCCCTGATGACTACATGTGCGGGAAGTGCATCCAACTGCAGCTCCTCACGGACCGCATTGTGGCCCTGGAGCTGCGGGTGGATTTACTCTGGAACATCCACAATGCTGAGAATGACGTGAATAGCACGTTTAGTGACTTGGTCTTACCGCAGGTAAAGGATACACAGCCAGATAGGGAATGGGTGACCAACAGGAAGAGCAATGCAAGAAATGTAGTGCAGGGGCCCCTTGTGGTTATCCCCCTGCAAAACAGATACACTTCTTTGGGTACTGTTGGGGGGGATGACTCATCAGGGGATGGCAGCAGCAGCCAAGTTCATGGCACCGTGGGTGGCTCTGCTGCACAGGAGGGCAGGAAAGAGTGGGAGAGCTATAGTGATAGGGGATTCAATTGTTAGGGGAATAGATAGACATTTCTGCAGCTGCAACCGAGACTCCACAATGGTATGTTGCCTCCCTGGTGCAAGGGTCAAGAATGTCTTGGAGCGGGTGCAGGCCATTCTGAAAAGGGAGGGTGAATAGCCAGTTGTCGTGGTGCATGTAGGTACCAAAGATATAGGTAAAAAACGGGATGAGGTCCTACAAGACAAACTTAGGGAGCTAGGAACTAAATTTAAAAATTAGGACCTCAAAAGTAGTAATCTCAGGATTGCTACCAGTGCCATGTGCTAGTCAGAGTAGGAATCGCAGGATAGCTCAGATGAATGCGTGGCTTGAGGAGTGGTGCAGAGGGGAGGGATTCAAATTCCTGGGGCATTGGAACCGGTTCTGGCGGAGGTGGGACCAGTACAATCCGGACAGTCTGCACCTGGACAGGACTGGAACCAATGTCCTAGGGGGAGTGTTTGCTAGTACTGTTGGGGAGGAGTTAAACTAATATGGCAGAGGGATGGGAACCTATGCAGAGAGACAGAGGGAAGTAGAATGGGGACAGAAGCAAAAGACAGAAAGAAGAAAAGTAAAAGTGGAGAGCAGAGAAACATAAGGCAAAAAGGGCCACATTACAGCAAAATTCTAAAGGGGCAAAGTGTGTTAGAAAGACAAGCCTGAAGGCCTGTGCCTCAATGAGAGGAGTATTCGTAATAAGGTGGATGAATTAACTGCACAGATAGCAGTTAATGGGTATGATGTAATTGGCATCACGGAGACATGGCTCCAGGTTGACCAAGGCTGGGAACTCAACATCCAGGGGTATTGAACATTTAGGAAGGATGGATAGAAAGGAAAAGGAGGTGTGGTGGCATTGCTACTAAAGAGGAAATTAATGCAATAGTAAGAAAGGACATTAGCTTGGATGATGTGGAATCGGTATGGGTGGAGCTACGGAATACCAAGGGGCAGAAAACGCTAGTGGGAGTTGTGTACAGACCACCAAACAGTAGTAGTAAGGTTGGGGACAGCATCAAACAAGAAATTAGAGATGCGTGCAATAATCTACATATTGATTGGGCTAACCAAACTGGTAGCAATGCGGTGAAGGAGGATTTTCTGCAGTGTATTAAGGATGGTTTTCTTGACCAATATGTTGAGGAACCAACTAGGGAGCTGGCCATCCTAGACTGGGTGATGTGTAATGAGAAGGGACTAATTAGCAATCTTGTTGTGCGAGACCCCTTGGGGAAGTGTGACCATAATATGGTAGAATTCTTTATTAAAATGGAGAGTGACACAGTTAATTCAGAAACTAGGGTCCTGAACTTAAGGAAAGGTAACTTCGATGGTTTGAGGCATGAATTGGCTACGATAGACAGGCAAATGATACTTAAAGGGTTGACGGTGGATAGGCAATGGCAAACATTTAAAGATCACATGGATGAACTTCAGCAATTGTACATCCCTGTCTAGAGTAAAAATAAAAAGGGGAAGGTGGTTCAACCATGGCTAACGAGGGAAATTAAGGATAGAGTTAAATCCAAGGAAGAGGCATATAAATTGGCCAGAAAAAGCAGCAAACCTGAGGACTGGGAGAAATTTAGAATTCAGCAGAGGAGCACAAAGGGTTTAATTAAGAGGGGGAAAATAGAGTACGAGAAGAAGCTTGCCGGGAACATAAAAACTGACTGCAAAAGCTTCCATAGATATGTGAAGAGAAAAAGATTAGTGAAGACAAACGTAGGTCCCTTGCAGTCGGATTCAGGTGAATTTATAATGGGGAACAAAGAAATGGCAGACCAATTGAACAAATACTTTGGTTCTGTCTTCGAAGGAAGACACAAATAACCTTCCGGATGTACTAGGGGACCGAGGGTCTAGTGAGAAGGAGGAACTGAAGGATATCCTTATTAGGTGGGAAATTGTTTTGGGGAAATTGATGGGATTGAAGGCCGATAAATGCCCGGGGCCTGATAGTCTGCATCCCACAGTACTTAAGGAAGTGACCCTAGAAATAGTGGATGCATTAGTGATCATTTTCATACAGTCTTTCGACTCTGGATCAGTTCCTATGGACTGGAGGGTGGCTAATGTAACACCACTTTTTAAAAAGGGAGGGAGAGAGAAAGCGGGTAATTATAGACCGATTAGCCTGACATCAGTAGTGGGGAAAATGTTGGAATCAATTATTAAGGATGAAATAGCAGCGCATTTGGAAAGCAGTGACAGGATCGGTCCAAGTCAGCATGGATTTATGAAGGGGAAATCATGCTTGACAAATCTTCTGGAATTTTTTGAGGATGTAACTAGTAGAGTGGACAAGGGAGAACCAGTGGATGTGGTGTATTTGGACTTTCAAAAGGCTCTTGACAAGGTCCCATACAAGAGATTGGTGTGCAAAATCAAAGCACATGGTATTGGGGGTAATATACTGACGTGGATAGAGAACTGGTTGGCAGACAGGAAGCAGAGAGTCAGGATAAACGGGTCCTTTTCAGAATTGCAGGCAGCGACTAGTGGAGTGTCGCAGGGTTCACTGGGACCCCAGGTCTTTACAATATACATCAATGATTTAGATGAAGGAATTGAGTGTAATATCTCCAAGTTTGCAGATGACACTAAACTGGGTGGCAGTGTGAGCTGTGAGGGGGACGCTAAGAGGCTGCAGGGTGACTTGGACAGGTTAGGTGAGTGGGCAAATATATGGCAGGTGCAGTATAATGTGGATAAATGTGAGGTTATCCACTTTGGTGGCGAAGACAGAATATTATCTGAATGGCGGCAGATTAGGAAAAGGGGAGGTGCAACGAGACCTGCATGTCATGGTTCATCAGTCATTGAAAGTTGACATGCAGGTCGAGCAGGCGGTGAAGAAGGCAATGGTATGTTGGCCTTCATAGCTCGTGGATTTGAGTATAGGAGCAGGGAGGTCTTACTGCAGTTGTACAGGGCCTTAGTGAGGCCTCACCTGGAATATTGTGTTCAGTTTTGGTCTCCTAATCTGAGGAAGGACATTCTTGCTATTGATGGAGTGCAGCGAAGGTTCACCAGACTGATTCCAGGGATGGCTGGACTAACATATGAGGAGAGACTGGATCAACTGGGCCTTTTATACATTGGAGTTTAGAAGGATGAGAGTGGATCTCATAGAAACATTCAAGATTCTGACGGGACGGGACAGGTTAGATGCAGGTAGAATGTTCCCGATGTTGGGGAAGTCCAGAACTAGGGGACACTCTCTTAGGATAAGGGGTAGACCATTTAGGACTGAGATAAGGAGAAACTTCTTCCCTCAGAGAGTTGTTACCCTGTGGAATTCCGTGCCGCAGAGATTGTTGATGACAGTTCATTGGATATATTCAAGAAGGAGTTAGATATGGCCCTTATGGCTCAGGGGATCAAGGGATATGGAGAGAAAGCAGGAAAGGGGTACTGAGGGAATGATCAGCCATGATCTTATTGAATGGTGGTGCAGGCTCAAAGGGCCGAATGGCCTACTCCTGCACCTATTTTCTATGTTTCCATGTTTCTATGCTTCAAGGGGATATCGACCTGCTAAGTGAGTGGGCAAGAACATGGCATATGGAATGTAATGTGGAGAAATGTGAAGTTATCCACTTTGGTAGGAAAAATAGAAAAGCAGAGTATTTTTTAAATGGCAACAGATTGGAAAATATTGGTGTTCAGAGGGACCTGGGTGTCCTTGTACACAAATCACTGAAAGTTAACATGCAGGTGCAGCAAGCAATTAAGAAAGCCAATGGTATGTTGGCCTTTATTGCAAGAGGATTTGCGTATAAGAGTAAAGAGGTCTTACTGCAGTTATATCGGGCCCTGGTGTGACCACACCTAGAGTATTGTGTACAGTTTTGGTCTCCTTACCTAAGGAAGGATATCATTGCCATAGAGAGATTGCAACAAAGGTTCACCAGAGAATCTGTTCTTTTTGAACACTTTCCAGTTCTGACGCAGGGTCATCGACCCGAAACGTTAACTCTGCTTCTTCCCCACAGATGCTGCCTGACCTGTTGAGTATTTCCAGCATTTTCTGTTTTTATTTCACCAGACTGATTCCTGGGATGGAGGGATTGTCCTATGAGGAGAGATTGAGTGGACTCGGCTTCTATTCGCAAGAGTTTAGAAGAATGAGAGGTGATCTCATTGAATCATACAAAATTCTTACAGGGCTTGACAGGGTAGATGCAGGGAGGATGTTTCCTCTGGCTGAGTAGTCTAGAACCAGGGTTCAGTCTCAGAATAAGGGGTCAGCCATTTAGGACTGAGATGAGAAGAAATTTCTTCACTCAGAAGGTGGTGAATCTTTGGAATTCTCTACCCCAGAGGGCTGTGATTGCTCAGTTTTTGAGTGTATTCAAGAGACAAATCGATAGATTTTTGGATGTTAAGGGAATCAAGGGATATGGGGATAGTGCAGGAAAGTGGAGTTGAGGTAAAAGATTAGCCATAATCTTACTGAATGGCGGAGTCGGCTCGAGGGGCCGAATGGCCTACTCCTGCTCTGATTTTTTATGTTCTTATCTTATAGAGAGAAACTGTTCCCATTGGCAGAAAGGTCGAGAACCAGGGGACACAGATTTAAAGTGATTGGCAGAAGAACCAAAGGTGACATGAGGAAAATAAAAGTGGTTAGGTTCTGGAATTGACTGCCTGAAAGAGTGGTGGAGATAGATTCAATTGTAGCTTTCAAAAGGGAATTGGATAAGTACCTGAAGGAAAAAAAATTACATGGCTACAGGAAAAAGGCGGGGGACTGGAAATAGCTGAAGTGCTCTTGCAGAGAGCTGGCAGAGGCTTGACGGGCTCAGTGGCCTCCTCCTGTGCTGTAACCATTCTATGATTCTATGAGGTCCGGTGGATGTGTGCTTGAAAGGCCCATCGGCAACCTATGGTTAAATTAACTGTTGCCTGCTTTCCCTGAGGCAGCTACTGTCTATAGATCATGCCAAAATTGGTATCTTCCAAAGTATAACTTGTCTCCCCACTCATCTTACTAATTGTATTACCCTTTAGGGCAGAGGGGGGAGTGGGGGGGAGAGAAAATGACCAATATATTACTTATTTTAAATATATATATATTTTTTTTTGTGTGTGAAACGCACAGAAATCCATCACCATGTTTAGAGTCTCACCAATTTACTGAGAAAATTAAGCAAAATACCTGTTCTACGGACGCTGGAAATGTAAAATTAAAATCAGAAAATGCGGGAAGAATTCAGCAGGTCTGGTAGCATCTGTGGTGAGAGAAACTTTTTAATGTTTCAGGCCAATGACCTTTCATCAGAACAGAAAGATGTTGGAGATTAACATTTGAGCAAGTATAGAGCCAGGGAAAAGAGGACATGGAAAGAACAAAAGAGAGAGGTCTGTGATAGAGTGGAGGGCAGAAGCGATTAAATGACAAAAGTGATTGATACAAAACAAAAGGAGGTGATACTGAGATAATTTAAAGAAACAAGATGGGTCCAGAGGAGGTGTAAGTGGTTATAGCTGAGGTAGAGGTGAGCAGGAAAATCTGGCAAGGAGAAGGATCCTGTGGGCCAGGAATACGGCGGAGAAAGGCAGGTGGACCCCAGGGATGTTTTTAAAAATGTTTTAAAAAAATGCTAGATGAATGCAAATTCTTTCTTCTTTCCTTCCAGGTTCCATTAGTAACTGATTGACATTCTGTTGATGATTGACCAATCAGAAGTGTGCCAGTGTTTATGCACATTTACCATTTTGATTAAAAATGTCAGGAAAATATAACTCACATGGTTTGATCTATCCCTTTTGCAAACGGCACTTGCAAGAAATGAATACTATAATGCAGTAATACATAGACATTATAATATCATTTAACAAATTTGCACTCCCTATGTAGAACTTTGCCTGTCAGGAATGCATATCGGAAATTTAGCTACATAATCCTGAGAGATTTTGTCCATTCAAATTTTTTTTCGTTCATTCATGGGGTGTGTCGTTGCTGGCACAGCCAGCATTTATTTTCCATTCATAATTGCCTTGAAGGTGGTGGTGAGCTGTCGCCTTGAACCACCACAGTCCGTGAGGTGAAGGTGCTCCCATAATGTTGTTGGGGAGGAAATTCCAAGATTTTGACCAGTGACGATGAAGGAACGGCGATATAGTTCCATATCAGGAGGGTGTGTGATTGAAGGGGAACTTACAGGTGATTGTGTTCCCATGTGCCTGCTGTCCTGTCCTTCAAGGTGGTAGAGATCGTGGGTTTGGGAGATACTGTTGAAGTCTTGGCGAGTTGCTGCAATGCATCTTGTAGATGGTACACACTGCAGACATGGTGCGCCAGTGGTGGAAGGAGTGAATGTTTAAGGTGGTCGATGGGGAGCCAATCAAGTGGGCTGCTTTGTACTGGATGGTGTCGTGCTTCTTGAGTGTTGTTGGAGCTGCACTCATCCAGGCAAGTATTTCATCACATTCCTGACTTGTGCCTTGTAGATTGTTGAAAGGCTTTGGGGAGTCGGGAGGTGAGACACTCGCCGCAGAATACCCAGCCTCTGACCTGCTCTTGTAGCCACAGTATTTATGTGGCTGGGGTGCCGTTAGGTTTCTGGTCAGTGGTGAGCCCCCAGGATGTTGATGGTGGGTGATTTCGCGATGGTAATGCCATTGAATATCATGGGGAGGTGGCTAGACTCTCTTGGAGATGGTCATTGCCTGGCACTTGTGTGGCGTGAATGTTACTTGCCACTTATCAGTCCAAGCCTAAATGTCATGCAGATCTTGCTGCATGCGGGCACAGAGTGCCTCATTATCTGAGGAGTTGCGAATAGAACTGAACACTGTGCAATCATCAGTGAACATCCCACTTCTGACCGTACGATGGAAGAAAGGTCATTGAAGCAGCTGAAGATGATTGGGTCTTGGACACTGCCCTGAGAAACTCCTGGGGTTGAGATGATTGGCTTCCAACAACCACAAACATCTTTCTTTGTGCTAGGTATGACTCTAGCCACTGGAGATTTTTCCCCTGATTTTAATTGTCTTTAATTTTGCTAAGGCTCTTTGATGCCACACTCAGTCAAATGCTGCCTTGATGTCAAAGGCAGTCACTCTCACCTCACCCTAGGAATTCAGCTCTTTTGTCCATGTTTGGACCAAGGCTGTAATGAGGCCTGGAGCTGAGTGATTCTGGCAGAACCCAACCTAAGCTTCGGTGAGCAGGCTATTGGTGAGTAAGTGCTGCTTAATAGCACTGTTGATGGCATCTTCCATCATTTTGCTGATGATTGAGAGTAGACTGATGGGGTGGTAATTGGTCAGATTGAATTTGTCCTGCTTTTTGTGGATAGGACATACGTGGGCAAATTTCCACTTTGTCGGGTAGGTGCCAATGTTGTAGCTGTACGGGAACAGCTTGGTTAGAGGTGTGGCGAGTACTGAAGTGCAAGTCTTTAGCACAGCAGCCAGGACGCTGTCTGGTCCATAGCCATTGCTATTTATAGTACGCTCAGCCATTCCTTGATGTCATGTGGAGTGAATCGAATTGGCTGAAGACCGGCTGCTGTGAGGGTGGGGATCTCTGGATGAGGCCGATATGGATCATTCACTCGGCACTTCTGGCTGAAGGTGGTTGCAGATGCTTCAGCCTTTTCTTTTGCACACACGTGCTGGGTTTCGCCATCATTGAGGATGGGGATATTCATGGAACCTTCTCCTCTCATTAGTTGGACTGGATATGGCAGGAATGCAGAGTTTTGATCTGATCCGTTGATTGTGGGATTGCTTAGCTCTATCTATAGAATGTTGTTTCTGCTGCTTAACATGCAGGTAGTCCTGTTTTTGGGTATGCCTGGCACTGCTCTTGGCATGCTCTTCTACCAAGGTTGGTTCCATAACTTGATGATAATGATAGATTGAGGAATATATCTGTTACAGTTTATGGTGGTACAAATCCTTTTTTTTTATTTGTTCCTGCGATGTGGGCTTCGTTGGCAAACCCAGAATTTATTGCCCATCCTTAATTGCCCTTGAGAAAATAGTGGTGTGGCGCCTTCTTGAACTGCTGCAGTCTATGTGATGAAAATACTCCCACCATGCTGTGAGGGAGGGAGTTCCAGGATTTTGACCCAGCGACAATGAAGGAACGGCGATATATTTCCAAGTCAGGATGCTGTGTAACTTGGAGGGGATCTTGCAGGTAATTATGATTCCATGTGCCTGATGCCCTTGTCCTTCTAGGTGCTAGAGGTCATGGGTTTGGGATGTGCTGTCAAAGAAGCCTTGGTGAGTTGCTGCAATGCATCTTGTAGATGGTACACAATGCAGCTACAGTTTGTCGGTGGTGGAGGGAGTGAATGTTTAAGCTGGTGGATGGGGTGCCGATCGAGTGGGCTGCTTTGCCCTGGATGGTATCAAGCTGCTTGAATGTTTTTGGAGCAGCACTCATCCAGGCAAGTGGAGATTAGTCCATCACACTCCTGACTTATGTCATGTAGATGGTGGAAAGGCTTTGAGGAGTCAGGAAGTGGGACACTTACTGCAGAATACTCAGCCTCTGACCTGCTCTTGTAGCAACAGTATTTATGTGGCTGTTCCAGAAGTTTCTGGTCAATGGTGATTCCCAGGATGTTGACGGGGGATTCGGCGATGGTAATTCAGTTGAATGTTGAGGGGCGGTGGTTAGACTCTCTCTTGTTGGAGATAGTCATTGCCTGCCACTTGTGTGGCGTGAATGTTACTTGTCACTTATCAGCCCAAGCCTGAATGTTGACCAGGTCGAGTTACATGTGGACATGGACTGTTTCATTATCTGGGGAGTTGTGAATGGAACTGAACACACTGCAATTATCAGCGAACATCCCCACTTCTGACCTTATGATGGAGGGAATGTCATAGATGAAGCAGCTGAAATGGTTGGGTGTAGGACACTGTCCTGAGGAATACCTGCAACGATGTCCTGGGGCTCCGAATGGCCCGCAGCGCCTCATGGATGCCTAGTTTTGAGCTGCTATATCTGAGATGGATCTATCACATTCAGCACGATGAAGGGTGTCCACACATCATGATAGAGGTTGTCTTCAGTGTGAAGAAAAGACTTTGTCTCCACAAGAACTGTGTGGTTGTCACTCCTACCATACTTTGGTCACTGCTACCAATACTGTCATGTACAGATGCACCTGCGACAAGTAGCTGGGTGAGGGCAAGGTCAAGTCGGTTTTTTCCTCATGTTGGTTCTCACCATCTGCTGCTGGTCCAGTCTGGCAGCTATGTCCTTCAGGAGTTGGCCAGCTTGGTCAGTAGCTGTGCTACCATGCCAGTCCTGGTGATGCACATTGAAGTCCCCCATCCAGAATACATTCTGTGCCCTCGCTACCATCATTGCTTCTTCCAAGTGGTTTTCAACACGAAGGAGTACTGATTCATCGAATGAGAGATGCCATGGGCGATAATCAGCAGGAGGTTTCCTGGCCCATATTTGACTAATATCATGAGATTTCATGGGGTCTGGAGTCAATGTTGAGGACTCCCAGGGCTACTCCTTCCGCTGTGCTGCCACCTCTGACGTGTCTCCTGCCGGTGGGACAGGACATGCCCAGGGAAAGTGATGGAGGATTCTGGGATGTTGGCTGAAAGATATGATTCTGAGAGTATGCCAGGCTGTTGCTTGACTAGTCTGGGGGACAGCTCTCCCAATTTTGCCACAATCCCCAGATGTTAGTGAGCATTGCTTTGCAGGGACTACTAGGCCGGGTCCGAGTCTAGGTCAATGCTGGGTGGTCTGTTCGTTTTTTTAATTGTTTTTCCCAGCAGTTTGGTACAACTGAGTAGCTTGCTAGGCTTTTCAGAGGGCAGTTAAGACATTGCTGTGGCTCTGGAGTCATATACAGGCCGGACTGTGTAAGTGCAGCAGATTTCCTTCCCTAAAGGACGTTTGTGAACCAGATTTGTTTTTACAACAATTCGTGGTCACCATTACTGATGCAGGTTTAGCGTCCGAAATCCAGACACCAGGTCGATCCGTGGCGGGGTCGTCCAGAATCTGGAGAGTGTTCCGGAATCCGAAGAATGTTCCAAAATCCGGCCCCGCCTCCGTGCCCCCCCCCCCCCTCCCTGCTCTGCCGCCGGACCTCCTTCTGCTCAACCGTCAGACACCCTCCCACCCTCTTACCTTTGCTCCCCCCGCCTTGCCTCAGCCCAGGAGTTTCCAGATTCTGGACGTCGGAATGATGTTCCGAAATCCGGAAATACCCGAACCTCGGTCCAGGCGTTTCCAGATTCGGGACACCGGTCCCGAGTTTTTCAGATTTCGGACGTTCTACCTGTACTACCTGTACTACCTTTTTTCGTGGTCACTATTACTGATGCTACCTTTTTTATTTCAGATTTAGTATAACTGAGTTTAAATTCCGCAGCGGCCATAATGGGATTTGAACTTGTGTCTCTGGATTACTAGTCCAGTAACAAAACTAACAGAAATTAACAACACCTGCCAGAAAATATAGCACATCAATGCATGCTTTCTGGAGGAATATGAATATTCTTTTAATTAGAGGAATTCAAACATAACACAGCACTTGGATGGATGAACAGTTGACTGCTTAAGAGATATGAGCTGTTCAATGCAATTATGGCTTATGACATCTCTATGGAAGACTAATGCCCTGGAGCAAACCAGGACCCTATGAATAGGCATTTGTGGGTCAATTTTCCGAATCTTCACTCGCAGCTAAATATTTTGCTTGCCGCAAGTTTGCGTCAGAAAAGTGCAAGACCATTCTCCGATAAATACTCGCCAAATGTGAGGATGCAAACGTGTACTCTTGTGCTAAAGCAATGCTTCAGATGCTTTGCCCAGTCAGGGGGGCTTGCAGTAACCCGTGGGAAAAGGTCTGCAAAACTATAATAATATATTGAAGGCTTTTCCAGATAAATAAGCAAATGGTCGTCTTCATCTGTATTTGTCTTGTGGCTGGGACTTTTAAATTGGATATTGAGTTTACATGCTCTTTGCATATCTATATGCATCTTGTCCCACACTAAAAAGTTGCTGCCATTTCTGCATTATGTAGTCTATCCCTGAAACGGTCTTTGTGGCTTTGGCACTCAGCCATTTCACAAATGTTTATGCCTTGTACAGCCAGAATCACTTGGGTTTTTGTCATCCATTTATATTGGCTCATTAGGCTCTAGAAGTGTTCGGATGATTGGTGTATTGTGACTGGCTAATTTTTTTTGTTCCTACAAGCAGATTCATATTGGACAGAATTGACTATTTAAATATAGCCCAGATTTTCCGTAAACTATGGCAAACTTCATTATTATAGTGCAGAGGTTCCCGGAATAATGGCATGAGTGAGTTATGCTCGTTTTTATGCCATGCCAACATTTCATGGGCCATTTGTTGAGGCCCTTATGGAAACAGGTAAAAATTAATTATAATGGTTCTGCCTCACTTAAAACAGTGGTAATGGCACTATTCCTTGATTTGAAAGAAAGACTTGCAGTTATATAACACCTTTCACGACCACCGGATGTCTCAAGGCTCTTTACAGCCAATGAAGTACTTTTGGAGTGTACCCACTGTTGTAATATTCTCGCTGACTGGTGAAGAAAGGCACACACCTGGCTGTGTCCGAATTGTTGTAATAATCTGAAACTTTTTGCACATGCACGAAAGGACTCGAAGGTAACCGAGCTGTGTGCCAGAATCGTATTCCTTCCTGTTGTAGACCAGTGTCTGTGTTAACAGGCCATACAATAAGTCTAAGCCCTTTTAACAGAACACTGTTCTCCAGATTAACTTGGTATCTTTGTTGACCCTTGGCTGACTATTGTTTACGAGTCTCCCTCCAGATCCCTGATGACGAATTCTCACACAAACCTTGCTGATATATTATGACCACAATGCCGCACTATACATCTTCGTCATGTTAATTTATTACCATGCAAAAAATAGCACTCTATAGATTAAGATAACTCTGGGGAAATATTAGCTTTGGAACAAACTATTGGCCATTAGCTGCAGCGTTTCTGATTTGCCACCATGCTTGCTGTGGAGTTTTCTAATTAGAAATGCAGGAAAATATGAAAGAATTTATTGATGGAGAGATCGGTGCACTAGATGGCAATATTTTTCATGATTGAGGAATATCTGGGCCAATATGCACCTCCCCATGATGTTTGTGGGCAACAAATAACTAGTTAAAAGGCTCTTTGGTGAACAGAGGATAATATAACACCTACTATATACCTTTCAGATTATGAAGGACATGTATTGGGGAAAAAGAGAGAATAGGTTACTATCCTCAATTAGATGTTTTATGCATTTTCTCCAGCTAGTTTTGTTCTTTACATATTCACCTCTTTCTGCAAGCATCCATTCACTTCTCCTCCTCCCTTTCCATTTGCTTATCATCGTATTTTTTTTAAAATGTGTATACTATTTTGTTTACCATTTTGAACAAAAAAGTAGATGCGGGTATAAAGAAAGATAAAGGAAACTTGCATTTATATAGCACCTTAATCACATCTCTCAAACATCCCCACATGATTCACAAGCAATACTGTCACTGTTATTGGAAATGCAAACAGTTTCTATGAATTTTTGTTATTCATTATATTTAATTTCCCTGTTTAGTGTGTTCTGCATCAGTGTATTTCATTTTTAGTTTACATTTTAGGATGTCAATTTTGATTTGAGATTTTTTTTTCCTGCACTCTGTCCCTTCTCTCTGTTAATTCTGACAGGAATATAATGGAGAAAGATGGAGAAGCCTTCCAGTCTGATGGACTGAGTGGGTGGAAGCAAAGAGGAAGCTGTACAGTAGCCTATAATGCCATGTGGATGATGTAATTATCAAAACAGTCTGTCAGAACAAACCAGGTTTCTTCACATATTGTGATGGATGATTTTCATTTTTCATGCACAATATGGACGAATAAAACAGTGCTGGGGTTATTTTTTATCTTTATGCTCTTCCCATGGAGAATAGCATGAAGTAGTGGAATGATTCACAAGTTGATTTACAGTCTGACATCTTTATACCATAGAATCATAGAATGATACAGCACAGAAGGAGGCCATTCACCGCATCATGCCTGCACAAGCTCTTTGGTAGAGCTCTCTAATTAGTCCCATTGCCCTGCTTTTTCTTATAGACTTGTAAATTATTTCCCTTTTAAGTATTAACTAATTCTCTTTTGAGTGTTAATATTGAATCTGCTTCCACCACGCTTTCAGACAATGCATTCTAGATCACAACTCACTGTGTTGAAAAAGAAAAGTTTCCTCATCTCGCCTCTGATTCTTTTGCCAGTCATCTTAAATCTGTGTCCTCTGGTTACCAACCCTTCTACCACTGGAAACATTTTCTCTTTATTTACTCTATCAAAACCCTTCATGATTTTGAACACTCTTATCAACTCTCCTCTTTACCATCTATGCTCCAAGGAGAACAATTCAGTCTCTCCACATAACTCAAGTCCCTCATTCCTGGTACCATTCCAGTAAATCTAATGCCTTGACATCTTTCCTAAAGTGTGGTGCCCAGAATTGATCACAGTACTCCAGCTGAGAACATAAGAACATAATAAATAGGAGCAGGAGTAGGCCATTCGGCCCATCGAGCCTGCTCCGCCATTCAATAAGATCATGGCTGATCTACCTCAACTCCACTTTCCTGCACTATCCCCATATCCCTTGACTCCCTTAATCTCCAAAAATCTATCGATCTCTGTCTTGACGACTCAAGACTGAGCCTCCACAGCCCTTTGGGGTAGATAATTCTAAAGATTCACCTACCTCTGTGAAGAATTTTCTCCTCATCTCAGTCCTAAATGGCTGACCCCTTATTCTGAGATTGTGATCCCCTGGTCCTAAACTCTCCAGTCAGGGGAAACTTTCTCCCTGCATCTACCCTATCAAGCCCTGTAAGAATTCTGTATGTTTCAATGAGATCACCTCTCATTCTCTAAGTTCTAGAGAATATAGGCCTAGTCTACTCCATCTCAGCTCATAGGACAACCCCATCCATCCCAGGAATCAGTCTGGTAAACCTTCATTGCACTCCCTCTATGGCAAGTATATCCATCCTTAGGTAAGGAGACCAAAACTGTACACAATACTCCAGGTGCAGTCTCACCAAGACCACGATATAATTGCAGTAAGATGTCTTTACTCTTGTACTCAAATCCTCTTGTAATAAAGGCCAACATACCATTTGCTTTCTTAATTGCTTGCTTTACCTGCATGTTAACTTTCAGTGATTCGTGTACAAGGACACTCAGGTCCCTCTGAACACCAACATTTCCCAATCTCTCACCATTTAAAAAATACTCTGCTTTTCTATTTTTCCTACCGTGGATAACTTCACATTTCTCCACATTATATTCCATCTGCCATGTTCTTGCCCACTTACTTAACCTGTCTATATCCCCTTGAAGCCTCTTTGCATCCTCCTCACAACTTATATTCCTATTCTAACTTTGTATCATCAGCAAACTTGGATGTATTACATTTGGTCCCCTCATCCAAATCATTGATATAGATTGTGAATAGCTGATGCCCAAGCACTGATCCTTGCGGTACCCCACTAGTTACAGCTTTCTAACCAGAAAATTACCCATTTATTTGTACTTTTTTCTTTCCTTTAACTAATCCTCAATCCATTCAAGTATATTGCCCCCAATCCCATGAGCCCTAAATGTGTTTAATAGCCTCTTGTGTGGCATCTTATTGAATGCTTTCTGAAAATCTAAATACACCACATCCACTGGTTCCCCCTTATCTATTCTGTTGGTTGCAACCACAAAAAACTCTAACATTCATCAAACACGATTTGCCTTTCATAAATCTATGTTGACTCTGCCCAATCCTATTATTATTTAAGTGCCCTGTTACAATGTCCTTAATAGATTCTAGCACTTTCCCTACTACTGATGTCAAGCTAACTGGTCTGTAGTTCCCCATTTTATCCCTCCCTCCTTTCTTAAATAGTGGTTATATTTGCTGTGCTCTAATCCATGGAAACTGTTCTAGAATCTATGGAATTTTGGAAGATGACAACCAATGCATCCATCATTTCTAGAACTGAGCCCTACCCAGTGTTTTAAAAAGGTTTAGCATAACTTGTTGTACTCTCTTCCTCTTTTAATAAAGCCAAGGATCCCATATGGTTTTTTACCAGCCTTCTCAACTTGCCCTGTCACCTTCAAAGATTGGTGTACAGACACCCCCAGGTGTCTCTGTTCCTGCATCCTCTTTAAAATTGTACCATTTAGTTCTTGTTGTCTCTCCTCATTCTTCCTACCAAAATAAAAGACTTCACATTTCTCTGTGCGAAATTGCATCTGCCATGTGTCTGCCCATTTCACCAGTCTGTCTATGTCCTCCTGAAGTCTGTTACTATCCTTCTCATTGTTTACTGCATTTATTTACGAGTATCATATCATCTGCAAACTTTGAAGTTATGCCCTGCATAGTCAAATCCAGGTCCGTAATATTGTACTGGCTGCTAAGAATGTAGCTTAAGGCAAGCGATAACTCTAATTTCGCCAGCTGGCGCCAAGAAATATGGCCAAAGATCAGGGCTTTGGATTCCAAATCCTTTATTATGCGCAGTGAACTGTGAGAATACAAAAAGTAGAACACCACTAGATTTCATGCAGTACACCATCAGGAACAATACAATAATCCAAGAACAATCTGATAAAGTAGCAATAAAGAGAAATTACTTACTTAACTGTGGTTCTGGAGGGATCACATTAACAGAGGTCTAATTCCTAACTAACAATGTTAAACTTTAACAGCAAAATGTCTGTCCCTGTCTGTCCATGCTTTTTCTTTGACTGTCTCCTGAATCTGAAGGGTGCCACCCTGTGGCAGGAAATGGTATAACACAGTACAGTGTCTAACATGTCAAAAAGTGTTTCTGAGACCATCACACTCACCGTCTAAAAATAACAAGCATTGAGATTTTACTAATTAGCCAAACTATTATAGTTAGTGTTCAGCTCTCACTAGTTCGTGGGAATGACTTCGAGGCGGATGCCATCTGTATGAGTTCTGAGATCGGTCTCCGGTAGCTGCGACATGTGCCATCGCTGCAGACCATGGCATCCACCTTGCGTACTCTTCCTTCATCACTGGGATAGGACATAGTGACACGTGCAAGTGGCCAGTCATTCTGGGGAAGTTCTTTCTGCCTGAGGAAAACCACATCTCCAACAGAGACATCAGGCTTAGTCTAGTTCCACTTCTGTCGAAGCTGCAGGATCTGAAGGTACTCCTTCCGCCATCGAATCCAGAATTGATCTGCGAGATATTGGGCTCATCATCATTGTCATCATCCATACAGATCTTCCTGCACGAAGTTGCCAGGTGGTGCCTGGAGAGGGGCTACGTTTTCAGAGTCAAGAGCATGGCAGGAATGAGTGTCTGGGGGTCATTGTTAGGAAGGGTCATTTGGTTCTTCATGAGGGGTAGAGAGAACTCCAAGTTTCCTTCCTTCTGTCAAAGTTTTGATGAAGTATTGTTCTTGGATGGACATAGCCTTCAGGTTATCTTCAGGAGTTTCTTTGTATAATTCATTCATCGTTTTGTCTCGGCAAGGCGTGGAGAGAAGTTCTTTCACATAAATGTGATTCTTGCTGTCCCCTGGGTTATCTGGTTGTGGCTGAAGGATGGTACGGCTGACGGAGGCGTGGACTTTCCCATTTGCACCATGCATGTAAACCTGTCCGGAGACTGCCCAGCCTAGGTCACTACGTTGTGCCCATGGTGTTCCTCTCGGCCTGTTTCAAGTTTCCCTGATCTTGAAGGGTTTGGGGCAATTTCTTCCAATGAGGAGGATGATGTTTGCATCTTCTCTCAGCTCAGGTATCCTTTTCGCCACTGACCTAAGGTGGGGAAACCTCTCACAGAACTCGGGTCATGGGATCTCCCTTCTGTTTCCAGGGATGTGGGCATTCTCGATGATGGTGGGCAGCTGTTCTGTTTTTCCATCTGCTGCTTCTACAATCAGACCGCCTGCTCGTCTCCCTTCGGCCGTGATTCTGATTCCACCACATGGAAAACTCATATGGGAAAGCTGGACCTGGGAGGTCTAGAGCATTGAAGATTTCAGGGTCTCCCAAATTGGCATTAGACTGGTCGTCCAGCACTACGTAGCCAAGGATAAGTTTTGAGGGATGATCTCTCTGGTAGATTTTGCATAAAACAATCTTGTAGCAAGATCATGCAGAGGGCAAAGCCAAGCATCTAGTGCACTTTGCATTGGCCTCGATCACCTTCTGGTCATCTACTGGCTTCTTGTTCTGGGTCTCTCTGCTATTCTGTCTTGGCATCACGTGCATGAAGGTGGCGTGCTCTGTGCCTTTGCATTTCTTGCATTGCACCGTGGTCTCGCAGTCTTGTATTCTGTGGTTGTTGCCACACTTGAAACACAGGCCTTTGGCTTTGCAGAATTCTCTTCTCTCTTGAATGTGCTTTCTGCTGATGCGATGCATTCTGACAGATGATGGCTTTGCCCATCATGGTAGAGGCATTACTCTGAGGCTTGCAGCGTGCGCGCCAACTTCGTGGGTGTAGATGTTGCTAAGATGCGAAGAGAAGACTGTGACTTCTGTATATTCTTGTCCTCTCCAAGGTTGGATGATGGACCTGGCTTGATCGAAAAAGGTTGGGATCGTTGTGCAGTCTGGCTTCCTCTTTCAAGACTTTAACCAGCATGGCGAAAATGGGTATTGTGTTCCTAACACAGATGAGACTGCACACAAGGAGGTTAAAGTAATAGTGACCTCAGTCTTTATTAAGACACTCCAGAGTGAGTAACAGGCCTTAGGGGCCAGCTTATATACAGTGCTCCCAAGGGATGCTGGGATCCCTTGGGACTTCAGGGGATGCACTCCTTGGTGGCAGAACATGGTAGTGCATGCTTTACAGATAAACAACATCACTTCCCCCACCACCCCCCCAAAGTCAAAGTGAAATCTATTTACAAGGTGAGGCGGTTGGGAGCCTTTCTTTCCCTGGTGGACCGCCTCAGTACAAATGTCTGTTCTGGTGTGTTGGCTGTGCCCTCGCTGGGCTGGTGTGTTGTTGGCCCTGCAGGGCTGCTGGGTGAGCCTGGCCTTGCTGGGCTGTTGGGTGTGATGGGTTCGATTTCCTGGTCCGGGGTGGTGTCGTTGATTCTTTGGGTGTGTGCTGTCGGCTTGAAAAAGGTGATGTCTGCTGTGGGTTGTTCAGGGCAGTCTGTGAACTGCAGCCTCGTTTGGTCCAGGTGCTTTCTACAAATTTGTCCATTGTCTAGTTTGACTACAAGCAACCTACTCCCTTCTTTAGCTATCACCGTGCCTGCGATCCACTTGGGACCATGTCCATAGTTTAGCACATACACAGGGTTATTCAGATCAATTTCCCGTGATACAGTGGCACGACCATCATTTACATTTTGTTGCTGCCGCCTGCTCTCTATCTGATCATGCAGGTTGGGGTGAACCAGCGAGAGTCTGGTTTTAAGTGTCCTTTTCATGAGTAGCTCAGCCGGGGGCACCCCTGTGAGCGAGTGGGGTCTCGTGCGGTAGCTGAGCAGTACTCGGGACAGGCGGGTTTGGAGTGAGCCTTCTGTGACTCGTTTAAGGCTCTGTTTGATTGTTTGTAGTGCCCATTGGAGGCTGGTTTAAACAGGGCCGAGATGTCATGTTTGATCCCATTGCGGGTCATGAATTCTTTAAATTCGGCACAGGTGAAACATGGCTCGTTGTCACTGACCAGTATGTCAGGCAGGCCGTGGGTGGCAAACATGGTCCTCAGGCTTTCAATGGTGGCGGTGGCAGTGCTTCCCGACATTATTTCACATTCAATCCATTTTGAAAAAGCATCCACCACCACCAGGAACATTTTACCGAGAAACGGGCCCGCATAGTTGACATAGATCCTTGACCAGGGTCTGGAGGACCAGAACCACAAACTTAGTGGTGCCTCTCTGGGCGCGTTGCTCAACTGAGCATATACGCTGCATTGCCGTACACAGAATTCTAAGTCAGAGTCGATACCTGGAACCACACGTGGGATCTGGCTATCGCTTTCATCATTACTATACCCGGGTGTGTGCTGTGGAGATCCGAGATGAACGTCTCCCTGCCCTTTTTGGGTAGCACTACGCGGTTACCCCACAACAGGCAGTCTGCCTGAATGGACAGCTCGTCCTTTCGCCGCTGGAATGTCTTGATTAGCTCTTGCATTTCAACGGGGATGCTGGCCCAGCTCCCATGCAGTACACAGTTTTTTTACTAGGGACAACAGAGGATCTTGGCTGGTCCAAGTCCTAACCTGGCAGGCCGTGACAGGCGATTTATCATTTTCAAACGCTTCCATGACCATCAACAAGTCCGCGGGCTGCGTCACCAACAACAAGTTTGCAAGCTGCGCCATTTCCACCCCTGTGGTGGCCAATGGTAGCCGACTGAGAGCATCCACACAGTTCTCGGTGCCTGGCCTGTGGCAGATGGTGTAGTTATACGCTGGTAGCGCGAGTGCCCACCTTTGTATGCAGGCTGAGGCATTAGTATTTATCCCCTTATTTTCAGCGAACAGGGATATGAGGGGCTTGTGATCTGTTTCCAGCTCAAATTTGAGGCCAAACCAGTACTGATGCATTTTCTTTACCCCGAACACACACGCTAATGCCTCTTTCTCAATCATGCTGTAGGCCCTCTCAGCCTTAGACAAGCTCCTGGAGGCATAGGCAACAGGTTGCAACTTCCCTGCAACGTTAGCTTGTTGTAATACACACCCGACTCCATACGACGATGCATCACATGCTAACACACGTCTTTTACACGGGTTATACAATACAAGCAGCTTGTTGGAGCATAAAATGTTTCTGTCTTTCTCAAAAGCAATTATTTAGTTTTTTTTTTCCCACATACCCAGTTCTGACCTTTACGCAATAACACATGTAGTGGCTCTTAAGCCCGGTAGGAACTTACCAAAATAGCTGAGGAGTCCCAGGAACAACCGCAGCTCCATGACATTCTGTGGCCTGGGCACGTTCTGTATTGGCGTCTGTGGGCCGAATGCCATCCGCCGCGATCTTTCTCCCAAAAACTCCACTTTTGTTGCCATGAAGATGCATTTTGACCTCTTCAGCCACAGCCCTACGCAATCCAGTCGCTGGAGGACCTCCTCCAGATTTTGTAGGTGCTCGACGGTGTCCGGACCCGTGACCAATATGTCATCCTGAAAAACCACCATGCGTGGTGCCGACTTGAGTAGGCTCTCCATGTTTCTCTGGAAGATCGCTGCAGCCGACCGAATTCCAAACGGGCATCTGTTGTAGATGAACAGTCCGTTGTGCGTGTTGATGCAGGTGATGCCCTTCGAAGAATCCTCCAGCTCCTGCGTCATGTCGGCTGAAGTCAGGTCAAGCTTGGTCAACGTCTTGCCTCCTGCCGGCGTTGCAAATAGGTTGTCTGCCTTAGGTAGCGGGTATTGGTCCTGTAGCGAGAAACTATTAATAGTTACTTTATAATGGCCGCAAATCCTGACTGTGCCATCACTTTTGAGTACTGGAACAATCGGGCTGGCTCACTCACTGAATTCCACTGGGGAGATGATGCCCTCGCGTTGCAGCCTGTCCAGCTTGATTTCCACTCTCCCTCATCATGTGAGGTACCGCTCGCACCTTGTGGTGAATGGGCCATCCCTCTGGGACCAAGTGGATCCGCACCTTCGCCCCGGAAATGTTTCAAAAAGGGAAGGGAATTTGTTAAGAACCTGGGTACATGAGGCCTCATCAACATGTGATAGCGCTCAGATGTCATCCCAGTTCCAGCGGATTTTGCCCAGCCAGCTACTTCCAAGCAGTGTGGAGCAATTGTCCGGGACAATCCCGAGTGGCAGTTCATGCACCGTGCCCTCGTAGGTGACCTTGACCATGGCGCTGCCCAGGACAGTGATAAGCTCTTTGGTGTACGTTCTCAGTTTGTGTGGATGGGGCTCAGGGCTTGTCTGAGTGCCTTGTTGCACCACAGTCTCTCAAACATCTTTTTAATCATGATGGATTGGCTAGCGCCAATGTCCAATTCCATGGCTACGGGTAAGCCATTCAATTTTACAATTAGCATTATAGGTGGACATTTCATCTCAAATGTGTGCACCCATGTACTTCAGCATCTGTCTCCTCTGAGGCTCGAAATTGCTTTGATCCACCATGGACCGATCTTCCTCTGCCACGTGGTGGTTAGCAGGTTTTGCAGAGCTTGCAGCTCTTGCAACCATACCCTTTGAAGCGGCATGAAGGTGTGAATTGCCTTGCATTCATCCTTTGTTGTGGACTCTGAGTCATCTGGGCCACCTGAGGCCTGCTGGCAATTGCAGACTTGTGGTTTCTGCCCTGTACAATTCTGCTCGCAAACACAGTTCCAGTTAATTCATGAACATTGCTAGCACTTGTGTGCTTAGAGATTTGTTTGGTGTTATCACTGGTGAACATAAACACCTATGCTATCGCAATAGCCTTACTGAGGGTCGGTGTCTCTACAGTCAAAAGATTTCGTAGGATGGTCTCGTGGCCAATGCCCAGTACAAAAAATTTGCGAAGCATTTGCTCCAGGTGGCCATCAAACTCAGTGTCCTGCAAGTCTCCTTAGCTCAGAAACGTAGCTCGCCACTTCCTGACCTTTAGATCGCTGGCACGTGTAGAACCGATACCTCGCCATCAGCACGCTCTCCCTCGGGCTAAGATGCTCCCGAACCAGTGTACACAGCTCCTCATACGACTTATCTGTGGGTTTCACCGGAGCCAGAAGATTCTTCACGAGGCTGTAGGTTGGTGCCCCGCAGACCGTGAGGAGGACTGCTCTCCTTTTTGCAGCGCTTCCGTCCAGCTCGTTGGCTACAAAGTACTAGTCTAGCCGTTCGACATAGGCTTCTCAGTCCTCACCCTCCGAGAACTTCTCCAGGATGCCCACAGTTTGCTGCATCTTTGCGTTGAATTCGTATACTTGTCGCCAGTTATTGTGTTCCGAACACAGATGAGACTGCACACAGTGAGGTTAAAGTAACAGTGACCTCAGTCCTTTTTAAGACACTCCAGAGTGAGGAACAGGCCTTAGGGGCCGGCTTATATACAGTGCTCCAGTATTACCGAATCTCTCTTTGAGTTCCTTCCATGCATCTTGGTCGGCTGTTTCAGGGTCAGAAAAATACCGGTGCCGGAACCTATCCACCAGTCTCTTGACCTATTTTCTAAATTTGGTAAGAAAAGTAAGCTTCTGTGTGGCTGGGCTGCTGGCCTGGTCTACCATGGTTTTAAATGAGCTGCGCCGTGGCTAAAACATGATAGGGTCCCCATCATAAACATTGGGCTCGTGTGCAGGTTGGCACTGACGGGCGAGAGTGTCGGAAATTTCTCTCGTCAGATTGAGGAATGGATCCACTTTGTTGATTGACATCTCGGGAGGAGAGGAATTTGAGTCATTTGGAGTTGCATCGATGTGCGATCGGACAGCTGTTTGTTCCATTAGAAAAGGCTGAAAGATTGGGGCTGATGCCTGAAGCTGGTTTACTGGGTCAGACCTAGCTGACATGTCAATGAGATCTCGGAACTGCGAGGCATGGTCATTTGAAATCTGTTCTGGTGAGGTTCGGGGCACAGCCGTCCGTTCATCTTGCTCGGCTTGCAGTATCACATCTAACCTTGCTCTCTCTATGGCGGCGGTTTGTCTAGCACGAAGTATCCAGAAGTCTGCCTCGGCCATAGCTCGTTTTTCTTCCACCATTGTCCGTTCGACTTCCAACTCAGCTGTTCATTTCGCTATGGTCTCCTCATAGGCTGCGTTCTCGGTTGCAGCAGCAGCATTGGCTAGAGCTTGGGTCCGGACACTCCGAACTGAGGATGATGATCTTGAGTTCCTTGCCGAGTGTCCCGATCGTTTGCTGACAATTGGGTGTGATTCCAAAGCCAATGTGTGGACCCGCTCCATCGTGTGAGTGATGGCATTGTTAGCGAGGTTACAGTTTTCTAGGAAGTACAATTCAATGGTATGAGACGTGAATTGGCTTGGATAGACTGGTGAATGATACTTAGAGTTGGCGGTGGATAGGCAATGGCAGACATTTAAAGATCACATGGATGAACTTCAACAATTGTACATCCCTGTCTGAAGTAAAAATAAAACAGGGAAGGTTGCTCAACCGTGGCTAACGAGGGAAATTCGGGATTCAAGGAAGAGGCAGATAAATTGCCAGAAAAAGCGGCAAACCTGAGGACTGGGAGAAATTTAGAATTCATCAGAGGAGGACAAAGGGTTTAATTAGGAAGCGGAAAATAGAGTATGAGAGTAAGCTTGGAGGAAACATAAAAACTGACTGCAAAAGCTTCTACAGATATGTGAGGAGAAAAAAATTAGTGAAGACAAAAGTAAGTCCCTTGCAGTCAGAATCAGGTGAATTTATAATGGAGAACAAAGAAATGACAGACCAATTGAACAAATACTTTGGTTCTGTCTTCACTAAGTAAGACACAAATAACCTTCCGGAAATACTAGGGGACCGAGCTTCTAGCGAGAAGGAAGAACTGAAGGATATCCTTTATTAGTCAGGAAATTGTGTTATGGAACTTGACGGGATTGAAGGATGATAAATCCCCAGGACCTGATAGTCTGCATCCCAGAGTACTTAAGGAAGTGGCCCTAGAAATAGTGGATGCATTGGTGGTCATTTTCCAACATTCTATAGACTCTGGATCAGTTCCTATGGATTGGAGGATAGTTAATGTAACCCCACTTTTTAAAAAAGGAGGGAGAAAGAAAACAGGGAATTATAGACTGGTTAGTAGTGGGGAAAATGTTGGAATCAATCATTAAAGATGTAGTAGCAGCGCATTTGGAAAGCAGTGACAGGATCGGTCCAAGTCAGCATGGATTTATGAAAGGGAAATCATGCTTGACAAATCTTCTAGAATTGGATAGAGAACTAGCTGGCAGACAGGAAGCAAAGAGTAGGAAAATCGGATCCTTTTCAGAATGGCAGGCAGTGACTAGTGGGGTACCGCACGGTTCAGTGCTGATACCCCAGCTATTTACAATATACATTAATGATTTAGATGAATGAATTGAATTTAATATCTCCAAGTTTGCAGATGACACTAAGCTGGGTTGCAGTTTGAGCTGTGAGGAGTAAGCTAAGAGGCGGCAGGGTGACTTGGACAGGTTAGGTGAGTGGGCAAATGCAGTATAATGTAGATAAATGTGAGGTTATCCACTTTGGTGGCAAAAACAGGAAGGCAGAATATTTTCTGAATGGTGACCAATTAGGAAAAGGGGAGGTGCAATGAGACCTGGGTGTCATGGTACATCAGTAATTGAAAGTTGGCATGCAGATACAACAGCGGTGAAGACGGCAAATGGCATGTTGGCCTTCATAGAAAGAGGATTTGAGTATAGGAGCAGGGAGGTCTTACTGCAGTTGTACAGGGCCTTAGTGAGGCCACACCTTTAATATTGTGTTCAGTTTTCGTCTCCTAATCTGAGGAAGGCCATTTTTGCTATTGAGGGAGTGCAGCGAAGGTTCACCAGACTGATTCCTGGGATGGCACGACTGACAGATGAAGAAAGACTGGATTGACTAGACTTATATTCACTGGAATTTAGAAGGATGAGAGGGGATCTCATTGAAACATATAAAATTCTGACGGGATTGGACAGGTTAGATGCAGGAAGAATGTTCCCGATGTTGGGGAACTCCAGAACCAGGGGTCACAGTCTAAGGATAAGGGGTAAGCCATTTAGGAACGAGATGAGGAGAAACTTCTTCACTCAGAGAATTGTGAACCTGTGGAATTCTCTACCACAGTAAATTGTTGATGCCAGTTCGTTAGATATATTCCAAAGGGAGTTAGATGTGGCCCTTATGGCTAAAGAGATCAAGGGGTATGGAGAGAAAGCAGGATTGGGGTACCAAAGTTGCATGATCATCCATCGAAGCAGTCTCGAACGGCCGAATGGCCTACTCCTGCACCTATTTTCTATGTTTCTATGTCATGAGGCTCCTTTTTCTGTCTCATTTTAACCTCCACCTTTGGACATTCAGGAAGCGATAGCTTTGGAAGCCCTTTCTATCTCATGGGAATGTGTCTATTCTATACCTAAACCATCTCCTCTTTGAAGGCCTACCATTGTTCAATTGTTGTTTTGATTCCAATCCACCTAGGCTAGATCCTTTTTCAACTGATTGAAGTTAGCCCTCCTCCAGTTACGTATTTTTACACTTGATTGTTCCTTTGCCTTTTCCATAACTATTCTAAACCTGGTGATATCATGATCACTGTTCTCCAAACGCTCTCCCACTAAAACATGCTGTACTTACACCACTTCATTCCCCAGAACTAAATCCAGCACTGCTTCCTTCCTCATTGTGCTGGAAACATACTGATCAAGAAAGTTCTTGTGCACATTTCAGGAATTCCTCCCCCTCTCTGCCCTTTACACTGTTACTAAGTCTATATTGAGATAATTTAATTCCCCAATTCGCGCTACTAAGTAGTTCTTCCATCTTTCTGTAATTTGTCTGCAAATTTTCTCCTCTATCACCCGCAACCCAGTACATAGAAACCAAGGCAGTGCACTGGGTGCAGGTTGATCCATCCACACAGTGGAGCTGTAGCTCCTGGGATTGGATCCAGGATTTTGCACCATAATTACCCTCATTGTAATTGGATTATTACACTGGCATAAAATGGGGAAAGATATTTCCCTTTAGGGAAAGTCTGAGTATAATCATAAAATATCACTTCCCTGCTCTCTCAGCTGGTTAAATACTGTATTATGAGAATACTAACTAACTGAAAAATAGTCTTCAACAACTAGCAGAAAAATCAAAATGATAGCCCACGTTCAGTATACTTTAAAATATATTCCTTGGTAATTACAAACTTTACAGAGTGTAAAAGAGCAACAAAACTATGATTGCTCAATTATATTGATCTAGTAATTGTCTTTAAGCTTCAACTGTGCTTATTAAACCATAGAAAATAAATAACTGATCCTGTATTTTGAAACAGCTCAAAAACAAGTGATTCGTTTTGTTTGTAACCTCCAGAAGTCCAGCAGGACCCACCAGAAAACCTATGTCCCTGTTATTCCCAGCATTTTCCAAGGAGTCTTGTAAGAGGTGAATGTTAAGTATGGAGAAAGAGTCAGACTGAACACTGTGAGCTCAAAGTAAAGTGTGACCTTAGTCTTTTATTGTAGGTCTCCAGTGTGCCTCTCCAACCTGTGAGGCCTCCTTAAATACCTGTGCTCCCAAGGGATTATGGGATCCCTTGTACTCCAGGGGATGAGCCCTCTGGTGGCTGTACAGAGTAAATACAAGTTTACATATATAACAACACTCCGCCCAAACCGCCCCCCTCCCTCAAAGTCAATAGTGCAACTATTTACAATGTGAGTCGATCTGGGGCTCTTCTTGCCCTGGTTGATCGGCTCGGTGTGAAAGCTGGTGTTGTTGAATCATTTGTTGGGCCCTCGCTGGGCTGCTGTGCAGCTGGCCTTGCTGGGCTGCCTGGTGTGTTGAGTCCTGCTGGGCTGCTGTGGATGATAGGTTCTGCTTCGTGGTCAACCGTGGTGTCGGTTGCCACTGGTGTGTATGTTGGGGGATCAAAAAAGATAGGGTCCAAGGTAGGTTGCTCACGATAGTCCATAGCTCTGAGTTTAATTTGGTCCAAGTGTTTCCGCTGAATCAGTCCTTTTGAAAGTTTGACCTAAAACACCCTGCTCCCCTCTTTGGCCACGACAGTTCTGGGAAGCCACTTGGGACCTTGTCCATAATTTAATGCAAATACAGGATCATTGATTTCAATCTCGCATGACACATTTGCGCTATCATGGTATGCACTTTGTTGAAGCCGCCTGATCTCTCTACCTGTTCATGTAGATCAGGGTGAACTAACGAGAGACTTTTCTTAAGTGCTCTTTTCATGAGCAGTTTAACAGGTGGGATCCCAGTGAGTGAGTGAGGTTCTCGTGCGGTAGCTAAGCAGGACTCGGGATAGGCGAATCTGCAGCGAGCCTTCAGTTAGCCTCTTCAAGCCTTGCTTGATGGTTTAAACGGGGCAGATGTGACATGTTTGATCCCGTTGTGGGTCATGAATTCTTTGAACTCAGCACTGGTAAAACATGGCCCGTTGTCCCTCACCAGGACATCGAGTAAGCCGTGAGTGGTAAACATGGCCCGCAGACTTTCAGTAGTGGCAGCGGAGGTGCTAGCCGACATTATCTCACATTCAATCCACTTGCAATACACGTCTACAACCACAAGGAAAATTTTACCCAAGAACGGGCCTGCATTGTCGACGTGTACCCTAGACCACAGTTTGGAGGGCCAAGACCATAAACTTAGTGGCGCCTCCCTGGGTACATTGCTTAGCTGCGAGCATGTATTACATCTGTGAACGCAGGACTCTAATTCCGCATCGTTACCGGGCCACCGCACGTGGGATCTGGCTATCGCTTTCATCATCACGATGCCTGGGTGAGTATTGATGAAGGTGTCTCTGCCCTTCTTGGGGACCACAACTCGATTGCCCCACAGAAGGCAGTCTGCCTGTCTAGACATTTCATCTTTGCGCCGCTGGAACGGCTTTATCTCTTCCTGCATTTCCACTGGGACACTGGACCAGATCCCATGAAGCACACAGCTTTTGACTAGAGATAATAAGGGGTCCTGGCTTGTCCAGATGTTGATCTGCCGGGCAGTGACGGGTGATTGCTCACTCTCAAATGCTTCCATAACCATGGCTAGATCTGCAGGCTGCGCCATTTCCACCCCCGTGGTGGGCAATGGCAGCCGACTGAGAACATCGGCGCAGTTTTCTGTGCCTGGCTTGTGGCGGATGGTGTGGTTATATGCGGACAATGTGAGCGCCCATCTCTGGATGTGGGCCGATGCGTTGGTATTTATCCCTTTACTGTCGGGAAACAGGGATATAAGTGGCTTATGGTCGGTTTCCAATTTGAATTTTAGCCCCAACAGGTATTGATGCTTTTTCTTTACCCCATAAACACACGCTAATGCTTCTTTCTCAATCATGCTGTAGGCTCTCTCAGCCTTAGGCAAACTCCTGGATGCATAAACAACTGGTTGCAGTTTCCCAGAATCATTAGCTTGTTGCAATACACACCCGACGCCATATGATGACTCATCACATGCTAGTACCAAACGCTTACATGGATCATACAACACAAGCAATTTGTTTGAGCATAACAATTTTCTCGCTTTTACAAAGGCATTTTCTTGGCTTTTGCCCCAAACCCATTCATCCCCTTTCCATAGTAAGACATGCAGTGGTTCTAACAATGTGCTAAGACCCGGTAAGATGTTACCAAAGTAGTGCAGGAGTCCCAGAAACGACCATAGCTCCGTCACATTCTGTGGCCTTGGTGCATTCTCGATTGCCTCCGTCTTCGCTTTGGTGGGCCTGATGCCGTCCGCTGCAATCCTCTTTCCCAAGAACTCCACTTCAGGCGCCAGGAAAACGCACTTCAAGCGTTTTAACCTGAGCCCAAGGCGGTTGAATCGACTAAGAACCTCCTCCAGGTGCTGCAGATGCTCGACTTTGTTCCGACCTGTGACCAAGATGTCGTCCTGGAAGACCATGGTGTGCGGGACTGACTTCAGTAAACTTTCTATGTTTCTCTGGAATATCGCCGCCGCTGATTGGATTCCAAACGGGCATCTGTTATAAACAAAAAGATCTTTGTACATGTTGAGGCAGGTGAGGGCCTTCGATGATCCCTCCAGTTCCTGCATCATGTAGGCTGAAGTCAGATCCAGCTTCATGAACGTCTTTCCTCCCGCCAACGTTGCAAAGAGGTCGTCGGTCTTTGGTAGTGGGTATTGGTCCTGCAGGGAGAAACGATTGATAGTTACTTTGTAATCGCCACAGATTCTGACGGTGCTGTTACCCTTGAGGACTGGGATGATAGAACTGGCCCACTCGTTGAACTCGATCGGTGAAATGATGCCCTCTCTTTGTAGCCGGTCTAGCTCAATCTCTACCCTTTCTCTCAACATGTAAGGTACTGCTCCCGCCTTGTGATGGATGGGTCATGCCCCCGAAATTAGTTGGATCTGCACTTTTTCTCCTTGGAATTTTCCGATGCCTGGTTTGAACAGCGAAGGGAACTTGTTTAAGACCTGGGCACACGAAGTGTCGTTAGCAGGCGATAGCGCTCGGATATCATCCCAGTTCCATCGTGTCTTTCCCAGCCAGCTTCTGCCGAGGGGCCATCGCCCGGTACCACCCAGAGTGGTAGCTTGTGCACTGCTCCATCGTAGGAGACCTTTACGGTAGCACTGCCAATTACAGTAATCAGTTGTTTTGTCTAAGTTCTTAGTTTCATGTGAACTGGAGTTAAGACTGGCCTTGAGGCCTTGTTGCACCACAGTCTTTCGAAAGTCTTTTTGCCCATGATGGACTGGCTCGCGTCCGTGTCCAGCTCCATTGACACCGGGAGTCTATTTAGTTCAACATTCAGCATTATCGGGGGACAATTCGTGCTGAATGTGTGCACCCCATGTACCTCTGCCTTCTCGGTCTGAGCCTCTGGTTCGACGTGATCCTCTGTGGATCTGTTCTCCTCTGCAACATGGTGATTTGCAGGTTTAACAGGATTTGCAGCTTGCCAGCACACTCGTTGGAGGTGTCCCATTGTTCCACAGCACTTGCAATCGTACCCTTTGAATCGGCATGAATGGAAACGATGATCACCCCCGCAGCGCTAATAAGGTGTTAATGGCCTTGTATTCATCACCCTTGATGGTGGACTCTGAGACATCTGTGGATGTGCAGCTGCGTGGATGTGCAGCTGCAGGTATGTGTGACCTGCCCTGTACATTACGATTTGATAACAACGTCACTTTGTTCACAGTACTTGTAGTAGCACTTGTGTGCTGAGAGATTTGCTTAGTATTATCACTGGTGGCAATGAAAGCCTGGGCTATTGCTATGGCCTTACTCAAGGTTGGGGTCTCTACAGTCAAAAGTTTGCGAAGTATGGTTTCGTGGCCAATGCCAAGTACGAAGTGCTCCAAATGTCCTTCAGATTCACAATGTCCTACAAGGCGTCTTAGCTCGCGACATAACTCGCCACTTCCTGGCCTTCAGACCTTTTGTAGGTGTAGAACCGGTACCTCGCCATCAGAACGCTTTCCTTCGGGTTCAAATGCTCTCGGACCAGTGTGCACAAATCGTCGTACGATTTCTCCGTGGGTTTCGCTGGAGTGAGCAGATTCTTCATGAGGCCGTACGTTGATGCCCCACAGAAGGTGAGGAGGATCGCCCTTCATTTGGCAGCATTTTCTTCCCCATCTAGCTCGTTCGCTCCACAAAAGTATCCCAATCATCTCCCTCCGAGAATTTCTCCAGGATGCCCACTGTTCTCTGCATCTTTGGATTCGCTATCTGTATCTCATCGCCAGTTGTTAAGTATGGAGAAAGAGTCAGACTGAACACCGTGAGCTCAATGTAAAGTGTGACCTTAGTCTTTTATTGCAGGTCTCCAGAGTGCCTCTCCAAGCTGTGAGGCCTCCTTAAATACCTGTGCTCCCAAGGGATTATGGGATCCCTTGGGACTCCAGGGGATGAGCCCTCTGGTGGTTGTACAGAGTAAATACAAGTTTACATATATAACAGTGAAACATCCATCCACCTGCCCCTCACAAGTCAAATGATCTGTGGGGTGGGCAGAGCAGGGTTCAGTTAGTACCTGGTGCAGGACTGGGATTGATATGCCAAGTGTGCTGAGGTCTACCAGCCTCCAGCTGGGCAAACATAGAATCCTGAAAACTTACAGCACAGAAGGAAGCCATTCGGCCCGTCATAGAACATAGAACATAGAAATTTACAGCGCAGAAGGAGGCCATTTTGGCCCATCATGTCCGCGTCAGCCGTCATGCCTGTGCTGACCTTTTTGAAAGAGCAGTCATGGTTATTCCCATGGTGTTGCTTTTTGCCCGTAACCCTGTAAGTTGCTCATGCTCAAGTACCTGTCTAACACCCTTTTAAAATTATTTATGGAATCTGCTTCCACTTTTTCAGATAGAGCATTGCAGATCACGATAACTCGGAGTGGAAAAAAAATTCTCCTCAACTCCCCTCTCGATTTTTTTCCATTGATTTTGATTGTATAGCCTCGAGTTATTCCCCCATTCACCAGGAGGAATTATTTCTCTCTATCAAAATCTCTTATCTTGAAAATCTCTATTTGCTCACCTCTTAACATTCACTGTTCCAAGGAGAACACTCCTATCTTTTCCAACCTCTCCTCATAACTGAAATATCTCATCCCTGGTAAACCTCTACTGTACCCTTTCTTAGGCCTTTACATCTTTCCTGAAGTGTGGTGCCCAGATTGTCCATAATACTCCAACTAAGGCCAAACCAGTGATTTATAAAGTTCTAGTGTGATCTCTTTTTATATTTTATTCCTTTATTTATAAACACCTTATTAACTTGCTGTGCCACCTTTAAGGATTTATGTATATGGACACCAAGGTCTCTCTGCTCATCTACACTTTTCGAAATCATGCCATTGAAAGTATACTATCTTTCCATATTAGTCCTCCCAAATTGCATCACTTCACACTTCTTCACATTGAATTCCATCTGCAATGCCTCTGCCCATTTCACCATCCTGTCACCAGACAGGTTTCCTTCTGTGCTGTAAGTTTCTATGATTCTGTGTTTGCCCAGCCTATAATTATCCTCATCATGATCTACTACTTTGCCAAGTTTCATATCATCTGCAGACTTTATAATGCTGTTCCCTACACCCAATTCTAGGTCGTTTACAAAAATTGAGAAGGGTAATGGACCCAACAATGATTCTTGGGGAATACCACTGAAAACCACCTCCCAGTCTGAAAAACATCCATCCATCATCACTTTTGCTTCCTGCCAATGAGTCAAATTTGTATCCATAATCACCACTTTCCCCTTAATTCCATTGGCTTCTATCTTCTTAAGCCTCCTGTGTGGCACTTTGTTAAATGCTTTCCAAAAATCCATATATACAATATCTACTGCACTACCTCATCAAAGAGTTCCATCAGACATGCCTTGCCTTTAACAAATTCATGCTCCTTGATTAACCCATGCCTTTCCAAATGCAAGCTTATTTTGTCCCTGATAATGGTTTCCAATAACCTCTTCTCAACACTGCTGTTAAGATGACTGGCTTTTAGTTTCCTGGTTTATTTCTCTTCCCTTTCATGAATAGTAGTGTAACATTAGCAACCCTGCAGTCCTCTGGCACTACTGCTATATCCAACTCCTGTATCCAATGAGGATTGAAAGACTGTGACCAATGCCTCTGCTATTTCTACCTTTGCTTCTTTTAGTAACTAAAGTTGCATTTCATCTGGACCAAGCAACTTGCTTACTTTCAGTAATGCTAATCTTTTCATACATCTTCTCTATCTATTATTATCCTGCCCATAACGTCCCTCTCTTTTCGTAACCTTCACATCATCTGCTTACTTTGTGAAAACATGCAAATTATGCAGTTAATAATTTCACCATGTCCTCTGCCTCTACATGAACAATTCCCTTTGGGTCCTTAACTTTCCAATCCAACTTTATACATCTATCCATCCAATATGACATCAAGAAATCAACTCATTAACCTTAGGTATTCCCTTAGTGACTGACTTGTGTGTGCCTTTGCCTATCCTCCTGAAGTCGCACAGTCCTACCCCAGTGGCTGCAGCATGGCTGGTGGACGGCTGTTGACTTTCAATTGGGGACTTTCACTGTAAAATGGCCTTGCTGGTTGACCTTGAGGAGCTGGTTACAGAGAGTGACAAATCAATCTTCTCTTCTTCCTCTCTCTCTCCCCTCCCTCAATCTCTCTGTCTCTGTCTCTCGATCCCCTCGGTACAACCACCCCCCCCCCCCCACAAAAGACTGGATTTTCCACTGGCACGGGACAGATGAGTGCTGGAAATTTGGCCATAGCAGCACGTGTGTCTGCCAGCCTCCATACAAATTAGGCGCCCTCCTGCAAATCTCATCAGGCTCGGCGCTGGCAGCCATGATCCAAACATAGCCGTCAGAATCATGACCTGCATGTTCTCAGGGCATGTTTTATTTCAGTCTATTTTTCTTGATGTGGATGCTCATCTCTCTACTCAACCGGACAAGTGTAGTTAGGATGCTCCAGGCTTCATGCACCTTCAGGCAGCTGCAAGTGCAGCTCCTTCACCTGCAGGTGTAATGCTGGCTGGCGGGGCAGACTCATTGCAACAGACCGATTTCCATCAGGGAAATTATAAACTGATCCCAATTGAAGCTGAAAGATTTGAGTGCCAGGCTCCCCTGGAATTTTAACCTGAAACTTCTGAAATGCTGAATCCATTGCTCTTTGTGCTATACTATTCAGCTGCCTTCCAAAATTTCACTATCCATTGAGGGACAAAAGTGTTGCATTTTAAACACATTTAACAATTTACACAAGACTTGTTGATGAAACTATTCAAATATGCTGCCAGGGTATTAATGGCCTTTTTGTAGAGGTGCACAAGTCTATAAAATAAGCAAAAATTGTACAATGTTAGCCTTAAATACAGACAGTCTTTAAAAAGTGACCCCCCCCCCCCCTCCCCACTGCTCTCAGCTGATGTAGCTTATGTTGCAACATTGATCAAAATGAAAAAAAAACATTTTTGCTTGGGGCATTGAGAATGTTTTTTTCTTTGAAGTCTCCTTCAGTATCTTTAGCTTCAGAAGTTATAGATAATCTTAATACTTTCTTCATGACCTTGCTGGATGGAAGCTGTATTATTCCATCCAGTCCTTAGAATGCAATATGTGGTACTAACAATGTCATGAAGGTATTTTTTGCCAGAGGCATCCAGATTCAGTGAATTGTATAAAAAAATAGAGGCATGAGAAGTAGCAATGTTTAAAGGACTGAATTTTGCCAGAAGACAAAATAAGATTGCAAATGGTTTCAATTTTGCAGTTGTGATTTGTGTTTCACCAATATGACCTTCGTTAAATCAATATTTTCATAATAACATCTGATCAATTTGTGATTACTTGCTATGAAATCCCAAATCATTGATAAAATGTCTAACTTTTCACCATTAAGGTTGATTTTTATCTGATGAAATTGAAGGAATAATTTTACAAATCCACATTCCCAGTGGAGAGCCACTCTCACCAAGAGCAGATGTTGGTAATTCAGTTTGTACTTTGCACAACATCCAGCCACTTATTTAAATGGTCAGCAAACCAGTTGTCGGATGTTCCAGTAAGCACTCACACTGGGCGAGGTCTCCTTCTATGAGTGTAAAGTCAGAAATTATCCTTGTTATAATGTGTTTCCATTCTGTGAGTGACTCACAACTTCTGCGTATTCCCAGGGGATCATTTTACGAGTCTGCACTGCTGGTGGCGAGCCTCCAATTCTGATGCATGGTGCCCATCATTTTCTGACTATTTACATAGTATTACTTAGTTGCATAAGGCTGCGTTTTCGGCTTTCCCGATTTCGGGGTGCTAATCATGGCGGGGCAGTCCCGATACTGCCTGAAAAATGTTTGCACCTTCGACTGGAAATTTTGGCAACAAATGAGGATCCATGATTGGGGACATTAAATCAGGCGTTACACAATGGGCTTTGTGCACCTGAGCTGAAAATCGCGGTATTAAAAGAAGCGGTCATTTTGAACATGTGTAGTCGCGTTTTTGTTTTCCCGGGTGCGGATGTTATTTCGGGGTGCGGCAGCTTCCTCAGCGCATGCACTTCTGGCACTTCTGCAGAGATGGAGCAGCAGTGCCAAGCGTTTTTCAACGGAGGCTGCTGAGGCCTTAGACCGCACAGTGGAGAGGAGGTGGACATCATTCCATCTGGTTGGGGGAGGGAGACTGCTGACAACAATTTTCAAAAGGATATGGCGTGAAGTTGCCCAGGAGGTGTCTGCAGTAGACGCGGTTACCAGAACTGGCACCCGATGCCGCAAAAAGTTCAGCGACCTTACAAGGATTGTTGGGGTGAGTACCCTTCACATTTATGCCTGCTATCCTTCCAACATGAATGTCAGACACTATGTGAAATCTTTCATGCATGTGCCCATTCTCAAAGTCTTACAGCCTGTGGTGTGGGTTTCACAATACATCAGAAAGCTGAAGGTTACCTTCTCCAGTCATTGCTTCTTAATTAAGGATGCACATACCCTCTTGTTCCCTAATCATTAAGGACCTTCCTCGCAATACACTCCCACTGCTGATATAGGTTTCCTAAAGATCACCTGCAGCCCCTATGCCACCTCCCTCTCGCCTTCTACCAATAGCTCACAAAGCTCATGCAACATCCACACAGATTGAAGTGAAGATATTTGCACATCCACACAGTCTCGGCTATTGAACTATAGTCGGTACAGGAGGTGTACCCTTTCTGAACCCTTCCTATTTTCTCATTGCAGGCGAAGCTGTCACAAAGTGGGCGTGAACAATGCCGGACAGGCGGGGGCCCGCCTCAGATCCTGAACTTAGCAGATATTGAGGAACAGGTCTCTGCCCTCATTGGAGCACCAGCTCAAACAGTTGATGGGGGCAATGCTGAGCCCCCTTCAGGTAGTGAGGGTAAGTAAATGGATGGTGCGACTGATATGACTTCATTGAGGCATATTATTAAGTGGCTTGATCGTTCACATGTACATGTGCAATGCCACCTTATTGCTATCACCCTGCCCCATACCCTGCTGCTAATCACACATCTGTTATTTTCTGTTTGCAGAAGAACAGCCACAATCGTGACAGGTGTCCATGGAGCCATCGATATCTGGCCATGAGGGAGATGATGAGGCATGTGAGGGGATTACAATGCCTGAGCCACAGAGCCCACCAGTTGGCCTGTCATAACAAAGCACATCCGGGGACGAGCCCAATTTCCCTGACTATGAGTCGTTGGAGGCTCCTGGCCCCAGCATTGCGCAGTGAGAGGGGAATCTTGGAAGCCAACTCTCCGGAGGGTGAGTCGGCAACAACTCACCCTCCGGAGGTGGAACTGGCCTTGGTGGAAATGTCCAGGGAAAACATAGACATGCACCATGAGCGCATGGGTGCATTTTGACGGATCCCAGAGAGCATCGACAAGCTTACTGCGACTGTTGCGGAGGCAACGTCACGGATTGTTGGTGCAACTCAGGACTCCAGCGAGACCATCATTGCCCACTCAGAGGCAGGTGGCCTCCAGCAGCGACAGTGGCGTTCCAGAGTGTGTGGCACATGCCATTGACCACGTCGCGGCATCGATCGAATCGCAGACACAAACTACATTGCAGCTTGGTGATGTGATGCGGTCGATGACTGCTGCCATTCTCTCTGCATTCCCCACTGTCCAACGAGGAAGGGATAGTGCCGAAGCAGACCAGTTGTGGAGACACATTGTGCTCTGGATGTTCAGGCCAGTCCCGTTGAAGTCTCAGTGGCTTCCAGGAAATGGAAGGTGCTGTCCTTCCTCAGGATGACAGCATTCCCACTCTCACCACTGACTCTCCAACTATGCACCCTACACAGTACACACACAAGCCACCAGTGACTGCTTCCGCCAATGATGAAGCGCAGCAGCCCACAGCCGGGCCTTGCTAGTCCAGGGCATCCTCATCCTCACACTGTCTGCCCCCCTGACACAGCAGCCCTTAAGCAGCCTTGCTGTAGGCACTGAGGCCTCATTGATGAGGAACAGCAGGCGTAGGAGGGGTCTTCGCTGGCCCGTTTCCAGGCAAAATGTTTTTGGTTGGTGTGGATGCTTAGTCGAAATGGATTGAGTGTGTAATAATGTCTGTAAGCATGTCCACTGCCACCATCGAAAGCCTGCGAGCCATGTTTGCCACGCACGGCCTGCCTAATGTCCTTGTCAGCGACAATGGGCCGTGCTTCACCAGCGCTGAATTCAAGGAATTCATGACCCGCAATGGGATCAAGCAGTTCACACCTGCCCCGTTCAAGCCCACATCTAATGGCCAGGCAGAACAGGCAGTCCAAACTATCGAGCAAAGCTTGAAACGCATGTTGGAAGGCTCCCTGCAGACCCACCTGTCCCAAGTCCTGCTCAGCTACCGCACAAGACCCTACTCGCTCACCGGGGATCCCCCCCGCCGAGCTGCTCATGAAAAGGGCACTCAAAACAAGGCTCTCTCTAGTCCACCCTGATCTCCATGATCATGTCGCGGGCAGGCAGCATCAACAAAGCATATATCATGATCACGCACATTTGTCACGCGATATTGAAGTCAATGACCCTGTATTTGTACTCAACTATGGACATGGTCCCAAATGGCTTGCTGGCACTGTCGTAGCCAAAGAAGGGAGTAGAGTGTTTGAGGTCAAACTTGCAAATGGACTAATTTTCAGAAAGCATTTGGACCAAACCAAACTGCAATTCACAGCCAGCCACGAACAACCTGAAGAGGACACCACCAACTTCGACCCTCCGATATACACATAAGTGGCAACTGACATCATGATTGACCACGAAGCTGAACTCATCATCCCCAGCAGCCCAGCAAGGCCAGCTACACAGCAGCCCAGCGAAGGCCCAACCAACTCACCTGCACCTGTGTTTGTACCGAGGCGATCGACTAGGGAGCGGAAAGCCCCAGATCATCTCACCCTGCAAATAAGTGTACTATTGACTTTTGGGGGGGTGGGGGGGAGTGATGTTATGTATGCAACACCTTATAACAAGTATTCTACCACCACCAGAGGGTGTATCTGTTGGAGTTCCAAGGGATCCCAGCATCCCTTGGGAACACTGCATATAAGCAGGCCTCCCATGCTGTGCCAGCACTCTGGAGTCAGAATAAAGAGACTAAGGTCACACTTACTCAAGTCTACAGTGCTCAGTCACATTGCTTTATTTGAGACATAATGATGATGATGCTCGGCTTCTGTGGTGAGGTTGCGGAGGGGGGTCATGAGCCAGATGGCCAGGCCATATCCTTTGTCCCCGATCAGTCAGCTCTGTCCTTGTTTTTGTCGCTGAAACATTCGTGAGACACTGCTCTCACGCAGGATGAAAACATCATGTGTGCTCCCTGGATAGCGGGCATCCACTGCAAGGATGCGCTGCCTATGATTGAACACCAGCTGGAAGTTGAGGGAGTGGTATCCCTTTCGGTTTCTGAATACTTCTGTGTTGTCGAATGGTGCTCGCAAGGTGACGTGTGTGTAGTCAATGGCTCCTTGAACCCTGGGAAGTCCTCAATTCTGCCAAACCCACATGCCCTCTCATTCTGGCTGTCCCTGCTCATTGGGAACTTTATGAAGTCCATTCTATGGGCATATAGAGCCTTTGTGACTTGGCAAATGCAGCGATGCGTAGCATGAAACACAAAAGGATAGTATGCAGGAATCTTGGCCTTTATTGCAAAGGGATGGAGTATAAAAGCAGGGAAGTCTTGCTACAGCTATACAGGGTATTGGTGAGGCCACACCTGGAATACTGCATTCAGTTTTGGTTTCCATATTTAAGAAAGGATATACTTTCCTTGGAGGCAGTTCAGAGAAGGTTCACGAGGTTGATTCCGGGGATGAGGGGGTTGACTTATGAGGAAAGGTTGAGTAGATTGGACCTCTACTCATTGGAATTCAGAAGAATGAGAGGTGATCTTATCGAAATGTATAAGATTATGAGGGGGCTTAACAAGGTGGATGCAGAGAGGATGTTTCCAATGATAGGGGAGACTAGAACTAGTGGGCATAATCTTAGAATACGGGGCCGCTCATTTAGAACTGAGATGAGGAGAAATTTCTTCTCTCAGAGGGTTGTAAATCTGTGGAATTCACTGACTCAGAGAGCTGTGGAAGCTGGGCATTAAATAAATTTAAGACAGAAATAGACAGTTTCTTAAACGATAAGGGGGGAAGGGGTTATGGGGTGCGGGAAGGGAAGTTGCACTGTATCCATGTTCGGATCAGCCATGATCTTATTGAATGGCGGAGCAGGCTCGAGGGGCCGTATGCCCTAATCCTTTTCCTATTTCTTATGTTCTTATGTTCTTATGTATTGAGAGATGTATTGAGGAACGCAGGCATAGAAGGTCTCCACAGTCACCTTCACAATGACGGGCAGCGCTGGCTTATCTCCTTCAGAACTTCCTTTCGGAAGCATAGCCTTCTCACATACTGTTCCTCAGAGAGCTGGAGGTATGAGTGTTGGTCCCTATAAACCCGTGGGGGGTAAGGCCTCCTCCCCAGACGTCTTCGGCCTTTCCTCATTAGTGGCCCGACATGGCTAGCAGTCCTTCTTCTAGCTTGATGCCGTCTGCCAATAGCAACCAGCATGATACGCTGATGAACTAGTAATGCCCCCATTAAATTCTCTCACTGACCTTGTAAGGACACTGTAATGGCAGATAAAACTGCCGCTTACAAGTCAGAGTTTCACGCAGCGTGCTGTGCGCAACCGTTGCAGTCCATGTGACCTGCGATGTAGGATCCTCCTCTCACTATTTAAATATACTGCCTTCTGCACTCTGGGAACGCCATTTTTCCAGACATTTCGTGGGGCTGACGTTAAATGAGTCATATGCTGAATTTTCCATCCGGGGCACTAACACAGCATTGCCCGACAATTGACATCATGATCTCCATCAAACTGGAGGGCGGGGCGGTAAGTTTTTGCACCACTGCAAATCAGGAGCCTAATTTACCAGCTGGATGCTAAATCCTGGGCGCCCAGCGTTATGCACAGAACCACCATTTATCGCTCCTCCTGGGCTCAAACAGAGGTACAAAAGAATGGAAAATCCAGCCCCAATTATACTTAAAGCACAAAAACGGATCGGGCCTCAGCTATTTATGCTATGTATGTAAACTTTACTAGTGTGTAAGACTTGCTACCAGGGGGCGCACCTGTGGGAGACCCAAGGGTCACCTGCACACCCTGGGCAAGCAGGTATAAAAGGCAGTCAACTATGCTGCTTCATCACTCTGGAGTTACATTAAAGAGACCAAGGTCACAACAGTTTGAGCCTACAGTCTTGTGGAGTTATTCTGGCGAAGCGTTACAGATCACAAACTTTCACACGGTTATGACTGCTGTTGGTATTCTTGAGAGATTTGTTGAGGGTGATGATTGGGAAGCCTTCGTTGAGAGTCTTGACCAGTACTTCGTGGCCAACAAGCTGGATACAGAAGATACCGCGGTTAAGCGCAGGGTGATTCTCCTCACTGTTTGTGGGTCCAAGATATATGGCCTCATCAAAAATCTGCTTGCACCGATGAAACCAACAGAGAAGACATTTGCAGTGTTGTGCACGCTGGTTCAGGTTCACCTCAAGCCGAAGGAGAGCATCTTAATGGCCAGGAATCGCTTTAACACATACCATCACTCCGAGGGCCAGAACGTGGCGAGCTATGTCACCGACCTAAGACGCCTTGCGGGACCATGCGTATTTACTGAATTTTTGGGGGAAATGTTGCGGGACTTTTCGTGCTTGGAATCGGCCACGAGGTCATTCTTCGCAAACTGCTGTCTGCCGAATCCCTAGATCTGAGCAAGTCCATCACGATAGCCCAGGCTTTCATGTTCACGAACGATAACACTAAGCAGATATCTTTGCAGCATCGATGCTCACCGGCAGGTACTGTGCATAAAATAATGCCTTCAGCAGGCAGAACTGTACATGGCAGGGTCTCCACGCCTGCAGAGGCTAGACCTAAGATGAGTCAGAGTCTGCCGTGGGGCGTGAATGTGAATCCATTAATACCATGTTAGCCCTGCGGGGGTAATCAGCGAGCCCATCAATGTTGATTCAAACAATAGGTGTGCAAAGGCTGTGGAACAATGGGGCACCTCCAGCGAATATGCAAACATGCTGCGACTCACCACGTGGCAGAGTCGGCAGAAGATGACCGATCCGGCACGAAACACACTGAACGAGTAAGAGAGGCAACTCAATCCGAGGCTGAAGAGGAAGTGTATGGGGTACACACCTTCACCACCAAAAGCCCTCCGATAATGTTGAAAGTCAAATTAAATGGCATTCTAGTTTCCATGGGGCGAGTCAGTCAATTATGAGCCAGAAGGCTTTTGAGAAACTGTGGGGCAACAAGGCACAAAGTCCAAAACGAAGCCTGATCCACACCAAGCTGTGCACTTACACCAAAGAGCTCATACCAGCCATTGGCAATGTGGCAGTGAAGGTATCGTACAATGGAACTGTGCATGATTTACCACTATGGATTGTACCAGGCGATGGCCCAACACTGTTTGGCAGAAGCTGGCGAGGAAAGATCCGATGGAACTGGGACAACATCAAAGCACTGTCTTCGGTGGATGATGCCTTGTGCGCCCAAGTGCTAAACAAATTCCCGTCGTTATTTGAGCCAGGCATCGGCAACTTCACAGGCGCCAAAGTGCAGATCCATCTATCCCTGATGCACGACCCGTTCATCACAAAGCCCGAGCAGTTCCATATATGATGCGAGAGAAAGTCGAGATTGAGCTGGACAGACTTCAACGAGAGGGGATCATATCGCCAGTCGAGTTCAACGAGTGGGCCAGTCCAATTGTTCTGGTGTTGAAAAGTGATGAGACGGTCAGAATCTGCGCGGATTATAAGGTAACGATCAACCGAGTCTTGTTACAGGACCAGTACCCACGACCCAAAGCAGATGACCTGTTTGCAACGCTATCAGGGGGTAGTTGTTCACCAAGCTGGATCTAACCTCTGCTTAGATGACACAGGAGCTGGCTGAACCTTCAAAAAAATTGACATGCATCAACACGCATAAAGGACTGTTCATATACCACAGATGCCCTTTTAGGATTTGCTCGGCTTCGGCCATCTTCCAGAAGAACATGGAGAGTCTGCTGAAATCGGTTCCGCGCACCGTGGTGTTTCAAGATGACATCCTGATCACTGGTCGCAACATCACCGAACACTTGCACAACCTGGAAGAGGTTCTAAAGCGACTGGAAAGAGTGGGACTCAGGCTGAAATGCTCCATGTGTGTTTTCCTGGCGCCAGAGGTAGAATTTCTGGGGAGAAAGATTGCGGCGGACGACATCAGACCCACGGACTCCAAGACGGAGGCCATCAAGAATGCACCCAGACCACAGACTGTGATGGAGCTGCGTTTGTTCCTGGGACTCCTCAACTATTTTGGTAACTTTCTAACACGGTTGAGCACTTTGCTGGAACCCTTGCATTTATTGCTATGCAAGGGTGACGACTGGGTTTGGGGTAAATCTCAAGAGATAGCCTTTAATAAGACCAGAAACCTGCTATGTTCTGACAAGTTACTTGTATTGTATGACCCGTGTAAACTGTTACACTCATAATAAATGGTCAGACCGAGTACTGTGTGTAATGACCAAGTGTGACCTTAGCACCTTTATTATAGTTCCAGAGTGCAGGTACCTCATGGGTGGCCTGCTTATATACTGTGCTCCCAAGGGATGCTAGGATCCCTTGGGAGTCCAACAGATTGGCCCTCTGGTGATGCAGGTTACATGGATTAAATCCATAACATCATTCCCCCGTGAAGTCAACAATACATGTATTTACAAGGTGAGACATCTGTGGCTTTGCGCTCCCTTGTCGATCGTCTCAGTACAAATGCTGGTGTGGATGGGTTGGTCAGTTCTTCACTGGGCTGTTGGACAGCCGGCCTTGCCGGGCTGCTGGGGATGATGAGTTCGGTTTCGTGGTCAACTGTGATGTCAGTTGTCAATTGTGTGTGTGTGTGTGTGTTGGAAGGTCAAAGTTGGTGGTGTCCTCTTCATGTTGTTCGTAGCTGTTGATGAACCGCAGTTTAATTTGGTCCAAGTGTTTTCTGTGCGTTTGTCCATTGGTCAGTTTGGCCTGAAATACCCTACTCCCCTGTTTGGCTGTGACCATGCCAGCGAGCCATTTGGGACCATGTCCATAATTGAGCACAAACACAGGATCATTGATCTCAATATCACGTGACAAATTTGCGAGGTCATGGTACACACTTTGTTGATGCTGCTTGTCCTCCACGTGATCATGTAGATCAGGGTGGACCAGAGAGAACCTTATTTTAAGCGCCCTTTTCATGAGCAGCTTAGCTGGGGAAATCCCGGTGAGTGAGTTGTGTCTGGTGCGGTAGGTGAGCATTACTCGGGACAACCGGGTCTGCAGGGAGCCTTCCAACACGCATTTCAAGTTTTGCTTGATGGTCTGAACTGCCCATTCTGTCTGGCCGTTGGATGCAGGCTTGAACGGCACAGATGTGACATGTTTGATCCCGTTGCGGGTCAAGAATTCTTTGAATTCCGCAATGGTGAAGCACGGTCCATTGTCGCTGACTAGGACATCAGGCAGGCCGTGCGTGGCAAACATGGCTCGTAGACTTTCAATGCTGGCCGTCGACTTGCTTATAGATATTATTGCACATTCAATTCACTTTGAGTAAACATCCACAACAACCAAAAACATTTTGCCTAGGAATGGGCCCGCATAGTCAACATGGATCCTCGACCACGGTTTGGATGGCCAGGACCACAAACTTAGCGGTGCCTCTCTGGGTGCATTGCTCAACTGAGAGCAAGTGTTGCACTGGTGCACACATGACTCTAAATCTGAGTCGATGCCAGGCCACCACACATGGGATCTGGCTATGGCTTTCATCATTACAATGCCTGGGTGGGTGCTGTGCAGTTCGCAAATGAATGTGTCTTTGCCTTTCTTGGGCAAGACTACGAGATTGCCCCACAAAAGACAGTCCGCCTACAGGGACAGCTCATCTTTGCGTCTGTAGAACGGCTTAATCGCTTCCTGCATCTCCACTGGGACACTGGACCAGCTCCCATGGAGGACACAGTTTTTTTACCAAGGACAGTACCTGATCCTGGCTGGTCCAAGTCCTGATCTGGCGGGCCGTAACGGGGGATTTCTCATTCTCAAATTCCTCCACGACCATGAGCAAGTCCGCTGGCTGTGCCATTTCCACACCAGTGGTGGGCAATGGTAGCTGACTGAGAGCATCTGCGCAGTTCTCTGTGCCCGGTCTGTGGCGGATTACATAGTTGTATGCCGACAGCGTGAGCATCCATCTTTGGATGCGGGTAGAGGCATTGATATAAATCCCTTTGCTCTCTGAGAATAGTGATATAAGTGACTTGTGGTCAGTTTCAAGCTTGAACTTGAGACCAAATAACTACTGGTCGGCATTTTTTTTACCCTGTAAATGCACACCAGTGCCTCTTTTTCAACCATGTTGTAGGTCCTTTCGGCCTTGGACAAACTCCTGGATGCATACGCAACTGGTTGCAAAATTCCCGATTCATTAGCCTGTTGTAACACACACCGAGCGCCATATGGCGACGCATCGCAAGCTAACACCAATTGTTTACATGGGTTATACAGGACAAGCAGTTTGTTAGAACACAGTAAGTTTCTGGCTTTCTTAAAGGCAGCCTGTTGTGAATTCCCCCATACCCAGTCGTCTCCCTTGCGCAGTAGCGCATGTAGGGGTTCTAGCAGGGTACTTAGCCCAAGTAGGAAATTAACGAAGTAGTTAAGGAGTCCCAGCAGCTCCGTCACATTCTATGGTCGTGGCGCGTTCTTGATGGCCTCCGTCTTGGCATCGATGGGTCTGATGCCGTCTGCTGCGATTCTCCTTCCTAAGAATTCGACATCCTGTGCCAGGAAAACACACTTCGAGCGTTTCAACCTGAGCCCCACGCGATCCAACTGACTAAGAACCTCCTCCAGATTCTTCAGGTGCTCCATGGTGTCCCAACCTGTAACCAATATGTGGTGCTAGAAGACCGCTGTGCAAGGAACCGACTTTAGCAGCTCTCCATGTTTCGCTGGAAGATCGCTGCGGCCGACCGAATCCCGAACGGGCACCGGTTATATATAAACAGACCTTTGTGTGGCTGATGCAGGTGAGGCCTTTCGAGTATTCCTCCAGCTCCTGCGTCATGTAGGCAATGGTCAGATCCAGCTTGGTGAACGTCTTCCCTCCATCCAGGGTCACGAATATGTCGTCTGCCTTGGGTAGCGGGTACTGGTCCTGCAGCGAAAAATGATTAATCGTTACTTTATAGTCCCCGCAAATTCTCACCATACCTTCCTCCTTGAGTACCGGAACAATCGGACTGGCCCAGTTGTTGAATTCCACCGGCGCGATGATGCCTTCACGTTGCAGCCTGTCCAGCTCGATTTCCACTTTTTCACGCATCATGTACGGTACCGCCCGAGCCTTGTGGTGGATGGGTGGACTGGGAATCTGCACTTTCACCCCCGAGAGGCTTCCAATGCCTGGCTCAAATAACGAAGGGCACTTACTTAGAACCTGGGTACATGAGGTGTCGTCGACGGACGAAAGCGCTCGGATGTCGTCCCAGTTCCAGCGGATTTTTCCCAGCCAGCTTCTGCCAACAACATGGGGCCATCCCCTGGCACAATCCACAGTGGGAGTTCGTGTACTGCTCCATCATAGGAGACTTTCACTTCAGCACTGCCAATTATAGGGATTAGTTCCTTTGTGTAAGTCCTTAGTTTGATGTGAATGGGGCTGAGCTTTCCACACAGCCTGTCGAAGGCCGTTTTACTCATTATGGACTGACTTGCCCCGTGTCCAGCTCCATAGACACTGAAATACCGTTCAGTTCAACTTTCAACATTATTGGTGGGCATTTCGTCGTGAACGTGTGTACCCCATACACCTCTGCCTCCTATCTATGAGTTTCCAATTCAGTCTGATCCACTGTGGATCGATCTTCCTCTGCAACGCGGTAGATTGCAGGGTTTGCAACTCACCTGCACATTCGTTGGCGGTGTCCCATTGTTCTGCAGCCATTGCATGCATAGTGCTTAAAGCGGCATTAATGGAGCCGATGATCACCCCCACAGCGCCAATAGGGTGTTAACTGCTTCGCATTAACAGATGATGGCGGACTCTGGGTCAATTGAGGTCGGGCCACAGCAGCCAGTGTGTACGTTCTGCCCTGTACATTTCTGCTCAAAACCAACGTTACTTTATGCACAGTACTGGCCAAATCTTCTTTGTTCTGCAAAATCTGTTTGGTTTTGTCTCTGGTGGACATAAATGCCTGGGCTATCGTTATGGCTTTACTCAGATTCGGATTTCTACAGTCAACAGTTTGCAAAGGATTGTCTCATGTCCGATGCCCGGTACAAAAAAGTCTCTGAGCATTTGTTCTAGGAATCCCTCAAACTCACAATGTCCTGCAAGGCACATTAGTTCAGCGACACAGCTCGCCAGTTCCTGGCCCTCCAATCGTTGATGCATGTAGAACCGATATCTTACCATCAAAACACTTTTCTCACGATTTAGGTGCTCCCGGACCAGCGTACACAGTTCTTCGTAGGATTTCTCTGTTGGTTTAGCCAGAGCCAGGAGATTCTTCATGAGGCCATAGGTTGTTGCCCCACTGACAGTTAGGAGGATCGCCCTTTGTTTGGTCGCATTCTCATCCCCTTCCAGCTCGTTGGCCACGTAGTATTGGTCGAGTCTCTCTATGAAGGCCTCACAATCATCCCCCTCTAAGAACTTCTCCAGGATGCCGACTGTTCTTTGCATTTTCGCGCGGTTGTTCGTTTCCTCGTCACCAATTGTTACACTCATAATAAATGGTCAGACTGAGTACTGTGTGTAATGAGCAAGTGTGACCTTAGCTCCTTTATTATAGTTCCAGAATGCAGGTTCCTCGTGGGTGGCCTGCTTATATACTGTGCTCCCAAGTGATGCTGGGATCCCTTGGGACTCCAACAGGTAGGCCCTCTGGTGGACAGGTGTGATGCAGGTTACAAGGGGTTAAATACATAACATAAACATTTAGTACTAGCTTGTGATGCATCTTCGTATAGGGTCGGTTGTATGTTACAGCAAGCCAATGTGTCAGTCAAACTGCAACCAGTTGCATATGCATCCAGAGATTTATGTAAGGCTGAAAGAGCCTACAGTATGGTTGAGAAAGAAGCATTAGCATGCTTATGCGGGGTTAAGAAAATGCCCCCAATACCAATTTGGACTCCGGTTCGAGCTCGAAATCGACCACAAACTACTCATTTCGCTGTTCTCAGAAAGCAAAGGTATTAACACCAATGCTTCATCCTACATCCAAAGATGGACACTCTTGTTATCTGCGTATGACTATGTAGACACTGAGAACTGTGCTGATGCCCTCAGTCGGCTACCATTGCCCACCCCGGGGTGGAAATGGCGCAACCCACAGACTTGCTTCTTGTAATGGATGCTTTTGAGAGCGACGGGTCACCCGTCATGGCTCGCCAGATCAGGACCTGGACTAGCCAGGACCCTGTGCTATCACTAGTAAAAAGCTGCATCCTTAAGGGGAGCTGGTCGGCGGTTCCTAGGGAAATGCAAGACGAAATTAAGCCATTTTACCGATGCAAGAATGAAATGTCCCTCCATTCGGATTGTCTCCTATGAGGGAATCACGTCGTTTTGCCAAAAAAAGGCAGGGAAACGTTTATACGCGACCTACGCAGTACCCACCCAGGCATAGTCATGATGAAGGCTATTGCCAGGTCGCACGTTTGGTGGCCCGCATTGACTCAGAATTGGAGTCATGCGTACACCAATGTAAGTAACACTTGCTCACAGTTGAGCAATGCAAAAAGGGAGGCGCCACTGAGTCTGTGGCCATGGCCCTCCAAACCGTGGTCCAGGCTCCACGTAGATTTCGCTGGCCCATTTCTAGGAAAGATGTTCCTAGCAGCAGTGGACGCTTATTCTAAATGGATTAAATGTAAAATAATGTCATCGTGTACATCCACTGCCACCATTGAAAGCCTCCGGGCCATGTTCGCCACCCATGATTTGCCCTACGTCCTTGTTAGTGACAATGGACCATGTTTCACCAGCTCAGAATTCAACGAGTTCATGACCCGCAATGGCATCAAGCATGTCAGGTCTACCCCATTTAAGCCCGCATCCAATGGTCAAGTGGAACGGGCAGTCCAAACTATCAAGCAGAGCTTGAAACACATGATGGACGGTTCCCTGCAGACCCTGTTATGTTGGATTCTGCTCAGTTACTGGACGCGACCCCACTCGCTTACCGAGGTTTCCCCTGCAGAATTGTTAATGAAGAGAGCACTCAAAGCCAGGCTCTCCTTAGTCCACCCAGATCTGAATGATCATGTAGAAACCCGGCGTCACCGGCATAATATGTATCACGATCGCACAGCTGTATCACGTGACATTGAGGTCAACGACCCTGTGTTTGTTCTTAATGATGGTCATGGTCCCAAATGGGTTGCTGGCACTGTTTTAGCCAAGGAGGGAAATAGAGTGTTTGTTGTCAAACTTTTGAATGCACAAGCGTGCAGAAAGCACTTCGATCAGACCAAACTGTTATTGACTGACAACCGAGAACAGTTTGAAGAGGACATTACCATCAGTGATCCAACAACACACACCCAACCAGCAATCGACCTCGCGGTCAACCACGAGGATGAACCCACCATGCCTGACAGTCCGATCAGACCAGCCGCGCTGCAGTGCAGCAATGATCCGACTGCCTCACCATGCCAGGACTTCAACTCAAGTGATCAACCCGGGAACGCAGAGCCCCGGATCTCCTCAACTTGTAAATAACTTGTATCTAAGACTTTGGGGGGCAGTGCTGTTATGTATGTAAACGTTACTAGTGTGTAAGACTTGCCACCAGGTGGCGCACCTTTGGGAGACCCAAGGGTCACCTGCACACCCCGGGCAAGCAGGTATAAAAGGCAGTCTACCATGCTACTTCCTCACACTGGAGTTACATTAAAGAGACCAAGGTCACAACAGTTTGAGCTTACAGTGGAGTTATTCTGAACATAACAATTTACAATCTATATTAATGACTTGGATGAAGGAATTGAGTGCAATGTATCCAAGTTTGCTGACGATACAAAGCTAGGCGAGAAAATAACCTGTGAAAAGGACACAAAGAGCCGTTAAGGGATATAGACAGGTTAAGTGAATGGGAAATAAGGTGACAGATAGAGTATAATGTGAGGATATTCACTTTGGTAGGAAGAATAGGAAAACACAATATTTTTTAAATGATAAATTATTAAATTTTGGTGTTCAGAGAGATTAAGGTGTCCTCATACAGGAAACACAGAAAATAAGCATGCAGATACAGCAAGCAATCAGGAAGGCAAATGGCATGTTGGTCTTTATTGCAAAGGGGTTAGAGAACAAGAGGAAGGAAGTCTTACTACAATTGTACAGAGCTTTGGTGAGTCCACACTGGAGTACTGTGCACAGTTTTATCTGAGGAAGGACATGCTTGCCTTAGAGGCGGTGCAACAAAGATTCACTAGATGCCTGGGATGAGGGGGTTGTCCTACGAGGAGAGAATGATTAAATTGGGCCTATACCCTCTGGAGTTTAGAAGAATGAGAGATCATCAACGCTGAGAGATTGTTTCCCCTAGCTGGACAGTCTATAATTAGGGGCCGTAGTCTCAGGATAAGGGGTCGGCCATTTAAGACTGAGATGAGGAGGAATTTCTTCACTCAGAGGGTATGAGCCTTTGGAATTCTCTACCCCAAAGGGCTGTGGATGCTAAGTCGTTGAATATATTCAAGACTGAGTTAGTAAATATTGTGGACTTGAGGGATATGGGGATCACACAGAAAAGTGGAGTTGAGGTTCAAGATCTTCCATGATCTTAATGAATGACTGAACAGGCTCAAGGGGCCATACAGCCTAATTCTTATGTTCTTCTGTACTTAGCCCAACAGGTCCATGCCGGTGTTTAAGCTCCACATGAGCCTCTGCCCACTTTTCTTCACCTAACTGAGGTTGTGAAAGGTGCTTTATGAATGCAAGTCTTTCCATCTTTAACTCCATTAACATATCCATCTATTCCTTAGTCTATTGTGTGCTTCTCTAGCTTCCCCTTAAATGCATCTATGCTAATCACCTCCAGTACTCCTTGTGGTAGTGAGTTCCACGTTCTAACCACTCTCTGGGTGAGGACGTTTTTCCTAAGTTCCCTATTGGACTTATTTGGGATTATCCTCTATTTATGGCCCCTAGTTCTGGCCTCCCCCGCAAGGAGAAACATCTTCTCTTCATCTATCCTATCAAACCCTTTCATAATCTTAAAGATCTCTATAGCCAGCTTGCTATCTGTTCTGCTACATGCCCCCTGATTCCACATGTTCTGACCTTAGTCATGAGTCTACTATGCGGTACCTTATCAAAGATATTTAAAAATGTTCGGGAAAATTATGAGTAGAACGCAATCAATTTTTAAAATGTAATTGTTCCCGGGATGTAGGTGACACAGGAGATATTTATGCCTATCTTCATTTTCCTGAAACGGCGGTGGTAGTTTTTCTTTTGAAGCACTGCAGTCCTATTGCTTCATAGCAATTTTTATATAATTGTTTGGTAGAACACTTTCGAGGACATTAGCCTCGAAAGTGTTCTACCAAACAATTATACAAAAATTCAGTGAACCCTGAAGGAACTTTTAAGGTGGGGTTTCGGCGGCCGATTGGAAAAATCGATCGGCCGCCGCGTTCGGGGTGTATTGGCCCCCCCGATGCATAATCAGCTCAGGGGGGGGAGGGGGTGGGGGGGGTGTGACTAGCGGTATGCACTTCCGCCGAAATCGGCAGGGTGAGGCCACGGTAAAGGGATTCGGGCCGCAGTGACGTCATCAGCGTGCGCGCCGCTGCTATGTGGCCACACCACCCATTTTCAACAGTTAAAAGGGAGGGTGTTTTTTCAGCAGTGCCCCCGCAAGGTTTTTCTGTTGGTCCACTTTGCTATGGACAGCGACACCGCTCGATTATTCCCGCAATCAGATCCATTTATTCAGAAAAGGTTGGATTTTCTTTGCCTCCATTGAACCTGCTGAGTGTCGTTTAGAGGTTTTGAGAGAGTTTGTAAGACTTTCAGTTCTCACTCTTTAGTGGTGGCCTGTAGGCCTCATTCTATGCTCCAGAAGCCTGCTTAGCAGGGTGTAGTCTCTAAAAGAATGGAATCAGTGTAGGCAGGGGAACAGCTGGTACACCTGGGCAGACACAGGGTGGCACACAGGAGAAGGCATCGCCATCAGCAACGTCTAGAGAGGCAGCGGGCAAGGGAGGCAGCAGCCATAGCTGCCCAACAGAGATAAGGGCGTGCAGATGTGCGCAGACCTGCAGCTAGAGAGGGTGGCCAGGAGGGAGATGGCGTCAGGAGGAGGGTGAAGTGTGCTGACACCGCCTCCCCCGCTCTCCCCCCCCCCCCCCCCCAAATACTGGGAGAGGAGCCTTGCCAGCAACCACCTCCAGAGGCACCCGAGAATGAGGAGGACCAGGGAGGATAGCCAGCTGTAAGATTTCTAAATCTCTGGCATTAACTTGACAGCACGACCGATTCTTTTAAAACAATTTGGATGTTTATTAAACACACACACATCTATAATAGAAACAGTAGTCCTCAGCCATCCTATGGATCTACTTAATTACAACAGATACAATGATGTTACAATAAAAAAGGTGTACTTTCCTCTGGCAAAGCACACGGCCGGCTTCTTTGTTTGTAGAGGAAGGTTCCTGCTTTGCCATGTGCTAAGGAGAAGAGAAACCCAGCAAACCTTGCTTGGATTATTACACCCCTTGCGGCCATTGATTCTCAGAAAGCCTCAGGACTGGGTATTATTTCCAGGGCCGTTCCTGATTGGCTTCTCTTCATATAAGTGTCTGTCTGGAGGCTCGGTGCCATTCCTTGATTAGGTTAATGGCTTCCCAATTAACATCTTTTCTAGTTTGGTGAGTTTCAAAGCCATGCTGACATGAACTTGAGGAAGTCATGCATTCTGTTTATTTTAATACTGCAGCCTTTCCATATAATCTACATACATACACAGAATAATTACACAGCATCCAGCTGCATTGGGAGGTGGCTAACACAGAGGTGGGGAAGGAGGCCCTACCCTCAAAGGATCGACAGACCTCAGTTCTCCCTCCTCTAGCTCAGTGATGAGCCATGCCTGTGAAGGCTAAGATTTCAGAAAGAAGTACTCTGGGAGCTCTGCACTGTCCTTCGAGAAAATCTGCAGCCTCACATAAGGCTCAGGACCGCCCTCACCATAGAGACCAAGGTCACCATCGCCTTGAATTTTTATGCCATGGGGTCTTTCCAGTCTGCCACTGCAGACATTGGCAACATCTCCCAATTCTCCGTTCATCGGTGCATCCGGCAGGTCACAGATGGACTGTACAGGAGAAGGCTCCAGCACATCTCGTTTCCCATGACAAGGGACAAACAGGTGGAGCAGCAGGCCGGATTTGCCCGAATTGGGCTGAGGGCGCCACATCATCACCCCGAGATCTTTGTGAACTGCAAGAGGTTCCACTCACTCAATGTGCAGCTCGTGTGTGACCATCAGCGTCGGATCCTGGCAGTTGATGCGAGGTAGCCAGGAAGCAGCCGTGACTCCTTCATTCTGTGCGAGACCAATATGCCCGCCCTCTTCACTGGCCCAAATCAAGATTGTGGTTGGCTGCTTGGGGACAAGGGATATCCCCTGTCCACTTGGCTGCTCACTCCACTGCGGAACCCCAGACAGCGCCAGAGCATGCATACAATGATTCTCATTGTGGCACTCGGTGCACCATCGAGTAGTGCATAGACATCCTTAAACAGGTCTCGTGGCGCCTTGCAGTACTCCTCTCAATGGGTCTCCATATTCATGGTGGTCTGCTGCATGCTGCACAACCTGGCCGTCATGAGGGGACACAGCCGCTGGAGGTCGAACCAGCAGTACCACCTGAGGAGGCGCAGGAAGAGGAGGAGGAGGATCCCCGTCACCACCGATCTAGGAGGTGTCGTCCCCATCGCAACCCTGCAGGGGAGATGCAGCTGCATCTCATAGCTGCTCACTGCAGATAATCCCATCCACACATGACCCTTCCGCTCCCACTTTCAATGGCCACCGCAATGAGTGCCTTCACGCAGAATTGCCCACTCCCAAATGAAACACCTGGCCAGATATAAGTGCCAAAAATAAAGCTTTATCAAAATATTCAATTGAGTGCAAAATCACAACATAAACAACAATACTATCATCAACTAACACAAATAATCATCTCTTACCCCTGTGCATTTCCTTAAAGCACCTCATACCCGTGCCTACCCTCACACTACACCTAAGTGTGTCCCCTGTGGCTGCATCATAGGTCTGGGAAGGCTGCTGTCGGAACTACAGCTGTCCTTCTAGGACATCCTCGAACACATCTGGGCCTGGAAGGGCAAGGTGCACTGACCAGCACCCTCCTGGGAGGGTGCAGTCTGGCTTGGCTCAGGTGGAACCATGCATGGAGGCCCTGGCGGAGTGGGAGGTTTGGGGCCAGGAATGTTGTGATCCTGAGAGAGCACTTCATCAGAATCCTGGTCCGTGGAGCCTGCGTTGCTCGCCGGGGGTGGCACACTACCACCACCGCCTAGCTGAGGGAGGTCAGGTCAGTGCAAGACCAGAAGGTCCCGTGTTGGACCCAGCCGTGAACACAACACTCAGGTGTCTGGTGGCATCGAGCTGAGATTGCATGAGAGCAGCCAGAGTCTCAAATCCACCAGTGATGGCAGCGGTTTGATGCTCCATGGCCTGTTGCCCAGAGCATAAGAGTATTCTGCGCTTCCAGTGCCGCGGCCACCCTCTCCAATCCAGCATCGATGCGCTCGTTCGCTCACGCCTGTGCCGAAATGGCAGCTGCCACATCACCTGCAGGTTGCATCAGAGGTGGATTCGCATGGACAACCTGGGAGTCCACCATCGCCTACACACTGGCAATGATGGGCTCCATGGTGTGCACAGAGCTGGCGAGTATTCGGAAGGTGGACTCCTCCACATTCCTGACCACTCCAGACAGCCTCTCTGGCACCCTTGTCAGTGCCCCCAACATCTGCGAATGCCTGGCCTCCACCCTTTTCTCGTAAGCCACTACTTGCATGACATCATCTGAGTCCTCGTCGGCAGAACTCCGGTGCAGACTCGCCCTCCAGACAGGTGGCACCTGAGGTTCCCTAGCCCCATGACCATGCTGCAGCCAGCTACGCCCTGGTGCACTATCCAATGCTGCCCCACCTACCACGTCAACTACTTCAGACTATGCACTCCCACCAGTATCTGAGCTAGCGCATGCGGGTGGAAGCAGTAACGTGCTTGTGCCATCTGTGTCCTCCTCCTCCTCCTCATCAATTGTGTGGATGAGCCGAGGAGTGCTCACAATGGTGCCTTCATTGCTCGACAGCTCAATGTCATCATCACTACTTGTAGATATGTCCACAAGCCTGCGCTTCAGGCCTGCAGCTGGTGTCATAGATGGTGTCTCTGTTTGTGGTCTGCTGTCACTCGGTGTTTCATCTGCAAGCATAAATGGGAGAAGGGCTGTGTGAGGGGGAGGTGGGGGATGAAGGTATGGAGGATGCAACTAGCAGACTTCCATGAAGGAAAGGAACAGTAGGTGCTGGTGCAGTGAAGAAGGGAGTGCATTCAAGGAGGGCCTTCACTTATCCACATCAGTGTCAGCACTGCCGTTGGCTACAGGGAATGCAGCATGGCCGCCAACCAACTCATGAGCCCTCTTCTGCGTCACCGCCCCCGGTCATCATTAGCTGGGCTCTATTGTGTGCCAGTTTAGCCTGCAAAAGAAAGCATGGTTGGTGAGTACCACTGTGATGACGCATGACAAATGCGTGTGCAAGTTTTTGTCCATGATATGCAGCTGTAAGTGTGAGATGAAAGGGAGCCTCCATTGCGAGACCACACACATATATGTATAGAGGCTTGAGTGACTAAACAGTGACTAAACAGTGAGCATGTTAAAGGAGAGACTCACAGATGCAAGGTCAGCAGTTGGTGGAAGAGATACTCTCATAATCCAAATGATGTTCTGGAATCTCTCCCTGCACCGGCATCCTCTGATATATGGCGATGCCTTACACCTCCTGTGCTATCGCCTTACACCTCCTGTGCTATCTCCTTCCACGCATTGTTTAATACCTGTCTGGTTGGTCTCCCCATGTCTGGAAACATGACTTGCCTTCTACCCTCTACACCTTCCATCAGGGTCTCAAGCTCCACATCAGTAAACCTGTTCGCCCTGCTTCCTCGTCTCATGCCAGTCAGCCATCCTTATCCTTCACTCCTACTCCTTCCCCACCTCCCCCCAGGGCCTTGCTGCAAACCCTGCCTTTACAAAGGCCTGGGAGTAGCTGGCTCGTTAGAAATACTTACCTGCATGCTGAATTTCTCTGTGGTAACTACGCTCCAATTAAGACAGCCACACCGCTGAAAAATGCACTTTGGAAGGGTTCCTTAGCGCTGGAACCCATTTTTTCACTTTTAGAGCTGAATATGGATCGGCCCACCGGCAGAAAAATTTTGGCAGTGATAGCCCCAAAAAGTCGGTAGGAGTGCCAGCTTTCCAGTGGTGCTAAATTTCGGCACCTAGGAGTCAGCCACATAGTGTTAAACTGGGATCACATGTAGGCCAGATTGGGTTAAGAGTGACATGAAGAACATTAATGAGCCAGTTAGTTTCCGACAGAAATCCAGCAACCTCCATGATTATTTTTTATTCTCCTAGTGCTAGCCCACAAATAACCAGATATATTGGGGGAATGTGCCGTCTCCTTCCCCCCCAGCCCCCTGCCCCCAGCCCCCGCCTCCCCCACCCCCCAGGAAATACGTGGGTTAAAATTTCATAAATTGGAAACCGGACCTCAATCCATCTCCAACGCTTTTGGCAAATAGTCTTGCATGCCAACAGCACATACTGGAAAGTGAGGTGGGCACTGCACACAATTTTTCAACCAGCTGGTAGCTTGAAGTCAGAAAATGTCTGATGGTTGTGGTAACAACTGATATATGAAATATTTATTCTATGTGAAGCACCGGAAGTTTTCATTTGTTCAGGAAAGGAGTGGCCAAATTGTATCAGTTGGTGTGGTGGTTCTAGCAATTCACCATCCAATCTTTCACCTTCGAGCAAAGATGAGTCCCGTGCAATTGGTCAAAGTTATGAATGGAGTTATACGGTTGGATTGATCTTCAGAAGATTAACTTTGAGAGCGGAGGAGAATTTATTTATAGAGCTTTATCTTCTTGGAGGGTTAAGGCTATGCTTCATCACTTCTCTTGAGATTGACTGCCAGCTTTCAAAGCACTTTGTTTTTCAGCTGACTAAAGGGGGAAATTAGCTTAACCTACAGTAGGTGACAGATGGAATATTCTTGTGTTGGTCTGTGGCATAATAGGCTGTGGGGATGAAGCATGTGATGTGGATTGTAGGTTAACATTTCAGATGTATTCAAACTTTATTTTCAATGGTAAGGAAGAATCAAAACAATACCAGCCATTAGAAATCCTGGGGTAACTCGAGGAGAGGCTGCACCAGGTTACAGAGATCCCTCGTTTTTGTATTGAAACGGTCTTAATGTAACACAGTATGGGCCAAAGGTAGAGATTCTAGCAGACGTTTTACATGGGGTTGCTCTTGGAAGCAACTTCCTTTTAATTTATATTTTGGTTAACTGCTGTTCCAAGGAAATAAAGTTGCATTTTGTAAGTGTTTGGGCAGCAGTGCAAAGTTGTATTTATCATTGGCGCTTTCAAAGCCAGAAAAATCAGTGCCACCGAAACCACAGAAATTATTTTGCGCATCAAATGATTTTATGCTCCTTTCCTGAACAACTGAAAGCTTCCGGTCCTTCAAATAGGATAAATATTTCATGTATCAGTTGTTACCACAAACATCAAACATTTTCTGACTTCAAGCTACCAGCTGGTTGAAAAATTGTGTGCAGTGCCCACCTCAATTTCATGTGAAATTACGGCTGCAGAGCTCCAGAAATTCCTGGCCTATGATCTTGGATAATTATTGAAGTTTCCTGACCAGAACATTTTTTATAAGTTTCAAACCGGCATTCTAATAAAAGATTCTAGACCCCAGTGAGAACATGTTTACCTCTCCAGTTTTCTCCCCTCAGCTTCTGAAGATGCTGACTCGTGCTAATGCACAGATCCATATGTGTCAAATGGTCTCCATTACCTCACTAAATTGACCATTCTTTATATAGGAGTCTTTCTCCATTAAACCAGCCTTACTCTAATATCTCATTCTGACCGGTGGCAAACATGGCATCGGTCATCTGGGTGAGGTATTTGTGGGCAGCTGACTGCAAGATCCTACAAATGTCTCCTGTAGATGCCTGGAAGGAGCCTGAGGCAAAGAAGTTGAAGGCTGTGGTGACTTTGACAGGCACAGGTAACATGTGTCCACCATGTTCTCTGAGCAGCAGATCTTCTTCCAGCAGGCTATAAATGTCTGCCATGACCTGACGCAATAGCCTGAGCCTCCTGAGGCACTGGTGTTCAGTCATGTCCAGGAAGCTGATCCTCTGTCTGTATCCCCTGTGTTGGGGGTATCGCCTCCTGCGAGGTGAAACCTATGGTCATCCTCTCTCCTGTGGAGTGGTAGGTCAGTGAGGAGAAGGCTGCTGCTGCTCCTGTTGATGCTGCTGGTGCTCATCTTGGTCCTCATCTGAGGTCCAAGTTATACAGCAAAAGCAGCACCCATGCTGATCTGATATATGACGGATGTAAAGTGGAGATCAGACGCACAATCCTCCAATATAGGGAGAGTGACTGCCAGTGTATTGAGAGTGACCTCCAAAGTTGTAGAAATCACCTGCAAACTCCTGAAAGCAAACTCTCAGAACAAGTGGTGTGAGCAAGGAAGCAGGTGTGAGGTCTCAGTATTATTGGATTATTTTTGACTATCATTTGTTCAGCCCCTGTCAATCACCACTATGCTCTCGCTGTGCTTTCATTAGCAAGGTTCAGGAAGCCCGGGAATCCAATGCACACACCATAAAACTTGAAACCCAAGGGAAAAAAAGGCTGTTAATAGCCTTTTCACTAGCTCTAAATTGCAAACCCACCTCTCCTGAGGGCGTTCCTCCCTCGTAGCCGAACACACTCACGTTAAAGATGGAACCCAACTGGTTGAAGCCGCTTCCAGTCAATTTCAGCGCATGTAACCTCCCACCTGCTCACTCTTTCCTGTTAAAATTCTGGTCAATGAGTGGCCCTTGTTTCAGCAGACTGGTGCCCTTTCATGCCAGCCCCATTATTAGCATCGAAAATCAACTACAAAACTAGAAGTAAAAAAAGAATTCCAGTTATTAGATCAATTTTTAAAATATGAAAATGGGAAACTTCCACAAATTGCTTAGCTGTTTTACTGTTATGGAAACATATCAAATAACCTGTTCTGGTTTTTTTGGGGCCCCGGTACCTTGGATGCATATCAGACATTGGACGTGCTGCTCTCGATCCGCCTCTATTCTTGAGTATTCTAATTGTTTTCCCAGCAAGTTGTGGCATAATTTCGCAATGTAATAGGGGAGCGCCAACAGTCTAACTTATGGCATTCGTTGCCATTACAGTGAATTTCAGGCCCACAGATTTCTAGGACAGATTTAGGAGTAACACTACAAACGGATATACAATGTTTATCTGATGGACGGACTTGACTGAAAAGCTCACAAGTAACAAAGTCTCCAGTGCATATGATGCTAGATCCACCCATTGGAAAATTGCCCTAGAATTCTGCAGCATCTCGAGGACAAATTCTGGAGCATGGAATTGTAGATTTTGTAGCAAGACTCTCTGTGTTTGGGGATGTCAATCTCTATATTCTATCCTGGCCAACATTTATCCTTCAATCAACACCACTAAAACATATTGGCCTAGAAATTTGGCCAGGCAGTGCCCATTTTACTGGCATTAATGGAGCTACTAAGGCCCAATTATGAGGGGCGGGAAGTACGCACATTTCCAGCTGGAAGTGCAACGCCAGCCATATTGGGAAATGATAAAGATCGTTGTGTAGTGCCTTTGCTGGAAATGGGCATTGGGTTCTTTTTCATTTGAAAATAAGGGGCCTAACACCTGAGAGTCCCACTGCAAGATTGGTTTTCCCTGAGGGAGTCGGTGCCAGCGAGCTCTTCGCGCCTCATCAGCTTGTTGGAAATGAGGCCCACTTCAGGCTTCACCATTCAGAAGCAGGAATTGATCCCTGTGTCCCCTGCATATCCAAAAATTGGTTTGCCTGAAATTCTAGGCCATTATATGGTCATTTATCTCACTGGTGTTTGCAAATTGACTGACATGTTTCCCTACATTACAACAGCGACTACCTTTCAAAAATAATTAATTGAATGTTAAGCACTTTGGAACATCCTGAAGGCATGAAAGGTGTATAAATGAAAGTACTTTATTTAGAACATAAGAACATAAGAAATAGGAACAAGAGTAGGCCATACGGCCCCTCGAGCCTACTCTGCCATTCAATAAAATCATGGCTGATCTGATCATGGACTCAGCTCCACTTCCCCCACCCGCTCCCCATAACCCCTTCTCCCCTTATCGTTTAAGAAACTGTCTATTTCTGTTTTAAATTTATTCAATGTCCCAACTTCCACATCTCTCTGAGTCAGCGAATTCCACAGATTTACAACCCTCTGAGAGAAGAAATTTCTCCTCATCTCAGTTTTAAATGGGTGGCCCCTTATTTGAAGATCATGCCCTCTAGTTCTAGTCTCCCCCATCAGTGGAAACATCCTCTCTGCATCCACCTTGTCAAGCCCCCTCATAATCTTATACATTTCGATTAGATCACCTCTCATTCTTCTGAATTCCAATGAGTAAAGGCCCAACCTACTCAACCTTTCTTCATAAGTCAACCCCTCATCACCAGAATCAACCTAGTGAACCTTCTCTGAACTGCTCCAAAGCAAGTATATCCTTTCATAAATAAGGAAACCAAAACTGCACACAGTATTCCAGGTGTGGTTTCACCAATACCCTGTACAACTGTAGCAAGACTTCCCCCCTTTGCAATAAAGGCCAAGATACCATTGGCCTTCCTGATCACTTGCTGTACCTGCATTCTAACCTTTTGTGTTTCATGCACAAGTACCCCCAGGTCTCGCTGTAATGTGGCACTTTGCAATCCTTCTCCAATAATTCTTTAATACATTATTTTTTAAATACTATATAAAACAGTGCTAACCGGTGTTTTTGTTGAGAAATGTTGTGCAATTTAAACTGCTTAAACACCATTTAATGCACTCACTCTTTGATATTCTGTTTTCTGCTTAACTGTTTACAATAATTGCTGCCACTTAATACCATCCATCTCTTCCAACTTTTCACCGAGCTAGGTGAGGCCACGAGGTGTTAAGCAGTTGGTAATCAGTGCCTGGCACTCTGAATCATCAAATATTGTCAATTAACCTCAATCTTCTAATCCCACTGACCTTATGAATCTCCATACATTTCACACTTGCTAAATTGCATTCAGAGCTTTTGCACAACCATCTGGTTCAGGATCTAAGATCAGTGAGGTTACATAATGCCCACACATTTTACAACGTGCACATTTCAGGTACAGCTGAAAAGTGATGGGGTTAAAAGATTGGCGTCACTTTATATATTCACATGCAGAACACTAGTTATTAGTACGGGAATTCCACACATTGGTTGCGAGAGAAAAGTATTTGAAACAAAGAATTTATGCAGCACCTTGTCACGTCTTCAGGATGTTTCAAAAGGGCTTTACAGCCAATAGATTCGTGCAGTCACTGTTCATAGAATCATAGAATGATTACAGCATGGAAGAAGGCCATTTGGCCCATAGAGCTCATGCCACTCTCTGCAAGAGCACCTCAACTAGCCCTACTGCCCTGCCCTTTCCCCATAGCCCTGCAAATATTTTTATTTCAGGTACTTATCCAACTTTCTTTTGAAAGCCTCGATTAAGTCTACCTCCACTACCATTTCAGGTAGTGCATTCCCGATCCTAATCACTCTCAGCATAAAAAAGTTTTCTTTTGCCAATCACCTTAAATCTGTGTCCTCTGGTTCTCGGCCCTTCCGCCAATGGGAACAGTTTCTCTCTATCTACTCTGTCTAAACACCTCATGATTTTGAACACCTCTATCAAATCTCCTCTCAATCTTCTCCGCTCTAATGAGAACAACCCCAGCTTTTCCAGTCTATCCACGTAACTGAAGTCCCTCATCCCTGGAATCAATCTCGTAAATCTTTTCTGCACCCTCTCTAAGGCCTTCACATCCTTCTTAAAGTACGGTGCCCAAAATTGGACACAATACTCCAGTTGAAGCCGAACCAGTGTTTTATACAGGTTCATCATAATTTCCATGCTTTTGTACTCTATACCTCTATTAATGATGTCCAGGATCCAGTCAGCTTTTTTAACTGCTTTCTCAACCTGCCCTGCCACCTTCAATGATTTATTCACACAAAGCCCCAGCTCTCTGTTCATGCACTCCCTTTAGGATCATACCCTTTAGTTTATATTTCCTCTCATCATTCTTTCTACCAAAATGTATCACTTCACACGTTTCAGCGTTAAATTTCATCTGCCATGTGTCCATCCATTCAACCAGCCTGTCTATGTCCTCTTGATGTCTATCACTATCCTCCTCATTGTTCTCTATACTTCCAAGTTTTGTGTCATCTGCAAATTTTCAAATTGTGCCCTTTACACCCACATCCAAGTCATTAATATGTATCAAGAAAAGCAGTAGTCCTAGAACCGATCCTTGGGGAACACCACTGTACCCCCTCCTCCAGTCCAAAAAACAACAGTTCACCGCTACTCTCTGTTTCCTGTCACTTAGCTACTTATGTATCCATGCTGCCACTGTCCCTTTTATTTCATGAGCTTCAACTTTGCTGGCAAGCCTATTATGTGACACTTTGTCAAACGCCTTTTGGAAATCCATGTATAACCATGTCAACCGCATTGCCCTCATCAACCCTCTGTTACCTCATCGAAAAACTTTAACAAATTCATGCTGGCTATCTTTATTTAATCCACATTTGTCCAAGTGACTGTTAATTTTGTCCCTGATTATTGTTTCCAAAAGCTTCCCCACTACTGAGCTTAAACTGATGGTCTATAGTTGTTGGTTTAACTTTACACCCTTTTTTGAACAAGAGTGTAACGTTTGCAATTCTCCAGTCCTATGGCTCAACCGCCATTTCTAATGAGGTTTGGAAGATTCTGGCCAGTGCCACCGTGATTTCTTCCTTCACTTCCCTCAGCGTCCTAGGATGCATCCCAACCGACCCTGATGACTTATCTACTTTAAGTACAGCCAGCTTTTCTAGTACCTCATTTTTATTCCCATCCAGTATCTCCTCTACCTCCTTCTTCACTAAGTCTATGGCAGCATCTTCTTCCTTGGTGAAGACTGATGCAAAGTACTCATTTAGAACCTCAGCCATACCCTTTCCCTCCGTGCGTAGGTCTTCATTTTGGTCCCTAATCAGCCCACCCCTCCCCTTACTATCCATTTACTATTTATATGTCTATAGAATGATAGGTATATAGGCGAATGATACTTAAAGGGTTGACGATGGATAGGCAATGGCAGACATTTAAAGATCACATGGATGAACTTCAACAATTGTAGATTCCTGTCTGGCATAAAAATAAAACGGGGAAGGTGGCTCAACCGTGGCTAACAAGGAAAATTAGGGATAATGTTAAATCCAAGGAAGAGGCTTATAAATTGGCCAGAAAAAGCAGCAAACCTGAGGACTGGGAGAAATTTAGAATTCAACAGAGGAGGACAAAGGGTTTAATTAGGAGGGAAAATAAAGTATGAGAGTAAGCTTGCGGGGTACATAAAAACTGACTGCAAAAGCTTCTATAGATATGTGAAAAGAAAAAGATCAGTGAAGACAAATGTAGGTCCCTTGCAGTCAGAATCAGGTGAATTTATAATGGGGAACAAAGAAATGGCAGACCAATTGAAAAAATACTTTGGTTCTGTCTTCACGAAAGAAGACACAAATAACCTTCCGGAAATACTTATTAGTCAGGAAATTGTGTTCGGGAAATTGATGGGATTGAAGGCCGATAAATCCCCAGGGCCTGATAGTCTGCATCCCAGTGTACTTAAGGAAGTGGCCCTCGAAATAGTTGATTCATTTGTGGTCATTTTCCAACATTCTATAGACTCTGGATCAGTTCCTATGGATTGGAGGGTAGCTAATGTAACTCCACTTTTTAAAAAAGGAGGGAGAGAGAAAAGAGGGATTTATAGACCAGTTAGCCTGACATTGGAAGTGGGGAAAATGTCAGAATCAATTATTAAAGATGTAATAGCAGCGCATTGGGAAAGCAGTGACAGGATCAGTCCAAGTCAGCATGGATTTATGAAATGGAAATCATGCTTGACAAATCTTCTAGAATTTTTTGTGGACAAGGGAGAACCAGTGGATGTGGTGTATTTGGACTTTCAAAAGGCTTTTGACAAAGTCCCACACAAGAGATTAGTGTGCAAAATTAAAGTACATGGTATTGGGGGTAATATATTGACGAGGATAGAGAACTAGTTGGCAGACAGGAAGCAAAGAGTAGGAATAAACGGGTCCTTTTTAGAATGGCAGGCAGTGACTAGTGGGGTACCGCAAGGTTCAGTGCTGGGACCCCAGCTAGTTACAATACACATTAATGATTTAGATGAAGGAATTGAATGTAATATCTCCAAATTTGCAGATGACACTAAGCTGGGTGGCAGTGTGAGCTGTGAAGAGGATGCTAAGAGGCTGCAGGGTGACTTGGATAGGTTAAGTGAGTGGGCAAATGCATGGCAGATGCAGTATAATGTAGATAAATGTGAGTTTATCCACTTTGGTGGCAAAAACAGGAGGGCAGAATATTATTTGAATGGTGACAAATTAGGAAAAGGGGAGGTGCAACGAGACCTGGGTGTCATGCTTCATCAGTCATTGAAAGTTGGCATGCAGTTACAGCAGGCAGTGAAGAAGGAAAATGGCATTTTGGCCTTCATAGTGAGAGGATTTGAGTATAGGAGCAGGGAGGTCTTACTGCAGTTGTACAGGGCCTTGGTGAGGCCACACCTTGAATATTGTGTACAGTTTTGGTCTCCTAATCTGAGGAAGGATATTCTTGCTATTGAGCAAAGGTTCACCAGACTGATTCCCGAGATGGCAGGACTGACAGATGAAGAAAGACTGGATCGACAAGCTTATATTCACTGGAATTTAGAAGAATGAGAGGGGATCTCATAGAAACATGAGATTGTACAGGTTAAATGCAGAAAAATGTTCCCGATGTTGGGGAAGTCCAGAACCAGGGGTCACAGTCTAAGGTAAGGGGTAAGCCATTTGGGACCGAGATGAGGAGAAACTTCTTCACTCAGAGAATTGTGAACCTGTGGAATTCTCTACCACAGAAAGTTGTTGAGGCCAGTTTGTTAGATATATTCAAAAGGGAGTTAGATGTAGCCCTTAAGGCTAAAGGGATCAAGGGGTATGGAGAGAAAGCAGGAATGGCATACTGAAGTTGCATGATCAGCCATGATTATATTGAATGGTGGTGCAGGCTCGAAGCGCCTACTCCTGCACCTATTTTCTATGTTTCTATATTTCTATAGAAGACTTTTGGATTACCCTTTTTGTTAGCTACCATTCTATTCTCATACCCTCTCTTTGCCCCTCTCATTTTCTTTTTCACTTTTCTTGTGAACTTTCTATAATCAGCCTAATTCTCAGATGTATTCTCGACCTGACATCTGAAATACACGCTCTTTTTCTGCTTCATCTGACTCTCTTATCTCTTTTGTCATGGGAATGTACCTTGACTGCAGCCAAACTATTTCCTCTTTAAAGGCAACCCATTGTTCTACTACAGTTTTGCCTGCTAATCTTTGATTCCAATTTACCCAGGCCAGATCCGTTCTCATCCCACAGAAATTGGCCTTCTTCCAATTAAGTATTTTTACTCTAGATTGCTTCCTGTCCTCTTCCATAGCTAATCTAAACTTTCTGATCACAGTTCCCTAAATGTTCACCTGCTGACACTTGCTTCATTTGACCCACCTCTTTCCCCAGATCCAGCAATGCCTTCTTCCTCATTGGGCCGGAAACCATACTGATCAAGAAAGTTCTCCTGAACACACTTCAGAAATTCTTCCTCCTCTCTATCCTTTACACTATTACTATCCGAGCCTATATTTGGATAGTTGAAGTCCCCATTTTCACTACTCTATAGTTCTTGCAAATTTCTCTGCAAATTTGTTCCTCCATAATTTTCCCACTAGTAGGTGACCTATAGCAAACATCTAGTACTGTAATGGCACCTCTATTATTGCTTAACTCTAACCATTTGGATTCTGTCCTTGACCCCTCCAGGACAGCCGTTCTCTCCAGTACTGTTAACATTCTCTTTAACCAATACTGCCACACCACCTCCTATCTTTCCTTCCCTATTTTTCCTGAACATCCTATATCCAGGAATATTTAATACCAATCCTGCCCTTTTTTGAGCTAGGTCTCTGTTATTGCCACGACATAAATTTCCCATGTGGCTATTTGTGACTGCAGCTCACCAACGTTGTTTACTATGCTTCATGCATTCACACACATGCATTATAAACTTATCTTAGACTATCCTGTGTTCTTTTTTTTGTCTGACCCCACCCAATAACTCACTATTTCTTACTTTAGTGCTATCCGTCTCTTCGAATCCTTTGTGCCCTTTGTTTCTCCTTTGTTATGCACGTAAAGATAGCAGATACTTTTTCTGCACTGCAAAGTCCCACAGCCAAGAAATAAATGAATGATCAGTTAATCTTCTTTTGGTGATGTTGGTAGATGGTAGAATGTTGTCCAACCAGGAGAACTACCTGTTCTTAATCAAATATTGCCATGGGATCCTTTGGGTCAAAGTTTCCCCCTTCTGTAAGAACGGCACACCTCCATAAGGTGCGGCGATTTTCTGGAATAAAAAGGGCGCTGAAAACGTACCTTGTGATTCTGCGAGCTCCTCAGGACGTCTTCGTGCTCGGCGTGGCGCAGCACAAGGGGTGGGGGGGCGGAGCCAGGTCCCAGTGCTGAAAACAGTGCCAGGACCTCTCCACATGCGTGCTAGAGTGTGCGCGCATGTGCAGTAGCTCCTCGGCCCCGAGGCTGCGTGGGAGGGGCCCAAAGCACGCCGGTCCTAGCCCTGGCTGAATGAGCTCACCGGGCGAAGATCGGACTCGGGGGGCCCCCCTCCCTCCCTCCCGTTCAGCTCCCGCTCCCTCCCCCCCTCCCTCCCTCCCTCCCTCCCTCCAGTTCAGCCATTCCCCCTCCACCCCCCTTCTCTTCCCCCCCCCTCCCTCCCTCCCTCCACGTTCTCGGCGGGGCCCACCCGCCCGGCATCTTGCTGGGGGCGGGCCCCGCCCAAAGTCTTCGGTGCGGCAAGGCATCGTCATCATCATCGGGGCCCGTTCAGCCTCCCTCTTCCCTCCCCATTCTCCTCTCAGCCCCCTCTCCTCTTCCCTCCCCCCTCCTCTTTCCTCCCTCCTCTTCCCCATCTCCTCTCCCCCCCTCTCTTCCCCCCCTCCTCTCCCCCCCTCCTCTCCCCCTCTCCTCTTTCCCACTCTCTCCTCTTTCCCACTCTCTCCTCTTTCCCACTCTCTCCTCTTTCCCACTCTCTCCTCTTTCCTCCCCTCTCCTCTTTCCTCCCCTCTCCTCTTTCCTCCCCTCTCCTCTTTCCTCCCCTCTCCTCTTTCCTCCCCTCTCCTCTTTCCTCCCCTCTCCTCTTCCCCCTCTCCACTTCCCCCTCTCCTCTTCCCCCCTCTCCTCTTCCCCCCTCTCCTCTTCCCCCCTCTCCTCTTCCCCCCTCTCCTCTTCCCCCCTCTCCTCTTCCCCCCTCTCCTCACCCCCCCCCCTCTCCCCTCCCTCATCCCCTCTCTCTCCCTCCCTCCCCCTCTCTTCATCCCTCTCTCCCTCCCTTCCCCCTCCTCTTCCTCCCTCTCCCTCCCCCTTCTCCCTCCCTCTCCCTCTCCTCTCCTCTCTCCCTCCCTTCCCTCCCCCCTCCTCTCTCTCCCCCCTCCTCTCCCTCTCCTCTCTCTCCCCCCTCCTCCTCTCCTCTTCCCCCCTCTCCCTTCACCCCTCCCTCCCCTACCACTCCCCCTCCATCCCCTCCCCCTCTCCCCTCGCTCTCCCCACCCCTCACTGTCAGAAACACAGAGCGACACTGACAGAGAGAGAAAGAAAGACACTGACAGAAAGAGAGAGAGACACTGACCGAGAGAGAGAGAGAGACATTGACAGAGACAGAGAGAGAGACACTGGGGGGCCCCATCCCAGCACACTGTTGGAGGGTTCCCGGTGCTGCAGTCGGTCAGTAGAAACGTAATTTTTTATTTATTGATTGATTTTTTATTATTTTTTTTATTTTTAATTTTTTTATTTTTTTGATTGATTTATTGGTTGATTTATTGATTTATTTATCATAGATTATTGATGATGGCTCTTTATTTGTAAAAGTGAATTGTTTAATGTTTGTAAACCCCCCTCCCCCCCCCATCTCTCGTTCCCTACGCCTGATTTATAAGTGTAGGCAAGGTTTTTCTGAGCATACAAAAATCTACATTTACTCCATTCTAATTTAGTTTGGAGTAAGTTTTCGCTGCCTAAACTTGCAAAACAGGCGTAAGTGGCTGGACACGCCCCCTTTTGAAAAAAAATCTGTTCTAAAATGAAACTATTCCAACTCATTAGAACGGAAGCAAACTAAATGCTGAGAATTGCAATTTTTAAGATGCACCATTCTAAACTAGCTGCTCCAAAAAAATAGGAGCAACTCAGGCCGAAACTTGAGCCCTTTATGTCCACCTGAGCTGACTGATGGCGGTTTCGGATATTAAAATCTCATTCAAAAGAGAGTGGCCCAGAAATTCCGGCCTCCCCGGGTCCATACGGAGTTTTTACAGACCAGGCAAGGCATCGGAAAAGCCGGTTTTCAGCGCACAATGCGCATGTGCTGAAAACCGGCTTTTCCGATCTGTCAAGCTGGTTCTCACGCATATCAGGAGCGAGGACATTTACATGGGCAAGATTGCGGTATTTACCCATATCTTGCCCAGCAAATGCCCTCAAAATTCTTGCGCCTAATAAAAGCATAGCCTGCCTTTACAGGCATAAGAGTTTAAAAACATACAAAAATATAATTAAATTCAATTTTAAAAACACATTATTTTTAAAAACCATGCCCACTGCGTTACATTTATTTTTAACATTATTAAAAATCTTTTTTAAAAACTCGGGAAAAAAAATTTCTCTCGTATTTATTAACGTTAATTTCAATTAATTTTAATTATGTGACGTGTGTTTGTTTATTTTTTATTACATGTGTTTAGTGTCTTTGTTATTTGTTATTTGTTATTTTTTTCTCATTAATAGCAATAAGAACTCATAGTTCTTTTTCAACCATGCTGTAGCCCCTTTCGGCCTTGGACAAACTCCTGGATGCATATGCAACCAGTTGCAAAATCCCCCATTCATTAGCCTGTTGTAACACACACCCGACCCCGTATGATGAGGCATCACAAGCTAACACTAATCGTTTACATGGGTTATACAGGACAAGCAGTTTGTTGGAACATGATAAATTTCTGCCTTTCTTAAAGGCAGCCTCTTGTAAATTCCCCCATACCCAGTCGTCTACCTTGCGCAGTAGCGCATGTAGGGGTTCTAGCAGGGTGCTTAGCCCAGGTAGGAAATTACCGAAGTAGTTAAGGAGTCCCAGGAACGACCGCAGCTCCGTCACGTTCTGTGGTCACAGCGCGTTCTTGATGGCCTCTGTCTTGGCGTTGGTGGGTCTGATGCCGTCTGCTGCGATTCTCCTGCCTAAGAATTCGACGTCCTGTGCCAGGAAAACGCACTTCAAGCATTTCAATCTGAGCCCCATGCAATCCAACCAAATAAGAACCTCCTCCAGATTCTTCAGGTGCTCCATGGTGTCCCCACCTGTAACCAGTATGTCGTCCTGGAAGACCACTGTGCAAGGAACCGACTTTAGCAGGTTCTCCATGTTCTGCTGGAAGATTGCTGTGGCTGACCGAATCCCGAACGGGCACCGGTTATAGATAAACAGATCTTTGTGTGTGTTGATGCAGGTGAGGCCTTTCGAAGACTCCTCCAGCTCCTGCGTCATGTAGGCCGAGGTCAGGTTCAGCTTGGTAAACGAACGTCTTCCCTCCAGCCAGGGTCGCAAATAGGTCGTCTGTCTTGGGTAGCGGGTACTGATCCTGCAGCAAAAAACGGTAAATTGTTACTTTATAGTCCCCGCAAATTCTAACCGTACCATCCTCCTTCAGTACCAGGACAATCGGACTGGCCCAGTCGTTGAATTCCACCGACGCGATGATGCCTTCGCGTTGCTGCTTGTCCAGCTCGATTTCCACTTTTTCACGCATCATGTATGGTACCGCCCGAGCCTTGTGGTGGATGGGTCGCATACCAGGAACCAAATGGATCTGCACTTTCACCACCGAGAAGCTTCCAATGCCTGGCTCGAATAACGAAGGGAACTTGCTTAGAACCTGGGTACATGCGGTGTCGTCGACGGACGAAAGCACTCGGATGTTGTCCCAGTTCCAGCAGATTTTCCCCAACCAGCTTCTGCCAAACAACATGGGGCTATCTCCTGGCACAATCCACAGCGGGAATTCGTGTACTGCTCCATCATAGGAGACTTTGGACTTCAGCACTGCCAATTACAGGGATTAGTTCCTTGGTGTAAGTTCTTAGTTTAATGTGAATGGGACTGAGCTTGGGCCTGTGTGCCTTCTTTCCCCACAGCCTGTCGAAGGCCTTTTTACACATTGTCCCCGTGTCCAGCTCTATAGATACTGGAATGCCGTTCAGTTCAACTTTCAACATTATAGGTGGGCATTTCGTCGTGAACGTGTGTACCCCGTGCACTTCTGCCTCCTCAGTACGAGTTTCCAATTCAGTCTGATTCACTGTGGATCGATCTTCCTTAGCAACGTGGTGGTTTGCAGGGTTTTCAGGGTTTACAGCTCGCCTGCACATTCGTTGGAGGTGTCCCATTGCTGTGCAACCATTGCACACATAGTGCTTAAGGCGGCATTGATGGGGTCGATGATCACCTCCGCAGCGCTAACAGATGATGACGGACTCTGGGTCAATTGAGGTCAGGCCACAGCAGCCGGCATGTATGTTCTGCCATGTACATTTCTGCTCAACACTGATGTTACTTTATGCACAGTATTGGCCAAAACTTTGTTCTGCGAAATCTGCTTAGTGTTGTTGTTGGTGGACATAAATGCTGGGCTATCGTTATGGCTTTACTCAGATTCGTATTTCTACAGTCAACAGTTTGCGAAGGATTGTCTTGTGTCCGATGCCCCATATGAAAAAGTTTCTGAGCATTTGTTCTAGGAATCCCTCAAACTCACAATGTCCTGTGAAGCGCCTTAGTTCGGCGACATAGCTCGCCACTTCCTGGCCCTCCAATCGTTGACACATGTAGAATCGATATTTCGCCATCAAAACGCTTTCCTTAGGATTTAAGTGCTCCCAGACCAGCGTACACAATTCTTCGTAGGATTTCTCTGTTGGTTTTCCCGGGGCCATGAGATTCTTCATGAAGTCATAGGTTGTTGCCCCACAGATAGTTCGGAGGATCCCCCTTCATTTGGTGGTGTCTCGGCCCCTTCTAACTCGTTGGCCACAAAGTATTGGTCGAGTCTCAACACGAAGGCCTCCCAATCTTCCCCTTCTGAGAACTTCTCCAGGATGCCGACTGTTCTTTGCATTTTTGTGCGGTTGTTCATTACCTCGTCACCAATTGTTACACTCGTAAATGTGACCTTAGCTCCTTTATTACAATTCCAGATTGCAGGTACCTCGTGGATGGCCTGCTTATATACTGTGCTTCCAAGGGATGCTGGGATCCTTTGGGACTCCAACAGGTGGACCCTCTGGTGGTCAGGTGTGATGCATGTTACAAAGGGTTAAATACATAACAACATCTGTAATTGAGAAACTAGTGAACGGTTTGGAATCTTCACATGCACTGGCGGGGAACCATGTCATTCTATTACATATTTACTTCTGTTGGTGTCTGCTGGTTCCCTTGTTGCACAACTACCTGTGCTGCAAATGATACTGTACACAATTTGACATTTCTATTGTGTATTTCTCCAAATTAAGACCAATAATCTGTAGGATACACATGAAATGTAAGGTGTATGTTAAAATAAAATATATTTCTGCTGGGGGAATGTTGTGACAAGGATATTCCTCTCCGCTCCATTAAAAGCTATGTATTGGCATTTCCTAAAGTCGTTTATTCCTGGATTGTGGATTGCACCTGGGCATTCAACAAAGAGACTGCAGAACAATCATTTGCAGGGAATATATGTAGCACTGCAGATAATGCCCCCAAACTTACAAACAGTATATATTCATATTCTTAGCACTGTAACTAACAGGTTTACACTAAGAAGTCCAAGGTTATTAAAGAACAGGTGTGCAGCTATGGTGCTGGACAAACAATGTCAAAATCTGTCAGCTGTTTATAGGCAGAAACCATTTTGTCAATTTCGTTCCATGCTGTATCCACAACTTGCTAAAGTTATGTCTACAAGAAAATATGAATTTAAGTGCCACTTCTTGAACTGTGCTTTGCTATCCAGGTAAACAATACTGTATCATGTACAGTTACAATGCCCCATATATTGCCAGAGACCATCAGCGGCAGGTCGAGGCCATAAAAGTAGTGGCGAACGGCGGCCAGGGAGCAGCGTGGAGGCAGGCCACCTCGGAGCAGTGTGAGCTGGTGCAGGAGGGCAACGGCAGCGAAGAGTGATGTCAGCAAGGTCCAGGTCGGTGATTGGAGCGTGGGCAGATTCAACAGGAGCGGCGAGGTCGGGGTGAAGGAGCTGTGAGAGATTGTGGAGGGATGTGATGGGGCCCAGGGGTAGCACGGGCCAGCCAACACTGCGATATGTGTGCGCACTGGGACCGTGCAGAGAGCTGGTCTCCAGTTGTCTTGGTTAATTCTTGCCACTGGACCAAGACCTAGCTTTGTCAAGCCCGTGTGGTGGCTGGTGTGCAACGGCCACCACACGTTAAAAAAAATCCACGCATATGCATCTACCCTTCACGATGTAGTTCGGGTTCTTCTTTCGAAACACCTGTGAACTCGTCCTTCTTTTTGGCAAGTCATCCTCGTTTCGAGGGACTGCCTATAATGATGATGATATATTGCAATCACCATCTTCACTACACAAGGGTACTTCACAACATCCATTTATGTTGCATCGTACAGGAAGAAAAAAATACCCAGAATTGTCAGTTTAGGTTGAAGTAAAAGCTATTTGCTATTACACTTTCTATAGAGGACAAGAGTATGATAGGAAAATAAAGGTGTTTTATTCGTGCAAGGAACTGGGCTGTACAGGGCATTCTCCTGGGATTTGGGTTTGAATTCAGTCCTGATTTTCAGTGCCCAACTGTAGTGGAACTCTTAAAGGGGAACAGGCTTTGGGAGGTTTTTGTTTTGCATTGTTTAAAGTTTCAAGTATTGTTTTAGTACTACATTCTGGTGCTTAGAATCTGTGGGGCTGATATCCCGGCACGTCCTTGGGGAACCTCCACCTTTGATTCGCCAGCGTATCCGGGGTCAGTGGGAGTTTCCTTCACCGGGGTGGTTACCCTCACCATTTTAAGCACTTCTTGGGCACTCACATAGCAGCTGAGGCCAGTTACTCCAATGCAAAGCTCCAGCCACAGCACCCTTTTAGTCAAGGCCTTGTAAAGGAATCCAATTTGTCACTTACCCATTTATCTTCAGAGTCTGGACCCTCCAGGGGGTCTGTCCATTTTGCTGGCCAGGTTTCCAGTACACCAGCTTCTCACCTAGTGTAGCAGCTACTGGTGGAACCTAGACTGGGGAGGAGAAAACTCCAGGCCTGGAAGTTCCCTCTCCTGGCTACGCCCTTCTCATGCAGGTGATCTTGTTTTGGGCAGGCAAAGGTTCCACCCGAAGCAAGTTCCCGAAGCTGACTGCACAGGCTGAGGCCCAGCATTTGTGGCTCCCAGCCTGGTTTGTGAGGATTCCACCACAATCCCACCTACCTTATAGTGTACGTGTACTAGAAGTATCAACAAAATCAGGAGCCTTTATGCATATTTCTGACTTATTCATTTGGTGAACAAATTTGAGGCCCATTTTTTAAAAACCGTTTTGAGGTACGTTTGTTTTCATAGTGCCTCAAATACAGTCATTCATGGTTGAGGTGGTGTTAAATAAAAGAAGGCATGTCGGGGAGATCAGCATGTACCAGACTTAATTTTCAAACATTGGTGCCTATTTGCCAATATTCAAAGATAACTGCTTCAGCTTTTGCAAGGTTTCAGGAAGCCAGTGGCAGAGCTTTACCATCTGCAGGAAGGCTACCTGTAGCCTTGTGCAACATAGGGATGACACTAACCGTGATTGCCAATGGTCACTGTTGCCCTTAATTGTTGAGGCTGTAGCTCACACTACAATATCATCTAATGTACTGCTAATACATTTATCAAATGGGTAATTAATGCATTGGTCGTCGTGGTTAGCATTACCATTTCTTTTCCAACTGTATTTCCCAAAGACCCTAAAGTGTAAGTGGGTCTTTGATGGCAGTCATGTGCCGAACGTGAAGCCCTTTCTGGGTGTCAGTAAGTGACCATGTTTGTAATTCAATGGTTTGATGTGTGAAGGCTTTGTAAGATGTATGTATGTGGGACAATGCTTCCAATTGTAAGTTGCAGCTTGAATGTATGCCCTGTTGAGGTATTGGGATGCATGAGATGCAATGAAAGAGTAGTAGCAATGTGAGGGCTTGACATGGACAATCAATAATGGGTAGCATTTTGTGGCATGCAGTCTTGGGCCATCTATCTAGTATATGTTAGTGTTGGGTAGTGTAAACTTGCCAGGATCTATAAAGTATGCCATCTTTTCCTGTATCTGTTCCCAGATGATACAGTTACAGTATAGTGTTGCAGCTGGTCATCACATCTTGCCAGACATAGTTCATTATTGTCTTCTGGAGAGGATGTCTTGGAGTGACAAGTGGGGCAAGCCTTCTTCGTACCCTCTGTCCCTTTGGAAGCACATCCATTTTTTGCCAGCCAACAAATAGGGAATTAGAGCTACAATGCTTTGCCACATGCCCATGATGCCATTTCGTGCCTCAATATTGGGTTCCTCTTCCTTTGTTTTTTTGCTTGCCATTTCTTACTCCCCCATAAAGTCTTTGAAAAGTCTAACACACATTTTTAAAACTATTTATTGCCTTTCTAACCGCTGAAATAATTTTTGGCACCATTTAAATTTTCTTAGTGGAGGAGCTGGATGGTATACTGCATTGGATACGGATGTTTTGGGAGCCGGGTAAAAGTTTCCTCTGCCTGCCAGCTGTATGGGTTGTATGTACAATTAGTTTGGACAACCTCAATGTAACTAAATTGGCTGACAAATGTGCCTACAAAACAACAATTACTGCACTTAAAAAGGAATTAATTGAATTTGAAGCACTTTGGGACATTGAGAACAAGATGATGTAATATATAAATGGAAGCTCATTTGTTCATTGTTTCTCTAGCAGATCTCCTGTGGTGCTTCTCATAATAGCTGTTTTCTTTAGGATAGAAGTGTTAGTCCATGTCATGCAGAATGTATTAGTTTGCTGCTAAGAACATAAGAAATAGGAGCAGGAGTAGGTCATTTGGCCCCTCGAGCCTGCTCCACCATTCAATAAGATCATGGTTGATCCGATCTTAACCACAAATCCACTTTCCTGCCCGTTCCCCATAACCCTTGATTCCCCTATCCTTCAAAAATCTGTGTATCTCTACCTTAAATATATTCAATGACCTAGCCTCAACAGCTCTCTGAGGTAGAGAATTCCAGAGATTCACGACCCTCTGAGAGAAGAAATTCCTCCTCATCTCTGTTTTAAATGTGCGACCCCTTATTCTGAAACTATGTCCCCTAGTTCTAGATTTCCCATGAGGGGAAACATCCTCTCTGCATCTTCCCTGTCCAGCCCCCTTATTTGTTTCAATAGGATCACCTCTCATTCTTCTAAACTCCAATGAGTATTGGCCCAATCTGCTCAACCTTTCTTCATAAGACAACCCCTCCATCTCAGGAATCAACCTAGTGAACCTTCTCTGAACCTAACTGAATTAAAAATTTTAACATGCTATGATCATTCTTCCCTAGAGGGTCCTTTATTATAAGATCATTAATTAATCCTATTATCACATTACCAAATCTAAAATAGTCTGCTCTGCTCCCTGGTTAGTTCGACAACGTATTATTTTAAGAAACCATCCCAAATATTCTTTATGAATTTGTCCTCCAGGCTACCTTTGCCAATTTGATTTGTCCAATCTGTATAAAGATTAAAATCGCCCATGGTTATTGCCGTACCTTTCTTACAAGCCTCCATTATTTCTTGATGTATACTCTATCCTACAGTGTCCCACAGTGTAACTACTGTTAGCGGGTCTATAGACTACTCCTACAGACTACTGAGGTGGATCTGCGTTTCTTTAATGCCACAAAATCTGATTGCTGTAAACAGAGCCTTAGCTCAATCACAGTTTAATTGTTTGGTGAGGGGATTGTGACTCAGAGTTTCTTTGCTCTTCAGGCTGCAGGTCAGAACCCAGGAAGAATTAGCTAGCTTGGTTATCTTTATCTGTGATCGCCAATGCAATTTTTAAAATCACAATCTACAGGCATTCTGACTCCTATGCAATTAAGCTGTTTTGAGTTGGTGGGGCACTTTCTTTGGGCCGAAAATTCCGACCTCGCCTGGTCCATACAAAGTGCGCACGGACCCGGCGAAGCCTCGCAAAAGCCATTTTTTGGGACACAATGCACCGAAAATCAGTTTTTCCGATCTGTCAAGATGTCGCTAGATAGATCCCCCGCATCCCCGGGAGAAGGACACCCATGCCGGAGAGATTGGGCTATTTATCCAACTCAGGCCCAGCAAATGTCCTTCAAACTTTTACGCCTGGTAAAAGCAGGCGCATAGCTTACTTTTTCCAACGTAACGTTTTTAAAACATATAAAAGTTAAATGTAAACACCCATTTTTGTATTAAAAAACCCTATCCATTAAAATAAAGTTATTTTTAACCCTATTAAAACACAAAAAAAATTCCAAAAAATATATAATTTTTAAAACCAATTAATTACATTTAATTTCAATTAATTTTAAATATGTGAGGTGTTGTATTTATTTATTCTGTTTTTTAGGGGGCTAGTCTCATTGATAGTAATGGGAACTCGTATAAACGGAGTTCCCATTTTTATCAATGAGAATACTGCATAGTGATTGGTGGTCCAGACCCATGTGACTCCAGCATATGTACATACATACGTACATACAGTACCTGAAAGACATCTCCCTGTGCACTGCGCAGTGAATCTAGGCCTCCGACCGGAATCCTACATTCCTCCAGGACCACCAGGTACTTTTGTAGATTTTTTCCGTGTCGGAGGCGTTCGTATGAAGGAAGCCTTCGACTGCAATTTTTCCCCCTTTGTATTTTCCAACTGATTGACTTTTGTGAAAGATCATTGGATGAAATGTTGCAAGTCATTTGTCTAGAATAAATTTGCATATTAAGTGCAACAGTGAAGTGTGATACAGGAAGTATAATGTGACAGACAGCAAAAGTAAGCACAAACTATTTGTTGTTTGTTTAAGCATTTAGTAGGAGAACTGGTTTGGAGAGGTAAGGCAGCTGAACTAATAGCAGCAGAGATCTAAAGATGGAATTACTTTCAGCAAAGCAATCTTAGAAATCTTAATGTGCTCACACTAAATTCTTCTGCTTTAACAGAGGCATTGACCCATTTATTTTAATTGAACTGTTACTCCATTTAGTTTACTTTTGTTTTAAATAGGTTAATATCTCTAATATAGCTGAAAGAAGAATTTAGTACAAGTGTGCTAAACTTTCATACAATAAAATAGCCAACAATAATTTTTACTCAATGATTATTTACCTAATTGCATCTGTACTACAGTCTCCTCAACTGCATCCAGTTTCTCTATCATCTCATACTATATTCAATAATAGCTTTCAAATTGCAAATAGAAATTTTGCAGGGCTGTGGGGAGAGGACAGGGAAGTGGGACTAATTGTATAACTCTTTCAAAGAGCTGGCACATGCACGATGGGCAGAATGGCCTCCTGTTTTGCATCATTCTATGATTCTATACCAGCCCTGAGAGTGCCAGCAGTGGGAAAGTCTTTTGTTCCCCAATACTATCATCCCTTATCCAGTCGCATAAAAGATATAAAAGGTTAATGAGGACCTTTTGTAACTGACATTTAACAGTTAATGAAACTTACTTGAAAATCTTTGATTGTAACTGTCATGGGTGCTAATATTTCATCATGGATTGCTTTGAAACTTACAAATTGATTCTGACTATGAGAACCCCTGTACCAGCTGATAGCAAGGACCATGCAAAAATTAGCAGAAGTAATTAAATAAGAACTAAGGCTTGGTTAAAGTGCTTGAAGTAACTGATCAATTTAAACTGAGGTGGATGTGTTGAAAGGAAGATGCAGAGTCAAGCAATTGATGGAATTATGAAATCTATTAGAACGGTACAGATGGCTGTATCTTTCTGAATTGTACAAAGCGTTAAAAATGCAAAAAGCAGGTCCCTTCTCAGTGAAACGTCAATCAGAGGCAAGGCCATCAAAGTCAAAACAAATAAAAAGTGTAATTACGTGAGTTGCCTTGCAATGACATCATTATATCACTAACTGAAATTGCTGCCAGAATTTTATTTAAATTTTTATTAAAGCATAGCTCCTACTACAGCAGACATAGTAAGGTAAATGTTCATCTTTGGCATTGCCAGCACAGAAGTTCCCATGCAGGGATTCCCGATGGAGAATTTGGGTTTTGTCAATTTAAAGGAACATTGTTTGCACAGGAAAACATAAAACATAAAATCTTCACTAATTTGCAAAAATGTTTTCAATTTAACCATAGGTTGCCCAACTCCTGTGGAAATGTAGCCAATGAATTTTGCACCTTGAGGCCGAACCTATCTCAGGAAGTGGAGTTTGAATTTTGCACTCACACGCACATTACAAATTTAGTGGTTCTGCAAATGACCACGTAGCAATTTTGAATCAGCTGATTTCCATTCTCTCATGTGGACAGGGGTTCAAATATTGATGGCCACATAAAACGTAAATGCTTGTCACTGTACCTGAAGGGACAATGGGCAAATCACAGCACCACCCAGTGCTCTTTCCTTCTGTGCTTCCGTCAGATATTCTTATGCCTGGGATTTTTGCATACCGACGCTTAACAATTTAGAGGGTGCAGCCATGGTGATGTTTCGGGTTCAACACAAAAGTTGCTTGTGGCATCAACAGCAATACTCAGCAGGTTACGAATAAAAACTAAAAGTAATTGTTCCGGTGATCAGGATTTGGGTGCCTCTGCAAAAAGAACAACTGGTGAAGACATGAGCCTGGAGACTTCACCATCTACAAAGCCCAAGTCAGGAGTGTGATGGAATACTCTCCCCTTGCCTGGATGAGTGCAGTTCCAACAACACTCAAGAAGCTCGACACCATCCAGGACAAAGCAGCACACTTGATTGGCACCCCATTCACCATCTTCAACATTCACTCCCTCCACCACCGACAACTCACCAAGGCTTCTTTAACAGCACCTCCCAAACCTGCGACTTCTACTACCTAGAAGGATAAGGGCAGCAGGCGCATGGGAACACTACCACCTGCAAGTTCCCCTCCAAGTTACACACCATCCTGACTTGGAAATATATCGCCGTTCCTTCATCGTCGTTGGGTCAAAATTCTGGAACTCCCTCCCTAACAGCACTGTGAGAGTACCTTCACCACACGGGCTGCAGCAGTTCTAGAAGGCGGCTCACCACCACCTTCTCAATGGGTGAGCAATAAATGCTGGCCTAGCCAGCGACGCCCACATTCCAGGATCGAATTTAAAAAAAATTTCAGTCACTGCATTTGTTCAATTGCACTGAGATTCCCAGATTTAGGATTTTACTCCAGTGTGATTTTGGATGGCAAATGTTGAACAATTTGTGGGTCAGTTGTAGCACATTGATACTTCTGAACTTGGAAATCAGTTTTCATTTTGTTTTCAATTTGTTTCCAAGTATATGTAGGAGGTTCCTTTGTTTCCATGCAGTAACCAGGGTATTGGAGAGGTCAATATCAATGGGGAAATGTGACAAATGACATTAAGAAATTAATAAATTGCAAATGTCAGACTGAAGGCAGCTCCCTGAAAGCACAAATTGAGCTCCGGTGCCTCTTACTGCAAATCACATTTTTGTGCATTTTAGATTTTTTTTCAATGTTTGCAGTGTAATAATTTTCAGTGCAAGTCCAGTTTTTTTAAAAAAGCTTACTGACAGAGTTAAAAATGCAACATGACTGAAAATTGCTATTGGCAAGATTAGTGGATGAATCCCATTCCTCAACCCACTCATTCGGAGGCATTAATCCATTTATTATAAAGTCGTAATAAAAATAGAAAATTCTGGAAATACTAGTAGGTCAGGCAACATCTGTGGAGAGAGAAACAGAGTTAACGTTACAGGTTGATAACCTTTTGCTAGAACTGGAAAAAGTTAGAAATGCAAGTTCAGAGGCAGGGAAAGGGAGGAAAGAACAAACGGATGGAAAGCAGCAGTGATTAAAAGACAAAAGGGATGACAGTACAAAGCAAAGGAGATGGAAATGGGACAAGTAAAGAAACAAAATATGAGTCTAGAAAAGGTGTAAATGGGAATATCAGAATCATGAGCAGTTGCCGTGTGGAAAAAATAGGGACAGAGGTTATGTTCTGAAATTGTTGAACTCTAGGTTGAGTCCAGAAGGCTGTAAAGTGCCTAATCAAATTATGAGGTGCTGTTCCTCGAGCTTATGTTGAGCTTCATTGGATCAGTGTAGGAGGCCAAGGCCAGAGTGGGGAGTTTAGCGGAGAATTAAAGTGACAGGCGACCGGAATATCGTAGTCATGCTTACAGACTGAACGGAGGTGTTCCACAAAGTGGTCACCCAATCTGTGTTTGGTCTCCCCAATGTAGAGGAGACCGCATAATGAGCAGTGAATACAGTATACGAAATTGCAAAAAGTACAAGTAAATCACTGTTTCACCTGGAAGAAGTGTTTAGGGCCCTGCACAGTGGGAAGGGAGGAGGGAAAAAGGCAGGTATTGAATCGCCTGTGCTCACATGGGAAGGTACTGTGGGAAGGGAACGGGGTGCTGGGGGTGTTTGAGGAGTGGACTAGGATGTAGCGGAGGCAGCGATCCTTTCAGAAGTCTGAAAGGGGAGGGGAAGATGTGTTTGGTAGTTGGATCACGATGGAGGTGGCGGAAATGGCAGAGGATCATCCGTTGAAAGTGGAGGCTGTTGGGGTGAAAGGTGAGGACAAGGGGAACCCTATTGTGGCTCTGGGAGGGAGGGAAAGGGGTGAGAGCAGAAGTGCGGGAAATGGAACGGACACGGTTGAGGGCCATGTCAACCACGGTGGAGGAAAATCCTCGGTTGAGGAAAAAGGAAGACGTATTGAAAGCACTGATATGGAAGCTGGCATTGTCAGAGCAGGTGTGATGAAGAAACTGGGAGAATGGAATAGAGTCCTTACATGAAGTGGAGTGGGAGGAAGTGTAGTCTACGTTACTGTGGAAATCAGTGGACTTCTAGTGGATATTTGTCGAAGCCATATCCCAGATGTGGAGACACCGAAGCCAAAAAAGGGAAGGGAAGAGTCAGAGATGGACTATGTGAAGATGAGGGAAGGGTGGAAATTAGAAGGAAAATGAATGAAAACTTCGAGTTCAGGGCGAGAGCAGGAAGCATCACTGATACAGTCATCAATATACCAGAAAAAGAGGTGAGGGAGGGGAGCTGAGTAGGACTGGAACAAAGAATGTTCCACATGTCCCATGAAAAAGCAGGCATACCTAAGACTCATGCGGGTTCCCGAAGCAACCTTTTGAGGATGCAAAGGAGAAGTTGTTCAATGTGAGAAGAAGTTCAGCCAGGTGGAGGAGGGTGGTGGATGGGGACTGGTTGGGTCTCTGTTCAAGGCAGAGGTGCCGTGTCCTCAGGCCATCCTGGTGCGGGATGGAAGTGTGGAGGGATTGGATGTCCATAATGAAAAGGAGACGGTTGGAACCAGGAAACTGGAAACTGTTAAAGAGGCAAATGGCACCAGAAGAGTAGTAATCTCCGGGTCATTACCAGTGCCACGTGCTAATGAGTATAAGAATACAAGGATAGAGAGGATGAACGCATGGTTGGAGAGTTGGTGCGGGAGAGAGGGCTTTAAATTCCTGAGTCATTGGGACCGCTTCTGGGAGAGATTGGACCTGCACGAACTGGTTGGGTTGTACCTCAACAGCGCCAGGATCAATATCCTCGCAGGGAGATTTGCTAGTGCTGTTCGGGAGAGTTTAAACTAGCTTGGCAGGGGGATGAGAACCTGAGAACGAATTCAAAAGGGAAGGAAGTAAAGCTGAAATTGGAAATCAAGAATGTAGAAAGTGAATCTATAAGATGGTATATACTTCAATGCAAGGAGTATAGCAAATAGAAACATAGAAAATAGGTGCAGGAGTAGGCCATTCGGCCCTTCGAGCCTGCACCGCCATTCAATGAGTTCATGGCTGAACATGCAACTTCAGTACCCCATTCCTGCTTTCTTGCCATACTCCTTGATCCCCCTAGTAATAAGGACTACATCTAACTCCTTTTTGAATATATTTAGTGAATTGGCCTCAACAACTTTCTGTGGTAGAGAATTCCACAGGTTCACCACTCTCTGGGTGAAGAAGTTTCTCCTCATCTCGGTCCTAAATGGCTTACCCCTTATCCTTAGACTGTGACCCCTGGTTCTGGACTTCCCTAACATTGGGAACATTCTTCCTGCATCTAACCTGTCTAAACCCGTCAGAATTTTAAACGTTTCTATGAGATCCCCTCTCATTCTTCTGAACTCCAGTGAATACAAGCCCAGTTGATCCAGTCTTTCTTGATATGTCAGTCCCGCCATCCCGTGAATCAGTCTGGTGAACCTTCGCTGCACTCCCTCAATAGCAAGAATGTCCTTCCTCAAGTTAGAAGACCAAAACTGTACACAATACTCCCAGTGTGGCCTCACCAAGGCCCTGTACAACTGTAGCAACACCTCCCTGCCCCTGTACTCAAATCCCCTCGCTATGAAGCCCAACATGCCATTTGCTTTCTTAACTGCCTGCTGTAGCTGCATGCCAACCTTCAATGACTGATGTACCATGACACCCAGGTCTCGTTGCACCTCCCCTTTTCCTAATCTGTCACCATTCAGATAATAGTCTGTCTCTCTGTTTTTACCACAAAAGTGGATAACCTCACATTTATCCACATTATACTTCATCTGCCATGCATTTGCCCACTCACCTAACCTATCCAAATCAGTCTGCAGCCTCATAGCATCCTCCTCGCAGTTCACACTGCCACCCAACTTCGTATCATCCGCAGATTTGGAGATACTACATTTAATCCCCTCGTCTAAATCATTAATGTACAATGTAAACAGCTGGGGCCCCAGCACAGAACCTTGCGGTACCCCACTAGTCACTGCCTGCCATTCTGAAACGTACCCATTTACTCCTACTCTTTGCTTCCTGTCTGACAACCAGTTCTCAATCCAAGTCAGCACACTACCCCCAATCCCATGTGCTTTAACTTTGCACATTAATCTCTTGTGTGGTACCTTGTCGAAAACCTTCTGAAAGTCCAAATACACCACATCAACTGGTTCTCTCTTGTCCACTCTACTGGAAACATCCTCAAAAAATTCCAGAAGATTTGTTAAGCTTGATTTCCCTTTCACAAATCCATGCTGACTTGGACCTATCATGTCACCTCTTTCCAAATGCGCTGCTATGACATCCTTAATAATTGATTCCATCATTTTATCCACTACCGATGTCAGGCTGACCGGTCTATAATTCCCTGTTTTCTCTCTCCCTCCTTTTTTAAAAAGTGGGCTTACATTGGCTACCCTCTACTCCATAGGAACAGATCCAGAGTCTATGGAATGTGGAAAATGACTGTCAATACATCCGCTATTTCCAAGGCCACCTCCTTAAGTACTCTGGGATGCAGTCCATCAGGCCCTGGGGATTTATCGGCCTTCAATCCCATCAATTTCCCCAACACAATTTCCCGACTAATAAGGATTTCCCTCAGTTCCTCCTTCTTACTAGACCCTCTGACCCCTTTTATATCCGGAAGGTTGTTTGTGTCCTCAATGAATACCGAACCAAAGTACTTGTTCAATTGGTCTGCCATTCTTTGTTCCCCGTTGTGACTTCCTCTGATTCTGACTGCAGGGAACCTACGTTTGTCTTTACTAACCTTTTTCTCCTTGCAGCCGGATGAGCTGAGAGCACAGGTAGACACTTGGGAGTATGACATTCATCATAGGCAGTCCCTCGGAATCGAGGAGGACTTGCTTCCACTCCCAGAGTGAGTTCTTTGATGGCTGAACAATCCGATACGATAGCCACAGACCTTGTTACAGGTGGGACAGACATTTGTCGGGGGAAGGGGTCTGTAGGGCTGGTTTGCCGCACGCTCCTTCTGTTGCCTGCGCCTGGCCTCTTCATGCTCCTTGTGTCGAGACTCAACTCCTGGATGGATTTTCTCCACCTCGGGCGGTCTGCGGCCAGGGTCTCCCAGGTGTCAGTGGTGATGTCGCACTTTACCAGGGAGGCTTTGAGGCTGTCCTTATAACGTTTCCGCTGACCTCCTTTGGCTCGTTTACCATGAAGGAGCTCCGCATAAAGCATTTGCTTCGGGAGTCTCGTATCTGGCATGTGTACTATGTGGCCTGCCCAGCGAAGCTGATCGAGTGTGGTCAGTGCTTCAATACTGTGGATGTTAGCCTGGTCGAGGACACTGATGTTGGTGCTCCTGTCCTCCCAGGGAATTTGCAGGATCTTGCGGAGACATCGTTGGTTATGTATCTCCAGTGACTTGAGGTGCCTTCTGTACATCATCCATGCCTCAGACCCATACACGAGGGCGGGTATTACTGCAGCCCTGTAGACCATGAGTTTGGTGGTAGATTTGAGGGCCTGGTCTTCAAACACTCTTTTCCGCAGGCGGTCGAAGGCTGCACTGGCGCACTGGAGGCGATGCTGAATCTCCGCATCAATGCCTGCCTTTGTTGATAAGAGGCTCCCGAGATGTGGGAAATGGTCCATGTTGTCCAGGGCTGCGCCGTGGATCTTGATGATTAGAAGGCAATGCTGTGCGGCGATGACAGGCTGGTGAAGGACCTTTGTCTTACGGATGTTAAGCATAAGGCCCATGCTTTCATATGCCTCAGTGAATACATTGAATATATCCTGGAGTTCAGACTCTGAATGTGCACAGATGCAGGCATCGTCCACATACTGCAGCTCAATGACAGAGGTTGGGGTGATCTTGGACCTGGTCTGGAGGCGTTGTAGGTTAAACAGCTTCCCACTGGTTCTGTGGTTTAGTTCCACTCCAGCGGGGAGCTTGTTGATTGTGAGGTGGAGCATGGCGGCGAGGAAGATTGAGAAGAGGGTTGGAGCGATAACGCAGCCCTGTTGACCCCGGTCCAGACGTGGATTGGGTCTGTAATGGATCCATTGGTAAGGATCACAGCCTGCATCGTGAAGCAGGCGAAGGATGTTGACAAACTTTTGGGGGCATCCGAAATGGAGAAGCACGCTCCATAGGCCCTCACAGTTGACAGTGTCAAAGGCCTTTGTAAAATCAAAAAAAGGCCATGTAAAAGGGCTGGCGCTGCTCCCTGCATTTCTCCTGCAACTGACGTGCTGCAAAGATCATGTCTGTTGTGTCCCGAAGGGGATGAAATCCGCATTGTGATTCCAGGAGGAGCTCCTCAGCTACAAGGAGAAGACGATTGAGGAGAACTCGAGCGACAACTTTCCCAGTGGCTGAAAGCAGGGAGATTCCCCTGTAGTTGCCACAGTTGGACCTTTTAAAGATGGTCACAATCACTGCATCTCTGAGATCGCCCGGCATGCTCTCCTCCCTCCCGATGAGAGAGATGAGGTCATGTATCCGCGCCAACAGCACCTCTCCGCCATATTTTAGCGCCTCAGCAGGGATTCCATCCGCACACATAGCCTTGTTATTCTTAAGCTGTTTTATGGCTTTGCCAACTTCGTGCAACGTTGGAGTTTAACTGAGTTGGTGGCGGGTGGCATGCTGTGGGATGGAGTCGAGAACACTCAAGTCAAAGGCAGAGTCTTGATTGAGGAGATCTTCAAAGTGCTCCTTCCATCAGGCCCTGACAGCCTCGGTGTCCTTGATGAGTGTTTCCCTGTTCTTGGCCAGGAGTGGGGTAGGGCCTTGGGAGTTTGGACCGTAGGTGGTCTTGACTGCAGTGAAGAATCCTCGCATATCGTGGCTATCGGCTAGTTGTTGTATCTCCTGTGCTTTCTCCATCCACCACCTGTTCTTTAGGTCCCAAGTTTTTTGTTGGACCTGAGCCTTGAGCCGTCTGTAATGTTGTTTTGCAGCTCCCGAGTTGGACTGTTGCTTGAGGCTCAGAAATGCTTTGCGCTTGCGATCTATTAGTTCTTCGATCTCCTGATCATTTTCATCAAAGCAGTCCTGATGTTTTCTGGTTGAGTGACCAAGTGTCTCTTCACAGGCACTGGTTATAGAGGCCTGGAGGGCAGACCAAGCACTGTGGGCATTCAGCATCTCAGGGTCATCAAGGCATGCCAGTTTGGCTGTGAGGTGCTGGCTGTATAGAGCTCTCTTAGATGGATCTCGAAGTGCCCCGGCATTAACTTTTTTGTGGAAATGCTTCTGCTGCCCCCTCTGCTTTGGGGCAATGTTAATGTTGATGATGGATCGGATTAGGCGGTGGTCCGTCCAGCAGTCGTCAGCTCCTGTCATAGCGCGGGTGATGCGCACGTCCTTGCGATCCCTGGCTCAGACAATGACATATTCGAGCAGGTGCCAGTGTTTGGAGCGAGGGTGTTGCCATGATGTCTTGTATTTGTCCCTCTGGCGGAACAGGCTGTTGGTGATGAGGAGTTCATGTTCTAGACATTTTGTCAGGAGTAGGGCACCACTGGAGTTGGCTTTCCCTACCCCCTCTCTGCCAATCATGCCTCCCCAAAGGGCTGTGTCTTTGCCAACCCTGGCATTAAAATCACCCAGGAGGATCAATTTGTCACCCGTGGGGACACGGGACAAGGATGTCTCGAGGTTGGAATAAAAACCCTCTTTCGCCTCACCCATTGCATCGAGTCTGGGGGCATACGCACTGATGACTGTGGCACATTGGTTCCGAGATAGGGTGATACGGAGAGTCATGAGGCGTTCGTTAACCCCACAGGGGGAATCTTTGAGGCGGTCGACCAGCTCATTCTTGACGGCAAAGCCGACTCCATGAAGGCAGCGTTCTGCCTCTGATTTCCCTTTCCAGAAGAAGGTGTAACCTCCACCATGTTCCTTCAACTGGTCTTCCCCTGCCCACAGGGTCTTGCTTAGGGCGGCGATGTCAATGTCAAAACGTCTGAGTTCCCGAGCAACGATGAAAGTGCGGCGTTCCGGCCTGTTGCTGTTGGTATTGTCTATGAGAGTCCTGACATTCCAGGTCCAGAACTTCATACTGACGAAGTGAAAGGTGCCTGTGTGTGAGTTCTTTTAACGTGGGGTGGCCGCTGCACACTGGCAACCACACGGGCTTAGCTGAACAAAGTCTTGGTCCAGTGGCAAGGGGGTCCAAGACAACTGGAGACCAGGCACAGCTCGATAAACCTAATTGTTTACGGTGAAGTGTTGGCCGCAAGCTCAGCGCCGGGTAGCGCCATTGATGGTAGATGGCCCGAGGCTAGGTTGGGGGGCAGGCATTAGGAAGGTGACTTCCAAAGTTATTTTAAAAGATTAAAAGTTGTTAAAGTTCCCAATTTATTTCAAAGTTTCTAAGAATTTTTAAAACATTTTAAGAAGTTTCTAAGAGTTGTTAAAAAATCTAAGATGTAGATCAATAATAGATTATAAAATTTTCCCCAATTTAAAAAGTTTCTAAAAGTTGTTAAAAGTCAAAGATCTAAATTAATAATTGATGTTTAAAAGTTTTTCGGTTGAGAGTCTAAAATGTAAATTTTAAAAGTTCTCCCAGATTCTCTGAGACCTGTAATAAAGGACTATGGTCACACCTTACTTTGAGCTTGCAGTATCTGGTCAGACTCTGTATTCAAGATATAACAAGAACCACTTCTGCTTTTAATATACGTTGATGACTTGAACTTAGGTGTACGGGGCACAATTTTGAAATTTGCAGATGACAGAAACTTGGAGGAGTAGTAACAGTGAGGTGGACAGTGATGGACTTCAAGAAGGCATAGACAGGCTGGTGGAATGGGCGGACATGTGGCAGATGAAGTTGAGAAACAAGGCAAACTTTGAAGAGGTGGAGTTGTGAAGTAATTCCAACTCACCCTCTTTTCCTGAACATTGTGACTCCTCCCTCTGAGAAGGTGTTTTGATTTATTTCCCCAGAAAGCTTTCCTTTGGTTTGCAGCTGCAGGGACTGCCTTGTGTGGTGCAGGTATTGGGCACCAGGTGAAGCGGGGGCACCAGCCCAGTGGAGGCACCGAGTGAGCGGGGGGCACCAGCCCAGTGGAGGCACCGAGAGAGCGGGGGGCACCAGCCCAGTGGAGGCACCGAGAGAGCGGGGGCTCCAGCCCAGTGGAGGCACCGAGAGAGCGGGGGCTCCAGCCCAGTGGAGGCACCGAGAGAGCGGGGGCTTCAGCCCAGCAGAGCCCCAGGGACACCAGCCGCGCCCAGACCACCGACACCAGCACCACCAAGCCGACCTACCCCCCTCCCCACCCCGAGCGGGACACCTACCAGAGACGCGGCCCAACCCCAGCAGCTGGTCCGGGCCGGTGCAGAGTCCCTTTGGCCAGGGACAGATGCGGCCGGTACGGGGCCCCTTCGGCCAGGGACAGAAGCGGCCGGCACGGGGCCCCAATGAAACAAGTGGCAAGCTGGCCGCTTACATAAGCTGCATTGCCTCTGGAGGCAGGGAACAAAACTTGAGTTCCGCTTGGGGAAGGCAGGCCCTTAAATTCTGCAGAGGGTTCTTCCCAAAGGGGCTCTGCACCGGATCCGGAGGACGTCTGGCCAGCCGAGGCGACTCCGGAACGACCTGCCAAAGGGACTCGAGGACGTGGGGCCAGCCGAAGAGGCTCCAAGGCCGGCATTCAATCTGCCGAAGGGACTCTGAGGCCAGCGCAGAACCGGCTGAAGGGACTGAGACGTGGCGTCGTCTCATACTCCCAACCAACTTTTAATTACATTTTAAACTTTTAACCAACTTTTAAACTTATGAGATTATAGCCATTACAGAGACATCGCTTTAAGAGGGTCAGGTTTGGCGGTTAAATATTCCTGGTTACATTTAGACAACACAAATAGGCAGGGTAAAAGGGAGGGGGGGGGGGTTGAGGTATTGATTAAAGAAACTATTACAGCTATGAGGAGGGATGATATGTTAGAGGGATCATCACATGAGGCCATACGGGTTGAACTAAAAAATAAAAAAGAGGCGATCACACTGCGGGGCATGTATTATAGACCCCCAAACAGTGGGAGGGAGATAGAAGTGCAAATATGTAGACAAATTTCTGTGAAGTCCAAGAACCATAGGGCAGTAATAATAGGGGATTTCAATTATCCTAATATTCATTGGGACAAATATAATGTGAAGGGTATAGAGGGTGCGAAATTCTTAAAATGCATTCAAGAGAACTTTTTAAGTCAGTATGCAACAAGCCCAACACGGGAGGGGGCGGTTCTGGACTAAGTTTTGGGGAATGAAGCTGGGCAGGTGGAAGGGGTATCAGTGGGAGAGCACTTGGGTACCAGTGCCCATAATTCAGTTACATTCAAGGAAGTTGTGGATAAGGACAAGGTTAGAGCAGGAATAAAAGTCCCAAATTGGGGAAAAACTAACTTTGCTAAGTTGAGAAGTGATTTGGCCACTGTGGACTGGAAACAGCTACTTGTGGATAAATCAGTGTCGGAACAGTGGGAAGTATTCAAGGAGGAGATCCGGAGGGCTCAGGCCAAACATGTGCCCTTAAAGAAAAAGGGTAGGAATAACAATTCTAGAGCCCCCGGGATGTCTAGAGATAGGGGGAGGATAAAGGAAAAAAGGGAAGCGTATGTCATATACTAATGGCTAAATACTGTAGAATCTCTGGAGGAACATAGAAAGTTCATAGGTAAAATTACAAAGGATATTAGGAATGCTAAGAGAGAGCATGAAAAATTCTTGGCAAGTCAAGTTAAGGAAAACCCAAAGGGGTTCTATAAATATATTAAGAATAAGTAGATAACTAGAGAAAGGGTAGGGCCTATTGGAGATCATGAGGGTAATCTGTGTGTGGAGGCAGAAGATGTTGATATGGTTCTTAATGAATACTTTGCATCCGTTTTCACAAAGGAAAGGGGCAATGCAGATACTGCTGTCGAGGAGTAGTGTGAAATTCTAGACACAAAAAGCATCAAGGGATGTGGGGAGAAAGCAGGAATATGGTGTTGAGATAGAGGTTCAGGCATGATCATATTGAAGGCGGTGCAGGCTCAAAGGGCCGAATGGCCTATTACTGCTCCTATTTTCTATGTTTCTATAAAATAAACATAGTGAGAGAGGAGGTATTAAGGGATTTAGCCTCCTCGACCCTCCTGGTTACCTTCTCGAAAAATTCAATCAGGTTAGTCAAACATGATCTTCCCTTAACAAATCCGTGCTGACTGTTCCTGATTAATCCTTGATTTATCCTGTCCTTCAGGATTTTTTCCAATATTTTTCCCATTATTGAGGTTTGGCTGACAGGGCCGTAATTACTTGGCTTATCCCTTTCTCCCTTCTTAAACAAAGGTACCACTTTAGCAGTCCCCAGCTTTGAAAGTAGATAAGTCCCCAGGCCCAGATGTTGCGCAAAGCAAAAGAGGAAATAGCAGAGGCCTTGTCATCATTTTCCAGTCCTCTTTGGATTTAGGCATGGTGCCGCAGGACTAGAGGACTGCTAATGTGGTACCCTTGTTTAAGAAGGGAGAAAGGGATAAACCAAATAATTACGGCCCTGTCAGCCAAACCTCAGTAATGGGAAAAATATTGGAAAAAATCCTGAAGGACAGGATAAATCAAGGATTAATCAGGAACAGTCAGCACGGATTTGTTAAGGGAAGATCGTGTTTGAATAACCTGATTGAATTTTTCGAGAAGGTAACCAGGAGGGTCGAGGAGGGTAGTGTGTATGATGTACTGTATATGGACTTTAGCAAAGCTTTTGATAAGGTCCACATGGCAGACTGGTCACGAATGTAAAAGCTCATTGGATCCAGGGCAAGGTAGCAAGTTGGATCCAAAATTGACTTAGAGGTAGGAAGCAAAGGGTAATGGTTGATGGATGTTTTTGTGAATGGAAGGATGTTTCCAGTGAGGATCTGCAGGCCTCAGTACTGGGTCCCTTGCTTTTTGTGGTATACATGAATGATCTAGATTTGAATGTAGGGAGTATGATTAAGAAGTTTAGATGACACTAAAATTGGCTGTGTGGTTCATAATGAAGAGGAAAGTCATGAACTGCAGGAGGATATCAATCTACTGGTCAGGTGGGCAGAACAGTAGCAACTGGAATTTAATTCAGAAAAGTGTGAGGTAAAGCACTTTGGGAGGGCTAATAAGGAAAGGGTATACACATTAAATAGTAGGCCACTTAGAAGTGTAGATGAACAAAGGGACCTTGGAGTGTTCTTTCCATAATTCCTGAAAATAACAGGCCAGGTGGATAAGGTGGTTAAGACAGCATATGGAATGCTTGCCTTTATTGGCCGAGGCATAGAATACAAGAGCAGGGAGGCTATGCTTAAATTGTACAATACACTGATTCGACCACAACTGGAATACTGTGTGCAGTTCTGGTCGCCATATTATAGGAAGGACATGATTGCACTGGAGAGGGTGCAGAGGAGATTTACGAGGATGCTGCCTGGTATGGAGAATATTCTGTATCTGTCTTCACCTTAGAAGACATGGTCCAGGGGGAGATTGGAGGATGTGTCAGAGAGTTGCCGTTCAGCCTCCGCAAGGTAGAGGTCATGCCTGCCTTTTTGTAGGTTATGTGGAAAATGCAAAATAGAAGGGTAAATGTTATATCTTTAGCTGTGATATGGCTGGACTGCACGGTCAAATGTAAACTATTTTATAAAATTAAGTATGAGTTAAATAATTAGTGAAGAACTCCGTTTGACAGATATTCACTGTTATTGCTCTTCAATCACAAGTTAATGGTTCTTACTTTTCAGTTAGTTTTGCATTAATGACAAAAGACTTTTGTAATGCTGTTGCACAGGAGCTATTTCAGATGACTTGCGTGTTATGGAGAGAACCTTCAAATTCTTTTTTGTGTCAATGATCATAGTACAACCGAGCCTGCTATAGTCAGGAGCTTTGCATTGTGTTCCTGCTTTACAAGTTGAATTGTTCCCCCTTCTCCCACCTCTGCCCAAACCTCAAACCCAGGATCTTATTAAAGGTCTGCTAAACTTGCTGCTTGTTTTGAACCCAGCATGCCTTTACACAGCAGTCATTACCTGCAGTCGGCCTAACTCATTGCGGGGGCATTCTAACTATTGCCAAATTTCCAACATGCAAATGAAGTGTGACTGAATATTTTTTGTGTACCCTCCCATTATAAAGATGTATTTTATAAATGGAATATGACTGGTATAAAAATCAATAATAAGTATTGTTTAAATAGAATGAGTGCTCTCCTAGCCCTTGGCCCATGTAACTGTTCCATTGTGCTGAATAAAGATTCCACTAGGGCAACAAATAAAGGTGTCCTTGAATAATGTAAAAACAGTTGTTTACCACTTAAGGTGAAATTAATTTGTGAAAATCTACCAGCTTGTGTGAATTACACCTAAAAACAGATGGTTTGTGGCTTCACTGCATATCAATGAAGACAGCAATTGTGGTACAATGCGCATGAAACTGCATGGAGTATTCCCCGTTGCATAGACACCACAGCAGAACAGATTGATCTAGGTAACCAGTTTTCTTTTACTTAACAGTAATGTTTATACAGATTCTTATCAACAACCTGACAGCCTCAGTCTCCCTTGGATTTAGTGTAATCTTGTTCTGCTATGTTATTCTGGGATTTTCACACAAATGTCATCATAGGCAGTCCCTCAAATCGAGGATGACTTGCTTCCACGTAAAAAAGTTCACAGGTGTTTCAATGAAGGACCTAATATTCCAGATCCCGAACTAAATCTTGAAGGGTGGAAGATGCCTATGCGTGGAATTTTTAAAATGTGGTGACCGTTGCACACCAGCCACCACACGGGCTTGACAGAACTAGGTCTCGGTCCAGTAGCAAGGATTAACCAAGACGACTGGAGACCAGCTCTGCTTCACGGACCTAGTGCGCACACATATCGCAATGTGGACGGACCTGTACTCCCCTGAGCCTTCACCTCTTCTTGGCCCCAAACTTACACCTCTCCTGGGCCCTGATCACATCCCTCTACAATCTCTCGCCACTCCTTTGCCCTGACCTCGCCACTCCTGCTGAATTTGCCCACGCTCCAATCAGTGACCTGGATCTTGGTGACATCCCTTTTCACTGCCCTTGCTCTCCTGCTCCAGCACGTGTTGCTCCCTGGAGTGTTATGCCGCCACGCTGCTCCTTCCACTCCCCGGCCCACTCCGATGGTGCTCGCAGGCCGGGGGTTTAGCAGTCAATACTCTGTTGTACTACTCTGTTAGTGGCAGGCAGGCAGGCCGGCCGAGAGGAAATTGAGGGTTTGGTATATCGCTTTCACTGGGGTGCAACCCCATATGCCGAGTTTTGTAACCAATGTGTTCAATTTCAAAATCCGTGATAGATTATAATAGAATGGAATTTAGGAAACATGTTTTTGCAATTTACATCATTTAATAAATTAATATTACAAAATGTTATAAAGTTTATTTAACAGGAAAATAGCAGGGAGAGCCTGGATAGCGACTAAAACTATAAAATTCTGTGCACTATATTATTTCTATGGATTTACGGAGAGCTCAATTAACATTATATAAGAAATACCTGAGATTTGTCTCTTCATTTTATGCCCTGAAAATAGGCGCAACAATACTGGATTTCTTTCTCCATATTACATTCACAGTGCTAGACTCCCGAAACAAGCACGCTACTCCGAGCTACGTCACGACAGGCAAGCCCCAGGAGGGCAGAGAAAACGCTTCAAGGACACCCTCAAAGCCTCCTTGAAAAAATGCAACATCTCCACCGACTCTTGGGAATCCTTGGCCCAAGACCACTCAAAGTGGAGGAGGAGCATCTGAGAAGGCACCGAACACTTCGAGTCTCTTCGCCGGGAGCTCGCGGAATCTAAGCACAAAAGCGGAAGGAGCGTACGACAAATCAAGCATGCCACCCATCTGTCCCTCCAACCACTGTCTGCTCCACCTGTGACACAGACTGCAGATCCCGCATTGGTCTCACCTTAGAACTCATTTTAGTGTGGAAGCAAGTCATCCTCGACTCCGGGGGACTGCCTAAGAAGAGACAGTCGCAGAAAGAAAATAACCTCATGGTACTTCACTGACAAGAATGTTTAATTGTTGTCACAGCAACTAGCGATTATTCTAACCTTCTCTGATACATCAGTACTCACCGATGCTGGCACCTGGAATATAACATGGGGACAGTTTCAGCTAGATCTTGTGACTTACCTCAAATTACTTTCAAATTAATTTTATTTCCAATATCGAGCCAATGTCACATAAACAAGCAAAATAGAACAGAGCATACAAACTGATAATAAATCATTAAAGTTGGGAATAAAACCAGCAATAAATCACAAAGATGAGCTAAAGGTTCAATCCCGTGCTCTTAGCAGGGAGCTATGCTTGCTGGGAGCACATTGTGAGAAATTGTGGGTGCGCAGCCCAGGAATTCAATAGAAAAAAGAAAGAAAGACTTGCATTTATATAGCACCTTTCATGACCACCAGACATCCCAAAGTGCTTTACAGCCAATGAAGTACTTTTGAAGTGTAATCACTGTTGTAATGTAGGAAATGTAGCAGCTAATTTGTGCACAGCATGGTCCCACAAACAGCAATGTGATAATTACCAGATAATCTGTTTTTGTTATGTTGATTGAGGGATAAATATTGGCCAGGTAGAAAATCACAGGTTGCTCCCCCCTGACTTCCTGCAATGCGCTTGCTGCAAGCATGGTTTTTCCCTGGAAGCAGAGGATCACAGAATTGGACCTTAGACTCCCCACCAAATATACATAGAATTCACAGCACGGAAACAAGCTATTCGGCCCAACCAGTCTATGCCAGTGTTTATGCTCCACACACACCTTTTCCTACTCTATTTACTTCATCTCAAAATATCCTTTATAAGGATGTATATGGAAACTTGTTGCTGCTTTAGCCAGATTTTACCTTCCAGTGTTCTTCTTTTCTCCGGTACGGTCCTGAATCTAATGGCTTATGCTGGAGTTTTGTTTCACGGATGGTGGCAGAGTGAAGTGAAACAGTGATTGTTGGCATGCCACTCAACTTTGTGAGGATCACAGCTAACCCCAGATTCTGTCGTTGCCTGGGGAAAGCTTTTCTCTGTGTACCATGTGTAATGAAATCGTAAACCCATTTATAAAGGACAAACATCTGTGCAGGCACTTTAAAGCACGGCTCATAAGAGAGAGATCAGGTGCAGGAAACTTTTCATGCCTTCATTGCCTCTCAAACTAAGATCAGCGAATTCAACACAGATCATTCCTGGGAGCTTATTATTAATTAAGTACCAGTCCTTGAATACAGTCGTGTATTAAGTGTTATCATAGGCAGTCCCTCAAAATCGAGGAAGGCTTGCTTCCACTCTCAAAGTGAGTTCTTAGGTGACTGAACAGTCCAATACAGGAATTAGAGTCTCTGTCACAGGTGGGACAGACAGTCGTTAAAGGAAAGGGTGGGTGGGGAGTCTGGTTTGCTGCACGTTCCTTCCGCTCCCTGTACTTGTTTACTGCATGCTCTCGGCGACAAGACTCAAGGTGCTCAGCGTCCTCCCAGATGCACTTCCTCCATAAGAACATAAGAATTAGGAACAGGAGTAGGCCATCTAGCCCCTCAAGCCTGCTGCGCCATTCATGGCTGATCTGACCGTGGACTCAGCTCCACTTACCCGCCCGCTCCCCGTAACCCTTAATTCCCTTATTGGTTAAAAATCTATCTATGACTTGAATACATTCAATGAGCTAGCCTCAACTGCTTCCTTGGGCAGAGAATTCCACAGATTCACAACCCTCTGGGAGAAGAAATTCCTTCTCAACTCGGTTTTAAATTGGCTCCCCCATATTTTGAGGCTGTGCCCTCTAGTTCTAGTCTCCCCGACCAATGGAAACAACCTCTCCGCCTCTATCTTGTCTATCCCTTTCATTATTTTAAATGTTTCTATAAGATCACCCCTCATCCTTCTGAACTCCAACGAGTAAAGACCCAGTCTACTCAACCAGACCACTTCGGGCGGTCTTTGGCCAGGGACTCCCAGATGTCGGTGGGGATGTTGCATTTTATCCAGGAGGCTTTGAGGGTGTCCTTGAAATGTTTCCTCTGCCCACCTTGGGCTCGCTTGCGGTGTAGGAGTTCCAAGTAGAGCACTTGCTTTGGGAGTCTTGTGTCAGGCATGCGAACAATGTGGCCCGCCCAACGGAGCTGGTTGAGTGTGGTCAGTGCTTCAATGCTGGGGATGTTGGCCTGGACGAGGACGCTAATGTTGGTGCGCCTGTCCTCCTAGGGGATTTGCAGGATCTTGCGGAGACGTCGTTGGTGGTATTTCGCCAGCGATTTGAGGTGTCTACTGTATATGGTCCACGTCTCTGAGCCATACAGGAGGGCAGGTATCACTACAGCCCTGTAGACCATAAGCTTGGTGGCAGATGTGTGTAGCACTGTGCAAAATACAGCTTTTAACCATGCACCTGGAGATGCTATTTCAGCTTTGTCAATATATTCTGGGTAATAGCTCACTAACATTTTGCCAATTGTAGTTGTATATCCCATAGTATTCTGGTTACTAGGATGAATATAAATCAATAAGTAACATCATTAGAACAGCTAGCTGTATATTACTATACCAAGGAGCGTGCGGCAAACCAGACTCCCCACCCACCCTTTCCTTCAACGACTGTCTGTCCCACCTGTGACAGAGACTGTAATTCCTGTATTGGACTGTACAGTCACCTGAGAACTCACTTTTAGAGTGGAAGCAAGTCTTCCTCGATTTCGAGGGACTGCCTATGATGATGACTGTACCAATTTGTTCTGTGGTAAATATCCACCTTATTTTCAGACATGCTCAAGGTTCAGATCCCCTCTCCTGGCCACTCTTTACATTTGTTATTATTTTTTAGGTTTTTCTTGCTTGTCCTGTTTAAGGAGTAAACTCGGTGATTTAACTCATGGGAAGATTTTCTGAGTCCTTACTCATGGCCACCATTTCCTGATGCACGCTTGCAGTGAGGACACGGAAATCCACCATTTTGAGGTCAAATCAAATTAGTTGTTGGCAGCTGAGGAAGTCTGTCCCACCTGTGACAGAGTCTGTGGCTTTCGTATTGGACTGTTCAACCACCAAAGAACTAACTTCAGGAGTGGAAGTAAGTCTTCCTCGATTCCGAGGGACTGCCTATGATGATGATGACTGCACTCAACTAGGCAAGTGGAGAATATTCCATCACACTCCTGACTTGTGCCTGGTAGATGGTGGAATGGCTTTGGGGAGTCAGGAGTTGAGACACTCGCCACAGAATACCCAGCCTCTGACCTGCTCTTGTAGCCACAGTAGTTATGTGGCTGGGCCAGTTAAGGTCAAAGGTGACCCCCCAGGATGTTGTTGGTGGGGGATTTGGCGATGGTAATGCCATTTAATGTCGAGGGGTATTGGTTAGACTTTCTCTTGTTGGAGATAGTCATTGCCTGGCAATTGTGTGGCGGCCACTTATCAGCCCAAGCCTGAATATCATCCAGGTCTTGCTCCATGCAGACCTGGATGACATTCAGGCTTGGGCTGATAAGCCCAAGTAGTTGCAAATGGAACTGAACAATGTGCAATCATTAGGGAACATCTCCACTTCTGACCTTATGATGGAGGGAAGGTCATTGATGAAGGTTGGACCTAGGACACTGCCCTGAGGAACTCGTACAGTGATGTCCTGGGGCTGTGATGATTGGCCTCCAACAACCACACCCATCTTCCTTTGTGCGAGGTATGACTCCAGCCAGTGGAGAGTGTTCCCCCTAATTCCCATTGACTTAAATTTGACTAGGGTTCCTTGATGCCACATTCTATCAGATGCTGCCTTGATATAAGATAGACAGAACGGAAAAGGGGCGGGTGAGGGGTAGCCCTGATAATAAAGGATGACATAAGTACAGTAGAGAGAAAGGATCTCGGCTCAGAAGATCAGGAAGTAGAATCAGTATGGGTTGAGATAAGGAATAACAAGGGGCAGAAAGCACTGGTGGGAGTAGTATATAGGTCCCCTGACAGTAGCTATACTGTTGGACAGAATATTAATCAAGAAATTGTAGGAGCTTGTAACAAAGGTAATGCAATAATCATGGAGGATTTTAATATTCATATAGACTGGACCAATCAAATTAGCAAAGGTAGTCCGGAAGTCGAGTTTAATGGAATACATTTGGAACAGTTTCCTAGAACACTACTTCATGGAACCAACCACGGAACAGGCTATTTTAGATCTTGTAATGTGTAATGAGGCAGGGTTAATTAGCAATCTTATAGTAAAGGATTCTCTGGGGCAGAGTGATCATAATATAATAGAATTTCACATTAAATTTGAGAGTGACTTACCTAAGTCCGAAACTAGAGTCTTAAACTTAAATAAAGCCAATTACATAGGTAAGAGGGGCAAGTTGGCTAAGGTAGATTGGACAAATAGATTAAAAGGTATGGTGGTAGATAAGCAGTGGCTAGCATTTAAAGAAATATTTAATAATTCTCAACGAAAATGCATTCTATTGAGAAACAAAAACTCCATGGGAAAAGTGATCCATCCGTGGCTAACTAAAGAAGTTAAGGATAGCATTAGATTGAAAGAAGAAGCTTATAATGCTGCAAATAATAGTAATAAGCTTGCGGATTGGGAGAGTTTCAGAAACCAGCAAAGGATGATGAAAAAAATGATAAAAGGGGAAAAAATAGAATATGAGAAACTGGTTAAAAAAATATATAAAACAGATAGGAGCATTTACAAGTAAGTAAAAATGATGAGAGTAGCAAAAGTAAATGTCGGTCCCTTAGAGGCTGAGACAGGAGAAGTTATTATGGGAATAAGGAAATGGCAGAAATGTTAAACAAATATTCTGTATCTGTCTTCACCTTAGAAGACATGAAACACATACCAAAAATGATGGCGAACCAAGGGTCTAATGAGGTTAAAGAACTTAACGTAATTAATATAAATAGAGAAAAAGTACTAGAGAAACTAATGGGATTAAAAACCAACAAATCCCCTGAACCTGACTGCCTACATCTTAGGGTTTTAAAATAGGTGGCTACAAAGATAGTGGATGTGTGGGTTTTGATCTTCCAAAATTCCCTAGATTCTAGAATAGTCCCAGTGGATTGGGAGTTAGCAAATGTAACACCGCTATTCATGAAAGGAGGGAGAGAGAAAACAGAGAACTACAAGCCAGTTAGTCTGACATCAGTCATTGGGAAAATGCTGGTATCCATTATTAAGGAATTGGTATCAGGGCACTTAGAAAATCATAACATGATTAGGCAGAGTCAACATTGTTTTATGAAAGGGATATCGTGTTTGACAAATTTATTAGAGTTTCTTGAGAATGTATCTAGCATGGTAGATAAAGGGAAACCAGTGGATGTAATATATTTGGATTTCTAAAAGGCATTCAATAAGGTGCCACATAAAAGGTTACTACACAAGATATGGTTCATGGGATTGGAGGTAATATATTAGCATGGATAGAGGATTGATTAATGGACAGAAAGCAGAGAGTAAGGATAAACGGGTCATTTTCAGGTTGGCAGGCTGCAATTGGTGGGATGCCGCAAGGATCCGTGCTGGGGCCTCAGCTATTTACAATCTATATTGATGACCAAGATGAAGGGACTGGGTGTATGTTTGCTGATGCTGCAAAGTTAGGTGGGACAGTAAGTTGCAAGGAGAACACACAGCATCTGCAAAGGGATATAGATAGACTAAGTGAGTGGGCAGTAAGGTGGCAGACGGAGTATAATGTAGGGAAATGTGAGGTTATCTATTTTGGTAGGAAGAATAGAAAACCAGAATAATTTTTAGATGGTGAGAAATTTTCAAATGTTAGTGTTCAGAGAGATGTGGGTGTCCTTATGCAAGTCACATAGAAAGCTACCATGCAGGTACAGCAAACAATAAGGAAGGCAAATGCATGTTGCAAGGGGGTTGAAGTATAAGAATAAGAAAGTCTTGCTACAATTGTACAGGGCCTTGGTGAGACCACACCCGGAGTACTGTGCACAGTTTTGGTCTCCTTATCTAAGGAAGGATATACTTACCTTGGAGGCCGTTCATTGAAGGTTCACCAGACTGATTCTTCATATGAGAGTGCTGTCCTATGATGAGGGATTGTGTAGAATGGACCTATACTCTCTGGAGCTTAGAAGAATGGGAGGTGATCACATTGAAACACTCAAGATTCTGAAGGGGATCGATAGGATAGATGCTGAGAGGTTGTTTCCCCTGGATAGAGTGTCGAGAACTAGGAGCCATAGTCTCAGGATAAGGGGTATGTATTTTAAGACCAAAATGAGGAGGAATTTCTTCACTCAGAGGGTTATGAATCTTTGGAATTCTCTGCCCCAGAGTGCTGTGGATGCTGAGTCTTTGAGTATATTCAAGGCTGAGATAGATAGATTTTTGGACTCTAGGGAATCAAAGGATATGGAGATCGGGCGGGAAAGTGGAGTTGAGGATGATGATCAGCCATGATCTTATTGAATGACGAAGCATGCTCGAGGGGCCATATGGCCAACTCCTGCTCCTAATTCTTATGTTCTTGTATCAAGCGCAGTCATTCGCACCTCACCTCTAGAATTCAGCTTTTTTATCAATATTTGTACCACGGCTGTAATGAGGTCTGGAGCTGAGTGGTCCTGGTGGAAACTAAACTGAGCATCGGTGAACAGGTTATCGATGAGTAAATGGCACTTGATAGCACTGACGACAACACCTTCCATCACTTTGTTCATGATTGAGAGTAGATGATGGGGTGGTAATTCATCTGATTGGATTTGTCCTGCTTTTTGTGGATAGGACATACCTGAGCAGTTTTCCATTGTCGGGTAGATGCCAGTGTTCATAGAAATTTACGGCACAGAGGGAGGCCAGTTGGCTCATCATGTCTGGTCCGGCCAAAGAAGAGCTATCCAGCCAAATTCCACTTTTCAGCTCTTGGTCCGTAGCCTTGTAGATTACAAGTGTATATCCAAGTATGTTTTAAATGTGATGAGGATTTCTGAATCTACCATCCTTTCAGAGAATGTGTTCCAAACCCCCAGCACCCTCTGGGTGAAAAAAATTCTCCTCAACTCCCCTCTAACCCTTCGACCAATTACTTTAAATCTATGTATTAAAAAATTCTCTCGTCCTGGCAACATCCATGTAAATCTCTTCTGTACCTTCTCTCGTGCAATCACATCTTTTCTTTAATATGGTGACCAGAACCTGTATGCAGTACTCTTGCTGTGGTCTAACTAGTTCATAATTATACAGTTCATAAGAACATAAGAATTAGGAACAGGAGTAGGCCATCTAGCCCCTCGAGCCTGCTCCGCCATTCAATAAGATCATGGCTGATCTGACCGTGGACTCAGCTCCACTTACCCGCCCGCTCCCCGTAACCCTTAATTCCCTTATTGGTTAAAAATCTATCTATCTGCGACTTGAATACATTCAATGAGCTAGCCTCAACTGCTTCCTTGGGCAGAGAATTCCACAGATTCACAACCCTCTGGGAGAAGAAATTCCTTCTCAACTTGGTTTTCAATTGGCTCCCCCGTATTTTGAGGCTGTGCCCCCTAGTTCTAGTCTCCCCGACCAGTGGAAATAATCTCTCCGCCTCTATCTTGTCTATCCCTTTCATTATTTTAAATGTTTCTATAAGATCACCCCTCATCCTTCTGAACTCCAACGAGTAAAGACCCAGTCTACTCAATCTATCATCATAAGGTAACCTCCTTATCGCCGGAATCAGCCTAGTGAATCGTCTCTGTACCCCCTCCAAAGCCAGTATATCCTTCCTTAAGTAAGGTGACCAAAACTGCACGCAGTACTCCAGGTGCGGCCTTACCAATACCCTATACAGTTGCAGCAGGACCTCCCTGCTTTTGTACTCCATCCCTCTCGCAATGAAGACCAACATTCCATTCGCCTTCCTGATTACCTGCTGCACCTGCAAACTAACTTTTTGCACAAGGACCCCCAGGTCCCTCTGCACCTCAGCATGTTCAAGCATAACCTCCCCTGCTCTTGTATTCTATGCCTCAGCTAATAAAGGAAAATATCCCGTATGCCTTCTTAACCAGCTTATCTACCTGTCCTGCTACCTTAAGGGATCTGTGGACATGCACTGCCAGGGTCCCTCTAATCCTCCACACTTGTAGCTATACTGGAACAGCTTGGCTAGAGGCGTAGCTACTTTTGGATCACAAGCCTTCGGCACGACAGCCGGGATATTGTTGGGGCCCATAGCCTTTGCTGTATCCAGTGCGTTTCTTGATATCACAGGAGTGAATTAAATTGGCTGAAGACTGACTTCTGTGATGGTGGGGACCTCGGGAGGAGGCTGAGATGGATCATCTACTTGGCACTTCTAGCTGAAGATGATTGTAAATGCTTCAGCCTTGTCATTTGCACTCGTGTGCTGGGCTCTGCCATTATTGAGGATGGGGATGTTAATGAAGACTCCTCCTCCCATTAGTTGTTAATTGTCCTCCACCATTCACGAATGGATATGACAGGATTGCAGAGGTTTGATCTAATCCATTGGTTGTGAGATCGTTTAGCTCTGTACAAAGCATGTTGCTTCCGCTGTTTAGCTTGCATGTAGTTCTGTGTTGCAGCTTCTACAGGTTAGCATCTCATTTTTATGTACGCCTGCTGCTGCTCCTGGCATGCTTTTCTACACTCCTCATTGAACCAAGGTTGGTCCCCTGGCATGATGGTAATGGTAGCGTGAAGTATATGTCGGGCCATGTTCTTACAGATTGTGGTGATGTATAATTCTGCTGCTGTTGACGACCCACAGTGCCTCATCAATGCCCAGTCTTGAGCTGCTCAATCTGTTTTGAATCTATCCTATTTAGCATGGTTGTAGTGCCACACAACATGATGGAGGGTGCCCTCAGTTTGAAGACAGGACTTTGTCTCCACAAGGACTGTCCGGTGGTCACTGCTGCGAACAGATGCATCTGTGACAGGTAGATTGGTGAGGACGAGGTCAAATAGGTTTTTCCCTCACCACCTGCCACAGGCCCAGTCTGGCAGCTATATCCTTCTGGACTCAGCCAGTAATGGTGCTACCAAGCCACTCTCGGTGATGGACGCTAATTCATCAACTGAGGGAGGGTGATAGGTAGTAATCATCAGGAGGTTTCCTTGCCCATACTAGACCTGAAGCCAAGTGACTTCATGGGTCAATGTTGAGGACACGCAGGGCCACTTCCCCCAGACTGTATACCTCTGTGCCCCCGACTGATACATACCCAGCATTGGTGACGGTAGAGTCTGTGACATTGGCTGTTGCTTCACTAGTCTATGAGACAGCTCTCCCAATGTTGGCATAAGTCCCTAGATGTTATGAGGAAGACTTTTCAGAGTCGACTGTCCAAAGCCGATTCCTATGTCAATGTCAATGTCAGGTGGTCCGTCCGGTTTTATTCTTGGTGCTTTTTGTAGCAGTTTGGTACAACTGAGTGGACAGCAGATTTTTTTTGCCTAAAGGACATTAGTGAACCAGATGGGTTTTTTAACAACAATCCATAATCATTGTTTAATGGTCACCATTACCGATACTAGCTTTTTATTCCAGATTTATTTAATTAACTGAATTTAAATTTGCCAGCTGCTACGGTGGGATTTGAAACCATGTCCCCAGATCATTATTCCAGGTCTCTCGATTACTAAACCAGTAACATAACCACTATGCTACCATACCCCATTGCAATACATTGAAACTTCAATATGCAGTGCTAAAGAGTGCTGGGATACAGGATAACCCCTGGATTTCTCCACATCATTCCTGATTTAGCTCTGTTGTTTGGGGTCATCAAACAGCAGATAGGTGCTTTCTCCAGAGTGAAGCAAAGTGGCTGAGTGCCAGTCCAGGACACAGTTATGCATCTCCGAGTGACTGGCTACAGACTGGCATTGCCCAACTGAGGAACGATACACGAAACTTGGAAATTTAAAGAGCAAAAACATAGAAACATAGAAAATAGGTGCAGGAGTAGGCCATTCGGCCCTTCGAGCCTGCACAGCCATTCAATGAGTTCATGGCTGAACATGCAACTTCAGTACCCCATTCCTGCTTTCTCGCCATACCCCTTGATCCCCCTAGTAGTAAGGACTACATATAACTCCTTTTTGAATATATTTAGTGAATTGGCCTCAACAACTTTCTGTGGTAGAGAATTCCACAGGTTCACCACTCTCTGGGTGAAGAAATTTCTCCTCATCTCGGTCCTAAATGGCTTACCCCTTATCCTTAGACTGTGACTCCTGGTTCTGGACTTCCCCAACATTGGGAACATTCTTCCTGTCTAAACCCGTCAGAATTTTAAACGTTTCTATGAGATCCCCTCTCATTCTTCTGAACTCCAGTGAATACAAGCCCAGTTGATCCAGTCTTTCTTGATATGTCAGTCCCGCCATCCCGGGAATCAGTCTGGTGAACCTTCGCTGCACTCCCCCAATTGCAAGAATGTCCTTCCCCAAGTTCGGAGACCAAAACTGTACTCCCGGTGTGGCCTCACCAAGGCCCTGTACAACTGTAGTAACACTTCCCTGCCCCTGTACTCAAATCCCCTCGCTATGAAGGCCAACATGCCATTTGCTTTCTTAACCACCTGCTGTACCTGCATGCCAACCTTCAATGACTGATGTACCATGACACCCAGGTCTCGTTGCACCTCCCCTTTTCCTAATCTGTCACCATTCAGGTAATAATTTGCCATCAAAATAATTATTTCAGCATAAATCATTCTGAATAGGGTTCCACGTTAACTTTATCAAGCACCTGCCCTTCAATAGGTGATTAGCAGATTTTACATTTCCAAATGCTTGCTTTAATCTGCCTGAATTAATAAATTAAATTGGATATTTTTAATTTATTTCCATTCAATAGGTGAGTCTCTCACATAGTCTTCTGCTGCAGGTATATCCAGAAGCTATGATGTATGTACCACCAAGCACAAGAGGCAACAACTGATTTTCTTTTATTGCTCGTAATGGAGCTCACCTGATCTTCCATCCATTTAACTCAACAGTGGAAAATGAGTCAGGCTTTGTCTTGGGTGTGCAATCCTCCCTGTCCAATTTCCCTCTTTGTGCTCTGCCTAGTCAATACTTTACTGCAAGTGGTAAAGACCCCCATAGGTTTAAATGAGTTTGCCCCATAGGTTTAAATGAGTTTGCAATTAGTCTTGCTGTTTTTGATCATAATTCTCACTCCAAATATTACCCTGCTGTTGATAGCTCTCAATTTAAAAGGTACATTCACAGATCTCACACTCAAAAGGATTGCAGGCTTGAGAGAGGACTTACAACGCTGTCTCACCAGTTCTCTGACTCGCACTGCCCTCAAGCACAGCTGCCCTGCTAGATCAGTGAAGTTATCCTTAACTCTCAGTTCTGACACAGCTCTGTAGGAATCAAACCTCAGCTAACTCAGATCCAGCCAGCAAAAATATACAGATATAAAAATGTTTATGCACAGGGTAAAGGAGTTGTGGGAATGGCTTACCAGTAGAAATCATTCAGTGATACTAACCCAAAATCTGAGTTACTTTTCAATAAACAGTACTATGCAGAGTTACTTATTTAATTTTTATCATTAATATTTATATTTTAATTATTTTTTAATCTGTTGTTGCACAAAACTCATGAGTTAGTATAGCCGCAGTATTGGTGAGCTTATCCTGAATACTGACTGTTTTTGAAATGAGGCTTCAATTTACACTCAGCAGTAAAGCAATGCAGTTTGGAGAAGTCATGTGTAGCGACAGGCAGGCAGACAGAAAGAGAAGGGAGTCCTAAAGAGAAAGAAGTGCTAAGAGGAATAGTTCAACAGCAGTGAAAGAGGGGGAAGGTGATTAAAAAATAATAATGAGCAGTGTAACAACAGAGGAACTGTCAGGACAGACATGCCAAAGTGCTGCAAAAACAAAAACTGGAGAAACAGATGGAGTGAAAAAAGTGAGGATTAAGTGCAACAAACGGTATTTGAGAACAGAATGTGGGGAAGTAGATATTGGAGAAATAAAGATTGAGAACAGAAAAGTGAGAGGCGTGGTGGAGGAAACAAATCTCAGGGTGGAATACTGAGATAGATTTAATTGAATAAAGGACGGCTTCTTGATGCTGTGGCGAGCAAAGGTATGCAGGCTTGTGCCAAGGCCAAAGGAGAGGAAAATGGTCTGAACAAGTCTTGATCATGTATCTAAACAGATGGGCAGGACAGATGGCCGAGTGACTTTTGTTGCTCTTACGATCCTCTGTTCTTTTGCTAACATGGGGAGGCAGACAGATCGATAGGCACGGCAAGATCCTGACTGAAGAAACCTCATGAGAGGTTAGGTCAACCAGGCAGGAACACAGGAGCACAGCTGCACCTCAGCATTCTTTATCATTTCAAATATCCATACAAAAAAAAGGAAGACTAGCATTTATATAGAGCCTTTCACAACCTCAGGACGTCCCAAAGCACTTTACAGCCAATGAAGTACTTTGAAGTGTAGCCACTGTTGTAATGTAGGAAACACAGCAGTCAATTTACACACAGCAAGCTTGCACAATGTGATAACAACCAGGTAATCTGTTTTAGTGATGTTGATTGAGGGATAAGTATTGGCCAGGACACCAGTGGTAACACCCCTTCTCTTTGAAATATTGCCATAGGATCTTTTACATCCACTTGAGAGAGCAGACGAGGTTTAATGTCTTCTCCAAAAGACGGCACCTCTGACAGTGCGGCACTCCCTCAGTATGGCACTGGAGTTTCTGCCTAGACTTTTATGCTCAACTCTCTGGAGTGGGACTTGAACCTTCTGACTCCAAGGTGTGAGTGCTACCCACTGAGCCATGGCTGACAAGGCCACCAGCAGCAAAGCTTCACACAGCTCATGAATAAGGAAATCATTCTCAAATAGTATCTGGAATCTGGTGCAATGTGTGTATATATTTAAAAGCATTATGTGTATCTGTTTCAAAGTTTACTGAATGACCACCTCAATTTCTCCACCATGATTTTTTTTTTAGTCAGTATGTAACAAGCTCAACACAAGAGGGGGCAGTTTTGAATTTAGTTTTGGGGAATGAAGCTGGGCAGGTTGAATGGGAGAGCACTTGGGTGTCAGTGACCATAATTCAGTCAGATTCAAGTTAGTTATGTGTTATACTCATAATAAATGGTCAGACTGAGTACTGTGTGTAATGAGCAAGTGTGACCTTAGCTCCTTTATTAAGGTTGCAGAGTGCAGCTACCTTGTGGGTGGCCTGCTTATATATTGTGCTCCCAAGGGATGCCTGTTGGGATCCCTTGGGACTCCAAACAGGTAGGTCCTCTGGTGGTCAGGTGTGATGCAGGTTAAAAGTGGTTAAATACATAACATCACTCTCCCGTGAAGTCAACAGTACACTTATTTACAAGATGAGACGATCTGGGGCTTTGCGCTCCCTTGTCAATCGGCTCGGTACAAATGCTGGTGTGGGTGGGTTGGTCAGTTCTTCACTGGGCTCTTGGGCAGCCGGCCTTGCCGGGTGCTGGGGATGATGAGTTCGGTTTCATGGTCAACTATGATGTCAGTTGCCACTTGTGTGTGTATTGGAGGGTCAAAGTTGGTGGTGTTCTCTTCAGGTTGTTCGTAGCTGTTGGTGAACCGCAATTTGATTTGGTCCAAGTGTTTTCTGTGCGTTTGTCCATTGGTCAGTTTGACCTGAAATACTCTACTCCCTCCCCTCTTTGGCTGTGACCATGCCAGCGAGCCATTTGGGACAATGTCCATAATTGAGCACAAACACAGGATCATTGATCTCAATATCACGTGACAAATTTGCGCGGTCATGGTACACACTTTGTTGATACCACTTGTCCTCCACGTGATCATGTAGATCAGGGTGGACCAGAGAGAGTATTGTTTTAAGCGCCCTTTTCATGAGCAGCTCAGCTGGGGGAATCCCAGTGAGTGAGTGGGGTCTGGTGCGGTTGCTGAGCAGTACTCAGGACAACTGGGTCTGCAGGGAGCCTTCTGACACGCGTTTCACACTTTGCTTGATGGTCTGAACTGCCCGTTCTGCCTGGCCATTGGATGCGGGCTTGAACGGGGCAGATGTGACGTGTTTGATCCGGTTGCGGGTCATGAATTTTTTGAATTCAACACTGGTGAAGCATGGCCCATTGTTGCTGACTAGGACATCAGGCAAACCATGCGTGGCAAACATAGTTCGTAGACTTTCAGTGGTAGCCGTGGATGTCCTCACAGATATTATTGCACATTCAATCCGATTTGAGTAAGCGTCCACGACAACCAAAAACATTTTGCCCAGGAATGGTCCTGCATAGTCTACATGGATCCTCGACCACGGTTTGGATGGCCAAGACCACAAACTTAGCGGTGCCTCAACTGAGAGCAAGTGTTGCACTGGCACACACATGACTCTAAATCTGAGTCGATGCCAGGTCACCACACGTGGGATCTAGCTTTGGCTTTCATCATTACGATGCCTGGGTGGGTGTTGTGCAGTTCGCAAATGAATGTGTCTCTGCCTTTCTTGAGCAAGACTATGCGATTGCCCCACAAAAGACAGTCCGCCTGCAGGGACAGCTCATCTTTGCGTCTGTGGAACAGATTAATCACTTCCTGCATCTCCACTGGGACAGTGGACCAGCTCCCATGGAGGACACAGTTTTTTGCCAGGGACAGTAAAGACCTGGCTGGTCCAGGTCGTGATCTGGCGGGCCATAACGGGGGATTTCTCGTTCTCAAATGCCTCCACGACCATGAACAAGTCCGCTGGCTGTGCCATTTCCGCCCCGGTGGTGGGCAATGGTAGCTGACTGAGAGCATCTGCACAGTTCTCTGTGCCCGTTCTGTGGCGGATTACATAGTTGTATGCCGACAGCATGAGCGCTCATCTTTGGATGCGGGCAGAGGCATTGATATTAATCCCTTTGCTCACCGAGAATAGTGATATGAGTGACTTTTAGTCAGTTTCAAGCTCAAACTTGAGGCCAAATAAGTACTGGTGCATTTCTTTTACCCCATAAACGCACACCAGAGCCTCTTTTTCAACCATACTGTGGGCCCTTTCGGCCTTGGACAAACTCCTGGATGCATACGCAACTGGTTGCAAAATTCCCGATTCATTACCCTGTTGTAACACACACCCGACCTCGTATGACGACGCATCGCAAGCTAACACCAATCATTTACATCGGTTATACAGAACAAGCAGTTTGTTAGAACACAATAAGTTTCTGGCTTTCTTAAAGGCAGCCTCTTGTGAATTCCCCCATACCCAGTCATCTCCCTTGCGCAATAGCGCATGTAGGGGTTCCAGCAGGGTGCTTAACCCAGGTAGGAAATTACTGAAGTAGTTAAGGAGTCCCAGGAACGAACGCAGCTCCGTCATGTTCTGTGGTCGCGGCGCATTCTTTTTGGCCTCCGCCTTGGCGTCAGTAGGTCTGATGCCATCTGCTGCAATTCTCCTTCCGAAGAATTCGACGTCCTGTGCCAGGAAAATATACTTCGAGCATTTCAACCTGAGCCCCACGCAATCCATCCTACTAAGAATCTCCTCCAGATTCAAGTGCTCCATGGTGTCCCGACCTGTAACCAATAGGTCGTTCTGGAAGACCACTGAGCAAGGAACCAACTTTAGCAGGCTCTCCATGTTCCGCTGGAAGATCGCTGCAGCCGACCGAATCCCGAACAGGTACCGGTTGTAGATAAACAGACCTTTGTGTGTGCTGATACAGGTGAGGCCTTTCGAAGACTCCTCCAGCACCTGCGTCATATAGACCGAGGTCAGGTCTAGCTTGGTGAATGTCCTCCCTCCAGCCAGTGTCGCGAATGGGTCGTCTGCCTTGGGTAGCGGGTACTGGTCCTGCAGCGAAAAATGATTAATCGTTACTTTATAGTCCCCGCAAATTCTAACCGTACCGTCCTCCTTCAGTACTGGAACAATCGGACTGGCCCAGTCGTTGAATTCCACCGGCGCGATGTTGCCTTCATGTTTCAGCCTGTCCAGCTCAATTTCCACTTTTACATGCATCATGTATGGTACCGCCCGAGCCTTGTGGTGGATGGGTCGCGTACTGGGAACCTAATGGATCTGCACTTTCACCACCGAGAAGCTTCCAATGCCTGGCTCGAATAACGAAGGGAACTTGCTTAGAACCTGGGTACATGCGGTGTCGTCGACAGACGAAAGCGCTCGGATGTTGTCCCAGTTCCAGCAGATTTTCCCCAACCAGCTTCTGCTAAACAACGTGGGGCCATCTCCTGGCACAATCCACAGCGGGAATTCGTGTACTGCTCCATCATAAGAGACTTTGACTTCAGCACTGCCAATTACAGGGATTAGTTCCTTGGTGTAAGTTCTTAGTTTAATGTGAATGGGACTAAGCTTGGGCCTGTGTGTCTTCTTTCCCCACAGCCTGTCGAAGGCCATTTTACTCATTATGGACTGACTTGCCCCCGTGTCCAGCTCCATGGACACTGGAATACCGTTCAGTTCAACTTTAAACATTATTGGCGGGCATTTCGTCATGAACGTGTATACCCCGTACACCTTTGCCTCCTCCGTACGAGTTGCCAATTCCATCTGATCCACTGTGGATCGAGCTTCCTCTGCAACGTGGTGGTTTGCTGGGTTTGCAGCTCACCTGCACATTTGTTGGAGGTGTTCCATTGTTCTGCAGCCATTGCATGCATAGTGCTAATAGTGGCACTGATGGAGCCGATGATCACCTCTGCAGCGCCAACTGCCTTGCATTAACAGATGATGGCAGACTCAAGGTCAACTGAGGTCGGGCCACAGCAGCCAGCATGTAAATTCTGCCCTGTACAATTCTGCTCAAATCCGACGTTATTTTATGCACAGTACTGCGAAATCTGCTTGGCATTGATGCTAGTGGACAAAAATGCCTGGGCTATCGTTGTGGCTTTACTCAGATTCAAAGTTTCTGCAGTCAACAGTTTGCGAAGGATTGTCTCATGTCCAATGCCCAGTACAAAAAAAGTCTCTGAGCACTTGTTCTAGGAATCCCTCAAACTCACAATGTCCTGCAAGGTGCCTTAGTTCGGCTCGTTGACACATGTAGGACCGATATCTCACCATCAAAACGCTTTCCTTAGGATTCAGGTGTTCCCGGACCAGCATACACAGTTCTTCGTAGGATTTCTCTGTTTGTTTTGCTGGGGAATGAAGCTGGGCAGGTTGAATGGGAGAGCACTTGGGTGCCAGTGACCATAATTCAGTCAGATTCAAGTTAGTTATGTGTTATACTCATAATAAATGGTCAGACTGAGTACTGTGTGTAATGAGCAAGTGTGACCTTAGCTCCTTTATTAAGGTTCCAGAGTGCAGGTACCTCATGGGTGACCTGCTTATAGACTGTGCTCCCAAGGGATGCTGGGATCTCTTGGGACTCCAAAAGTTGGCCCTCTGGTGGTCAGGTGTGATGCAGATTACAAGGGGTGAAATACATAACATCATGGATAAGAACCAAGGATCGGCCTGGAATAAAAGTCCCAAATTGGGGAAAATGCCAACTTTGCTAAGTTGAGGAGTGATTTGGCCACAGTGGACTGGAAACAGCTGGTTGTGGGTAAATCAGTGTCGGAACAGTGGGAGGCATTCAAGGAGGAGATCTGGAAGGCTCAAGCCAAACATGCGCCCTTAATGAAAAAGGGTGGGAATAACAATTCTAGAGCCCCATAGCTGTCTAGGGACTTACTAGAGAGTATGAAGAAAAAACAAGAAGCTTATGTCATATACCGACGGCTAAATATTATAGAATCTTTGGCAGAATATAGAAAGTTAAGAGGTAAAATTGAAAAGGATAGTAGGAATGCCAAGAAAGAGCATGAAAAATTCTTGGCTAGTAAAATTAAGGAAAACCCAAAGATGTTCTATAAATATATTAAGAGAAAGAGGGTAACTAAAGAAAGAATAGGGCCTATTAGAGACCATGAGGGTAATCTTTGTGCGGAGGCGGAAGATTTTGATATAGGTCTTAATGAACACTTTGCGTCTGTTTTCACAAAGGAAAGGGGCAATGCAGATACTGCTATCGAGGACTAGTGTGAAATTCTGGATGAAATAAACATAGTGAGAGAGTAAGTATTAAGGGGCTTGGCAGTTTTGAAAGTAGATAAGTCCCCAGACCTGGATGAAATGCATCCCAGGCTGTTGAGCAAAGTAAAAGAGGAAATAGCAGAGGCCTCAACCATCACTTTCCAGTCCTCTGTGGATTTGGGCATGGTGCCGGAGGACTAGAGGACTGCTAATGTGGTACTCTTGTTTAAGAAGGGGAGAAAGGGATAGGTCGAGTAATTACAGGCCTGTGAGCCTAACCTCAGTGGTGGGAAAATTATTGGAAAAAATCCTGAAAGACAGAATAAATCTATATTTGCAAAGGCAAGGAATAATTGGGGACAGTCAGAATGGATTTCTTAAGGGAAGATCGTGTTTGACTAGCCTGATTGAATTTTTTGAGGAGGCAACCAGGAGGGTCGATGAGGGTAGTGCGTATGATGTAATGTATATGGACTTTAGCAAAGCTTTTGATAAGGTCCCACATGGTAGACTGGTCACAAAGGTTAAAGCCCATAAGATCCAGGGCAAAGTGGCTAGTTGGATCCAAAATTTACTTAGAGGTAGGAAGCAAAGGGTAATGGTTGATGGATGTTTTTGTGAATGGAAGGATGCTTCCAGTGGGGTTCCGCAGGGCTCAATACTGGGTCCCTTGCTTTTTGTGGTATATATTAATGATTTATATTTGAATATAGGGAGTATGATTCAGAAGTTTGCAGATGACACTAAAATTGGCTGTGTGGTTGATAATGAAGAAGAAAGTCATGAACTGCAGGAAGATATCAATCTACTGGTCAGGTGGACAGAGCAGTGGCAAATAGAATTTAATTCAGAGAAGTGTGAGGGCTTTGGGAGGGCTAATAAGGAAAGGGTATACACATTAAGCGGTTGGCCACTTAATAGTGTAGATGAACAAAGGGACCTTGGATTGCTTGTCCACAGATCCCTGAAAGTAGCAGGCCAGGTGGATAAGGTGGTTAAGAAGGCATATGGAATGCTTACCTTTATTGGCCGAGGCATAGAATGCAAGAGCAGGGAGATTATGCTTAGATTGTATAATACTCTGGTTAGGCCACGGCTGGAGTACTGTGTGCAGTTCTGGTTGCCGTATTATAGGAAGGACGTGATTGCACTAGAGAGGGTTCAGAGGAGATTTACTAGGATGCTGCCTGGAATGGAGAATCTTAGCTATAAAGACAGATTAGATAGGCTGTGTTTGTTCTCATTGGAACAGAGGAGGTTGAGAGGAGACCTCATTGAGGTGTACAAAATGTTGAGGGGTATGGATATAATGGATAGCAATGGTTGAGGGGTCAATTATGAGAAGGAATAGTTTTAAGGTGATTGGTGGAAGGTTCAGAGGGGATTTGAGGGAGGGCTTCTTCACATAGAGGGTTGTGGAGATCTGGAACTCACTGCCTGGAAGGGTGGTGGATGCAGAAACCCTCACCACATTTAAAAGGTGCTTGGATGTGCACTTAAAGTGCCGTAACCTGCAGGGTTACGGACCTAGAGCTGGTAATTGGGATTAGACTGGATAACCTCTTGTTGGCTGGCGCAGATACGATGGTAAGTACTGCAGGGAATCGAATACCGCCAGGGTGATCTCCTGAACTAGTTTCAATCACCTGGATGGGTCGGAGAGGAATTTTTCCCAGCCTTTTTTTCCCTAATTGTCCTGGGTTTTTATCTGGTTTTTGCCTCTCCCAGGAGATCACATGGCTCCGGTTGGGGTGGAGTGTAGAATGTTTCTGTGTAAGGGATGTCGCAGTTGTGAGGGACGGACTGGTTGGGCTAGGTGCTCTTTACCTTTCCTTCGTTGTTCATAGCTTTATATGTAACCTTCAGGGCTGCCGTGCGGCTCTTTGTTGGCCGGCGTGGACACGATGGGCCGATATGGCGGCCTCCTGCGCTGTAAATTTCTATGTTTCTATGTTTGCTCCAGAAAGGATTGAACCATATAAAGCGTTAATACTTGCTTGTATCCACCACAGCACAAATCTTGTGAATTTTCTGTGGTCTCAGTTGTTAACAGAATAAATTTAGTAAAACATTATTTTTCATCACTGAATTTTCAAAATGCCTAATATACTGAGAGAATAAATTCCACAACCACTTGTACTGAATGACTGCTATTCAGCAGGTCACAGTGCCCTGTCCTGCCATAACTATTGGATAACAAATAGCTGGCAGTGAGGGGCAAGGCTGTAATTGAATCAAACAGTATGAACAGCATTATGATCACAAGAGAAAAGCAGGAGTGATTTATGAGTAACAGCAAAACTCCAATTCAATTAGTGCCTTAAACTCCGTGTTTTGTAATTGTGTGTGATGCAGATCTCGCAAATGTTTCAAACTTGTTCTTACTGTTGAGCAGTAGAGGTACAGGCTAAAAGGTGGTTGGACTAAAGTCTCTTGCTATTATATAATCCAGGTTTCCAGTTTATGGTATTTATTTTTCTCTCTATTTATTATTTAGCCATTTTTCATTGTCACTTAAGGTTTCAAAACTGAGCTTCAGTTAACTTTCAATTTCAAAAAAAGTTAAAGGCAAATTGAAATTAGGAAAACCTAGAAAAGCAGCTGGGAGGATGAATTGTTTGTTCACAAGTAGATTGGTGTGAGCGTGCAGGCTCCAAATTCTTTTAAATTTGTAACCAGGGTAATGTTGAGCTCTTACTGTTCAAATGTTATCGGCTTTTCAACACTGTATGAGCAGTAACTGAAACATTCAGGGCATATTAAGGGATAATTTGATGAATTTGTACATCTGACTTTGGAGCTGTGTTAGCCAGGAGCACATCAGCACTCTGTACACCTTCCATGATATTCTATCAGTCAAAAAAACACCACAAATTCATCAAACCACCTCTATGAAGTAATAGGTGCTGGGTCGATTATAAAGGTATAATGCAGTAATTTAAACCCTAGAACCAAGGCAAGTCCACAGATGAATGAATAATACATCTCCCAAGATACTTTTATTGTTTGCTAATATATATTGTATTACTTGCCTTCTAGCAAGGGGATTCGGTTCTTATCAGAGTGATGACGACAACAGAATGTGATAGAATGGGATTGATGGGTGTTGTAGGTTCAAAAATATAGGAAACTTATTCTAACTATAGGAAACTTATTTAAATTTTTGGGAAATTGTATGCTGTGTTTGTTTTAAGCAAAATAAATGTGGAAGCTGCGGATATTAAAGGGCATGCATTAACTGCTAGGGAGTAGCACCTGCAATCGGGGCTGCACTTGGACTCAGTGACCTGCTCCAAGTTCAAAATAGGTCCCGTGGGTAAGCTGATGTTACCATTTCAAAAGTGATAATGTCCGTGATTCAGTATCTGCAGCATTCATGAATTCTACCCGCATTCTTTTCCAGTCTGAAACATTTCAAATTCACATGTAGATTATCTGCAGTTGTCTTTTCATCTTTTTATTTTTGCCAAATGTATGAAGACCAGAGTGATCCGGTTTTCTGTGTGTCATTCCACCAACAGATGAGGCTTTATTTCAGCTTTCCCTACTGTCAAAGGCCGAGAGGTGCACAACTTTTTTTTTCCTGCGAGGAGTAGTACCTCTCTTTCTGAGTTAATGATATGGGACCGCTCATGATATTTTCATGCTTCTTTCCCCACAGACACAGAAGCAGAAAGGAAATCGCTGAAGGAGCATGTTTACCCCAAGTTGCGAGAATTCTGCAGGGAAAACTATGGGCTTGAATTCCAGGTAATGGACACAGCATTCACTCTTGGGTGGGTGAGATGCATGACGGGTAGATGATCAGATAACGCCTGATACCCCACCCCAGGGGTGCCCAGCCAAAGTTGAAAGTTACCCACCTTGTATAGACATAAACGGGATTTCTGCCGCACTTCTGGCAAAGTTATAAGAACGTAAGAAATTGGAGCAGGAGTAGGCTATTTGGCCCCTCGAGCCTGCTCCACCATTTAATAGGACCATGGCTGATCTGATCATGGACTCAGCTCCACTTCCCTGCCCGCCTTCCATAAACATTTATACACTTACCACTCAAAAATCTGTCTATCTCCACCTTAAATATATTCAATGGCCCAGCCTCCACAGCTGTCTAGGGCAGAGAATTCCATAGATTTACAACCCTCTCAGAGAAGAAGTTTCTCCTCATCTCAGTTTTAAATGGGCGGCCCCTTATTCTGAGACTATGTCCCCTAGTCTTAGTTTCCCCTATGAGTGGAAATATCCTCTCTGCATCCACCTTGTCAAGCCCTCTCATTATCTTGTACGTTTCAATAAGATCTCTTCTCATTCTTTTGAACTCCAATGAGTATAGGCCCAACCTACACAACCTATCTTCATAACTTAACCCCCTCATCTCTAGAATCAACCTAGTGAACCTTCTCTGAACAGCCTCCAATGCAAGTATATCTTTCCTTTAAATACGGAGACCAAATCTATATGCAGTACTCTAGGTGTGGCCTCACCAATACCCTGTACAGTTGTAGCAGGATTTATCTGCTTTTATACTGCATCCCCTTGCAATAAGGCCAACATTCCATTTGTCTTCCTGATTACTTGCTGCATACTAACTTCTTGTGTTTCATGCACAAGGACTCCCAGGTTCCTCTGTACTGCAGCACTTTGCAATTTTTCTCCATTTAAATTATAATTGGCTTTTCTATTTTTTCTGCCAAAGTGGATAACCTCACATTTTCCCACATTATACTCCATCTGCCAAATTTTTGCTCACTCACTGAGCCTGTCTACATCCCTTTGCAGATTTTTTGTGTCCTCCTCACAATTTGTTTTCCCACCCATCTTTGTATCATCAGCAAACTTGGCTACATTGCACTCGGTCCCTTCACCAAGTCATTAATATAGATTGTAAATAGTTGAGGCCCCAGCACCGAATCCTGCGGCATCCCACTAGTTACTGTTTGCCAACCGGAAAATGACCCATTTATCCCGACTCTCTGTTTTCTGTTAGTCACCCAATCCTCTATCCTTGCTAATATATTACCCCCAACATTTATCTTGTGCAGTAACTTTTTATGTGGCACCTTATTGAATGCCTTCTGGAAATCCAAATACACCACATCCACTGGTTCCCTCTTATCCACCCTGCTCGTTACATCCTCAAAGAACTCCAGCAAATTTGTCAAACATGATTTCCCTTTCATAAAACCATGCTGATTCTGCTTGATTGAATTATGCTTTTCCAAATGTCCTGCTACTGCTTCTTTATTAATGTACTCCCGCATTTTCCCAACGACAGATGTTAGGCTAACCGGTCTATAGTTTCCTGCTTTCTGTCTGCCGACTTTTTAAAATAGGGGCGTTACATTTGCAGTTTTATAATCTGTTGGGACCTCTCCAGAATCCAGGGAATTTTGGTGGATTACAACCAATGCATCCACTATCTCTGCAGCCACTTCTTTTAAGACACTAGGATGTAAGCCATCAGATCCAGGGGACTTGTCAGCATTTAGTCCCATTATTTTGCCGAGTACTATTTCTTTAGTGATAGTGATTGTATTAAGTTCCGCCCTCCCTATAGCCCCTTGATCATTCTCTATTGGGATGTTTTTAGTTTCTGCTACCATGAAAACTGATATAAAATATTTGTTCAAAGTCTCTGCCACTTCCCTGTTCCCCATTATTAATTCCCCAGTCTCATCCTCTAAGGGACCAACATTTATTTTAGCCACTCTTTTCCTTACGTACCAGTAGAAAATCATTATCTGTTTTTATATTTCGTGCTGGTTTACTTTCGTAATCTATCTTCCCTCTCTTTATTAAGTTTTTTGTCATTTGCTGGCTTTTAAAAGTTTCCCAATCCTCTGGCCTCCCATTAGTCTTGGCCACTTTGTATACCCTTGTTTTCAATTTGATACCATCCCTTATTTCCTAAGTTAGTCACGGATGGTTATCCTTTCTCTTACAGTCTTTCCTTCACATTCGAATATATTTCTGTTGAGAGTTATGAAATATCTCCTTAAATGTCTGCCACTGCTCATCAATCGTCCCACACCTTAATCTATTTTCCCAGTCCACTTAAGCCAACTATGTCTTCATACCTTTGTAGTCTCCTTTATTTACGCTTAGGACACTGGTTTGAGATCCAACTTTCCCACCCTCTAACTGAATTTGAAATTCAACCATGTTATGGTCACTCATTCCTAGAGGATCCTTTACTAGGAGATTGTTTATTATTCCTATTTCATTACACAGTACAAGATCTAAGAGAACCTGTCACCTGGTTGGTTCCGTAATGTACTGTTCAAGGAAACTATCCTGGATACTCGCTATGAACTCTTCCTCAAGGCTACAATGACCAATTTGCTTTATCCAATCAATATGAAGTTTAAAATCACCCATGATTATTGCCGTTCCTTTTTAGCAAGCTTCCATTATTTCTTGATGAATACTCCGTCCAACTTTGTAGCTACTGTTAGGGGGCCTATAGACTACACCCATCAATGACTTTTTCCCATTATTATTCCTTATCTCCACCCAAACTAATTCAACATCTTGATTTTCTGAGCCAATATCATTTCTCATTAATACACTGATCTCATCCTTTATTAACATAGAAACATAGAAAATAGGTGTGGGAGCTGGCCATTCGGCCCTTCGAGCCTGCACCGCCATTCAATATGATCATGGCTGATCATGCAACTTCAGTACCCCATTTGTGCTTTCTCTCCATACCCGCTGATCCCCTTCGCCATAAGGACCACATCTAACTCCCTCTTGAATATATCCAACGAACTGGACTCAACAAATTTCTGTAGTAGAGAATTCCACAGGTTCACGGGTGAAAAAGTTTCTCCTCATCTCGGTCCTATATAGCTTACCCCTTATCCTTAGACTGTGACCCCCAGTTCTGGATTTCCCCAACATCAGGGACATTCTTCCTGCATCTAACCTGTTCAGTCGCATCATAATTTTATATGTTTCTATGAGATCCCCTCTCATTCTTCTAAATTCCAGTGAGTATAAGCCTAGCCAATCCAGTCTTTCTTCATATGTCAGTCCTGCCATCCCGGGAATTAGTCTGGTGAACCTTCGCTGCAATCCCTCAATAGCAAGCACATCCTTCCTCAGATTAGGAGACCAAAACTGCACACAATACTCAAGATGTGGTCTCACCAAGGCCCTATACAAATGCAGTAAGACCTCCCTACTCCTATACTCAAATCCTCTCGCTATGATGGCCAGCATGCCATTTGCTTTCTTTACTGCCTGCATTACCTGCATGCCTACCTTCAGTGACTGATGTACCATGACACCCAGGTCTCGTTGCACCTCCCCTTTTACTAATCTATCACCATTCAGATAATAATCTGCCTTCCTGTTTTTGCCACCAAAGTGGATAACCTTACATTTATCCACATTATTCTGCACCTGCCATGTATTTGCCCACTCACCTAACCTGTCCAAGTCACCCTGCAGCCTCTTAGCATCCCCCTCACAGCTCACACTGCCACCCAACTTAGTGTCATCTGCAAACTTGGAGATATTACATTCAATTCCTTTGTTTAAATCATTAATGTATATTGTAAATAGCTGGGGTCCCAGCACTGAACCTTGCGGCACCCCACTAGTCACTGCCTGCTATTCTGAAAAGGACCCGTTTATTCCCACTCTTTGCTTCCTGTCTGCCAACCAGTTCTCTATCCACATCAATACCTTACCCCCAATACCAAGTGGCTTAATTTTGCACACCAATCTCTTGTGTGGGAACTTGTCAAAAGCCTTTTGAAAGTCCAAATACACCACATCCACTGGTTCTCCCTTATCCACTCTACTAGTTACATCCTTAAAAAACTCTAGAAAATTTGTCAAGCATGATTTCCCTTTCATAAATCCATGCTGACTTGGACCGATCCTGTCACTGCTTTTCAAATGCGCTGCTATTACATCTTTAATAAATGATTCCAGCATTTTCCCCACCACCGATGTCAGGCTAACCGGTCTATAATTACCCGTTTTCTCTCTTCCTCCTTTTTAAAAAAGTGGTGTTACATTAGCTACCCTCCAGTCCATAGGAACTGATCCAGAATCGATAGACTGTTAGAAATTGATCACCAATGCGTCCACTATTTCTAGGGCCACTTCCTTAAGTACTCTGGGATGCAGACTATCAGTCCCTGGGGATTTATTGGCCTTCAGTCCCATCAGTTTCCCTAACACCATTTCCTGACTAATAAGGATTTCCCTCAGTTCCTCCTTCTCGCTAGACCCTCGGTCCCCTGGTATTTTCGGGAGGTTATTTGTGTCTTCCTTAGTGAAGACAGAACCAAAGTATTTGTTCAATTGGTCTGCCGTTTCCTTGTTCCCCATTATGAATTCACCTGATTCTGACTGCAAGGGACCTGCATATTGGACTTCACTTAATCTTTTTCTCTTCACATATCTATAGAAGCTTTTGCAGTCAGTTTTTATATACCTTGCAAGCTTACTCTCATACTCTATTTTGCCCCTCCTAATTAAACCCTTAGCTCTCCTCTGCTGAATTCTAAATTTCTCCCAGTCCTCAGGTTTTCTGCTTTTTCTGGCCAATTTATATGCCTATTCCTTGGATTTAACAGTATCCCTAATTTCCCTTGTTAGCCACAATTGAGCCACCTTTCCTTTTTTATTTTTATGCCAGACAGGGATGTACAATAGTTGTAATTCATCCATGTGATCTTTTAATGTCTGCCATTTCCTATCCACCGTCAACCCTTTAAATATCATTCGCCAGTCTATCTTGGCCAATTCACATCTCATACCATCAAAGTTTCCTTTCTTTAAGTTCAGGACCCTAGTCTCTGAATTAACTGTGTCACTCTGCATCCTAATGAAGAATTCTACCATATTATGGTCACTCTTCCACAAGGGGCCATGCACGACCAGATTGCTAATTAATCCTCTCTCATTACACAAGACCCGGTCTAGGATGGCCAGCCCTCTAGTTGGTTCCTCGACATATTGGTCTAGAAAACCATCTCTTATACTCTCCAGGAAATCCTCCTCCACAGTATTGCTACCAGTTTGGTTAGCCCAATCAATATGTAGATTAAAGTCACCCATGATCACTGCCAAACCCTTATTGCATCTCTAATTTCCTGTTTGATGCCATCCCCAACCTCCCTACTACTGTTTGGTGGTCTGTACACAACTCCCACTAACGTTTTCTGCCATTTGGTGTTTCGCAGCTATACCCATATAGATTCCACATCATCCAAGCTAATGTCCTTCCTTACTATTGCGTTAACCTCCTCTTTAACCAGTATCGCTATCCCACCTCCTTTTCCTTCCTGTCTATCCTTCCTGAATATTGAATACCCCTGGATGTGGAGTTCCCAGCTTTGGTTACCCTGGAGCCATGTTTCCGTGATCCCAACTACATCATATCCGTTAACAGCTATCTGCGCAGTTAATGCGCCCACCTTATTACGAATGCTCCTTGCATTGAGACTCAGACCCTTCAGGCTTGTTTTTTTAACACTCATTGTCCTTTTAGAATTATGTTGTAATGTGGCCCTTTTTGATTTTTGCCCTTGATTTCTCTGCCCTCCATTCTTGCTTTTCTCCTTCCTAGCTTTTGCTTCTGCCCCCTTTTTACTTCCCTCTGCCTCCCTGCATAGATTCCCATCCCCCTGCCATATTAGTTTAACCCCTCCCCAACAGCACTCGCAAACACTCCGCCTAGGACATAGGTTCCGGTCCTGCTCAGGTGCAGATTGTCCGGTTTGTACTGGTCCCACCTCCCCAAGAACCAGCTCCAATGCCCCAGAAATTTGAATCCCTCCTCCTTGCACCATTCCTCAAGCCACGTATTCATCTGAACTATCCTGCAATTCTTACTCTGACTAGCACGTGGCACTGGTAGCAATTCTGAGATTACTACTTTTGAAATCCTACTTTTTAATTTAACAGAGCTACCCCACCTCCTTTTCCTTTTTGTCTGTCCTTCCGAATTGTCAAACACTCCTGAATATTTAGTTCCCAGCCTTGATTACCTTGCAATCATGTCTCTGTAATGGCTATCAGATCATACCCATTTGTATCTTTGTGCCGTCAGCTCATTTATTTTGTTGCGAATGCTGCGTGCATTCATTAAAGAGCTTTAAAAAAAAATGTTTTACCATTTTTTTCCTGCTTTGACCCCACTTTCTGGTTCACTTTTATGTTTATACATTCTGTTCCTTCCTGTCACGCTTTGGTTTTCATTTCCCCCAGTGCTACTCTGCTCTATTGCCTTCTCCTTATTCTTTGACTTTTAAAATTTCCGCTCACCTGAATCCTCACACCCCCCAGTAATTAGTTTAAAGCCCTCTCTACAGCCCTAGTTATTTGATTCGCCAGGACCCTAGTCCCAGCACGGACTAAGTAGGGTCTGTCCCCACGGAACAGCTCCCTCTTACCCCAGTACTGGTGCCAGTGTCCCACGAACCAAAACCCATTTCTCCCACACCAGTCTTTGAGCCACGTGTTTAACTCTCTGATCTTATTTACCCTATGCAAATTTGCTTGTGGCTCAGGTAGTATTCCAGAGATTATTACCTTTGTGGTTCTGCTTTTTAATTTGGCCTCTAGCTGCTCATAATCCCTCAGCAGAATCTCTTTGTTTGTCCTACCTATATCGTTGGTACCCATGTGGACCACGACAACTGGATCTTCCCCCTCCAACTCCAAGTTCCTCTCCAGCCCTGAGGAGATGTCCTTAACCCTGGCACCGGGCAGAAAGCACAGCCTTCGGGACTCACGCTCTCAGCTGCAGAGCACAGTATCTATTCCCCTAATGATACTGTCCCCTACCACTACAACGTTTCTTTTTACTCCCCCAACTTGAATGGCCCCCTGTACCACGGTGCTGTGATCAGTTTTCTCATTCTCCCTGCTCTCGTCCACACAGGGAGTAAGATCCTCGAAGCTGTTGGACAAGAGCAAGGGCCAACGCTCCTCCATCACTCCATCGTGAGCCACCATATCTTTCTCACTCGTAGTCACACCATCCTGTCCCTGACCACTGATCGAATTTGAATTAATTAATCTAATTTGTGTGACTAGCTCCTGGATCGCGGCATCCAGGTAACTCTCCTCCTCCCTGATGTGTTGTAGTGTCTGCAGCTTGGTTTCCAGCTGATCAACGCGGAACCGAAGTGCCTCGAGCTGCAGACCACTTGCTGCAGATGTGGTCGCCGTGGACCTCAATGGTGTCCACCAGCTTCCATATGCTGCAGCAGTGACACATTGCCTGCCCTGCCGTCTATAATGTATTTAATTAATTAGATTTAGTTATTAATCCTGGCCCCTAATTTAAGGCCCTTAATTTAAAACAAGAAAAGAGAGAGAAAAACTCTCCAACCAATCACTTCCCTGCTTTCCTGTGACATTGAATGTAGTCGCCCGGTTCGCCTTTGTCACGCTCTCTGATCTGCTTGTGCTGCTCCCTGCTGGGGCTAGCTGCTGCTGCTCCTCCTCTGTTCCTATCCAGGTTGGGTCGGGACAGTGGAGAAGAGGAATTCCGTGGAAAATCCGGGCTTGTATGTCAATGTAGTTGGATTCAGAGACATCAAGCCCTAAAATTCTATCTCCAGAACATCAGGAATGCTTCAAATTGGTCACACCTGATATTCTGATCTGCGCTCCTGTCTAGTGAGATTCTGCAATAGGAGTGTAGTCTCACAATTTTAGTGCTATATTAGTCTGTGGGAAATTAGTGTAAGATTACAGGAATCACCCATTTCCATAATTGGCCTGACTTTCTAAATTCTTTTTAAATAACTCCTAATTTTTTTAGTTGTAAGTTCATCCCCCTTCCCATGCCTATGGGATACATTTTGCTGCTTCTGAAAGCAGCTGCTAAGAAATACACAAAAGTAGCGATTCACTCTTTCAGCTTCTCTCTGGAAAAGTGGCATTCCCACACTGGGTATTCCGCCTGACAAATCCCGACCAGATTGGGATTTAATTTAGCTAGAATTCCCGTAGGGGTTCTCCTGATCCCCTGCCTCAGCTCTGTCAGAAGATTGAAAGAAATACCGTAAATGGCAATCAGGAGGACCCATGTGGAAGTTCTGCCCCTACATGAGGAGAATACTGGGCTCAAACCAATATGCTGACATTCCACAGTGAAGTGCATTATTACACAGCTGGCCAATTTTTCTCAAAACTATTCTTGGTGTAATGCAAAAATACAAGATGCAATTGTTGAACTTGCGATGGGAACAGTACTTGAATCATTGAAACAATTAAATTCTACTCAGCAAAAAAAAGAATCTTTACATAAAGTTGAAGTCTGGATATGGGAGCTTTTCATCTGTACTTTAAAAAAAAAACCATGGGAACCAGAGGAAAACATGCTAAACTGCAAACAGAATAGGAATACTCTAACAAGAACTAGCATATGTCTTTGCATACCTCAGACATTGGCAACCTGTAACTATTACTACTTTGAAAGCAAAAAATTGAAATCCTGTGTAAATTGTGTCTGCAATTTTTGCACCCAGTACCTAATTCCTGCTGCAGTATTCAGTGGGGTATCTCACAGCCACTGATGGGTACTCAGCAACAGGGCCAGATTAAGGGCCTGATTGGCCTGGGGCAAACTGATCCAAATGGGCCTATAGTTTATGTTTGTTCATATTCATTACATTACGTATGTGATTCTGATTCTGAGTATGGAAACATAGGCCAGTATATTCAACAATGAAAGTATATATATCAAATACATAAATATAATAAATTACACTATAATATATTATATATTAACTTATATTTTATATATTAAATATATTGTATAATAACACAGTTAAATAATAGCACAGATAAATATTAAAAATCATGGGCTAGATTTTCCACTTTTGTGCTTATCGCCCAAAAATGGGCGTTATTTCCGGCGTGAGCGGTAAGAAAAGGGTTTTCAGATCGTCGGCTTCTCACCTATTCTCAAAGCACCTAGTCTCCATTTTTTTAAATGGGCGTTAACGTGAGCAACATGAAATGGGTGGTAGCGTTAAATTTTTTTAACCTTCTGCCGTAAAGTTTCACCGTCCTTAGCAACGGCATGGCAATGCTCGATCCCTGCAATTCAGGAAATCAAGGGTCATCATGACATGCGCAGAAGAGGAGACGGAGAAAGAGGGAGCTGAGAGGGACTGAAAGCGTGTGTGGCTGTGGTGTGTGCTTGTTTGGCTGTTGTGGGAGGCATGACGGAGATTCACCAGCAGCAAAAAGCCTACTAAGCACCAAGAACATAGTTGGCACCGAGTTTTTGTCCAACAAATAAGATATAACATGGAAGGGATGGAGGAGTCCCTGGAGCTGGTAGCCAGAAGCAATGGTGGCAGAGGACTCCCATTGGTCCCGGAGCGCGGCACTGCACCCCAAGGTGCCGCACCCCCATTGCCAACCACACATGAGAGCCAGCAGCAACATCTTGCTTCTGGCTCGGAGCACATTCCCACCTTGGGACCATCCTCTCCCGTATCCGTCCAAGCAGCGGTTCGGCTGTCATCCGCCGCCCCTCCCCCCCTCCCCAATGAAGCATCGCCTGAGGAGGTCCTCGGCCAGGCAGCTTGGAGTCAGGAGGGGAAGGGGAAGGGGTAGAGGTGGGGAGGAGAAGCCAGAAATACTGATGATTTCAGACAAATATATGGTTTAAATGTTTTTTATTTAACAAAACCTTGTTGTGCGTTGGCTCAGATAGATGCACCATTACACGTTGGTGGTTCCTTAACATCAAAGGGTATAATGACACTTAACTTCAATCAACTTAAACTTTAACTGTCACCAAGGCGATGCCCACCATTGATGTATCACCTGCACACCCCCAGCAGTGTGTCAGCCTTATAAATAACACAAACGTTCTTTCAGGCAAAGCGATCATTGATGAGCCCCTGACATAAGGCTCTTGCAGCTATCATGGCACCACGGGCCCTTTCATGCAGTCTACAGTGGGGAGGGGGCATGGCTTCAGCATCAGCCTGATTGTCTGGGCCGATGTCAGCGTCCGCCTCCTCGTCCTCCTCTTCCTCGCTCTGGTGAGGTGGACTATCAGACTCAACAGACAATTCTTGTCCCCTACTGATAGCTAATTTGTGCAACATGGAGCACACCACCACAAATTGAACTACCTGCTCAGGGTGGTTTTGGAGCTCGCCTCCTGAGAGGTCCAGGCATCTAAAGCGTTGCTTCAGCACTCCAATGGTTTTCTCCACAGTATTGCGAATTGCTCTGTGGCTCTCATTGTATCGCCTCTCGTCTTTGGTGTGGGTGTCACACAGGGGGGTCATCAGCCAGCTGGCGAGGCCATATCCTTTGTCACCAAGCATCCAGCATTGACCTTGTGGCTGATTGTTAAACTAGTCAGATACAGTGCTCCCACACAGGATGTGAGCATCATGGATGCTGGCCGGAAGTTGAGCATTCACTGCCAATATAATTTGCTGGTTGTCAACAACCAGTTGGACATTCAGGGATTGGAATCCCTTGCAGTTTCTTAAAACCACTGCATCCTGAAAAGGTGCCTGCATCGCGATGTGCATATAGTCTATTGCTCCCTGCACCTTGGGGAAGTTTGCAATTCTGGTGAATCCTAGAGCCCTCTCACTCTGTGTGTCCCTTGTCATAGGGAAGCTGATCAAGTCCCTCTTGCGTGCGTACAGGGCTTCAGTGACCTGTCTAAAGCAGCAATGCTGAGAAAGTCTGCAAATGTCGCCAGCTGTGGCCTGAAAAGAACCCAAAGCGTAGAACGACAGTGCCGCAATGACTTTGACCTCGACAGACAGTGCAGTACTGATGGTGCTGGCAGGCTGCAGATCTCCTCTTATCAGCTGGCATACCTCAGTGATAACTTCTTTATGGAAGCGCAGTCTCCGAAGGCAGGTGGTGTCGGGCACGTCGAGGTAAGAATGCTTCTCCCTGTACATGCGGGGGGTGTAACGTCTGGTCCTCCTCATCAGTCTCTGGCACGTATTACATTGGGCACATAATGCTGTGAAGTGTACCTTCGGCCATCTCGAGTCTGCTGCATGTAATTGGTCACCAAGAGAGGGTGAGAAAGGACAGGCCCTATTGCAGTAGCTTTCTGTTTTCCACCGATTGGTCACAAACAGTGAATGTCCCGACGAAGACACCTATTCAATTCCAATCAGTCTCAGTATGGTCAAGATGTTTGTACAGATATTCACATCAACTCTAACGACCTCCAGAGTACATCCGAACTCCCCCGAGTTTGAAGCACAGCAGCCTTTTAAAGGATGCGACATGTGATGTAGAACATGGCGTCCATAACGCTGTGATTAGTTCCGGTTAGTTCCACTTTTTCTGGGCGTTTTTTTGGATGAATGATATTGTGGGCGATATGTGTGCGAGGTGGTGAAAGTGACAGTGGGCGATCTCCTGGGCGTTAGTTTCGCCAAATGTGCTCTTTACGACAAAAGAAATGTGCGGGCGGATATTATGGGCGTTGATTTCGCCCATTCTGATGATTCCGCCCAAAAAAAGTGGGTGGGCGGTAATATTTTTTCCCGGCGTTAAGCACATGGGGAAAGTAATGCTCGCCGATAAGTTTCCTAAAAATGCCCGTCAGTTTCCATTTTTGCCAATATGGGCATTATACGTCATTTCAGCAGCAAAATGGGCAGTAAGTGGGCGTTAAGCATGCAAAAATAGTGGAGCTTCAAGCCTCTTGTCTCTGCAAAATTAGGTATGTACATGTTAGGCCAATAAACAATATTTTCCTCGGCCTTGTTTTTCCTCTCTTATTGTCTATTCTATTCAGCCTATTTGGGAGGACTTATTTATTTTTTCCTACATTTATTTGGTGGGCCTATGTTCTTTAGTGGGCCTGGGGCTGCAACCACATCTGCCCCATGGTTAATCCGCCCCTGTTCAATACTGACAATATTTTAGTGTTTTTTAAACACTGGATTCTTTAGATCATTTTCCAGGCTTCCCTAAATGACTACTCTTATCTTAAAAGGTAAACTCAATGTCATAGTTAATAAAAGCTGATGAGGTAAAATGGAATGGATTTTGAACTATTGGCTGTATTTAAGCAGTGGAATTGCTGGAAGTGTTTAGCTATGGATTGGGACATCATACTTCTGAGCTTACAGTCCCTAGAGGTGACAAGGGGTTAGATTTTAATTTGCTACTCAGGTGTAGAACTATGTTGTGGAGATACTCATTATTGAGGGAACAGTTTTCAATGAATTTTTATCAATGGCAAAGCCATGATTCAAACTCTGTCCAGTTTTGAATGTGTCTCAGAGATAGCACTATTGCTTTTGAGTCAGAAGGTTGTGGGTTTAAGCCCTACTCCAGAGATTTGCACACATAATTTAGGCTGATACTTTACTGCACTAAGAGAGTACAGCACCGTCAGAGGTCATCATCATCATCATAGGCAGTCCCTCGGAATTGAGGAAGACTTGCTTCCACTCCTGAAGTGAGTTCTCAGGTGGCTGAACAGTCCAATACGAGAACCACAGTCTCTGTTACAGGTGGGATAGATAATCGTTGAGGGAAGGGTTGGGTGGGACTGGTTTTCCGCAGGCTCTTTCCGCTGCCTGCGCTTGATTTCTGCATGCTTTCGCCGTTGAGACTCGAGATGCTCAGCGCCCTCCCGGATGCACTTCCTCCACTTAGGGTGGTCTTTGGCCAAGGACTCCCAGGTGTCAGTGGGGATGTTGCACTTTATCAGGGAGGCTTTGAGGGTGTCCTTGTAACGTTTCCGCTACCCACCTTTGGTTCATTTGCCGTGAAGGAGTTCCACGTCAAGCACTTGCTTTGGGAGTCTTGTGTCTGGCATGCGAACTATGTGGCCTGCCCAGCGGAGCAGATCGAGTGTGGTCAGTGCTTCAGTGCTGGGGATGTTGGCCTGGACAAGGACGCTGATTTTGGTGCGCCTGTCCTCCCAGGGGACTTGTAGGATCTTGCGGAGACATCGTTGGTGATATTTCTCCAGCGACTTGCGGTGTCTACTGTACATGGTCCATGTCTCTGAGCCATACAGGAGGGTGGGTATTACTATAGCCCTGTAGACCATGAGCTTAGTGGCAGTTTTGAGGGCCTGGTCTTCAAACACTTTTTTCCTCAGGCGGCCGAAGGCTGCACTGGTGCACTGGAGGCGGTGTTGGATCTCGTCGTCGATGCCTGCTCTTGTTGATAGGAGGCTCCCGAGATATGGGATGTGATCCACGGTGTCCAGGGCTGAGCCATGGATCTTGATGACTGGGGGGTAGTGCTGTGCGGCGAGGATAGGCTGGTGGAGGACCTTTGCATTATGGATGTTTAGAGTAAGGCCCATGCTTTCGTACACCTCAGTAAATATGTCAACTATATCCTGGAATTCAGCCCCTGTATGTGTGCAGACGCGGGTGTCATCCGCATACTGTAGCTCGACGACAGAGGTTGTGGTGGTCTTGGACCTGGACTGGAGACAGCGCAGGTTGAACAGGTTCCCACTAATTCTGTAGTTTAGTTCCACTCCAGCGGGGAGCTTGTTGACTGTGAAGTGGAGCATGGCGGCGAGAAAGATTGACAAGAGGGTTGGGGCGATGATGCAGCCCTGTTTGACCCCGGTCCGGACGTGGGTTGGGTCTGTGATGGATCCGTTGTTAAGGAACATGGCCTGCATGTCATCGTGGAGCAGGCAGAGGATGGTGACGAACTTTTGGGGGCATCCGAAACGGAGGAGCACGCTCCATAGGCCCTCACAGTTGACGGTGTCAAAGGCCTTTGTAAGGTCGAAGAAGGCCATGTATAAGGGCTGGCGCTGTTCCCCACATTTTTCTGTAGCTGTCACGCTACAAAAATCATGTCCGTTTGCCCCGTAGGGGACGAAATCCACACTGTGGCTCCGGGAGAAGTTCCATGGCCACGGGAAGAAGACGGTTGAGGAGGACCCTAGCGACGACTTTCCCAGTGGCTGATAGCAGGTACTGTCAGAGGTACTGTTTTTTTGGATGATATGTTTAACAGAGGCCCTGTTTTCCCTCTTGGGTGGCTGTATAAGATCCCATGGTACTATTCAAAGAAGAGCTGGGGAGTTCGTCTAATGTCCCAGCTAATATTTATCCCTCAACTAACACCTAAGACAGATGATATGGTTATTTATCTCAAAGTTGTGTTCAGATTGTCTGCTGCAATTTCCTACATTACAATAGTAACTACACTTCATTGGCTGTGAAATGCTTTGGGACATCTTGAGGTCATGAAAGCCACTATATCATGCAAGTTCTTTTTGTCTTTGTGATTATCTGCATACAAACATCTAGTAGGTGACTACCATGCCCAATTTTTGCCCGAAAAGATGAAGGAACATTCATCCTCATTTAGGGCTCAATTTTCCCCAGTGATTTGCGTCATTTTATTTTTGAGCAGGCTGCTCTTTTTGGCCTAAGTTGAAAAACCACAGTTTCCCCAATCAATTTGCACCAGTGTAACTCAGTTACGATTTTTTTAGGTAATTTTTTTTTCAGCTAAACCAGGGGCGTAACCAGCCACCTACGCCAATGCTGGGCATTTAGGGAAATTTGGTCAGCTGAGAGTTACTCCAGTTCTGCTTAGGCCAGCATATGTGGTCTCTGCAGAAAAACCTCCCGGAGAATTAAGGAAATCTGCCCTGGGAGGGGGTGAGGGAAGAGAGAGAGAGAGAGAGAGAGAGAGAGAAAGCGAGAACCATGGCAGCCCGATCTTTTTGGCGCAGATCAAGGTTCCACCCCCAAAACTAAAGGACGGGTTATGCCATGCCAAAATGAAGCAATTCAACGGGGAAACTTAGAATATTTAGTACTTAGGCCCCAAAAAATCGGGCGTAACTCTTCAAGTACGCAAAAAAAATGCTTTGGGGAAAATTGACCCCATAAAGCTTGTCTGTTGTTTCATTGTATATGCATGAGTTTTATTGTCTTCAGTTGTTGATATTCACATGTCGGGGACACACTTGCACAATCATTTACTCACGTCTGACATCTGTTCTAATGTGTTTGGGATTCGGCTGTGAAGAAATTTGGACTGCAGTGTAATATTTTCAGTCCATATCGTGCGCTAGTTGATTCTATGCGGAATGATAACAAAACCATTCTTTTTCACATTAGTACAGTAAATAAATACATATAGGCCTCAAAGTATGATGTGGGATGTACATATGAATGCTTAACATCTTCATCAGAACTTAAATAAATGGTTAATGACCCCACATTAGTATCTGATGGTTTAAGTTTTCATCTTCAGCAGTTGGGCAGTGATCTGGTAGAGGCGACCTGGTTGGAGAATCTGCCTGATTTTCATTCCATTGCAATGAATGAATGAAAATTTACCCCATAATGTTTATGGTGAACATTAATTTTTCGTGTACTAGATTTCAACTTTTCTTGGGACATTATCTCATCTCAATGCTTCACTTTTTCTTCATAAATCACTTTTTGTATTTTCATTCTGTCTAATTGTAGGTTTGTTTTGTGTCTCTTCCCAGCATGAACACTGAGGCAAAATGAATGTCCTCTTGTCATTTGAACATGGCCTTAGAGATGGGTTGTGGGAACAAGTTAATCTAAGCTGAGTGTAGCTAGTTCTCGGGCTCTTATTAGCTTCAAACATACCCTTTAGCTAGTGGCTTCCTCTCATGAAAGTTAGGAGCTGCTGTCTATATGGGGAGCCTGAACTAAACAGCTTCTTTTCATTTTATCTGTTAATGTGCAGTGGTGTGGAAAAGCAAATTGGGCATCAGTGTGGGAAAACAATTTTCATCACAATATGTTCACTTATGAACCCATACCATCATTAAATGTGTGCTTCCATAATGATGTGTGAAGTGGGGTTTGAATTTCACAGTATCTTGGGCACATTGAACTGGAGCACCACTGTGTTACTATTCTATTCAGTTCACTAAACAATCTTGCTGCAACCCTTCAATACTGATGACTCCAAGTGTTGCATCCACTTCTCCTGCTGGTTTCAAGGTCTCTTGGAGGATCAAATTTGGCACTAGATGGGCAGAAGGATGGTCCTATGGGAATATGTGAATATGTGAATTGTATGATGAGCAGTATGTAATCACACTTGCTACAGTCATCAACAGTGCTGGATCCTCTTTATTTAATCTTTACTGTTCTCGCACCTTTCTCAGCTCCTTGTCAGTTGGCAGCAACAGCAGATATTTAGGTCAAGTACCAGAATGTGGGATTTTAATATTTCATTTTGTACATCAAGCTCATCAGACTCAACTTTAACCCCACTGAGACTGAATTTTAGCACATGAAGATCTTGCAGTTCCAAGCGTGGTGTGACCAGCTGCTGCAGCACTATCGCAAGACAGAGGTGTTATTCACCTCTATTGGTAATTTGCACATTCATTTAACTGTCTGACTGCTTAAAATAGTTACATTGTGCTAACATATTGGGAACACCAGCAACTAAAGCTCCTCTCCACCGCCTCAGCCCATAGCTAACTTTCGGCAGTATGTTTTTCTACTCACTATGTATATGGTACCTAGCACTTTGGTTTGGGTAGGCGATTTGCTGTTTAACAGTGGGGGAAAAAGATGATGGAGGAGAAATTTATTCTCCATGGAGGAGAATTTAAAAAAGTAAATGTGTTTATATATCATCTTGTCACGTAGAAACATCTCAAAGAGCTTCAGACAATGAATTACGTTTGAAGCGCAGTGATTATTGTTAATATAGATATGAAAGTTTTATGTAGCACAGAGCAGTTTAAGGAAGGGAAGGTGGCATTTTATTGCATGAGAGAAACTCCGCAGAAAAGAAGAGTTCAGTTTTATTATTTATTGTGACTGGCCCATTAGCCTCATCCATCTCACCCGCAGTCTCCCAAACCCTCTCCCCGTCACTTTCTCTGTGCGACAAGGGAAATTATTTTTTGTGCAAATGTAATCAAAGGTTGAAATTATGTCACAGTTCTACTCAAATGTAAAGATAATTAAGAGCTATGTGCAACCTTAATGTACCACATCAATACTAAATATTTTGACAAAAATGAACTGATAAATTTTCACACACTACTTCACCTGCTCTCTTTCTTTTCGATATCTGCTCCTTTGTCCTTTTGTACTTAGAAGCTGAAATGAAGCACAAGGCATTAATTGCAGAACAAGAATTGTTGAAGTATGTATTAGGCCATAGACTTGGGATTGTCCATTGCTGTGCCAGTACAGATTCTCTTAGTCTTTCTGTGCATTTAAGTATCACCAAGCTCCATTTTGCCATATATCTTTCCTCATTGCAATTGTTTTCTGCAGTACTCTATTGTACTACCACTTAATATATATATATTTTTAAGTGTAAAATAATTACTCTTTGTACATTTAAATTACAGGTAATAGATGTTTACTGGGGACAGGATCCGGAAGAATGGGACAGCCCAGAGCTCCACAGGATTCGGATGAGGCTTTTAGAAGATTGCCTGAAAACATCTGCTGGTCCATGTTTTGTTGTGGGTATATAACTATTTACATATAGCCCTCGAAATTTTGTGTATAGTTCATGGATTAAAATATTTTCAGTGATTGTGTTTAATCTTCTATCTCCAGGCTATTATATAATAGCAGTGTCTCTGGGCTTAATAACATAAGAATTAGGAGCAGGAATAGGCCAAACGGCCCCGCCAGCCTGCTCCGCCATTCACTAAGATCATGGCTGATGTTCGACCTCAACTCTACTTTCCTGCCCTATCCCCATATCACTTGATTTCGCTAGAGTCCAAAAATATATCTCTCTATCTTTCTTTTGCACAGCCAAATTGATTTCTGTCCTCAGCCAGCACCAACCCACACCTCCAGCCACTGGACAGTGACCAGCAGCAGGCAGAGCTGTTGCCCTCCCTGTCCCAGGCTTGACCCACAACTGTTGTTGCTAACCCAACACAGACTAGGGGCTGAACCTGGGACTTTCCCAGAATGTAGTTCAGTACCACACCAGGCAGAAAACCTACAACCATCAGGGTAACATGCATGGTTATTTATAATAGCATCAACAGCAAGACAGGAAAATATGCTCAATCTAACATCTCAGTAACAAAGCTGCTTAAAAATGAACGAGTTTTAGTTGGATTTTGGAGCCACAGTTTGCATCAATGTAATCACTCACATTTTGTAGAATGGTCCAGTCGCTGTCTGCAGCTGGTAATCCAGCACCCAGCTGTCCAACCTAGAGATTACCCGGCACTTACACACAGAAGACTCGGGAGGGAGAAATTCGGTCGCGCCTCTGTTGTGGTGTTAATTGAGGCGGAGCGATACTTTTAGTGCCTTGAAAAAGTTTGCACCTCGAACTTCATCAGAATTGGTCGAAGAGCTAACAGGGGCGCTAAATCAGCCATTGCACACCAGAGCTGGGGGGAGGCTAACGAAAATGCCAGCACTAAATTTAACCGTGTTATTGTGCATGCGCCGAACTCCAATTCAGATCCCGGGAAAAGCCGAGTCTTCAAGGGATAGCATAGTATTGCACCCATTAAAGTTTTTTAAATTACTTTTTCTCGAGCTGAACTCTTATTTCTGTCTGCCGCTGCAAACTCGGAGGCTCACCACCGTCCTGTGTGTAAATGTTGCACTGACTGTGACCTCCGAGGGAAGCGCTTCCTCATCCGTTTAAGTAGCCACCAGTTAACGACTCTGCGAGCCTGGACCAACTGTTTTTCCAGACATTGTTCTTAGCGGCCTCTAAATGAGGCAACCGCATCTAACTTTCTGACCGGGGCGCAAGCGTGAGCGTTGCACCAGGAATACGTCATGAAAGGAGAGATCCTCAGCAGCCAATGGTGCTATTGGTTTGCGCCCCCTTTGAGCCTCCAATGAATTTTCGATCGGGGCGCTAAATACTGCACTCCCGGTTAATAACCTCTTGCGCTCCCATTAACACCCTCTCTGGCCGCTAACTGAGGCATTGGACAACCGAAAATCCAACCCTGTGAGTTTCATTTCCTCGTACGAATCGCGTACACTGCCCTGCCCTGAGTTGCAGCAGCAGCCCTGGCCCTGACTGTGGCTCCAGCTGTCCGGGGCTTGTATTATGAAATTGTGCAGTTTCGAGAGGGCAGTTAAAACACTGGCATAGGAGAACAAAAAAGAAAGAAAATGTTTGGGATGAACTTCAAAAGCTCAGTGGGAGATTCAAATGTAATTTATATAACATGAGTCACACTCTTTCTTTCCTCAGTTGAACTTGATCTTTGAAACTAAATTCTGACCATCAATTTGAGTGTTGAAACTGAAACCAAAGTACTAAAAACTCAGAACCAGTTAGTGCCTTGAGTGCACCAACAGGTGACGTATTGGAAATTTGCAGGTGAATTGACAGTGGATGGAAAATTGTAGGCAGTACGCCCGTGAATTTCCATTAAGCCACCCGTTGCACATAGGGTTCCAACTCTGGTTGGACATGTTCATCGAGGTTTGAGCATGTGCCAGACATTCGCTTCAGTATACAAATATTAATACACTTACCCTGTTGTGTATCTGTAAAGCATGCACTCCCATGTTCCGCCACCAGGGAACGCATTCCCTGAAGTCCCAAGGGATCCCAGCATCCCTTGGGAGCACTGTATACAAGCCGGCCCCTAAGGCCGGTTACTCACTCTGGAGTGTCTTAATAAAGACTGAGGTCACCGTTACTTTAACCTCCCTGTGTGCAGTCTCATCTGTGTTAGGAACACAACAACTGGTGACGAGTACACGAATCCAACGCAAAGATGCAGCAAACTGTGGGCATCCTGGAGAAGTTCTCGGAGGGTGAGGACCGGGAAGCCTATGTCGAACGGCTAGACCAGTACTTTGTAGTCAACGAGCTGGACGGAGAAGGAAGCGCTGCAAAAAGGAGAGCGGTCCTCCTCACTGTCTGCGGGGTACCGACCTACAGCCTCGTGAAGAATCTTCTGGCTCCGGTAAAACTCACAGATAAGTTGTATGAGGAGCTGTGTACACTGGTTTGGGAGCACCTTAACCCGAGAGAGAGCGTGCTGATGGCGAGGTATCGGTTCTACACATGCCAGCGATCTGAAGGTCAGGAAGTGGCGAGCTACGTCGCCAAGTTAACGTGACTTGCAGGACAATGTGAGTTTGATGGCTACCTGGAGCAAATGCTCAGAGACTTTTTTGTACTGGGCATTGGCCATGAGACCATCCTACGAAAACTTTTGATTGTAGAGACACCGACTCTCAGCAAGGCCATTGCAATAGCACAGGTGTTTATGTTTACCAGTGATAACACCAAACAAACTCTCAGCACACAAGTGCTAGCAATGTTCATAAATTAACTGGTACTGTGTTTGCGAGCAGAAATGTACAGGGCAGAAACCACGAGTCTGCAACCGCCAGCAGGCCTAAGGTGACCCAGATGACTCAGAGTCCGCATCAAAGGATGAATGCAAGGCAATTCGAACCTTGTTGGTGTTGTGGAGGCTTCAATTCAGCCTATTCATGCCGCTTCAAAGGGTATGTTTTCAAGAATTGCGGAACAATGGGGCCCCTCCAATGAGCCTGCAGATGCGCTGCAAGCTCTGCAAAACCTGCTAACCACCACGTGACAGAGGAAGATCTGTCCATGGTGGATCAAAGCAATTTCGAGCCTCAGAGAGAGGAGTCAAATGCTAAGTATACATTTTCAACGAAATGTCCACCTATAATACTAAATGTAAAATTGAATGGCTTACCCATAGCCATGGAACTGGACACTGGTGTTAGCCAAACCATCATGAGTAAAAAGTTGTTTGAGAGGCTGTGGTGCAACAAGGCACTCAGACCAGCCATGAGCCCTATCAACACGAAACTGAGAACGTACACCTAAGAGCTTATCACTGTCTTGGGCAGCGCCATGGTCAAGGTCACCTACGAGGGCACGGTGCACGAACTGCCACTCTGGATTGTCCCGGGCGATGGCCCCACACAGCTTGGAAGGAGCTGGCTGGGCAAAATCCGCCGGAACTGGGATGACATCCAAGCGCTATCACATGTCGATGAGGCCTCATGTACCCAGGTTCTTAACAAATTTCCTTCCCTTTTTGAGCCAGGCATTGGAAACTTATCCGAGGCGAAGGTGCGGACCCACTTGGTCCCAGAGGCATGACCCAGTCACCACAAGGTGCGAGCGGTACCTCACATGATGAGGGAGAGTGTGGAAATCGAGCTGGACAGGCTGCAACGCGAGGGCATCGATGGTCGCGCCACTGTGTCACGGAAAATTGATCTGAATGACCCGGTGTATGTGCTAAACTATGGACATGGTCCCAAGTGGATCGCGGGCACTGTGATAGCTAAAGAAGGGAGTAGGGTGTTTGTAGTCAAACTAGACAATGGACAAATTTGTGGACCAAACGAGGCTGCGGTTCACAGACTGCCCTGAACAACCCACAGCAGACACCACCTTTTTCGAGCCCACAACTCACACCTAAAGGATGAACGACACCAGGCCGGACCAGGAAATCGAACCCATCACGCCCAACAGCCCATCAAGGCCAGGCTCACTCAGCAGCCCTGCAGGGCCAACAACACGCCAGCCCAACGAGGGCACAGCCAACACACCAGAACAGACATTTGTACCGAGGCGGTCCACCAGGGAAAGAAAGGCTCCCGACCGCCTCACCTTGTAAATATTTTTCACTTTGACTTTGGGGGGGAGTGATGTTGTGTATCTGTAAAGCATGCACTCCCATATTCTGCCAGCAGGGAGCGCATCCCCTGAAGTCCCAAGGGATCCCAGCATCCCTTGGGAGCACTGGATATAAGCCGGCCCCTAAGGCCTGTTACTCACTCTGGAGTGTCTTAATAAAGACTGAGGTCAATGTTACTTCAACATCCCTGTGTGCAGTCTCATCTGTGTTAGGAACACAGCATGCCCTATCATGGTCAGGCTCCTGGAGTTGAGTGTCTTTCACCGATTCTTTCATCTTAAGTTGGTATTTCCTCGGTAGGGTGACCGGTCACGAAGAAATTCCAGTGTAGAATGAACAGATTGGCTGAAATTGAAGATGGGGAGTATCTCACACCTGGGAGATGGACAAGATTGTGTGGTGCGGGAATTAAGAGCCTGACATTGCTCCAGGAACTTCGGCAGGGATGATACCAAAAGATGTATTTTGGAGGGATGGAGTTAATTGTCATTATCAATAGTGTTAAGCCCATTATAAAAGAAACCAACATGCTTGTCTTGTGAAATTACCTTTTAAGAATAAATTAAAAGATAATTTATCTTAATTTATTATAATTGAGCTAGGGAGGTAAGCTTGAGTAATGTCCTTTCCCCTCCTTTTCAAACAGAAGACCAAAACCGATGAGCAATGAGCACATATGTTAGCTAATATTGGGATTTGAACTTGTGGTCACACAGTTGATCAGGAAATATGAGTGCTGCATTGTAGTTAATTGATCTCTGGACTGGTTTTGATTAATAGGTGAATAATGTTAATGACCATCAGTTTCCAAATAAACCCTGTGACATAAACCTCTTCAGGGCTTTAATTTCTGAGTTACTATTCTATTCAAAGCTGCACAGAACTGCTACCGTTTTGGATTAAACTGCAGAAGTTGCGGAGCGAGAGTTAGTTACCGAAGGAAACTACTTCACAGCTGATGGAGTGAAATCTGGACCAAGGAAAGTGGAGTGGAGTGAACGTGGAACCTAGATCAGCAAAACAAGATCAGGATTAAGTGTAGCGCAGGGGGGGCGTTAAACAAGGGTGAGTCAGACAAGTTTGGAACCAGGAGAAGGTGAGAAGCAAGATCAGGATGTTGGGTGGGGCGGGGGTGGGGAGAATGGGAAATGAAACAGATCACAACAACAAAACAGGAGTATAAAGTGACATCAAAGGATAGGGAAAAGCAAGATCAACGTGACAGAAGTGAGATCAGTGTTAGGGAAGTGATTAGAGCCAGCTATGACCATGATCAGTGCAAGTGAAATCAGGGTTGGGGGGCAAGATCAGGCCTGGTAGAAAAACAACAGTGTTGGAGTCAGGCTTCAAAGGTTAAGTGTTCAACTTTGAACAGCAGTGCAATGGAGTGAGTGGACTCGAGGCTTCAAATACCCAAGTTTAAAATTCATAACTCGACACTTTATTAGGGTTAACCTCCCTACCTCACTTCCCTCAGTCCTGACAATGTAATAGTGTTGCCATGAGCACTTCCTCTGTGCTAATTAAGCCTTGCATCAGTGGACTCAACTTCTCATTGCCTGGTCTGCTGAATTAGGTCATTAGCACATAACAGGAATAACTGTTCGCCTTCAGCCCTCCTGGAGCAGGAAGCTCTGCACTGGCAACACTGAATAAGAGCAGTCACCCAACAGGTTAAACAAAAATATTTTTTAAACAAATGGGTATTATTACCTTTGATTTTGAATTTTGTGCGGGGATTTATACTGTCCCTTCAAGCCAAATTTCAGCTTCTACATGAGATTTCATTTAATGCATGACTAAAAGGATATGGTGTCAAGGTCTGAATTTCTCCCTGTCCAAGATAACACCACTGTCACACGGCACAAAATGTTTCAATTTCCCTTGCTTGGGGTTTGTTAGACATTTGAACAATTTCAAGGATTTTAGTTTATTTATTTCAAACTATTTAATCTTTACTGAAATTTCATCAAACGGAATACCCTGACAAAGGTCATAGATAGTCATATTGGATTTTACCTGACAGACCAATTGACCTTCACTGATCCCTGCTGTTCACATTGAGTTTGATGGATGATAGTCCCCAGCTCCTGGAGATTCTCATTACACTGTACATTAATACATGCATTTCACCAGTCCTTTTACCATGCACTTCAATCTACATTTATCTTGTTCAAGCAAAAGACTGGCATTGGTTAGGTAGGATTCAATGTAAGCAGTCTGGTTAGACTGCCATCCAGTGGAATGTTTGTAGAATGCCACTTTTTATCACAGGTAAGACCATTCACTGATTTGTTGTTTTACATAAACAATGATGGATTTACAGAATATGATGTCAAAATACTGATAACATTTCCACAACATCGCATAATCCCTCATATAATAGAAACAGATTTTGAATTATTCAGTCACCAAAACCACTGGGCTTGATTATAACAGCTTGAATCATGTAATACGATTGACAAAACAGCAATAAAAATCCCATAATCCCACATATTAATAATGGAACTTGAATTATTGAGTTACCATAAATCAGTTTTTCTGCTCAGAGTTTCAGCTGGGAATACATTGCCCAATATACAGTAGGATACCATATACTTCAACAGCTTGTGAAACATCTACAATTCAGAAAACTGCTTACTAATTCTCACATTGTCACATGCTGAATTATATTACAGGTTGAACCTCGCTGGTCCGGAAACATTCGTGGTTCAGCATTAGTTTGCGGAATTGCCGCTTTGTGTGGGTGGCATCCCGGTTTTCTGCGTTTCCGCAAAGTTTTTTATGTCCGGCTAGCAGTCCTGGCTCTCAGTGTTTGGTGCTATTATTTAGCTCTAACGTACCCCTAAATGAGAAGAAGAGTGGTGAGCATCACTCTACAGGTACCAGTAAGCCTAGCCTAGGCTAAGTGTATCCTTATGTAGGGTGTATCGGTACAGCCATATACTGACATTGCGTGGTTTGGAAAATTCTCTGTTTCGGCACTGGACCACAGAGGTCCAACCTGTAATTATATTAATTCAGCATGGAAAGGAATATATAGTACAATAAAATTACGATACATATGTCCATTGTGCTAACTGGTCAGTTCAGATAGCTGGATTTTTCTCAGGTCACACTTGGCCGCTGGAAGTGCAGGGAAAGTAACTTCCAGTTACTTGTTACTAGTGCCCCTGATCCAGGTCCATTCCTCAGGGTCAAGGTCATTACCAGAATGAGGGCTAGTGTGCAAGCCATTTGTATTGCTGATGGAATGCCCACCTCAAGTGGGAAGTGTAGTGTATGGAGAAAGAGTCAGACTGAACACTGTGAGCTCAAAGTAAAGTGTGACCTCAGTCTTTTATTGCAGGTCTCCAGAGTGCTTCTCCAACTTGTGAAGCCTCCTTAAACACCTGTGCTCCCAAGGGATTATGGGATCCCTTGGGACTCCAGGGGATGAGTCTTCTGGTGGCTGTACAAAGTAAATACAAGTATACATATATAACAAAACTCCCTCCAAAATCAATAGTGTAACTATTTACAATATGAGTCGATCTGAGGCCCTTCTTGCCCTGGTTGATCGTCTCGGTGTGAAAGCTGGTGTTGTTGAATCATTTGTTGGGCCCTCGCTGAGCTGCTGTGCAGCTGGCCTTGCTGGGCTGCCTGGTGTGTTGGGTTCTGCTGGGCTGCTGTGGATGATGGTTCTGCTTCGTGGTCAACCGTGGTGCCGGTTGCCACTGGTATGTGTGTTGGGAGATCAAAAAAGGTAAGGTCCAAGGTGGGTTGCTCAGGATAATCCGTGAATCTGAGTTTGATTTGGTCCAAGTGTTTCCGGTGAATGAGTCCATTTGAAAGAAACATCTTGCTCTTTTGCCACGACAGTGCCAGGAAGCCACTTGGGACCTTGTCCATAATTTAATACAAATACAGGATCATTGATTTCAGTCTCACGTGACACATTTGCGCTATCATGGTATGGACTTTGTTGAAGCCGCCTGCTCTCTACCTGTTCATGTAGATCAGGGTGAACTAACGAGAGCCTTGTCTTAAGTGCTCTTTTCATGAGCAGTTCAGCAGGTGGGATCCCAGTGAGTGAGTGGGGTCTCGTGCGGTAGCTAAGCAGGACTCAGGATAGGCGAGTCTGCAGTGAGCCTTCAGTTACTCTTTTCAAGCCTTGCTTGATGGTTTGCACTACTCTCTCTGCCTGACCATTGGACGCTCGTTTAAATGGGGCAAATGTGACATGTTTGATCTCGTAACGGGTCATGAATTCTTTGAACTCACACTGGTAAAACATGGCCCGTTGTTGCTCACCAGGACATCGGGTAGGCCGTGTGTGGCAAACATGGCCCGCAGGCTTTCAGTAGTGGCAGCGGACATGCTAGCCGACATTATATCACATTCAATTCACTTGGAGTACGCGTCTACAACCACAAGGAACATTTTACCCAAGAACAGGCCTGCATAATCAACGTGTACTTTAGATCATGGTTTGGAGGGCCAAGACCATAAACTTAGTGGAGCCTCCCTGGGGACATTGCTTAGCTGCGAGCATGTATTACATCTGTGAACGCAGGATTCTAAGTCCGCATCGATACCGGGCCACCACACATGGGATCTGGCTATCGCTTTCATCATTACGATGCCTGGGTGGGTACTGTGGAGGTCATTGATGAAGTTGTCTCTGCCCTTCTTGGGGACCACTACTCGATTGCCCCACAGGAGGCAGTCTGCCTGTATAGACATTTCATCTTTGCACCGCTGGAATGGCTTTATCTCTTCCTGCATTTCCACTGGGACACTGGACCAGCTCCCGCAAAACACACAGCTTTTGACTAGAGATAATAAGGGGTCCTGGCTTGTCCAGGTTTTGATCTGCTGGGCAGTGACGGGTGATTGCTCACTCTCAAATACTTCCATAACCATGGCTAGATCTGCAGGCTGTGCCATTTCCACCCCCATGGTGGGCAATGTCAGCCTACTGAGAGCATCGGCGCAGTTTTCTGTGCGTGGCCTGTGGCGGATGGCGTAGTTGTATGCGGACAATGTGAGCACTCATCTCTGGATGCGAACCGATGCATTGGTATTTATCCCTTTACTCTCAGAGAACAGGGATATAAGTGGCTTATGGTCAGTTTCCAATTCGAATTTTAGTCCAAATAGGTAATGATGCATTTTCTTTACCCCATAGACACACGATACCGCTTCTTTCTCACTCATGCTGTAGCCTCTCTCAGCCATAAACAGGCTCCTAGATGCATAAGCAATCGGTTGCGTTTCCCAAAATCATTAGCTTGTTGCAATACACACCCGACGCCATATGACGACGCATCACATGCTAGTACCGAATGCTTACATGGATCATACAACACAAGCAATTTGTTTGAGCATAACAATTTTCTCGCTTGTACAAAGATATTTTCTTGGCTTTTGCCCCAAACCCATTCGTCCCCTTTTTGTAGTAAGACATGCAGTGGTTCTAGCAATGTGCTGAGATCCGGTAAGAAATTACCAATGTAGTTCAGCAGTCCCGGAAATGACCGCAGCTCCATCACATTCTGTGGCCTCGGTGCATTCTCGATTGCCTCCGTCTTTGTGTTGGTGGGCCTGATGCAGTCCACCGCAATCCTCTTTCCCAGGAACTCCACTTCAGGCACCAGAAAAACGCACTTTGAGTGTTTTAACCTGAGCCCCATGCGGTTGAGTCGACTAAGAACCTGGTTCTGCAGAGGCTCGACTGTGTTCTGACTGTGACTAAGATGTCGTCCTGGAAGACAGTAGTGTGCGGGACCGACTTCAGTAAGCTTTCCATGTTTCTCTGGAATATCGCCGCCGCCAATCGGATTCCAAACGGGCATCTGTTATAAACAAAACCTTTGTGCGTGTTGATGCAGGTGAGGGCCTTCGATGATTCCTCCTGTTCCTGCGTCATGTACGCTGAAGTCAGATCCAGCTTCATGAATGTCTTTCCTCCTACCAGCTTTGCAAAGAGGTCGTCGGCCTTTGGTAGTGGGTATTGGTCCTGCAGGGAGAAACGATTGATAGTTACTTTGTAATCACCACAGATTCTGATGGTGCCATCTCCCTTGAGGACTGGGACGATAGGACTGGCCCATTCGTTGAACTCGATTGGAGAAATGATGCCCTCTCTTTGCAGCCGGTCTAGCTCGATCTCTATCCTTTCTCATCATGTAAGGTACTGCTCTCACCTTGTGATGGATGGGTCGTGCCCCTGGAATTAGGTGAATCTGCACTTTTGCTCCTTGGAATTTCCTGATGCCTGGTTCGAACAGCAAAGGAAATTTGTTTAAGACCTGGGCACACGAAGTGTCATCAGCAGGTGATAGCGCTCGGACATCGTCCCAGTTCCAGCGTATCTTTTCCAGCCAGCTCCTGCCAAGCAGCGCGGGACCATTGCCCAGTACCACCCAGAGTGGTAGCTTGTGCACCACTCCATCATAGGAGACCTTTACAGTTGCACTGCCGATTACAGGAATCAGTTCTTTCATGTAAGTTCTTAGTTTCGTGCAAACTGAAGTTAAGACTGGCCTTGATGCCTTGTTGCACCACAACCTTTTGAAAATCTTTTTGCCCATGATGGACTGGCTCACGCCCGTGTCCATTTAGTTCAATATTCAGCATTATTGGGGGACAATTCGTGGTGAATGTGTGCACCCCATGTACCTCTGCCTCCTCTATCTGAGGCTCTGGTTTGTCGTGATCCTCCGTGGATATGTCTTCCTCTGCAACATGGTGATTTGCAGGTTTAACAGGCTTAGCAGCTCGACTGCACACTCGTTGGATGTGTCCCATTGTTCCACAGCCCTTGCAAACATACCCTTTGAATCGGCATGAATGAAAACGATGATCACCCCCGCAGCGCCAACAAGGTGTTAATGGCCTTGCATTCATCACCCTTGATGGTAGACTCAGTCATCTGCTGATGTGCAGCTGCAGGTATGTGTGACCTGCCTTGTACGTTACCATTCGAAAACAACATCGCTTTGTTCACTGTACTTGTAGCAGCAATTGTGTGCTGAGAGATTTGCTTAGTATTGTCACTGGTGGCAATGAACGGCTGGACTATCGCCGTGACCTTACTCAAGGTTGGGGTCTCTACAGTCAAAGGTTTGCAAAGTATGGTTTCGTGGCCAATGCCAAATACAGAAAAGTCTCTAAGCATGTGCTCCAAATGTCCTTCAAATTCGCAATGTCCTGCAAGGCATCTGTTAGATCTCTTAATTTCCAATGAAATACGAACTCCGATGGTAGGTTTAACTTTTTAATCTTGGCAGAGAGCAACAAACTTCTTGGCTTCAAGCCAGGTCTTTGTTCTTACTGAGACACATGGTCAAAATGGTTGTATTTTATACCTGGATCAATTTACAGAAAAGAACTCGCCTTCTTTGACCTTATTGGGTCACTATCCAAGGTCCGAAAATGTCAAGTTGATTGATGAGTTAATGCAACATGCCGAACTGCATGTAGCAGCCTTGACTTGGGGGTCTGTGAATTTTCACAGTCTGTCTAAATGAGCCTGTTTGAATACTCTATCAATCCCCCCTTTGATTCTTTCACAAACTGAATCATAAAACTTCAGGTATCACTGGTTAAACATTCTACAAATAATTTCATACATGTTAATAGAGTTTCCTTCTAAAATTTGTTGATGTGTTTCGCCACATGTCCGGACTAGTAGCTTCCACACAAATTTACACCAACCCGAGTTCCATCGTGGCCACAATGGAAGTCTGGTTTTAGTAGGTTAATTAACCTTATTCCAATTTAATCCAAATCAATATCTTAATTCAACCAGTAAATAACCTTTCCTTAAGCATAACATACTCCTGTGCCATGTACAGACGGTCTGCTGGGACCTGCAAGGTGTCTCACCTGCGGGACAGCAGCTACAGCCGCCTGGTCGCAACAACATTTAATCAACATAAACAAACAATATAAAAGTAAAACAATTACAACAAATAGAATTAAACCTTCCACCAATGAAGTTCCTATTGAACCTAGCCATTCAGTGGCTCCACTCCACAAAGTGAATGATGGGGGTTGCTTAAGTTTTTCTACCTCCTTTTGGATATGCTCCGCTAAGTGGGTAATTTCTTCGGAGCTATCTGGGATATATGTGCAACACTCAGTTCCGAGTAGGGCGCAAGTACCTCCCTTTTCAGCCAGGATGTAATCAAGGGCCAGTCTATTCTGTAGGGCTACTGTGCGGATTGCTACCATTTCTGCATTGATTTTAACTAGGGCCTCTGAGGTATCATTGGCTACCCATTCCACAACGGATGTCATGTTAATGGATTCCCTTGCCAGTTTGGCGGTCCCATACTCAGGGATCAGGATGGCAAAGAACCTCTCTGTTTCTGTGATAGCTCTCTTAGGACGGTGTAAATGTTCCGACAGTGACTTTATATGATACATATAAGGCACAATGTAGGCTAAATAGCAGGATCCCATCCAATTCTGGGGCAGCCAAGGGTAGGCCTTGTGGCCACACACCCAATAGGTGCCATTATAGGCAATGAATGTTAGCTGTTTCTTTGTCAGCAACACTCCGGGACCTGTCCAGGCTTTTCCATCTGTTTTATTCAGAATCCCCGTTACGTTAAAAATTCCCACATCGGCCCAGTTTGGACGGTTCCGTGGCTTGATTATATTATATTTCCGGGAGCAGTTACTGTACCCCATTTTTTGGCCTCCTTTGATGTTTCTAATCAGACAGACCGATTCCCCCGGTCTTCCTATTCCCGTTGTATTAGTGATAACAAAAAATGGGGGCCGTTTGGAATTATTGTAGCACGGTTGGTATCCCCCTTCAAAGGTAGTCAAATTGTAACCTGCTGACTTCCATTTACGTGCCCAGTTTTCCGTATCCTGAAACGCATTGCCTGTTTTGTTTTAATTAATTATCCACTCAGCCATTTCCGAGATATTCAAGGGAACTGGCCTCAAGGGAATCCCTCCCTTTGAGTGAATAGGAATATGCGCACACATCCAACAACTAGAAATGTTACCTTGTTTGGCATAAATGTATGACATATATAAAAAGGTATTTACATGTAATTTCCTTGCTACCCTACTACTTCCCTTTGCTGCAGAGGGTCGGCTAGTAAGAAGTAGGCCTATGCCTATAATACCTACAATCAATAATACAGTAAATTTATACATTTTCGCAAAAAGTAATTGTCCTTATTAGATTTCAGCTTCAGTTACAGGTGCTCGTTTAGCGTGTGAAGCGTGGATTCAGGCTTTCTTTCCTTGGACTTTAACAGCTGCCTGGGTGGTCAATAACACTTGATAAGGTCCCTCCCACCTGGCACCAAAAGGTTCTTTATGCAACTTTTTCACATACACCCAGACTCCCGGGATGACGTCGTGTCCTCCTTCAGGTGGATTACCCCAAGCTGCCGATACCTGTCGGGAAACAGAACTAATAGCATTGGTTAGGTTCTGACAGTATGATAACAAAATGTCACTCATTAAGTGAACATCAGCTTTCCGTAAATCGATAGTTCCTGGCAGCAACATGGGTCTTCCTGTTATAATTTCAAATGGGCTTAGACCTGTAGTTCTGTTCGGGGTTTCCCTAATGCTACATAGCACTATTGGTAGTGCCTGGGGCCATGGTGTTCCTTCAATTATTCTTTCTTCAAAGTTCTAATTGACCATGTCACCCGACCATCCTCAAAATGCAACGATGAATCTACTTGGATTAGAACGTCCATTCCCAAAAGGGGTTGATCTACTGGGCCTATCCAGACCAGCGTGGTTAGTTCATGTGGACCCAGCCCTATAAGTACCGGTGTTGTCCTTTTAATTTCCATTTTATGGCCCCCAACTCCATAGGCTGTACGTGCCCTACCATCCAACGGAAAAAATCTCCTTATTGTAGGGGTAAGCATGTTAATTCTGCCCCTGTGTCTAAAAGACAGTCCACATCCTTATCGCCCACCCTCACAGCTACATATATATATAGCCCATCTCCCCTTTGTTGTATTAGTGCGAGGAGGGGGGCCAGGGTGGGCTCTAATCGTTTTTTGCTATCCCAAGTAACTCCTTCTGTTGTTGTATTGTCAGTCGCTTAAATGCTTCTATGAGGTCGTTATCTTGTGACAAGCCTGGCTTGTTGGCTGAATTGTATCCCTGGCTGCGTCCTCTTCCCCAGCCACAACCTTTCTGTTTTGCCCTGCACGTCTTGGCCCAGTGACCTTCTTTCCCACAATAATGACATTTTCCGGGTAATTTTCCTAATGACTGTTTATCGGAATCCTGGGATTTCCATCCCATAGCCTGTACAGCTCGGACTTTAGCTCCCATATCCCGATCTAATTGGTTACATCGCTCCACCAATGCTGCAAAGGTAGTTCCTCTACCTTCCCAGTCCAGTAACACTACCTTAAGCATTTTGGACAGTTCTGGCTTTAGACCTGCCACGAAAGCTGCTTTCAGGGGTCCAAACGCTTTTTCATCCATTTCCTTATCCGTATTATTCATACCCGAATGTTCTAGCCACGTGCATCTAAACCGCTCGTCATACTCCAGGACCTCCTCTGTTCCTTTCTGTTGGCAGGCTGCAATTTTTCCCCAGTCTGTCTTAGCTGGACTGAAGGCTTGCAGCCAGTGTTTAATCGCTTCCCATCCTGCGTCTAATTCTTGCTCATTCTGCCCCAAAGCTTCATCTACCTTGTCGTGCAATTTTCTTCCCTGTGTTTTTGGCACCATTATGGTCAAAATTTGCACTCCGTCCCAGGGATGAAGTTGATATATATTTTTATTAAGCGGTCCAATTGGTCCCACGTTTTTACTCCCCCTTTCTTTAGATTGGGCAATTCCTTGGACCATTTATTAATTTTCTCTGGGTCTGCCGGATCATGAACTAAGTATTCTGCATACACCCTTCTCTTTGTTTTTTTGCTTCAGCCCTCATCCGCAGTCTCTTCTGATTTGACTACAACTCGTCTTTTTTTAAACGGGGCAAAGCGCACCCCTAATTCTTCATCATCCTCCAACACTGTATTGTCGGAGGATTCAGAAACCGTATCTATTCCTCGGTCGTGTCTTCGGGTTTGCGCTTTTAATTTATCCAAACATGGGTACCCTGGGAATTGATCAATACATTTTCCTTTTCCTATTACTGTCTCTTGACCTAATGATTTTTTCCATTCTTTAATTTTACCTTTAAGATCTTTAACTTTCTCTTCCAACTTTTCAAGTTCAAGCTTTTTCTGTCGCAGCTGTGCACAAATTGCTTTCAATGATCCTTTGTACTGGTGAGTTCTCGATCATGTTGGGAACGCATTATAATTTCATTCCGGTTTTGAATCTGGCCCATAACCGCTAGGGACCATCTAGTTCGCTCTTTATTTTTCATACGGGTCGTTTTTCCCCAGACCCTTTTAATCTCGTCCAAGGACCATTGTCCTTTGGAGGATCCATACTTTTGTTCGATCTTAATACAGGTTTTAGATAAGTTGAATTGTTGCTCTATGTATTCTTTCAACTGTTCGAGAATTAAATCTAAAGAAACTTCAGGTGGTGCCTGCCCACCTTTAACAGTTGTAGGCAATTCTTTGTTCTTATCTCCTGCTGCCATTATACTGAGTTCTTTACTGGGGTCTCGAGTCGTAGGCTTGCTAGCCGATCAATAGGTTGGTGATTAATTAACTAACACACCTCCGAAGTTTAGATGTCTATGGGACCTCGAGCCAACTACCAACCGGAGGATTCGCAAACCGGAGGCTTTCAGAATCGCGTAGAAGGAGAGGCGAATTTAGACTTTTGACCGAGGACTTTTTTTAAAAAGAGGAGTCCTTACCTCAATATGTAGGTCCGATATCCAAAATTCAGTTTCTTTCCTCAGCGATCCTGTTCGCAGTGCCAAAATTGTTAGATCTCTTAATTTCCAATGAAATACGAACTCCGATGGTAGTTTTAACTTTTTAATCTTGGCAGAGAGCAACAAACTTCTTGGCTTCAAGCCAGGTCTTTGTTCTTACTGAGACACATGGTCAAAATGGCTGTATTTTATACCTGGATCAATTTACAGAAAAGAACTCACCTTCTTTGACCTTATTGGCTCACTACCCAAGGTCCGAAAATGTCAAGTTGATTGATGAGTTAATGCAATATGCCGAACTGCATGTAGCAGCCTTGACTTGGGGGTCTGTGAATTTTCACAGTCTGTCTAAATGAGCCTGTTTGAATACTCTATCAGCGTCTTAGCTCGGCGCCATAACTCACCACTTCCTGGCCTTCAGACCTTTTGCAGGTGTAGAACCGTTACCTCGCCATCAGAACACTTTCCTTCGGTTTCAAATGCTCTCAGACCAGTGTGCGCAAATCATCGTATGATTTCTCCGTGAGATTCTTCATGAAGCCATACGTTGGTGCCCCACAGATGGTGAGGAGGATCGCCCTTTGTTTTGCAGCGCTCTCTTCCCCATCTAGCTTGTTGGCCATGAAGTATTGATCAAGTCGCTCCACAAAAGTTTCCCAATCATCTCCCTCCGAAAATTTCTCCAGGGTGCCCACTATTATCTGCATCTTTGGGTTCGCTATCTGTATCTTGTCGCCAGTTGTAGTGTATGGAGAAAGAGTCAGACTGAACACTGTGAGCTCAAAGTAAAGTGTGACCTTAGTCTTTTATTGCAGGTCTCCAGAATGCCTCTCCAACCTGTGAAGCCTCCTTAAATACCTGTGCTCCCAAGGGCTTATGGGATCCCTTGTGACTCCAGGGGATGAGCCCTCTGGTGGCTGTACAGAGTAAATACAAGTTTACATATATAACAAAGATGGAAGGAAATTGCTGTGCCTTATAACATTTTATTACATTAAAGGCGCTATATAAATGCAAGTTGTTGTTGGCTCCTTGCAGCAGCATAGTATGGCCAGCAGAGTTGACTAAAGAGTCAAACTTATTTTCAAAGCTTTAAAATGCTCACTTTAAATAGTTTAACCATTCCCCCTGCTTGTGTCCCTTGCTGGTTACCAGGATTTAAGAAGCATTTCTTGCACACAGCGTTGTTCGGCTGCAAATGATGTGAAATACGTTGCATGATATCCTGTCATTTGCCTCTCATTACAATACACCTGTCCATATTTGGACGGACATATTATACATTCATTTCTTATGCCAGAAAATTCCAGCAGCGGCATCTGGTGGTGGGTTGCTGGAAGAGCAGTGCCCCAACTGATTCTCCTTTCCCACCCGCAAGAGGAATTTCAGGATCGTGTTGTTGAAGTGAATCCTTTGAAATGGTAGATTTAGACCGAATACCTCAACCTTGCTGGTCATGGACGGACATTCGAAGAGTACGCTTAAAGGGTTTTTATTAATAAGGGGGACAGTAGCTAAACATATTGAGGTAAATTTTTGTCCCCATGTCTGGACAGTAATCTTGGGGAGTGGATCACCCGCCCATGATAGAACCCACCCGATTTTCATCCCATTAATTTAATTAAAATGAAAATCAGACGGGTTCTATAATGGCCAGGCGATCTGCTGCCCCAGATTACTGCCCAGGCGGCACCAAAAATCTATCTCAATATATCAAAACTTGAATAGAACAAAGTCTAACAATGGAGATTGTATTTAAATCTAGGCAGTGAAATGCATTTACATCAGAAAACTACATTTTTCGGGGGGGGAGGGGAGGAGAATTATTATCATTTTCACTCGCCTCTGCAAGTGTAAACCTGCGTGAATACATTGTTTAATGCGTAATGCGTAGCTATATTTGAATTGCTAATTAAAATATCTTGCAATTTAGTATGACCAAGCTGTTCAGAGCTCAGTTTCCTTTCACTGTTGAGATGCCATTCTTTCCTTTCCTTTCCTTTCAGAAGTGATGCTAGTTAATCGACACATCAGGTTTGATTCTTCTCTGTGATTCTGCCTGAAATGGGGCAGAATAGCAGTGGAGAATGAGGCAAAATTTGACAGTGAGGTAGCAACCTGGATTCACATCCCCCTACCCCCATCCCCACCAAGACCACCGCTGGCCTCTCCCTCCCTGCCTTTACATGCAAATGGTGGTTGGAGGTACGACTCAGTGCCTCAACAGATTGTCTTGGCAACCACATGTGTTACCAATACTTCCAATATTGCTGATTCGAGCTCCTGTCTGCAAAGTGGTGAATAAGCATCAATTAGACAGCTGAGCAGCCATTTAAACTTCTTGGGGTAGATTTTCGGCTCCTCTCCGTTTTTCGCCCTGGAGCGGTGGCAATGGCGGTTCTGGCCAGGATGTCAGCATCCAGCGCCCCGCAGCGATCCTCAGGTCTAGTTTTGCGGTGGCGCGGAGCTCCAGCACCTGGAAGAGCTGCGGCAGTGTGCAACACCCCTGGTTGCGACACCGGCGCGAGTTTTGACTCTTGCCAGACCCGTACGCCCCAAAGCGCATCCCACAGTGAATGCCTGGGAAATTGGGCGGTCCAACGGTACCAACAGCAGAGAGGTAAGTATGATTGTTTTTTCTTTAATTTTTTTGTGATGTGTGTTGTGGTGGCATGGGCAATGTTTTAGGAATGTTTTTCTGGCTTTTTTGGGAGGGGCGTTTTGTCCCCCCCTTCCCCCCCACCCCCGCCCCTTCCCCTCCAAGCATCTCTCGGAGCACTCCTGGCTCAGCTCTTTAGCTCAGGAGTTTCCCATGCTCGCGCCCGAAGAGAGGTGTACAATGCCTCCCTTAGTGCTGTGCCCCCTGACTCAGAGCCCAGCTGCCCAATGTTACTGAGGTGCAAACTGTTCCTGGGTGCAAACTTTACTGTCCCGCCACCATTACCACCCCAAAAACATCAAAGCCGAAAATCCAGCCCCTTTGTTGTAAAATGGAGGTGGCTCAAGTAAGAACAGCTTGTTTTGCTGATGCAGCACTGGAACTCCTAATCTAAGAAACGCAAAGAAGGCAGGCTGTCTTGGTTGGCACCCTCCTTCAACAACACTGACGTAGCAAGCATGGCAGCAGATTCAATGCATAACCAAACAGACCTGCATATAAGTCTGGAAGAATTTGGCTGCAGTCAAAAATCCTCCAAAGATAAGGCACCAGAACAACTTTCTATGCCAAGTTACAACCCAAGTGTGCATGCCACTACGTGTTCTGTCATAATCTATGACTAAAGAAAAGAAAGACTTGGATTTATATAGTGCTTTTCACTGTGATATATTCTGACGACATCACCAAAAGCATACACACACAAGATGACTCTTAACAGAAAACTCATCATGTAACATTATCACATGACCTTTTTATTGTTATACATCAGTAGTTGCATTACACCAGTAGTCCACTCGGTGGAGCTCTCTATTATACTTCTCCCTCCTTATTGAAGAAGTAATCATAACAAAATAATCATTATACATAACTTACATGGTATACACAATAAAAGATATGGACGCATGTTTCCTTAATTACAAATCAAACTTAACCACTGGTTTTCTGTTTTGAAGAGGATACCTTCGCTCTTGAACAGAACTTTCCAAACTTGCTGTAGAACTTAGACTCATTTTAGGCTGAGCCTAAGGAGAGTTTTTCTCCAAGGGCAAACCTTGATCTACATTTTGACTCTCTACAACTTCAGACTGTTTCTCTGCCTGATTTGGACTCAGGTTAAATTCTGACTTTCTCTTGGACTTGTTTCTAGTACATCTGATGTAGGATTTGCTGCTGGTACTCCACTTGTATCAAAACTATCTAACTCATCAGAAATAATCGAATCATTCCAACTATCAACTCCTTCCACATTTGTAGGTAAAATATGATCAATGTCAACAAATCTAATATTTCCATTATCAAACATCTTGACCAAATATGTTTGAGGACCACATATCTTCACTACTCTTCCTGGTAACCACTTAAATCATTTATGATGCAGGTTCTTCACTCTAACCTTCTGATTCAATTTTGCACTTCTCTCTCTTACTCTATCTCTATCATGATTCTCTTTCCATCTTGATTATGCCTCTTCTGACTGTTAAGTTTGGCTTTAACAATGCAAACCTGCTTCATGGCTTCATTTGAGAAACAACTCTGCTGGTGTTCTACCAGTAGCTGTATGAGGAGTATTAGGATAAGTAATCAGAAAATTTGCCAATTTGTGGTCCAATGACAACTAATGTTTCTTTGGATTTAAATCCAACATTTGCTTGATGCGGGCACGTTTTACAATTTCTACTGTGCATTCTGTTCCACCATTTGAAGCAGGATGGTATGGTGGAACTTTGGTATGTTTCACACCATTTCTGCTCATGAACTATGCAAATTCTGCTGAACAAAATTGCGGCCCATTATCAGACCCAATTTCTTCTGGGAGGCTATATGAAGAAAACAATCTTCACAAATTGTCTAGTGTTTTACTTGTTATTTTCCAGATCTGAAGCACCTCTACCCACTTCAAATGAATATCAATCACAATGAACAATTGCTGTTCTTTTAGTTCAGCTAAATCTACATCTAACCTTTGCCAAACCCTGGGAAGCCATTTCTATGGCTGTAATGGTACTGATGGTGGTTTCTTGCTTGTTGATTAACATGTACATGGACTAATGATGTACTCTTTATCTTTATCTAAACCTGGCCACCATAAATAACTGCATGCAAAACTCTTGGACAAGCAGCTTCCCAGGTGCTGGTCATGGCGATCTCCTAACAATTTGGATCTGAATTTATTTAGGTTAACTATTCTTGCACCGCACATGATACAATCTTTATCCACTGACAATTCATTCCTACAAACGAAGTATGGATGAATATCTTCCTCTGCTACCTGGTTTGGCCAGCCATTTGCTACATAATCGTATGCCTTTGACATAACTGGGTCACATTTGGTTGCTCTACCAATCTCTTCAGCTGTGACTGGCAGTTCATCAATATGAAAAATAGAGCACTTCTTCTACCTTAGAGATAATGTTTTCAGATTCTAATCTTTCGAGTTCTTGCTCAATTTTCTCCTTGAGTTCATATGTTATGGGATGTGGCTTGCAGTAAACTGGTCTAGTGTCCTTCTGCAGTCTGACACTCGCCTTGAAGTCTTGGAGGGGACAGCCTGTTTTATGGAACACCTCTGGATACTGCTTGATAATGTCAGTTTTCAATGCAAATTTCATTTCCACAGGAAAAATGTTATTCCAATCCAGCTTGAGGGATCCCAACCAATTTCTACCTATGAAGGCAGGCTTGTCTCCTGCCAGTATTATGTGAGGCAAGATCTGAAACTGATCCTTGTATTTCACCGGTATGGTGATACGTCCTACAACAGGGATTTGCTCTCCTGAGTAGCCTCACAACTCTAGCTTCGATTTCTCCAATGGAAAATCACTTAACTTGTCAAGATATAGCAGTTCTGGTACTGTGCTCACGAATTCACCAGTGTCGATTTCCATGGGTATCTTGGTTCTAGCAACATCTACTTGGATGATGATACATTGTGAATCATTGTTAGACACACTCATGCTCCTGATGATGTGTATCTTCAGAACCTCCTTGTCCTGTTGCTTCTCTTCAATGCTATGTTGTGTCTGGAAATTTCTACTTCTAGCATTGAACATCCATTTACTTTTCAGTCGGCACGCCTTCACAAGATGCCCAGTTTTCTTGCAGTAGAAACACTCTGCCTTCACATTTGGACAGCTTTGAGCAATGTATTGTCCCAGACACCAATAGCACAACTTTAATGCACTGTTACCTTGGCCAGTTGCTGAGGCTTTGGGGCCCAACTGCCTTTTACTTTTAACCAGCAGGCAATTCACCTCGGTTGTCTGATGACTGGAAATAGTGCAAAATTCTTGGTAGTTTTGGTCAGCCATATCCATCGACATAGGTGTCTGACAAGCTAAATCAAAAGTCAAGTTAGGGGTTGTCAACAACTTCCTTCTGATTGCTTCATTTTTCATCCCACAGGCAAAATGGACACACAGAGCTCGATCCTGAAAGTTTCCAAAATGACTGGATAGCTTTTTTGAAACTTTAAAGCTACAATTTAATCACTGATACTCTCATCATTCAACTGATGTTACAAAATGATAACTTTCAGCAATTTCCAGGAGCTCAGGACTGTAGTGCTGAATCTCCATCAGTGGTGTATCCCTTGCCTTGATGGGAACAAGCAAATCTTTCAGGGTTACATAAACCCATTTCCTTTCTAAAACCACCCAGTTATTGTTTTCTTCATCGGGGACTTCGATGATACTACTTGCAGTGAAAAACATTTCTAGCCGCTCCATATACACTCCGAAAGTCTCTGTCATGATGGAACTCACCCAAGCGCCCAATTATTCTCATAGGCGTGGCCATCTGGACTTTGGCAATGTCGACAGTTCAGCCAAATGTGCTTGTAATCTACCTTGGATTTGTTAGCTGTTCTGCAAAACAAAGATCCTCTCAAGGTCTCTCTATTGGTTGGCAGGAACATCCACCAAGAAAATTTCAACTAGGGAACCCAAAAATCCTACCCTCGTCATCAATGTGATATAGTCTTCGGACTTCACTAAAAAGCACACACACATAAGATGGCTCTTAATAGCAAGAGTTTCTATAGGTATATAAAAAGGAAAAGAGTGGCTAAAGTAAATGTTGATCCCTTAGAGGATGAGATTGGGGAACTAGTAATGGGGAACATGGAGATGGCAGAAACTCTGAACAAATATTTTGTATCAGTCTTTACGATAGAGGTCACTAACAATATTCCAACAGTGGATAGTCAAGGGGTTATGGGGGGGAGGAATAATCACAATCATTAAGGAGGTGGTACTCAGTAAGATAAAGGGACTAAAGGCTGATAAATCCCCTGGACCTGATGGCTTGCATCCCAGGGTCTTAAGAGAAGTAGTGGCAGGGATTGTGGATGCATTGGTTGTAATTTACCAAAATTCACTGGATTCTGGGGAGGTCCCAGCAGATTGAAAAACTGCAACTGTAACACCCCTTTTTAAAAAAGGAGGCAGACAAAAAGGAGGAACCTATAGACCAGTTAGCCTAACATCTGTGGTTGGGAAAATGTTGGAGTCCATTATTAAAGAAGCAGTAGCAGGACATTTGGATAAGCAAAATTCTGTCAGGCAGAGTCAGCATGGATTTATGAAGAGGAAGTCATGTTTGACAAATTTGCTGGAGTTCTTTGAGGATGTAACGAACAGGGTGGATAAAGGGGAACCAGTGGATGTGGTGTATTTGGACTTCCAGAAGCATTTGACAAGGTGCCACATAAAAGGTTACTGCATAAGATAACATTTCATGGGGTTGGGGGTAATATATTAGCATGGATAGAGGATTGGCTAACTAACAGAGAACAAAGAGTCAGGATAAATCGTTCATTCTCTGGTTGGTAACCAGTAACTAGTGGAGTGCCACAGGGATCAGTGCTGGGACCCCAACTATTTATAATCTATATGAACGACTTGGAAGAAGGGACTAAGTGTAAGGTAGCCAAGTTTGCTGATGATATAAAGATGGGAGGAAAAGCAATTTGTGAGGAGGACACAAAAACTCTGCAAAAGGACATAGACAGGCTAAGTGAGTGGGCAAAAATTTGGCAGATGGAGTATAATGTTGGAAAGTGTGAGGTCATGCACTTTGGCAGAAAAAAATCAAAGAGCAAGTTATTAATTAAATGGAGAAAGATTGCAAAGTGCTGCAGTACAGTGGGACCTGGGGGTACTTGTGCACGAAACACAAAAGGATAGTATGCAAGTACAGCAAGTGATCAGGAAGGCCAATGGTATCTTGGCCTTTATTGCAAAGGTGATGGAGTATAAAAGCAGGGAAGTCTTGCTACAGCTATACAACGTATTGGTGAGGCCACACTTGGAATACTGCATGCAGTTTTGGCTTCCATATTTACGAACGGATATGCTTGCTGTGGAGGCAGTTCAGAGAAGGTTCACTAGGTTGATTCTGGGGAGGAGGGGGTTGACTTATGAGGAAAGGTTGAGTACATTGAGCGTCTACTCATTGGAATTCAGAAGAATGAGAGGTGATCTTATCGAAATGTATAAGATTATTAGGGGGCTTGACAAGGTGGATACAGAGCGGATGTTTCCACTGATGGGGAAGACGAGAACAAGAGGGCATGATCTTAGAATAAGGGGCCGTCCATTTAAAACAGAGATGAGGAGGAATTTCTTCTCTCAGAGGGTTGTAAATCTGTGTAATTGCTGCCTCAGAGAGCTGTGGAAGCTGGGACATTGAATACATTTAAGGCAGAAAAAGACAGTTTCTTGAACAATAAGGGGATAAGAGGTTATGGGGAGCAGGCGGGGATGTGGAGTTGAGTCCATGATCAGATCAGCCATGATCTTATTGAATGGTGGAGCAGGCTCTAGGGGCCATATGGCCTACTCCTGTTCCTATTTCTTCTGTTCTAAAACTGTCATCATGTGACTTTGCTACATGACCCTTTTATTGTTATACATCAGTAGATGCATTACATCAGTAGTCCACTAGGTGGAGCTCTCTATTACATTCATGACCACCGGACGACTCAAAGTGTTTTACAGTCAATGGAGTACATTTGGAGTGTAGTCACTGTTGTAATGGCAGCCAATTTGTGCACAAGCAATGCGATAATGACCAGATAATCGGTTTTATGTTAATTGAGGGATAAATATTGGTCAAGACACCAGGGATAACTCCCCTGCTCTTCTTCAAAATAGTGCCATGGGATCTTTTACATCCACTTGAGAGAGCAGACAAGGCCTCAGTTTAACATCTTATCTGAAGGAGAGCACCGACAATAGTGTAGCGCTCCCTCAGTACTGCACTGGAGTGTCGGCCTAGATTTATTGTGCTCAAGTCCCTGGAGTGGGACTTGAACCCACAACCTTCTGACTTGGAGGCGGAGTGCTACCCACTGAGCCACAGTTGACTAGTGTGTTAACTCAGCCTAAGCATTGGTAAGAGTGCATCCTGTGCCGTCGTTGAATGAAAAAACAACCCACTGAATGCTGATCTTGCATAGAATTAAATGATACAACACTGAAACTGGCTAGTTGTCCCATCAAATCTGAAGTGGAAGGATGGTTCCCTTTGGAGCCGCAAACTCCTTTCTCATTGGCTCCAATGGTTCTTGGGGGAACAGCCATAAGGAACTCTTCCTTGCAAGGTTGGATCAGGGAAGGTACCACTGAAGTGGCCTTGCAGGCCACTGGCATCCCAATCCTACCCCCCAAATAACCCCATCGCTCCTTTGTGGGACAGGTGAACAGCTCTGGGCTGGGTGGATGGGGTTTGTTGTGCGCCGGCAGGGTGAATCCAGCGGAATATCTCTAGATGCAAGGCCAATGTTTTTTATGGCCTTAATTGCAGTAGAGTTCTCCCAGTGTCCAGGATAACATTTATTCCTTAACCAACATCTTTTTAAAAGAAAAACGATTACATGGTCATTTATCTGATTGGTGTTTGTGGGATCTTGGTGTTCCCAAAACGACTGCCACTTATCCCTCAAAGGCATTCTCGAGTTGGCCGTCTAGCCAGCAGGTTGCATTTCCTGCAATTTAAATTGCACTTGCTCTTCTTCACTCATTCTCCCCAAATCTTCCATGCTGCAATACACTAACTGGCGTGGATATATCTGTAATGGTGCTTGTCACTGTAGGGTGCTGTGAGCTGCTTGATGGGCTGGGCATTGAGTCTCTTATCTCCTCCTAGGGGAATCAAAAGGAGTAGAAGAACAACATATTTAATAATCCTAGCACTAAGACACATTTTGAAACATAGCTTCATGGCCAGGCATGTGTGTTAGGCTGCAGTGCTGCAATGCCTGTCTGTGTGTTAGGGTCTGAATGATTGAGATAATAAGAAGAACAAGGAATCAAAAACAAAGGATTCTAACTATGACTCTGGTGGAGGCCAGCAACTTCATTTCGCCCCTCCCATTCTATGTCCTCCCTGGCCAGAACTCACTTATGAGTCACGGATTGCAGCTTTAGTGCCTCCCCTCCCATTCCCCCATCTGCATATACTGCCTCTTATGTGCGGTGTTTTCCTGAAAGCAAACAGAAAAGGGACATATGTTGGAAAGATGAATGAGAACACGTTATGAGCCACCCAAGAGCCAAGAGCACCATCCACTTTTGTGTGAGGACATGCAACATTCACATACCATATGTTTTCAGCATACTTGGTGTTTGTTGTTTGCTGTATTTAATGGGCCACAGGGTCAGCACATTGATGTGACAATACTAAACAGTATCCTGGAACAACATGAGCATGCCTGTATCGAGAAAAATGAACAGTTGGCAAAGTGAAAAGGGTGAGTTTGCACCGTTTAGAGTGAAATGCATAAGAACATAAGAAATAGGAGCAGGAGTATGCCATATGGTCCCTCGAGCCTGCTCCACCATTCAATACGATCATGGCTGATCCGATCATGGATTCAGGCCCACTTCCCTGCCCGCTCTCCATAACCCCTTATTCCCTTATCATTTAATAAACTGTCCATTTCTGTTAATTTATTCAATGTCCCAGCTTCCACAGTTCTCTGAGGCAGTGAATTCCACAGATCTACAACCCTCTGAGAGAAGAAATTTCTCCTCATCTCAGTTTTAACTGGGCGGCCCCTTATTCTAAGATTATGTCCCCTAGTTCTAGACTCCCCCATCAGTGTAAACATCCTCTCTGCATCCACCTTGTCAAGCCCCCTCATAATCTTACACATTTCAATAAGATCACCTCTCATTCTTCTGAATTCCAATGGGTAGAGGAACCTACTCAACCTTTCCTCATAAATCAAACCCCTCATCTCTGGAATCAACCTAGTGAACCTTCTCTGAACTGCCTCCAAAGCAAGTATATCCTTTTGTAAATATGGAAACCAAAACTGCACGCAGTATTCCAGGTGTGGCCTCACTAATACCTTATATAGCTGTAGCAAGCCTACCCTGCTTTTATATTCCATCCCCTTCGCAATAAAGGCCAAGATTCCATTGGCCTTCCTGATCACTTGCAGTACATGCATACTATCCTTTTGTGTTTCATTCACAAGTACCCCCAGGTCCCGCTATATTGCAGCACTTTGCAATCTTTCTCCATTTAAATAATAACTTGCTCTTTGATTTTTTCTGCCAAAGTGCATGACACTTTCCAACATTATAAGCCATCTGCCAAATTTTTGCCCACTCACTTAGCCTGTCTATGTCCTTTTGCAGATTTTTTGTGTTCTCCTCACACATTGCTTTTCCTCCCATCTTTGTATCATCAACAAACTTGGTTACATTACACTCAGCCCCTTCCTCCAAGTCATTAATATAGATTGTAAATAGTTGGCGTCCCAGCACTGATCCCTGCGGCACCCCACTGGTTACAGATTGCCAACCCGAGAATGAACAATTTATCCCTATTCTCTGTTTTCTATTAGTTAGCCAATCCTCGATCCATGCTAATATATTACCCCCAACCCCGTGAACTTTTATCTTGTGCAGTAACCTTTTATGTGGCACCTTTTCAAATGCCTTCTGAAAGTCCAAATACATCACATCCACTGGTCCCCTTTATCCACCCTGTTCGTTACATTCTCAAAGAATTCCAGCAAATTTGTCAAACATGGTTTCCCTTCATAAATCCATGCTGACTCTGCCTGACCGAATTTTGCTTTTCCAAATGTCCTCCTACCACTGCTTTAATAATGGACTCCAACATCTTCCCAACCACAGATGTTAGGCTAACTGGCCTATAGTTTCTTGCTTTTTGTCTGCCTCCTTTTTTAAATAGAGGTGTTACATTTGCAGTTTTCCAATCTGCTTGGACCTCCCCAGAATCCAGGGAATTTTGGTAAATTACAACCAAAGCATCCACAATCCCTGCCGCTACTTCTCTTAAAATCCTAGGATGTAAGCCATCGGGTCCACGGATTTATCTGCCTTTAGTCCCATTATCTTACTGAGTACCACCTCCTTACTGATTGTGATTGTGTTTCTCCCCCCATAGCCCCTTGACTATCCACTGTTGAAATATTGTTAGTGTCCTCTACCGTAAAGACTGATACAAAATATTTGTTCAGAGTTTCTGCCATCTCCATGTTCCCCATTACTAATTCCCCGGTCTCGTCCTCTCATGCAGTTAGTATGCATTGTAAATATACATTGTAAAATTAAGGCACATTAGCCCATTTACCTTGGCAACCTTGTGTAACCCAGCAAATATCTTTCTTAACCTGCTCCCGTGTTCAGGCCACAAGTGAGGTAACATTCACGCACTCTGTCGCCTCCATTCATAGTGCTTTCCATATTGAAGAGTATCCCTTACCTCCAAAAGGAACCATACTGCTCTGCAGCAACACCAAAGCACTGTGATAGAATGATTCAGTTAATTTTTGCCCTCAGTTACAGGACAACTATTAGGAACTGCTACCACAAAGTAATTTTCCCCTGACCCGGTGGTGTCGTGAACAGTGCACCAAGAGTGATGAATATTTATTGTAATGACCTGACCGTGTTGTTATATATGTGGACTTGTATTTACTCTGTACAGCCACCAGAGGGCTCATCCTCGCCATCCTCATCCCAAGGTATTTAAGGGGGCTTCACAGGTTGGAGAGGCATTCTGGAGGCCTGCAATAAAAGACTACGGTCACACTTCACTTTGAGCTCACAGTGTTCAGTCTGACTCTTTCTCCATACACAACAACTGGTGATGAGATACAGATAGCGAACCCAAAGATGCAGAGAACAGTGGGCATTCTGGAGAAATTTTCAGAGGGAGATGATTGGGAAACATTTGTGGAGCGACTCGACCAATACTTCGTGGCCAATGAGCTAGATGGGGAAGAGAGCGCTGCCAAACGAAGGGCGAACCTCCTCACCGTCTGTGGGACACCAACCTATGGCCTCATGAAGAATCTGCTCACTCCAGCGAAACCTACGGAGAAATCGTACGATGATTTGTACACACTGACCCGACAGCATTTGAACCCGAAGGAAAGCGTTCTGATGGCGAGGTATCGGTTCTACACCTGCAAAAGGTCTGAAGGCGAGTTATGTGGCCGAGCTATAAGACGCCTTGCAGGACATTGCGAATTTGAAGGACATTTTGGAGCACATGCGCAGACTTTTTCGTACTTGGCATTGGCCACGAAACCATACTTCGCAAACTTTTGATTGTCGAGACCCCAACCTTGAGTAAAGCCACGGCGATAGTCCAGGCATTCATTGCCGCCAGTGACAATACTAAGCAAATCTCTCAGCACAAAAGTGCTGCTACAAGTACAGTGAACAAAGCAATGTTGTTTTCGAATGGTAATGTACAGGGCAGGTCACACATACCTGTAGCTGCACATCAGCAGATGACTGAGTCTACCATCAAGGGTGATGAATGCAAGGCCATTAACACCTTGTTGGCGCTGCGGGGGTGATCATCGTTTCCATTCATGCCGATTCAAAGGGTACGCTTGCAAGGGCTGTGGAACAATGGGACACCTCCAACGAGTGTGCAGGCGAACTACTAAGCCTGTTAAATCTGCAAACCACCATGTTGCAGAGGAGGACAGATCCACGGAGGATCACGACAAACCAGAGCCTCAGATAGAGGAGGCAGGGTATATGGGGTGCACACATTCACCACGAATTGTCCCCCGATAATGCTGAATGTTGAACTAAATGGACTCCTGGTGTCAATGGAGCTGGACATGGGCGTGAGCCAGTCCATTATGGGCAAAAAGACTTTCGAAAGGTTGTGGTGCAACAAGGTCTCAAGGCCAGTCTTAACTCCAGTTCACACGAAACTAAGAACTTACATGAAATAACTGATTCCTGTAATCGGCAGTGCTACCATAAAGGTCTCCTACGATGGAGCAGTGCACAAGCTACCACTCTGGGTTGTACCGGGTCACACGCTGCTTGGTAGGAGCTGGCTGGGAAAGATACGCTGGAACTGGGACGACGCCAATCGCTATCGTCCGCTGACGACACTTCGTGTGCCCAAGTCCTAACCAAATTTCCTTCGCTGTTCGAACCAGGCATTGGGAAATTACAAGGAGCAAAAGTGGAGATCCACCTAATTCCGGGGGCATGACCTATCCATCAAAATGCAAGAGCAGTACCGTACATGATGAGAGAAAGGGGAGAGATCGAGCTAGACCGGCTGCAAAGAGAGGGCATAATTTTACCGATCGAGTTCAGCGAGTGGGCCAGTCCTCTTGTCCGAATCCTCAAGGGAGACGGCACCGTCAGAATCTGTGGCGATTACAAAGTAACCATCAATAGTTTCTCCCTGCAGGACCAATACCCACTACCAAAGGCCGACGACCTCTTTGCAACGCTGGCGGGAGAAAAGATGTTCACGAAGCTGGATCTGACTTCAGGCTACATGACGCAGGAACTGGAGGAATCACCGAAGGCCCTCACCTGCATCAACACACACAAGGGTCTTTTTGTTTATAATAGATGCCCGTTTGGAATCCGATCAGCGGCGGCAATATTCCAGAGAAACATGGAAAGTTTACTGAAGTCGGTCCCGCACACCGTGGTCTTTCAGGACGACATCTTGGTCACAGGTTGGAATACAATCGAGCACCTGCAGAACCTGAAGGAGGTTCTTAGTCGACTCAACCGCGTGAGGCTCAGGTTAGAATGCTCGAAATGCGTTTTCCTGGTGCCTGAAATGGAGTTCTTGGGAAGGAGGATTGCTGCGGACGGCATCAGGCCCACCAACGTGAAGACGGAAGCAATCGCGAACACACCGAGGCCACAGAATGTGACGGAGCTGCGGTTGTTTCTGGGACTCTTGAACTACTTTGGTAATGTCATACCGGGTCTCAGCACACTGCTGGAACTACTACATGTCTTACTACGAAAAGGGGGCGAATGGGTTTGGGGCAAAAGCCAAGAAAATGCCTTTGTAAAAGCGAGAAAATTGTTATGCTCAAACAAATTGCTTGTGTTGTATGATCCATGTCAGCGTGTGGTACTAGCATGTGATGCGTCGTCATATGGCGTCGGGTGTGTATTGCAACAAGCTAATGATTTTGGGAAACTGCAACCGGTTGCTTATGCATCCAGGAGTCTGTCTAAGGCTGAGAGAGCCTACAGCATGATTGAAAAAGAAGGTTAGCATGTGTCTGTGGGGTAAAGAAAATGCATCAATACCTGTTTGGGCTAAAATTCGAATTGGAAACTGACCATAAGCCATTTATATCCCTGTTTCCTGAGAGTAAAGGGATAAATAGCTTCACATCGGCCCGCATCCAGAGATGGGCGCTCATGTTGTCCACATACAACTATGCCATCCGCCACAGGCCAGGCACAGAAAACTGCGCCGATGCTCTCAGTAGGCTGCCATTGCCCGCCACGGGAGTGGAAATGGCGCAGCCTGCAGATCTAGCCATGATTATGGAAGCATTTGAGAGTGAGCAATCACCCGTCATTGCCCAGCAGATCAAAATCTGGACAAGCCAGGACCGCTTATTATCTCTAGTCAAAAGCTGTGTGCTTCACGGGAGTGGCCCAGTGTCCCAGTGGAAATGCAGGAAGAGATAAAGCCGTTCCAGTGGTGCAAAGATGAAATGTCTATTCAGGCAGACTGCCTTCTGTGGGGCAATCGAGTAATGGTCCCCAAGAAGGGCAGAGACACCTTCATCAATGACCTCCACAGTACCCACCCAGGCATCGTAATGATTAAATTGCTAGCCAGATCCCACGTGTGGTGGCCCGGTATCGATGCGGACTTAGAGTCCTGCGTTCACAGATGTAATACATGCTCGCAGTTAAGCAATGTACTCAGGGAGGCGCTGCTAAGTTTATGGTCTTGGCCCTCCAAACCGTGGTCTAGGGTACAGGCTTGTTCTTGGGCAAAATGTTCCTTGTTGTAGACGTGTACTCCAAGTGGATTGAATGTGAGATAATGTCGGCTAGCATGTCCGTTGCCACTACTGAAAGCCATGTTTGCCACTCACGGCTTAACCGATGTCCTGGTAAGCGAAACGGGCCATGTTTTACCAGTGCTGAGTTCAAAGAATTCATGACCCGTCATGGGATCAAACATGTCACATCTGCCCCATTTAAACCAGCATCCAATGGTCAAACAGAGAGAGAAGTGCAAACCATCAAGCAAAGCTGGAAGAGGGTAACTGAAGGCTCACTGCAGACTCGCCTATCCCGTGTTCTGCTTAGCTACCGCACGAGACTCCACTCACTCACTGGGATCCCACCTGCTGAACTGCTCATGAAAAGAACACTTAAGACAAGGCTCTCGTTAGTTCACCTCGATCTACATGAACAGGTAGAGAGCAGGCGGCTTCAACAAAGTGCATACCATGATAGCGCAAATGTGTCACGCGAGATTGAGATCAATGATCCTGTATTTGAATTTAAATTATGGACAAGGTCCCAAGTGGCTTCCCGGCACTGTCGTGGACAAAGAGGGGAGCAGGGTGTTTTGGGTCAAACTTTCAAATGGACTCATTCACTGGAAACACTTGGACCAAATCAAACTCAGATTCACAGACTATCCTGAGCAACCTACCTTGGACCCTACCTTTTTTGATCCCCCAACATACACACCAGTGGCAACCGACACCACAGTTGACCATGAAGCAGAATCCATCATCCACAGCAGCCCTGCAGGGCCCAACACACCAGGCAGCCCAGCAAGGCCAGCTGCACAACAGCCCAGCGAAGGTCCAACAAATGATTCAACAACACCAGCTTTCATACTGAGATGATCAACCAGGGCAAGAAGGGCCCCAGATCGACTCACATTGTAAATAGTTACACTATTGACTTTTGCGGGGTGGGGGGGCGGGGGGAGTGTTGTTATATGTGTGGACTTGTATTTACTCTGTACAGCCACCAGAGGGCTCATCCCCTGGAGTCCCAAGGGATCCCATAATCCCTTGGGAGCACAGGTATTTAAGGAGGCCTCACAGTTTGGAGAGGCACTCTGGAGACCTGCAATAAAAGACTAAGGTCACACTTTACTTTGAGCTCACAGTGTTCAGTCTGACTCTTTCTCCATACGCAACACGTGCATTATAGCGAATGCACCAAGATCGCAAAGAGAGGGTAATGAGATAAGTCTTGACTTTTGTTCAGCTCTGGTAGTCTAGCTGCAACAACAATAACATGCTGTCCTCTTTGTTGTTTCACAGGGACTGTTTGGTGAAAAATATGGCACTATTCGCTTACCCGGGGAGGTTGAGACTTCTGAATTTGAAATGATTCTGGATGCTGCTGTGGAAGTGCAGTTGGACACAAAGATCTTGGAGGAGTGGTACTGTAGAGATGAAAACTCAGTTCCGCCAACATACTACCTCAAACCAAAGTCTGAAATGCTGAAGAATTACCAGAATGTGGTAAAGTTCTAAAGAATTCCAAATGTTTTCAGTATATTGGTTTATTTCTCTCCGACTTCGTCAATTCCCTGTGAATATTTTTGAAATTTTTTAATATCTTTTTTAAAGTACTTTTGTCATTTTTTTTTTAATTATCATAGTCCTCAATGCATGATATTGTTTAGACTGTATTGCAATGGGAATATATATTCAAAAATTCTGCTGACATACAGCACTCGATTTTCAGAGAGCTGGCCCACCTCCCACACTGCAGCTGACACATTGTGAGGTACCTGGCTCATGACACCCGGCCCACGGTGAGGTCAATCACAGATATGGGCATCTCTGACCACTTCCTTGTATCGCTCTCCACCCGCATACCCCCCGCAACCCCTCCCCCAAACCCTACTTCCTTCTGCGTCGCCCCTGGAAAAAATTCTCTCCCAACTCGCTTACAAAATCCCAACTGTCTAACTTTTGGCCCTCTAATCACCATGACATTTTTGTAGCTACTGCTCTACTCAACCACACCTTTACCAGCATCTTTGATGCCATGGTACCGATTAAAACCATTACTCTCTCTGGACGTTTCCCTTGGTACGGCCCTCATCTTCGCTCCCTTAAGTCCAAGGGACACAAACTTGAATGGATATAGCGGGCAACTGGTTTAGCCATTCACTGCCAGATCTGTCTGGAACATAAAGCACTCTCGGATCCTGCTATTGTCTGCCAAAACTGCTCACTATTGCAGGATCATCCTGGAATACAAAGATAACTCCAGCTTCTTTTCTCTACTGCAAACCATCTCCTTAAACCCCTGTCCCAGTCTCCTTCACCCTCACCTCCAAAACAGGTGCGAGCAGCTCATGGACTTCATTGTCTCTAAGATTGAGACCATCCGATCAGCTGCCTCTGCTACTTCGCTTCCTTCTCCTAGCCCACCGGGCCAAAGTTCCTCTGAGGTTCCCCCCTGCCCTAGATCTGAACATATCTTTCTCCAGTTACTCTCTGATCTCCCCTCATGACTTCTCCTAGCTCATCTTGTCCATGAGACTCACTTCCTCCAATGAACAAAATGTTGAATCATTGTGGGTGGAGATTAGAGATAGTAAGGGGAAAAAGTCACTGGTGGGTGTAGTTTATAGGCCCCCAAATAATAACTTCACAGTGGGGAGGGCAATAATCAAGGGAATAATGGAGGCATGTGAAAAAGGAACGGCAGTAATCATGGGGGATTTTAACCTACATATCGATTGGTTAAATCAAATCGCACGGGGTAGCCTGGAGGAGGAATTCATAGAATGCAAACAGGATTGTTTCTTAGAACAGTATGTTACAGAACCTACAAGGGAGCAAGCTATCTTAGATCTGGTCCTGTGTAATGAGACAGGAATAATAAATGATCTCCTAGTAAAAGATCCTCTCGGAATGAGTGTAATACAGATTGAGGGTGAGGAAGTAGTGTCTCAAACAAGCGTACTATGCTTAAATAAAGGGAACTACATTGGGATGAGGGCAGAGTTGGCTAAAGTAGACTGGAAACACAGACTAAATGGTGGCACAATTGAGGAACAGTGGAGGACTTTTAAGGAGCTCTTTCATAGTGCTCAACAAAAATATATTCCAGTGAAAAAGAAGGGCGGTAAGAGAAGGGATAACCAGCCGTAGATAACCAAGGAAAGAAAGGAGAGTATCAAATTAAAAACCAATGCGTATAAGGTGGCCAAGGTTAGTGGGAAAATAGAAGAGTGGGAAAATTTTCAACGACAGCAAAGAATGACTAAGAAAGCAATAAATAAAGGAAAGATAGATTACGAAGGTAAACTTGCGCAACACATAAAAAAGGATAGTAAAAGCTTTTACAGATATATAAAACGGAAAAGAGTGACTAAAGTAAATGTTGGTCCCTTAGAAGATGAGAAGGGGGATTTAATAATGGGAAATGTGGAAATGGCTGAGACGTTAAACAATTATTTTGCTTCGGTCTTCTCAGTGGAAGACACAAAAACCATGCCAAAAATTGCTGGTCACAGGAATGTGGGAAAGGAGGATCTTGAGACAATCACTATCACTAGGGGGGTAGTGCTGGACAGGCTAATGGGACTCAAGGCAGACAAGTCCCCTGGTCCTGATGAAATGCATCCCAGGGTATTAAAAGAGATGGCAGAAGTTATCGCAGATGCATTCGTTATAATCTACCAAAATTCTCTGGACTCTGGGAAGGTACCAGCGGATTGGAAAGCAGCTAATGTAATGCTTCTGTTAAAAAAAGGGGGCAGACAAAAGGCAGGTAACTATAGGCTGGTTAGTTTAACATCTGTAGTGGGGAAAATGCTTGAAGCTATCATTAAGGAAGAAATAGCGGGACATCTAGATAGGAATAGTGCAATCAAGCAGACGCAACATGGATTCACGAAGGGGAAATCATGTTTAACTAATTTACTGGAATTCTTTGAGGATATAATGAGCATGGTGGATAGAGGTGTACCAATGGATGTGGTGTATTTAGATTTTCAAAAGGCATTCGAAAAGGTGCCACACAAAAGGTTACTGCAGAAGATAAGGGTATGCGGAGTCAGAGGAAATGTATAAGCATGGATAGAGAATTGGCTGGCGAACAGAAAGCAGAGAGTCGGGATAAATGGGTCCTTTTTGGGTTGGAAATCGATGGTTAGTGATGTGCCACAGGGATCGGTGCTGGGACCACAACTGTTTACAATATACATAGATGACCTGGAAGAGGGGACAGAGTGTAGTGTTACAAAATTTGCAGATGACACAAAGATTAGTGGGAAAGCGGGTTGTGTAGAGGACATAGAGAGGTTGCAAAGAGATTTAGATAGGTTAAGCGAATGGGCTAAGGTTTGGCAGATGGAATACAATGTCGGAAAATGTGAGGTCATCCACCTCGGGGAAAAAAAATAGTAAAAGGGAATATTATTTGAATGGGGAGAAATTACAACATGCTGCGGTGCAGAGGGACCTGGGGGTCCTTGTGCATGAAACTCTTTTGAGTTTACCTGCGAAAACATAAAACATTAAATGGTGCCACCCGACCTGGGTGACACTCCAGACATTTACAAGGCCCTTTTTTTTTTTTCCCTCCTTTTTTTTTTTGTGTTTTTCTTTTTTTGGTTTTTTTTTTTTTGGGCACTAAAATCACAATTTTCCCCAGTGCCCCCTATAAAAGGGAAGGGGGACACTAAAAGCACCGGCAATTAAAACAAATTAAACTTAAAAATGTAAAATCAAATTAAAATTTGGTTGCCGGGCGTGATGATGCACTCCAGTCCCTCCGGTGCCCACCTCTCGCGGAAGGCCGCGAGCGTACCGGTGGACACCGCGTGCTCCATCTCCAAGGACACTCTGGACCGGATGTAAGAGCGGAAGAGAGGCAGGCAGTCAGGTTGAACGACCCCCTCGACCGCCCGCTGCCTGGACCGACTGATGGCACCCTTGGCCGTGCCCAGGAGCAGTCCTACGAGGAGGCCTTCGGACCTACCCGCTCCCCTCCGCACAGGGTGCCCAAAGATCAGGAGAGTGGGACTGAAGTGCAGCCAGAATTTCAGGAGCAGCCCCTTCAAATAATGGAACAGGGGCTGCAACCTCGTGCACTCAATAAAAACATGGAACACGGACTCCTCCAGACCGCAGAAATTGCAGGCGGCCTGGGAGTCCGTGAACCGGCTTAAAAATTTGTTGCATCCTTGTGCATGAATCCCAAAAAGTTAGTTTGCAGGTGCAGCAGGTAATCAGGAAGGTGAATGGAATGTTGGCCTTCATTGCGAGAGGGATGGAGTACAAAAGCAGGGAGGTCCTTCTGCAACTGTATAGGGTATGAGGCCGCGCCTGGAATACTGCGTGCAGTTTTGGTTACCTTACTTAAGGAAGGATATACTAGCTTTGGAGGGGGTACAGAGACGATTCACGAGGCTGATTCCGGAGATGAGGGGGTTACCTTATGATGATAGATTGAGTAGACTGGGTCTTTACTCGTTGGAGTCCAGAAGGATGAGGGGTGATCTTATAGAAACATTTAAAATAATAAAAGGGATAGACAAGATAGAGGCAGAGAGGTTGTTTCCACTGGTCGGGGAGACTAGAACTAGGGGGCACAACCTCAAAATACGGGGGAGCCAATTTAAACCCGAGTTGAGAAGGAATTTCTTCTCCCAGAGGGTTGTGAATCTGTAGAATTCTCTGCCCAAGGAAGCAGTTGAGGCTAGCTCATTGAATGTATTCAAATCACAGATAGATAGATTTTTAACCAATAAGGGAATTAAGGGTTACGGGGAGCGGGCGGGTAAGTGGAGCTGAGTCCACGGCCAGATCGGCCATGATCTTTTTGAATGGCGTAGCAGGCTCGAGGGGCTAGATGGCCTACTCCTGTTCCTAAATCTTATGTTCTTATGTTCCTGCTCCCTTGACCCTATTCCCACTAAACTGCTGACCATCTCACTTCTTTTTCTGGCTCCCATGTTAGCTGACATTGTTAACGGTTCTTTCTCCTCAGGTAATGTCTCCCTCTCTCTCAAATCTGCTGCCACCATCCCTCTCCTCACAAAACCAACCCTTGACCCCTCTGTATTTGCAAAGTACCCGCCCCATCTCCAACCTCCCTTTCCTCTCTAAAGTCTATGAACATGTTGTCGCCTTCCAAATCCATGCCCATCTTTCCCGGAACTCCATGTTTGAATCCTTCCAATCGGGTTTCTGCCCCTGCCACAGTACTGAAACAGCTCTTATTAAATTACATCCTACATGACTGTGACAAAGGTAAACTATCCCTACTCATCTTTCTCAGCCTGTCAACAGCTTTTGACACGGTTGCCCACTCCATCCTCCTCCAATGCCTTTCCTCCGTTGTTTAGCTGGGTGGGACTGCACTCGCCTGGTTCCATTTTTACCTATCTAATCATAGCAGGAGAATCACCTGCAATGGCTTCTCTGCCCGCTCCCAAATCGTTACCTCTGGTGACCCCAAGGATCTATCCTTGGCCCTCTCCTATTTTTCATCTACATGCTGCACCTCGGTGACATCATCACATAGCATCAGTCTCCACATAATCATCATTATAGGCAGTCCCTCGAAATCGAGGAAGACTTGCTTCCATTCTAAAAGTGAGTTCTCAGGTGACTGAACAGTCCAATATGGGAATTACAGTCTCTGTCACAGGTTGGACAGGCAGTCGTTGAAGGAAAGGGTGGGTGGGGAGTCTGGTTTGCCGCACGTTCCTTGCGCTGCCTGCGCTTGTTTTCTGCATGCTCTCGGCGACGAGACTCGAGGTGTTCAATACCCTCCCGATGCTCTTCCTCCACTTAGAGCGGTCTTTGGCCAGGGATTCCCAGGTGTCGGTGGGTATGTTACATTCTATCAAGGAGGCTTTGAGTGTGTCCTTGAAACGTTTTCTCTGCCCACCTGGGGCTTGCTTGCAATGTAGGAGTTCCGAGTAGAGCACTTGCTTTGGGAGTCTTGTGTCTCCACATGTACGTTGACGACACCCAGCTCTACCTCACCACCATTTCTTTCGACCCCACCACTATCTCTAAATTGTCAGATTTCTTGTCCGACATCCAGTACTGGAAGGGCAGAAATTTTCTCCAACTAAATATTGGAAAAACATAGAAACATAGAAACATAGAAAATAGGTGCAGGAGTAGGCCATTCGGCCCTTCTAGCCTGCACCACCATTCAATGAGTTCATGCCTGAACATGCAACTTCAGTACCCCATTCCTGCTTTCTCACCATACCCCTTGATTCCCCTAGTAGTAAGGACTTCATCTAACTCCTTTTTGAATATATTTAGTGAATTGGCCTCAACAACTTTCTGTGGTAGAGAATTCCACAGGTTCACCACTCTCTGGGTGAAGAAATTCCTCCTCATCTCGGTCCTAAATGGCTTCCCCCTTATCCTTAGACTGTGTCCCCTGGTTCTGGACTTCCCCAACATTGGGAACATTCTTCCTGCATCTAACCTGTCTAACCCCGTCAGAATTTTAAACGTTTCTATGAGGTCCCCTCTCATTCTTCTGAACTCCAGTGAATACAAGCCCAGTTGATCCAGTCTTTCTTGATAGGTCAGTCCCGCCATCCCGGGAATCAGTCTGGTGAACCTTCGCTGCACTCCCTCAATAGCAAGAATGTTCTTCCTCAGGTTAGGAGACCAAAACTGTATACAATACTCCAGGTGTGGCCTCACCAAGGCCCTGTACAATTGTAGCAACACCTGCCTGCCCCTGTACTCAAATCCCCTCGCTATGAAGGCCAACATGCCATTTGCTTTCCTAACCGCCTGCTGTACCTGCATGCCAACCTTCAATGACTGATGTACCATGACACCCAGGTCTCTTTGCACCTCCCCTTTTCCTAATCTGTCACCATTCAGATAATAGTCTGTCTCTCTGTTTTTACCACCAAAGTGGATAACCTCACATTTATCCACATTATACTTCATCTGCCATGCATTTGCCCACTCACTTAACCTATCCAAGTCGCTCTGCAGCCTCATAGCATCCTCCTCGCAGCTCACACTGCCACCCAACTTAGTGTCATCCGCAAAATTGGAGATACTACATTTAATCCCCTCGTCTAAATCATTAATGTACAGTGTAAACAGCTGGGGCCCCAGCACAGAACCTTGCGGTACCCCACTAGTCACTGCCTGCCATTCTGAAAAGTCCCCATTTACTCCTACTCTTTGCTTCCTGTCTAACAACCAGTTCTCAATCCATTTCAGCACACTACCCCCAATCCCATGTGCTTTAACTTTGCACATTAATCTCTTGTGTGGGACCTTGCCGAAAGCCTTCTGAAAGTCCAAATATACCACATCAACTGGTTCTCCCTTGTCCACTCTACTGGAAACATCCTCAAAAAATTCCAGAAGATTTGTCAAGCATGATTTCCCTTTCACAAATCCATGCTGACTTGGACCTATCATATTACCTCTTTCCAAATGCACTGCTATGACATCCTTAATAATTGATTCCATCATTTTACCCACTACCGATGTCAGGCTGACCGGTCTGTAATTCCCTGTTTTCTCTCTCCCTCCTTTTTTAAAAAGTGGGGTTACATTGGCTACCCTCCTCTCCATAGGAACTGATCCAGAGTCAATGGAATGTTGGAAAATGTCTTTGGTCCCTAGCCACGACTCCATCCCTCTCCCTAGCATCTTCCTGAGGCTGAATCATCTGTTAACAACCCTGATGTCATATTTGACCCTGAAACAAGCTTCCGATCGCATATGCATGCTTAACTAAGACTGCCTATTTCCACCTCCATAGTATCGCTCTGACTTCATCCCTGCCTCAGCTCATTTGCTACTGAAACCCTCATCTGTACTTTTGTTATTTCCAGACTTTAATATTCAAATGTACTATACGTTTTAACCTACGTAACTTGAATTCATCCAAAACTCTACTGCCCGTGTCCTAACTCGCACCAAGTTCCATTCAGCCATCATTCCTGTGCTCGTTGACCTACATTGGCTCCCTATCCCACAGCACCTGACCCACAGTGAGGTCCCTATCCCACAGCACCTGACCACAGTGAGCCGCCTAGTTCACGGTGAGGCACTGATCAAAGATTTGCAGGTGTGCTGCCCGTAATTTACTGATGCACGCTCGCAGCGGGTCATGTACCTCGCCACAAGTGAGGACTGGAAGCAATGACCCTATAAGCAGCAACTTTTCAACTTTGCTGTCACTAGAAAGCTCACCTACTAGAAGTACCTGTTGGAAATTCAGGCACCTGTTTTGCACAGTTTTCCGACTATTAATTGAAATGTCTTCTGTTGGAAGCATGAAATTGGAAACTTGCCCCTCTATTGTAGGGATACACAAGGATAAACCATCAACTTGGTGGCCTCCCACCAAAACTTTCTCAAGCAAAATTCCAGCTCCATCCCCTCAGCTGTGAGAAACTTCAAGACTATAATGTAAGTGCAGCATAGGCATCAACAAACAAGCTACTATAGGTTTAGATAAGTGCCATTTTCAACCTCCTTTCACCTTTGAAAATTGTTGGTCAATTGGCCAACTGTAAGCTAAACAATACTTGTAGATTATATGATTAAAATATAGCAAAATATTTGTCCGCTAATATCTCAAACAGTAATTTCTGGGCTATCATTATCAATATGACCTGGACCTGAAATATGATGAGTCATTTCTAAATTCTCAAAGGTCAAGGCACCATACAGGAAGAGGATGGTGAAAAAGGGAAGGAAGTCCTCTCTCATTACGTGTCACATTTCATTTGATGATAGCTTACAAATTACTGTTGGTGATATTAGCAGACAAATAGTCAAAATATTTGTTGGATGTTCCTCTGTAAATTGTTATAATAAACAGGTTAATGCCTCTATTTAAATAGTGAACAGAGGAATATCATATGAACATGTAAACATTCATCCGCAACACTCATTTTTAGCCTCATAAGATCAGCAGCAGCTCCGCGTGGTCTTCGTATTCTGATGACTTTGTGTTTTGCCTGAATTTGGATTTACTTTTGAGCTGCAGATCAAATGATTCTTTGAAAAAAATTCTAGTAAATATCTTTTTGGGAAACAAGTAAAACTATGTTGTACAGTTTTTAAGAACCATCAGAATCTAAAAGTGATCCCTGTACAGCTCCAATGACAGAATAGTGTGCCTGTTCCTCTACACCTAGATGCCAATCCTTTCAAGGGAAATGGGTTTCTTTTAAAGAGGTTCAATTCCAGTTTAAAAAAATACATAATCAAATGGACAGTTAGGAGTCAATAAAGAAGCCAAAGCCATCTGCGGCTGTCGAATTTGCCTCCACACCTCAGCAGTGATTCAGTGTTGCAGCATCATGCAGGCTACTAACTGGGGGCATCCAAGCCCAGCCTTATCCTCTCCTCATAACTGTATTTTCCAGCAGGGTCACTGGATGGCAATCACAACCAGTAGTTGATTTTTCTTACCCTCCTACCTCATCAATTTCAATTGAGATCTGACACCGTCCTGGTCTGTACTGCTTAATAACACTACAATGGATATATCCACTGAGCCATCAGTGACCCCAAACCACTTTTCTAAATGGCCTTTTGACCAAATATTTATGCTGTACTAAAGCTGCAGTTATTGGGGCTGAAGGTCCCAAACCTGGGGATGCATAGTCACCTTTATCTGGGTGGACAGGTTTGAAATTTTGGCAGGACCAAATTACACTCCCCTTCCCTGTAATCGGCATTGAAAATTCTACTCGAAGTTTCTTGCGGCCCATCCCCTTTAATAGAACCAGGGCTGGCCAAATGAGGTCATCCACATAAATTCCCACCAGTCCTTCCGGAGCAGATGTACATGCTTGGGAGGACCCGACACTAACACAAGTGTGGTTACAAATAATTTAGAAGGCTGGTTTCCCTGCAACAGCTAATCACAATCTGTTGCTGCAGGCAAGCTATCCAATTGGGAAACCAGCTATTTCTTTAGATTTTTTTTTAATCTTCAGCATGCACATCCATACTTTTTAGACTGTACATGATGCCACATTAAGTTTTGTTTTCACTCCCCGCCTCCCACCATCTGTGGAAGCCCCAGCCAATGGTATGAGTGCCTGCCCGATTTATGTAAGTGTCCCTGACCCTGGAAAGCGGTCAGGCGCATGACTAGTGGGTGTGCAGATGGTCTTCCCAGCCCATGTTCCACGCTACCGAGGCTACTTGCAAAATTTCAGGGCCACAAGGCCTTTATATGCAATTGTTCAACAAACCACAGAACAATAATCATGTCAGGAACATTTGTACCTTTTTTGAAAACCTGAAGGGTAGCGAATCAGATTTGTAGAAGGTGGAAATGATCAGTGCTGGAAACAATGTTGTTCACAATTTATATTAACGATTTTGACCTTGGAATCAAAAACACAACTTCTAAATTTGCCGATGACACCAAGTTGGGGGGAATAGTCAATATTGAGGAGGACTGCAACAAATTACAAGAAGACATTAATAAATTTGCAGAATGGGCATATAATTGGCAAGTGAATTTCACAGATAATTGTGAGGTATTACATTATGTTAAGAAAAATAAGGAGGTCACATATTACTTGGAAAATAAGAATCTAAATGGGATGGAAGAGCCTAGGAATCTCAGAGTACAAATACACAAATCACTAACAGTATCAACACAGATTAATAAGGTCATAAAAAAAGCAAACCAAGCACTAGGATTTAATTCTAGAGGGATAGAATTGAAAAGTAGAGAAGTTACACTAAACTTGTATTGAACCTTGGTTAGACCACACTTACAATTTTGTCCAATTTTGGTCACCATATTATGAATAGGATATCGAGGCACTGGAGAGGGTACATAAAAGATTTATAAGAATGATACCAGAAATGTGAGGTTATACCTATCAGGAAAGGATGAACAGGCTAGGTTTCTTTTATCTTGAAAAGAGAAGGCTGAGGGATGACATAATAGAAGTCTTTAAAATTATGAAAGGTTTTGATAGAGTAGACACAGAGGCTTAAATTTACCAGTCCTGTGAGCGCAGGTTTGGAGCGGGACCAAGAATGCAAAGTGTTGAAAATAAAGATTTCAACGTTTGACAATACATTAGCAGAAACTCTACATAAACATTGGCTAAATAACTTAAGTGCCTATCCTTGTGTTGGTAGTTGTATGATTGGACAAGAATGAGGGTGAGTGTGAGGGGTGGCTAGTGAGATGGGGATATGATAATGTAGATAGAGAGCGAGGGATGGGTGGAGGTTCAAGATAAATTGGTGTGAGTAAGGATGTGTCAGAGTAGGGTAGGGAAGGCAGAGTGATGGGGATGTGATGAGTGGCACAGCAGGATGAGGTTGAGTGTGGCTTTGTACTAACGTTTTGTGATCTACTGAGATCATTGAAAGGTTTGATCACTGCAGCTAGCTCCTCCTGACAATATCCTTAGTTGTGCCCTCCTGTACAACCTGCAACCAGGCTGCATTAGTGTCCTGGGGAGGTCTCCTGCCTATTGGAAGGGAAGAGAACCTCCCTGCATGCTGTGACTTCCTTCATAAGCATCTGAAGGGAGTCATGGGAGAGCCTGTGTGCAGCCGTGCAACTTTGTGCAGTGCTTGTCAGTGTTTGCAGCAGTTCAATACTGCAGAACACCGACAGAACAACTTTCAAAATGAATGTGGGCATGATCCCTTTAAGGAAATCAGCTGATGAATCTTTGTCAAATGACATCATCAGACCCGGTTCCTTTTAATTGGCCAGCAACCTCACAGGGCTGGCTTAACAAGCCCAACCTAGGGAAGATTCTTTTCACGGTGCAGGCTGGAGCCAAGAGCGGGGTCACAACCCGCCACTGACCCCGGCTGCCTTGGATTAGCCAGGGTTGGTGAAATCACAGCCAGAGAGTGTTTACCTATTTGTCACACTGTGCTCCCTGAGCACACATAAGGACACCTGTGTTACAGTGTGACAAATATATGATAGTCACCAAGTAATCAAATAAGGTATTCAGAAGAAACTTCTTTACCCAGAGAGTAGTGAGAATGTGGAACTCGCTACCACAGGAAATAGTTGAAGCGAATAATATAAATGCATTTAAGGAGAGGCAGATAAGATAAGAGGGGGAAGGGAATAGAGGATAATGCTGATAGAGTTAGATGAGGAACGTCGGGAAGAGGCTCAAGTGGAGCATAATCACCAGCAGGGACTGGTTGGGCACAGTGGCCTGTTTCTGTGCTATATATCCTATGTTGTTGATCTGCTAGATTGAACATTCAATAGACCATTTGTATTATTCATGATAATGACATTTCTCACTGTTAACTACTCCCTCTCCCCCCAACCCTACATTTCAAAATAATGTGCTGCTTACAGTGAACCAACGACCAACTGTTTAGACACCCAGCAGGGTTATGGGGCTAAACTTTCATCTTCATTTTCAGCCGTTTTTCGGCGGTTTTCTCGGCGGTACAGCTGTTTTTGGTAGAGAAACGGCCCGGCGAAAGTTTCCCCCTTAGTTTTTGAATGGTACTGCCCAAATCTCAAAACACCCGCTGGAAGCAAACCACCGACATGCACCGTCAAAAAAATCACCAGGGCATAAGTTTGGCCTCAACGGAAACCCGTCCAGATCGCCAAGGGAACTGCCCTGTGAAAGCTGCTGAAGCAGGGTGGTACGTGAGTACTCTGCAAAGAAAGGTAAGTTAAAGGTTCTTTATTTACTTTTTTTAAATTGTAAACCAGCGATTAGCTTTAAAAGTGCCTCGGGAATGTTTTTTAACTTTTTATATTTTTTTGTGAAATTCTTTTTTTTTAAGTTCTTCCCCCTCCCTAGGCCCCCTAAAAATTTTAAGAATCGGCCATTTCACTTAGTTTCTCCTTTTAACCGTTGAGAAACTGCTGAGAATACTGGTGCGAGATCCATTTTCTCACCAGACGATTATTTTTAACTTAATTATGGACATTTTCGGCAGCGTTACTTGCAAAACATTCGCCGGGCGGTTTCTCTACCAAAACGGGTGCAGGACATTCTAAAAATGGAGGGAGAAGAGCCAGTTGTCATGGTGCACATTGGTACCAACGACATAGGTAAAAAAAAAAGGGATGAGGACCTACGAAACGAATTTAAGGAGCTAGGAGGTAAATTAAAAAGTAGGACCTCAAAAGTAGTAATCTCGGGTTTGCTACCAGTACCAAGTGCTAGTCAGAGTAGGAATCGCAGGATAGCACAGATGAATACGTGGCTTGAGCAGTGGTGCAGCAGGGAGGGATTCAAATTCCTGGGGCATTGGAACCGGTTCTGGGGGAGGTGGGACCAGTACAAACCGGACGGTCTACACCTGGGCAGGACCGGAACCAATGTCCTAGGGGGATTGTTTGCTAGTACTGTTGGGGAGGAGTTAAACTAATATGGCAGGGGGATGGGAACCAATGGAGGGAGACAGAGGGAAACAAAAAGGAGATAAAAGCAAAAAACAGAAAGGAGATGAGAAAAAGTGGAGGGCAGAGAAAAGCAAGACAAAGAACAAAAAGGGCCACTGTACAACAAAATTCTAAAAGGACAAAGGGTGTTAAAAAAAACAAGCCTGAAGGCTTTGTGTCTTAATGCAAGGAGTATCCATAATAAGGTGGATGAATTAACTGTGCAAATAGATGTTAACAAATATGATGTGATTGGGATTACGGAGACATGGCTCCAGGATGATCAGGGCTGGGAACTCAACATCCAGGGGTATTCAACATTCAGGAAGGATAGAATAAAAGGAAAAGGAGGTGGGGTAGCATTGCTGTTTAAAGAGGAGATTAATGCAATAATTAGGAATGACATGAGCTTGAATGATGTGGAATGTATATGGGTAGAGCTGCAGAACACCAAAGGGCAAAAAACGTTAGTGGGAGTTGTGTACAGACCTCCAAACAGTAGTAGTGATGTTGGGGAGGGCATCAAACAGAAAATTATGGGTGCATGCAATAAGGGTGCAGCAGTTATAATGGGTGACTTTAATATGCACATAGATTGGGCTAACCAAACTGGAAGCAATACGGTGGAAGAGAATTTCCTGGAGTGCATAAGGGATGGTTTTCTAGACCAATATGTCGAGGAACCAACTAGGGGAGAGGCCATCTTAGACTGGGTGTTGTGTAATGAGAGAGGATTAATTAGCAATCTCGATGTGCGAGGCCCCTTGGGAAAGAGTGACCATAATATGGTGGAATTCTGCATTAGGATGGAGAATGAAACAGTTAATTCAGAGACCATGGTCCAGAACCTAAAGAAGGGTAACTTTGAAGGTATGAGGCGTGAATTGGCTAGGATTGATTGGCGAATGATACTTGAGGGGTTGACTGTGGATGGGCAATGGCAGACATTCCTGTCTGGCATAAAAATAAAAAAGCGAAGGTGGCTCAACCGTGGCTATCAAGGGAAATCAGGGATAGTATTAAAGCCAAGGAAGTGGCATACAAATTGGCCAGAAATAGCAGCGAACCCGGGGACTGGGAGAAATTTAGAACTCAGCAGAGGAGGACGAAGGGTTTGATTAGGGCAGAGAAAATAGAGTACGAGAGGAAGCTTGCAGGGAACATTAAGACGGATTGCAAAAGTTTCTATAGATATGTAAAGAGAAAAAGGTTAGCAAAGACAAATGTAGGTCCCCTGCAGTCAGAATCAGAGGAAGTCATAACGGGGAACAAAGAAATGGCGGACCAATTGAACAAGTACTTTGGTTCGGTATTCACTAAGGAGGACACTAACAACATTCCGGATATAAGAAGGGTCAGAGGGTCTAGTAAGGAGGAGGAACTGAGGGAAATCCTTATTAGTCGGGAAATTGTGTTGGGGAAATTGATGGGATTGAGGGCCGATAAATCTCCAGGGCCTGATGGACTGCATCCCAGAGTACTTAAGGAGGTGGCCTTGGAAATAGCGGATGCATTGACAGTCATTTTCCAGAATTCCATTGACTCTGGATAAGTTCCTATCGAGTGGAGGATAGCCAATGTAACCCCACTTTTTAAAAAAGGAGGGAGAGAGAAAACAGGGAATTATAGACCGGTCAGCCTGATATCGGTAGTGGGTAAGATGATGGAATCAATTATTAAGGATGTCATAGCAGCGCATTTGGAAAGAGGTGACATGATAGGTCCAAGTCAGCATGGATTTGTGAAAGGGAAATCATGCTTGACAAATCTTCTGGAATTTTTTGAGGATGTTTCCAGTAGAGTGGACAAGGGAGAACCAGTTGATGTGGTATATTTGGACTTTCAGAAGGCTTTCGACAAGGTTCCACACAAGAGATTAATGTGCAAAGTTAAAGCACATGGGATTGGGGGTAGTGTGCTGACATGGATTGAGAAATGGTTGTCAGACAGGAAGCAAAGAGTAGGAGTAAATGGGTACTTTTCAGAATGGCAGGCGGTGACTAGTGGGGTACCGCAAGGTTCTGTGCTGGGGCCCCAGCTGTTTACACTGTATATTAATGATTTAGACGAGGGGATTAAATGTAGTATCTCCAAATTTGCAGATGACACTAAGTTAGGTGGCAGTGTGAGCTGCGAGGAGGATGCTATGAGGCTGCAGAGCGACTTGGATAGGTTAGGTGAGTGGGCAAATGTATGGCAGATGAAGTATAATGTGGATAAATGTGAGGTTGTCCACTTTGGTGGTAAAAAAAGAGAGACAGACTATTATCTGAATGGTGACAGATTAGGAAAAAGGCAGGTGCAAAGAGACCTGGGTGTCATGGTACATCAGTCATTGAAGGTTGGCATGCAGGTACAGTATGCGGTTAAGAAAGCAAATGGCATGTTGGTCTTCATAGCGAGGGGATTTGAGTACAGGGGCAGGGAGGTGTTGCTACAGTTGTACAGGGCCTTGGTGAGGCCATACCTGGAGTATTGTGTACAGTTTTGGTCTCCTAACCTGAGGAAGGACATTCTTGTTATTGAGGGAGTGCAGCGAAGGTTCACCAGACTGATTCCCGGGATGGCGGGACTGACATATCAAGAAAGACTGGATCAACTGGGCTTGTATTCACTGGAGTTCAGAAGAATGAGAGGGAACCTTATAGAAATGTTTAAAATTCTGATGGGTTTAGACAGGTTAGATGCAGGAAGAATGTTCACAATGTTGGGGAAGTCCAGAACCAGGGGTCACAGTCTAAGGATAAGGGGTAAGCCATTTAGGACCGAGATGAGGAGAAACTTCTTCACCCAGAGAGTGGTGAACCTGTGGAATTCTCTACCACAGAAAGTTGTTGAGGCCAATTCACTAAATATATTCAAAAAGGAGTTAGATGTAGTCCTTACTACTAAGGGGATCAAGGGGTATGGCAAGAAAGCAGGAATGGGGTACTGAAGTTGCATGTTCAGCCATGAACTCATTGAATGGTGGTGCAGGCTAGAAGGGCCGAATGGCCTACTCCTGCACCTATTTTCTATGTTTCTATGTTTCTATGTTTCTAAAACATTAGCGGTTGTTCTGGGTGGGCAATCGGGCGTTCAGGGGCTCTCGGGAAAGTCCAGCCCATGATCACATTGTTACAATGTTAAATATTTAAAATGCCATCTAAAGGAGGCTTAACAATGCAAAATAGCCTTGCCTTGGCAGCTCTGATGGTGATCGGTTGAATTGTGCTGTATTCCAGGAAGAGGGTCATATTCAGTCTTGAAAAATGTACTTCTTTGAGCTGAGTTTGTCAGCATCCAGTTCTCCTCTTATTGAAACCAAAGTTATACAGAGGAACTGCATCCTAAACCCAACTCTATTTCTTTCTACAATCTCCAAACTGCCTGATACATACAGACCCTCGTTGAAACTAATGTGGCATCCTCCATTTCCTTGCCCACATTCTGGTTAAACAGCATGCACACTTGTAAATTTCATCACTGTATTAAGCCTTGCAAAAAAATCAGAAATGAGGCAGGTGAAATAGTGTAATAATACAGAACATTCCCGAACTGTAGATGGACTTTAGATTACCCAGAAAGCACATCAAAATGTAAACGTGTGCTCCTTACCGACTAGTGTAGGCTGGTTTCAAGCTTTTCAAATGAACAGAAGAATGAAGGTCTGACTACAGGTGGAACTTGTACCTTCGTAATACTCCCATTGTCAAACAAATTCTTTAAAGCAGACACTTTATTATTATTTTCCTCCATTTTCTGGGTGACTCTCATGTGTAAACCTAAAATATGTCAACAAATAATCACAAAAACATGGAAGCCCAGATTTTCCACTGAACTTGTGCTAGTTTCCCAGCATAACTCCAGTGGGTGAAAGTGGAAAATTGGGCAGGATGCCATTCTGTCGCCTCCAAGGACCTCTCCCAGGTTTTTTAATTGGAAGTGAAAGGGAACATTGAGTACTCCACCCTAATGTGGATTGGCAAATGTAAATGATATGTTAATGATAGGAAAATGTAGTATTTTTCTTCATTAAAACCATAACAATGCTAGGAGCATTGGTGTGTTTCTCTTCTATAGTGTTGAGGTGGTAAACAAAAGGGCAAGTAAAATTTACATCCGCCCAAGGCAATCCAGTTGATCTTTTTGCCCAGAAATTTAAAGTTGGAAAAAAAATATCTTCAGCTGCCCCAAAGTCAGCCAACCCCTGGGGATGTGGGCAACTCTGGCAAAACTGCATTTATTGCCAATCACTAGTTGCCCTGAGAAGGTGGGCCGTCTCCTTGGTGATGGTGTTAGGTAGGGAATTTCAAACTTCTGACCCAGCAACGGTGAACAAACAGCAATATATGTTCCAATTCAGGAATGTATATTACCTGGAGGGGAACTTGGAGGTGATGGTGTTCCCATGCCTTTTAATCATAGAAATATATTAAACAGAAGGAGGCCATTTGACCCATTATGGATGTGCTGGCTCTTTGAAATTAGACCTCTCCCCTCTTTCCCTCATTGCTGCTTTCAATCTTCTAATTATTAGAGGTCACAGGGAAGGGAGGTATTATCGAAGTAACCTGCATCAGAATAACCTGTAGCGTTGGGCATCTGACGACCATAGAACAGTGCCCCAGCAAGATGTTAACACTTTCAGAAGTTTGGGGGCGAGGTGGCAGGGAGAACATTGGTAGGAGAAAAAGAACAATGTATTTACAGCTTTATTCACAATTCTGCATAGGTCACTCCTGTAACAGTGTTGGCGTAGCCCTATCATCACTGGAACATGGGAGTTAAATCCAGCCCAGTGGGCCCAAGTTTTGAGCCGCTCCTAGAACGGCGCAGTCCCGACCTGGACGCCCGTTTTTCGCGCCACAAAGTGCGCCTAAAAAAAACTTCCAGATTCTCCACCTCCCTGCAGGTCCTCTGGCCCTCGGCGCAGCGCAGCAGGAGCTGTAGGGAGCGGAGCCAGGTCCCTGCGCTGAAAACAGTGCCGGGACCTCTGCACATGCGCGCTACAGTGGGCACACATGTTCAGTAGCTCCAGGCGCCCAAAACTGTGTGGGAAGGGCCGAAGCATGCAGCCCCTAGCCCTGGCCCAATGGCCTCACTGGGGCTGTGTGAATAAGGCTCCTCATATGGCCAGCTCCTGCTTCCTCCCGACCCGACTCGACTCCCGCTTCCCGCCCCCGGACCGGACCCGACACCGACTTGACTCCCGCTTCCCCCCCGCCCCCGGACCCGACCTGACTCCCGCTCTCCCCGCCCCCGCCCCGGACCGGATCCGACACCGACCTGACTCCCGCTTCCCCCCCGCCCCCGGACCCGACCCGACTCCCGCTGCCCCCCCCCCCCCCGACCCGGACCGGACCTGACACCGACCTGACTCCCGCTTCCCCCCCGCCCCCAGACCCGACCCGACTCCCGCTTCCCACCACCGCCCCCCCCCCCATCCCCGCCTCCGGACCGGACCCGACACCGACCCCGACCCGACTCCCGTTCCCACCGCCCCGCCCCCGGACTGGATCCGACCTGACCTCCCTCCCCCGACCTGACCTCCCTCTCCCCGACCTGACCTCCCTCTCCCTCCCTACCCCCGACCCGAACCGAACCGACCTCCCTCCCACCACCCCCCCGACCCGCGCTCCCCCCGACCCGACCCAACACCACCTACCTATAAATCTGGTGCTGGGGACGGGCCCTGCCCGAAGTCTCGGGCCCGGCCCGTTCAGCCTCCCTCCCCCCCCAATCTCCTCCCCCCCCCCCCAATCTCCTCCCCCCCACCAATCTCCTTCCCCCCCAATCTCCTTCCCCCCATCTTCTTTCTTCCTCTTCTCCCCTTTATCCCCCTTCTCCCCTTTATCCCCCTTCTCCCCCCTCCCCCCTTCTCCCTCCCCCTCCTCCCCCCTTCTCCCCATTCTCCCCATCCTTCCCCCTTCTCCCCCATCCCTCCCCCTTCCCTCCCATCCCTCCCCCTTCCCTCCCTCTGCTCCCCCCCTCTCTCCCTCTACCCCCCTCCTCCCCCTCCCCTCGCTGTCAGAAACACAGACACTGACAGACAGAGAATGAGAGACACACACAGACAGACAGAGAGATAGAGACACTGACAGAGACACACTGGGGCGGGGGGGGGGGGGCATCCCAGCACGCTGTTGGAGGGCTCCCGGTGCTGCAATTGGTAAGTAGAAAATGTTTTATTTATTGATTTTTTAAAAAATTATTTCTTATTAATTTTTTTTGATTGATTTATTGGTTGATTTATTGATGTATTTATCATTTATTATTGATGATGGCTCTTTATTTGTAAAACCGAAGTGTTTAATGTTTGTAAACTTCCCTTTAAACCCCTCCCCCCCAACCATTCCCTCTGCCTGATTTGTAACCTACGCTTGATTTTCTAAAGTGCAGACAAGGTTTTTTCGAGCGTACAAAAATCTTCACTTACTCCATTCTAAGTTAGTTTGGAGTAAGTTTTCACTCACGAAACTTTGAAATCAGGCGTAAGTGGCTGGACACGCCCCCTTTTGAAAAAAAAATTCTGTTCCAAAGTGAAACTGTTCTAACTGACTAGAACTGGAGCAAACTAAATGACGAGAATTCCGATTTCTAAGATACTCCGTTCTACACCAGTTGCTCCTAAAAATCAGGAGCAAATCATGTGGAAACTTGGGGCCACTAGTCATTCCAGTATGACTGCTGTACTGTTTCTATGTGAAATAAGGCTCCAACTATCTCAATCCAGTACATGCAGAGCCACAACAAACAGTTGTTCAGAATATAAGTTTTATTGTCAATCTCATTCAGATGGAGCATGAGAGTGGTTGGCATGGGAAACAGCTGTCACACTAGTGCAGCATGGGATTTTCTGAAGCAAGGGTTGAAGCACATTGTTAGAGCAGAGTGGAAGACGCTTATCTCTATTTAGCCCAAGTTATTACCTGATCTCAGGGGTAATAGTCAATGTTGAAACTGAGTAAAAAATTTAAAAAATATTCATTGGCACTGAGATCCCACACCTTTGAGGAGCACAAAATTTAACAAAATATGACAATTTTAATCATTGTATAGCTACTGCAGCTTTGTTTTTGTTTCTCCCCCTCTTTTGCCGACTCCCCAAGACACATGCTCATCATATAGCACTCTTGCTGCCAATTTGAACTTAGTTTTATTTGACTCCCTCTATTTAAGTCTCTTTCAAAATGCTTCACAGGTGCTGCAATTATAGGGTGACAAAATGGCAATGCATGAACACATGGGGCCTTTTCCCCTTTCACATTGATGACAACATAAAAAAAACTGTGTTGCAGCAGCACATCCAAAGTGGTTCAATTTGAGCTATATTGGACAATTTGTGAATAAGTCCTCTTGTACCAATTGGAGGCACTTTGATTTTGCAGCTCAATTCAGCACGTAGCCCTGGTGTTCAGGGATTATCAAGTTTTCAGGCTGAGGAAATCCTTAATGTTATGCAGAAGTTGTCAGTGTTTGTCAGAGTCTGCAAGGCTGCAGTAAAATACTACATAAAGGGAATACATTAATGCATATTGATTTTATTCTTAGTCACAAAAGCATTTCTCCATCATGTTCTTGATAAATATTCCATCTTTTGTGACTATTGCATCTTTGCTTTGACTATTTTTTGCTTATTGTCTTTTTTGACAGGCAAAGTAGAAGCATCATTTCAAAGGATGTCACTGTGTATAATAATAATCAAAATCTTTCACTCCTCGTAATACAATTCAAACTATATTAGAGTGGAGGTGCTTGCAATCTTCTGTCAATTAGAATAATATTGATAGGGGGTAGAATTAATCCTAGTTGTACTTGGCTTATGGCAACAACTATAAAGGTAAGTGAAGAGACTTGAACAGCATGTATCGTAAAGTAAATAATGCAGTTCTACAAATGATGTTCATTTACCACATCTTATGTTAGCTGCTGCCACTGGCACAGTTTTCACATTGCTGGCTTGTACGGACCTCCCCCAACCCTCAGGGAAGGTCTACAGTCACTAAACCAAAGTTGCAATTCACAATTTTTCAACAGGTACATGTGTATGAGCTTGCTCATCCATGGCTATATCTGTTACTACTTGTGCCTTGGAATTAACTGAGCAGATTCCATTGCATCAGCAGCCAAAAAACAATCGTTTCTATTTGTAACTATTTTGTGTAATGTAAATATGACATAAGCCTGGGATTTCTGGCACAATCCGCCCACCTTTGGGGCAATAATCTAACATCTGGGAGTGTAAAATCGATGAAAGTGGCATCCTACCAAATCCTACAAATGTTTCACCCCAGCAGTTTTCGATGGGTTGGACCAGTGCAGTGGAAGTGCCCGCCTCAAACAAGTAACTTTCCTGCCATTCGAGTGTGCAAACTGTCAGATGTTAATCATGACCATGTGAGTTGCTAGGTGATACTAAATATACTGGAGATCATAGAAGGACACATGATAAGGTAAGTGTAGTTTGGTCACCTCTTCATTTTATTTTTGTTTTTTTCTGCTAACACTTGGGTTCTTATGAACTTCCATGCCCATTGTTGTGCATTTTTTTTTTGCCCACAGTACCATTGCTGGCAACAATAACTGATGTAAGGATCGCCTATTTGATGTGATTGGAAGAACGCTCCAGGAGAGATGCTCTGTGCCCATCTGTCGGTACCTGTGCAAATATATCCACTGACAGTAACAGTCAGCTGTGGTCTGAAACCTGGCTCCACGTCCTTGCAGGCATGCTGTAATGCTGACCTACAGGGATGGCGCCTTGGGCTGGCATAAGGGGCAACCCTCCTTATGCAGCATTGCCCCCAGAACAGTTCAGGCACCTCTTCTTAGTCCATCACTCCCCCCTCCCTACCTCTTCAGCCTAGGCAAATGTTGGTGATGGGTTGAAATGTCTTTTGAGGCTCCCTAAAAGATTTCAGAATTTTTGTCACTATATTGTGACACACCCCTTTAATTGTTCCCATCCATTTAAATTTCACTTATTTTCTATGTTCACTGCTAGTATGCTCCCTACACATATCTGAAACTGCATCTGAAGCTATGCTAATGAGCTGTCCATGTAAATTTGGGTGCATTCAGCACACTTTCATTTGAGTCGGTACAAAACCCTCCATTAGCCATTTGAGTCTAACCTACACTAAAAATTGGAAAATGTAAGCAAAAATGTACATACAATCGGAGTTATTTTCTACTCCCATACACTGGTGGCAAAAGCATGCACGGGCTCAGGGAGGGAGGGGAGGGTGTTTCAGGAGCGCACTGCCTCTTTTTTTTCTGATCAGGCAGCATTGGAGGTCTCCGAGGCTCCTGCTGCTGAAATGCATGAGCCTCATTGAAGACCCCAAAACATTTAACTGTAGAAATCGATGGCACAGCAGGAGGCCATTCAACCCATCGTGTCTGTCAGCTTTTCGCCAGAACAATCCAAAATTTATCCCAGTACCCTGCTCTCTCCCCCTACCTTATATCTTCCTCTGCTTCAAATATCCCTTAAAAGATACAGGGATTTCTGCTTCAACCACTCCCTGTGGCAAAATATTCCATGCTCCAACAACTCCACACTCCTCAGTCTGTTAGTGACCAGGCTAAATTAATGACCTCCTCGTTATTGACTTCCGAACCAAAGAAAATAGTCTTTCTCTTTTCACCCTCTCAAAGCCCTTCAAGATATTGAAAACCTCTATTAAGTCTCTTCCTAGTCTTTTCTGATTCACTAGAAATATTCCCAGTATCTCAGGTCTCTGCACGTAATTATAGTTTCTCGTTCCTGCTAACATCCTGGTGAATTTACGCTGTAAATTATCTATTAGCATTAATGTCCTTTCTACAATAGAGTGGCCAAAACTGCACAATGTTTTGTGCATGTTTATCATTTCATCATAACACTTGTACTCTATCACCTACTCATAAAACCAAAATACCATTGGCTTTTTTAATGGTTTTATCAAAGTGTACATATACAGGTGGAGCGTCCGAAATCTGGAAATGGCCAGGCCGAGGTTCGGGTATTTCTGGATTTTGGAACATCTTAAAGGGGGCGGCTAAGGGGGGGCGGGGGGGGGGGCTGTGGGGGCAGCTGAGTGGGGGCGGGGTCAGCCTGTGGAAGTGGTCCGAGACAAAGGTCCAAGGCCCGGGGGGGGGGGGGGGGGGGGGTGGTGGTTGGGGGGAGATTCCGGACAACCCCACCACGAATCAGCCCAGTGTCTGGATTCTGGAACATTCTGAATTTCAGAACTCTGGATTTCGGACACTCAACCTGTACTTTTAAGAAATTATAGACTGGACTTTCGGTTGGAGGCTTTTTCGGGTGCTAATGGCAGCAGGGTGGTAAATTTTGTGCCGGAAAATGGTTTGCGTCTGCAGCCACAACATTCACCAGCTTGGCCCTGAGTGTGGAGCAGAGCACTAAAGGAGGCGTACCACACCTTTCTTGGGGCGCTAGGCCGGCTGAGCTTCCATTGTTAAAGAGCCAGCCTCGGAGTGCCCTAAGAGCGGCTTCACTGGAAAAAAGAAAATCGCAAAAAAAACCCTAAAAAACATCCCCAATACCTTGCTCACCCCACTTGAAGATAAATCACAAAAATAAAACAAAAAAAACAATCACACTTATCTCATGTAATCATTCCTTCCGTCACCGCCGCCAGAACAGCTCGGACTGCCCCCTTTCCCAGGTGGTCCCACTACGACGCAATACGATGCGCTACGGGTCCCACTTAACACAAATTTCACAACGGTGTTGCACCCGGCACGAGGCTCCCGGGCGGTATTGCTCAGTGCCTCCGCAAAACCGGCATCAAATGGCCCATCGGGGCCCTCAAAGCTTCACGGCCATTACCGCCCAGGGCACGAACAGAGGCAGCAACAGACCAAAAACCAAACCAACATATTTAAACCCCTGTTAATCCACACCCTTTAGCATCTTTCTATTGAGTGTCTATTTTCATTCCTTACTTTTTCTCCCAAACTGCATTACTGCACACCTTTCTGCATTAAGTTGAATGTGCCACCTCTTTGCACATTCCACTAACTTGTTTGTGTTCCTGAAGGTTTTACAGTCCTCTTCACTGTTTGCCAATCCTTCTACTTTTCTCTCATCGGCAAATTTTGAGATTGTGTCCCTATACCCAAGTCCAAATCATAAATAGATACTGAGAACAAAAGTGGACCCAATACTGATTTCTAGAATGCACCACTTCCAACCCTTTTTCAGTCTGATCCACACCCATTTACTCGAACATTCCAAATAGATCGAATTAAATTGATATTTGGCCGAGATTTCAAGCTGGTAATCTTATCCTGGAACTCACAATCCTGTTATACTTGATACAATTCTCTTACGTTTTGCAGTGGCTCAGGGAACTCCTCCCTGCATCCATCACTTGCACCAGACTTTCCAGCTTCTCCCCCATGGCAGACCCCTTAGATGTGTCCCTGGTGGTGCAGGATTCCACTATTGGCACGGTGATAAAAGGACCTTTCCCTGCTCCCAAGAACATTGGCGGGAAGACAGTAGCAGACACACCTCAGTTTCTAAGTGGATGTTTGGGGCCATAGTACTCAGTGGGGAACAGTATAGAATTTATGCTGCTTTTATGGAAGATAATCACACCTCATTGAAGAAATTCCATATTCTGTTTTTCATTCGCTCTACTTTTATACATGCTTGAAAAATCAGTCAATGTGCAAGGCATAAAAAAATCTATGTAAACTGAAAGAAATGTTATCTGTGTAACCAATTAATATGTAATAATCATCCCATTACCTTGACCTTGCAAATAACAGTGGACATACATCAATTTATATATCTGATTTGCTTAAAGTTTAGAATTGTAAAGTTACATTTGCAGGGACAAGAAAGCTATTGTTTTCTGTTGAACTGGATCTGTTCCTCTTCTAAACATGTTTTGCATCTTGATCAATAGGACGAGTGTATAACTTAGCAATGAGGAAGCGTTATTTCTGATTACACTGGTATAATTCTCCTTCCAGAATAATCCAAATTCTAACCACTGTATTAAACACAACAACATAATTTGCAGGCTTAGCTGATGCTGTATTTTTGTAATTTATTTAGATATATTTACTTTGAAAAAAAGAGTGTAGCCAATATTTTTTGTTGGCCAGTCTCGTACTTCTTATCTATCTAATCATAGCCAGATAATCACCTGCAGCGGCTTCTCTTCCCGCTCCTGCATCGCCCCCTCCTATTTCTCATCTACATGTAGCCCCTTGGCAACATCATCCGGAAACACAGCGCAGTTTCCACATGAACGCTAATGACACCCAGCTCTACATCATTACCACTTCTCTTGACCCCTCCAAGGTCTCTAAATTTTCAGACTGCTTGTCCCACACCCAGTTCTGGATGAGCAGAATTGTTTTCCAATTGGGAAGACTGAAGCCATTGATTTCGGTCCCCGGCACAAACTCCATCCCTCTCCCCAACTCCTGTCTGATGCTGAACCAGACCGTTCGCAACCTTGGTGTCATATTTGACCCTGAAATGAGCTATTGACCACATATCCGCAGCATAACTAAGATTGCCTATTTCCATTTCCGTAACATCGCCCATCTCCGCCCTTGCCTCAGCTCATCTGCTGCTGAAACCTTCATCCGTGCCTTTGTTACCTTTAGACTTGATTATTCAAATATACTCCTGGCTGGCCTCCTACATTCTACCCTATATAAACTAGAGGTGATCCAAATCTCGGCTGCCCATGTCCTAACTCGCACCAAGTCACGCTCACCCATCACCCCTGTGCTCGCTGACCTACATCACTTCCAATTAAGCAATGCCTCATTTCAAAATTCTCATCCTTATTTTCAAATCCCTCCATGGCCTCGCCCCTCCATATCATTGTAATCTCCTCCAGCCCCACAACCTCCAGAGGTGTCTGTACTCCTCTAATTCTACCCTCCTGAGCATCCCTGATTATAATTGCTCAACCATTGGTGGCCGTGCCTTCTGTTGCCGAGACGCCAAGCTCTGGAACTCCCTGCCTAAACCTCTCCGCCTTTCTACCTCTCTTTCCTCCTTCAAGCTGCTCCTTAAAACATACAACTTTAATCAAGCTTTTGGTCACCTGAGCTAATTTCTACTTATGCGGCTCAGTGTCAAATTTTTATTATATAATACTCCTGCGAAGCGATTTGGGATGTTTCATTACATTAAAGGCACTATATAAATACAAGTTATTGTGCTGCAATTGTATTTCAGTCGACGAATGCTTTGGAATATAGAGAGTTTGTTTTTTGTTCATTCATTCACAGGATGTGGGCATTGCTGGCATTTATTACCCATCCCGAATTGCCCTTGAGAAGGTGGTGGTGAGCCGCCTTCTTGAACCGCTGCAGTCCTTGTGCTGAAGGCACTCCCTTAGTGCTGTTTGGTAGGGAGTTGTAGGATATTGACCCAATGACAATGAAGGAATGGTGATTTATTTCCAAGCTAGGGTTGTGTGTCAGGAGGGGACCTATGATGAAGAGGTGCTCCTATGCGCCTGCTGCCCTTGTGTTACAGGGTAGAGGTCACAATTTTGGAGTTGCTGTTGAAGAAGCCTTGGTGAATTGTTGCAGTGCATCTTGTAGATAGTACACACTCCATCCATGGTATGCTGGTGGGGGAGAGAGTGAATGTTTAAGGGGCGCCAATCAAGCGGATTGCTTTGTCCTGGATGGTGTCGAGCTTCTTGAGTGTTTTCTGGAGCTTTTTAAAAATTTGTTCACGGGATGTAGGCATCACTGGCAAGGCTAGTATTTATTGCCCATCCCTAATTGCCCTTAAGAAGGTCATGGTAAGCTGCCTTCTTGAACCGGTGCAGTCTGTGTGGTGAAGGTATTCCCATTGTGCTGTTAGGTGGTGAGTTCCAGGATTTTGACCCAGTGACGAGGAAGCAATGGCGATATATTTCCAAGTCAGGATGGTGTGGGATTTGGAGTGGAACTTAAAAGATATATTTCCTGTGTGCCTGCTGCCCTTGTCCTTCTAGGTGGTAGAGTTTGTGGGTTTGGGAGGTGCTGCAGGAGAAGCCTTGGCGAGATGTTGCAGTGCATCTTGTAGATGGTACACACTGCAGTCACGGTGCATCAGTGGTGGAGAGAGTGAATGTTTAAGGATGTGGATGGGGTGCCAATCATACAGGCTGCTTTGTCCTGGATGGTGTCGAGTTTCTTGCGTGTTGTTGGAGCTGCATTCATCCAGGCAAGTGGAGAACATTCCATCACGTTCCTGACTTGTGCCTTGTAGATGGTGGAAGGGCTTTGGGGAGTCAGGAGGTGAGTCACTCGCTGCAGAAAACCCAGTCTCTGACTGGCTCTTGTAGTCACTGTATTTATGTGGCTATTCCAGTTAAGTTTCTGGTCAATGGTGACCCCCAGGATGTTAATGGCGGGTGATTTGACGATGATATTGCCATTGAATGACAAGGGGAGGTGGTTTCTCTTGTTGAAGATGGTTATAGCCTTGCATTTGTGTGGTGTGAATGTTACTTGCCACTTATCACGCCTAGCCTGAATGTTGTCCAGGTCTTGCTGCATGCGGGCACAGACTGCTTCATTATCTGAGGAGTTGTGAATGGAACTCAACTCTATGCAATCATCAGCGAACATCCCCACTTCTGACCTTATGAAGGAGGGAAGGTCATTGATGAATAGCTGAAATGGTTGGGCCAAGGACACTGCCCTGAGCGTGCAGCAGTGTCCTGGGGCTGAGACGGTTGACTACCAACAACCACAATCATCTTCCTTTGTGTTAGGTATGACTCCAGCCAGTGGAGAGTTTTCCCCGATTCACATTGACTTCAATTTTACTAGGGCTCCTTGATGCAACACTCGATCAAATGCTGCCTTGATGTCAAGGGCAGTCACTCTCACCTCACCTCTAGAATTCAGCTCTTTTGTCCATGTTTGGACCAAGGCTGTAATGAGGTCTGGAACCGAGTTGTCCTGGCGGAATCCAAACTGAGCATCGGTGAGCAGGTTATTAGTGAGTAAAAGCCACTTGATTGCACCGTCGACGACATTTTCTCATCATCATAGGCAGTCCCTCGAAATCAAGGAAGACTCGCTTCCACTCCCAAAGTGAGTTCTCTAGTGACTGAACAGTCCATTACAAAAGCCACAAACCCTGTCACAGGTGGGACAGACATTTGTCGAGGGAAGGGGTGGGTGGGGCTGGTTTGCCGCACCCTCCTTCCGCTGTCTGCGCTTGGCCTCTTCACGCTCTTTGCATTGAGACTCGAAGAACTCAACGCCCTCCCGGATGTACTTTCTCCACCTCGGACAGTCTTCGGCCAGGGTCTCCCAGGTGTCAGTTGTGATGTCACACTTTACCAGGGAGGCTTTGAGGGTGTCCTTGTAACGCTTCCGCTGCCCTCCTTTGGCTCGTTTACCATCAACACTGGGGATGTTAGCCTGGACAAGGACACTGATGTTGCCAGTGCAGCCTTCGGCCGTCTGAGGAAAAGAGTGTTTGAAGACCTGGCCCTCAAATCTACCACCAAGCTCATGGTCTACAGGGCTGTAGTAATACTCACCCTCCTGTATGAATCTGAGGCATGGACGATATACAGAAGGCACCTCAAGTCGCTGGAGATATTTCACCAATGATGTCTCCGCAAGATCCTACAAATCCCCTGGGAGGACAGGCGCAACAACACGACACTTTCTATCATTTTGATGATGATTGAGAGCAGACTGATGGGTCGGTAATTGGTTGGATTGGATTTGTCCTGCTTTTTGTGGACAGGACATACCTGGGCAATTTTCCACTTTAACATAAGGACATAAGAACATAGAAAATAGGAGCAGGAGTAGGCCATTTGGCCCTTCGCGCCTGCTCCGCTATTTAATGGGCCTGAAATCCTAATGCTGGGCTTCCCGCGGGCGCTCGTCTGAAAATACTAAAAAATATCCGCACCTACCTTTTGCTGCTGTGCCCTCCAGCGATCCTGATATGAGGCCTCCTCTCCCTGCGTAAGTAAGGGTTCTCATTATTATGAATGAGAAACACTCATCCCCTGCCCCCCGCCCCCGCCCCCGCCCCAACACCCAAACACAAATAAAAATATTTTAAAACACCTCACATATTTAACATTCATTTGAACTTACCTTAATGGGTAGGGTTTCTAACACAAAAAATGTGTTTTAAAATTTTATTTCTAAATGTTTTTTATATGTTTTAAAACTCTTACGCTGGTAAAAGTAGGCTATGCGCCTGCTTTTACCAAGCGCAAGAGTTTCAAGGACATTTGCTGGGCAAGAGATGGGCAAATAGTGCAGTCTCACCCATATAAATGTCCTTCTCCCCAAGATGTGTTGGATCTGTCAAGCGAGAACTTGACAGCTGGTTTTTGGCACATCCACATTGTGCGCCAAAAACCGGCTTTTGCGATGCCTCCCCGGGTCCGTACACATTCCGTATGACCTGATGAAGCTGGGATTTCAGGCCTAATGGCTAATCTGATCTTGTGCTCAGCTTCACTTCCCTGCCCGGTCCCCCTGACCCTTTACTCACTTATTGTTCAAAAATCTGTCTATCTCCACCTTAAATATATTCAATGACCCAGCCTCCACAGCTCTCTGAGGCAGAGAATTTCATAGATTTACAACCCTCTGAGAGAAGAAAGTCCTCCTCATTTCAGTTCTAAATGGGTGACCCCTTACTCTTAAACTGTGCCCCCTAGTTCTAGATTCCCCCACGAGTGGAAACATCCTCTCTGCATCTACCTAGTTGAGCCCCCTCATTATCTTTTATGTTTCAATAAGATCTCCTCTCATTCTTTTACACTCCAGTGAGTATAGGCCCAACCTGCTCAATCTTTCTTCATAAGTCAACCACTTCATCTCAGGAATCAATCTAGTGAACCTTCTCTGAACTGCCTCCAATGCAAGTATAACCCTCCTTAAATAAGGAGACCCAAACTGTACGCAGTACTCTAGGTGTGGTCTCACCAATACACTGTACCCATTTTGTCGGGTAGATCCAGTGCTTTAGACGTACTGGAACAGCTTGGTTAGAGACGCAGCTAATTCTGGAGCTCAAGTCTTAAGCACGACAGCCGGGATGTTGTTAGGGCCCATAATCTTTTCTATATCCAGTGCATTCAGTTGTTTCTTGATATAACCTGGAGTGAATCGAATTGGCTGAAGACTGGCTTCTGTGATGGTGGGGACCTCGGGAGGAGGCCGATATGGATCATCCACTTGGCACTTCTGGCTGAAGACGGTTACGAACACTTCAGCCCTATCTTTTGCATTCATGTACTGGGTTCCATCATCATAGAGGATGAGGATACTCATGGAGCCTCCTCCTCCTGGTAGTTGTTTAATTGTCCACCACCATTCATGGCTGGATGTGGCAGGACTGCAGAACTTTGAGATCTGATATATTGGTTGTAGAATCACTTAGCTATCTAGCGTGATGCTTACGTGTTTAGCATGCTTGTGGTTCTTTGTTGGGACTTCATTTTTGGGTACATCTGGTGCTGCTTCTGGCATGCTCTTCTGCACTCCTCATTGTGCCAGGGTTGGTCGTCTGGCTTGATGGTGTAGTGCCACACAACACGAATGAGGATGTCCTCATTGTGAAAACGGGACTTCGTTTCCAAAAGGACTGTGTAGTGATCACTCCTACGAACACTGTCTGCTGTGGCTCAGTGGGTGGCACACTCGCCTCTGAGTCAGAAGGTTGTGGGTTCAAGTCCCACTCTAGGAACTTAAGCACATAAATCTAGGCTGACACTCCAGTTCAGTGCTGATGGAGTGTCAGATGAGACATTAAACCGAGACCCTGTCTGCCCTCTCAGGTGGGCATAAAAGATTCCATGGCACTATTTCAAAGAAGCGATGGGGAGTTATCCCCGGTGTCCTGGCCAATATTTATCCCTCAATCAACATAACAAAAACAGATTATCTGATCATTATCACACTGCTTTGTGGGAGTTCACTAACTGCCCTGGTGGGATTTTAACTCATGTCTCTGGGTTATTAGTCCAAGCCTCTGGATTACTTATCTAATAACATAACGACTATGCTGCCATGACCGGCGACCATAACCACTATGCTACTGTAACAGAACCACTGTGCTACCATAGTGCAGAAGAGACTCACTAAGACGGTGCCAGTGATGAGAGGCTTTAGTTATGAGGAAAAACCAAAGAAGGTTAAGAGGAGATCTGATAAATGTATTAAACAAATTGCACCATTATCATACCTCCAGTGCAATAGTTTCTCCTGCTATACCATACCTTTACTGTACCGTACAGTAAAGCAGGACAAACTATTGCACTGGTTAGTGAATAAAAACAGAAATCTCAGTGGGTCAGATAGCATCAGTGGAGAGAAAGCAAAGTTAATGTTTCAGGTCAATGATCCTTCGTCATTGAGAGCATGGTGGGTGAAATTGGTCTTCAGTGAAAGCACGGAAGGGGCTGTGGCAAATTAGCAGCCGGTTTTACATTGTGCCCGATTTTCTTTTGCATTGACGTGCTATCAGGTGCAGTGTAAAACAGGATGGCCATTTCCTGCTTTCACCAAAGACCAAATTCACTTGGCTCCCACTAAATTTTACATTGCCAATTTCTAACACATAATAGGATAAAACCTCCATGGGGACCTCCGTGGGGAAGTTTATTTTTTACTTAACTTTGGCGGCAAATAGTCGAAATGACATTTATACCGTTTCTCCAGAATTACAGTGGCAGATCAGGAGAACCTCTGTTGAAATTTTTTTAACTTATTTAACAGGACAGTGGTGTGGAGAGGGGATTTCTGATAATGTAAGCTGCTCCTTACACTCCGTAACCTTCCTGTTTAATATATTTCAAATAATTTAATGTGGAATGATCTCGAGTTCAAGAGTTCTCTCATTACTAAATACATAGGATAAGCTGATTTTCAAAATGTTCTAGGCAGTAAATACCCTTGTGGTTGTTTACACCTCTCCCCAAGAGCATTTCCTTTATACTATATTAGCCAGATTTTGCTGAAAAAATAATGGCATCTGAATGATGCACATTACTTTTAATACGTAAATCGGATGGCAACTTTTAGCAATGAAGAGATACGCCTCCTTACCTCTCTCTCTCTCTTAATCAATTTTTCTTTCCCTCTTTATTTCTCTTTCTGCACCAGATTTGAGATTGAATTCACCCACTCTAATTCACCCTCCTTCTTCTCTTTATTTTTCAATCCCTAAATCTCATTGGTTAAGGAGATACACTTTGTAAAAGTACATTTCCTTGGAAAGGCAGAATACGTAGTGACGTTTATAGTCAGCTTTCAGCTAAAAACTGAGTTCATGACATTGCTGCATTTACATAAGAACATAAGAACATAAGAATTAGGAACAGGAGTAGGCCATCTAGCCCCTCGAGCCTGCTCCGCCATTCAACAAGATCATGGCTGATCTGGCCGTGGACTCAGCTCCATTTACCCGCCCGCTCCCCGTAACCCTTAATTCCCTTATTGGTTAAAAATCTATCTATCTGTGATTTGAATACATTCAATGAGCTAGCCTCAACTGCTTCCTTGGACAGAGAATTCCACAGATTCACAACCCTCTGGGAGAAGAAATTCCTTCTCAACTTAGTTTTAAATTGGCTCCCCTGTATTTTGAGGCTGTGCCCCTTAGTTCTAGTCTCCCCAACCAGTGGAAACAACCTCTCTGCCTCGAACTTGTTTATCCCTTTCATTATTTTAAATGTTTCTATAAGATCACCCCTCATCCTTCTGAACTCCAACGAGTAAAGACCCAGTCTATCATCATAAGGTAACCCCCTCATCTCCGGAATCAGCCTAGTGAATCATCTCTGTACCCTCTCCAAAGCTAGTATATCCTTCCTTAAGTAAGGTGACCAAAACTGCACGCAGTACTCCAGGTGCGGCCTCACCAATACCCTATACAGTTGCAGCAGGACCTCCCTGCTTTTATATTCCATCCCTCTCGCAATGAAGGCCAACATTCCATTCGCCTTCCTGATTACCTGCTGCACCTGTAAACTAACTTTTTGGGATTCATGCACAAGGATGCTCCTGCACACATCTCAACTTTGCCATCCTCGCCGGCCGTCCGGACATGCCATGGCGTACCATCTTGCCGTCCGGAGGAGGCAGGGGTCCCCGATGGAATGGCACTCTATGCGGGAGTCCTCCCACTATTCATCGGGGACTTGGCCTGGAGGGTGGTGCACGGAGCAGTGCCGTGCAACAAATTTTTAAGCCAGTTCACGGACTCCCAGGCCGCCTGCAATTTCTGCGGTCTGGAGGAGTCCGTGTTCCATGTTTTTATTGAGTGCACGAGGTTGCAGCCCCTGTTCCATTATTTGAAGGGGCTGCTCCTGAAATTCTGGCTGCACTTCAGTCCCACTCTCCTGATCTTTGGGCACCCTGTGCAGAGGGGAGCAGGTAGGTCCGAGGGCCTCCTCGTAGGACTGTTCCTGGGCACGGCCAAGGGTGCCATCAGCTGGTCCAGGCAGCGGGCGGTCGAGGGGGTCGTTCAACCTGACTGTCTGCCTCTCTGCCGCTCTTACATCCGGTCCAGGGTGTCCTTGGAGATGGAGCACGCGGTGTCCACCGGTACGCTCGCGGCCTTCCGCAAGAGGTGGGCACCGGAGGGACTGGAGTGCATCATCACGCCCGGCAAGCAAATTTTAATTTGATTTTACGTTTTAAAGTTTAATTTGTTTTAATTGCCGGTGCTTTTAGTGTCCCCCACCCCTTTTATAGGGGGCACTGGAGGAAAAAATGTGATTTTAGTGCCCAAAAAAAAACAAAAAAAAAGAAAAACACAAAAAAAAAACACAAAAAAGAAAAAAAAAGGGGCCTTGTAAATGTCTGGTGTGTCATCCAGGTCGGGTGGCACCGATTAATGTTTTATGTTTTCCAGATAAACTCCAAAAAGAGTTTCATGCACAAGGACCCCCAGGTCCCTCTGCACCGCAGCATTTTGTAATTTCTTCACATTCAAATAATATTCCCTTTTACTGTTTTTTTTCCCCAAGGTGGATGACCTCACATTTTCCGACATTGTATTCCATCTGCCAAACCTTAGCCCATTCGCTTAACCTATCTAAATCTCTTTGCAGCCTCGCTGTGTCCTCTACACAACCCGCTTTCCCACTAATCTTTGTGTCATCTGCAAATTTTGTGACACTACACTCTGTCCCCTCTTCCAGGTCATCTATGTATATTGTAAACAGTTGTGGTCCCAGCACCGATCCCTGTGGCACACCACTAACCATCGATTTCCAACCCAAAAAGGACCCATTTATCCCGACTCTCTGCTTTCTGTTCGCCAGCCAATTCTCTATCCATGCTAATACATTTCCACTGACTCCGCGTACCTTTATCTTCTGCAGTAACCTTTTGTGTGGCACCTTATCGAATGTCTTTTAAAAATCTAAATACACCACATCCATTGGTACACCTCTATCCACCATGCTCGTTATATTTCTGCATCATCACATCATTTTTGAGGATCGTAGCAATTTAAAAATAATTGACCTGTAATTTGCGGTCAGCAGCGAAGCTAAGGCGTTCACTCTGGCCCCGAAGCAATCTTCCCACAAAGACTTGTGATCTCTGTGGTGAGATGTTCAGCTTTTACAACATGCAGTTGAAATCAGCATAGTTTAGTGGGAATTCCACAGTTACTGTGATGTCAGCAAGCTCTCTAAGTAGCCAATCACAGTGCAGAATTTTCACAGACTGAGAACCAAGAAGTGAGTAAGCAGCTCCTTTGATGCTAACCTTTTAAAAATGTTAGAGAAAGCAAACAATTGGGGCTCTGGCATGGGGAAAAGGTAAACCTGAAATAAATGTGGACAAACTGCTTGAAAAAAAAATTACATTTTCTTAAGATTTTAATTTTTATTGAAATGGATCAATTTGACCCCACAAAATTAGAATTTGTTTTTCAGGGCCATGATGTTTGTTTAGCAGTCAATAAGCTGTTAAAGCCCCAGGTACACCTAATCCAAAAGGATCTAACTTTTCATGGCGTTTTGAACAGCTCTATTACTGCGGACGAGCCGAGGTTTTTGCCAGTTTCACTGATTGGCGGGTGTGTGTGTGTGGCGATGGGAGCAGGGTGCCACGGCGCAGCCAGTGTCAGATAAGTGAATGACTGACTGCAACTCCAGGATTTCTGCGTTAGGACGTGTATGGGCTACATCCTGAAGTTGTGGTCAGTTTCAAGCGGGTAATAACAGCGAACACTGTTTGTGCACTGTTATTACCCACCGCAAATTCTGGGAAATATGTTTGCATATATCCTGACACATGGGTGTAATATATATAGCTCCACCCAGTGGACTACTGTGGCATTACAACAATAAAAAGGGAACAAGTGACCTGACTGGTTCCTGAAGTTATCAGCCATCTTAAAGCCTGTGTGTTTGTGAGGTCATACCAAAAACATAACATTGGCGACGAAGGATAGAATAATCAGATAACTTAGCTGAAATTTTTGTTGGTGGATAATTCAGCCACCTGACAGAAAAACTTTGAGAGCTTCTCTGTTTCGATTAATGCTAAAAATCCAAGGTAAATTACAAGCACATTTGGCTGAAATGCCAGAGTCCAGATGGCCGCACCTATGGGAATAATAGGGTGCTTGGGGGAGTTTCAATGCGACCATGAAAGTTTAGGAGTGTATGTGGAGTGGGTAGAAATGTTTTTCACCACAAATAGTATCATCGAAGTCCCTGATGATGAAAACCATAACCGGGTGGTGTTGGAAAGAAAATGGGCTATTTTCTTAACTGAAGCAGGGCCCGAGGTGTATGAAACCCTGAAAAATGTGCTTGTGCCTGTCAAGCCAAAGGACACATCGCTTAAGCAGAGCACTACAGTCCTGAGCCCCTGGAAATTGCTGAAAGTTATCGTTTCGGAATTCGAGATCAGTTAAACGACGAAAGTATCAGTGAGTACATTGCAGTATTAAAGAAACTATCTATTCACTTTAATTTCGGAAACTTTCAGGACCGAGCATTGTGAGACCACTTTTTTTTGTGGGATGAAAAATGATGCGATCAGAAGAAAGTTATTGACAACTCCGAACCTGACTTTTGATTTAGCTTGTGAGACAACTATGTCAATCGACATGGCCGACCAATATTTCCGAGAATTTCGTATCATTTCCAGTCATCAGAATTGAGGTGAATCGCCTGCAGGTTAAAAGTAAAAGGCAGTTGGGACCCAAGGTCTCAGCAACTGGCAATGGTAACAGAGCATTAAATTTATGTTATCGGTACCTGGGACAACACATTGCTTAAAGTTGTTCATATGTGAAGGCAGAGTGTTTCTTCTGCAGGAAAACAGGGCATCTTGCGAAGGCATGCCGACTGAAGAGTAAACCAACTTTCAAAGCTATAAGTAGAAATCCCCAGAGACTACATAGTAGGGAAGAAAAACAATAGGATGAGGAGGTTTTAGAGCTACACATCATCAGGAGCACGAAGGTATCTAACAGTGATTCAAAAAGTATCATCGACACTTACATGTTGCAGGAACCAAGATACCCATGGAAATCGACACTTGTGCATCCGTGAGTGTAGTACTATAATCGTTATACCTCGACAAATGGTGTGATTTCCCATTGGAGAAATCCAAGATAGAGCTGCGAGGCTACTCGGGAGAGAACATTCCTGTGGTAGGTCAAAATACAAGGATCACCTTCAGAGCTTGTCTCTCTTAGTAGTGGCAGGAGAACAGCCTGCCTTACTAGGAAGAAATTGGTTGGGATAACTGAAGCTGGATTGGAGTGAGATTTTTCGTGTTGAAACAAGATTTGCATCAAAGGATGATGTCATCAAGAAGTATCTGAAGGTGTTCTGCAAAACAGGCGGTCCGATTCAAGGCTTCAAGGTGAGTGTCAGGGTACAGGAGGATGCTAGACCAGTTTACTGCAAGTCACATCCCGTACTATATGCACTCAAGGATAAAGTTGAGCAAGAACTTAAAAGACTAGAGACTGAGAACATTATCTCTATGATAGATCTAAGTAATTGGGCTACAGCCATTGTTGTTGTACCTAAGTCTGATGATAAGGTAAGATTGTGTGGTGATGATAAAGTAACCGTAAACCAGGTTCTAGAGGGTAATCTCCAATACATTGCCAAAAGTAGAAGATTGGTTCAGAACACTGACAGGTGGTCAGATCTTCTCAAAGTTGGATCTTACGAATGCCTACATACAATTTGAACTAGATGAGGAGTCCAAGTCATGCTTGATTATAAATAATCATCTGGGCCTATATCAATTTAATAGGCTACCATTTGGAGTGTCTTCTGCCCCTGCCATATTCCAAGGGGTGATGAACCAGATTTTGCAAGGTATTGAAGGGGTAGTATGTTATTTGGATGACATACTCATTTCAGCACCAAACAGGCAAATTCATAATAACATATTGAAAGAAGTCCTCAAACGGCTAGAGAAGCACAGAGCACGAGTGGCTGCTCGCAAGTGTGAATTATTTCAAAACTCAGTGGAGTACTTAGGGCACAGAATAGACAAAGATGGTTTACATTCAACCAAGGGAAAGCTGGATGCATTCAAAAATGCACCCACTCCCAAGAATGTCACTGAACTTCGATCATTTTTGGGTCTTTTGAAAAATTATGCGAAGTTCCTACCAAATTTGGCTACAGTGAATGAACTATTGAAAAAACAGGTCCATTGGAAGTGGTCAGAAGAATGCGACACAGCATTCAAGGAGCGTAAAAGCCAATTAGTAGAGAGCACCATGTTAGTTCACTATGACGTATCTAAGGAGATCAAGCTAGCATGTGACACCTCTCCATATGGAGTTGGGGCAGTGAGGAGAGACCAATTGCTTTTGCTTCAAGCACTCTCAGTACCAGTGAGCATAATTATGCGCAAATCGAAAGGGAAGCTTTGGCATTAATTTTTGGGGTGAAGAAATTACACAAATACTTGTATGGTTGTAAGTTTACCATCGCTACGGATCATAGGCCCCTGACAGCAATTCTCCATCCAACGTCCCCAGTTCCAACATTAGCTGCAGCCCAAATGCAGAGATAGCTTTGATTTTGTCAGCATATACATATGATATTTGTTATGTATTTAACCCCTTGTAACCTGTATGACACCTGACCACCAGAGGGCCCACCTGTTGGAGTCCCAAGGGATCCCAGCATCTCTTGGGATCACGGTATATAAGTAGGCCACCCACGAGGAACCTGCACTCTGGAGTCTTATTAAAGGACCTAAGGTCACACTTGCTCATTGTACACAGTACTCATATTCATCCTTTATTATGAGTGTACCAATTGGCTACGAGGTAACAAACAACCATGTGAAAATGCAAAGAACAGTCGGTATCCTGGAGAAGTTCTCGGAAGGGGACAATTCAGAGGCCTTCGTGGAGAGGCTCGACCAATATTTCGTGGCCAAAGAACTGGAAGGGGACAAGAACACTACAAACGAAGGCCAATCCTCCTAACTGTCTGTGGGCCAACAACCTATGCCTCATGAAGAATCTCCTGGCTCCGGCAAAACCAACAGAGAAATTCTATGAAAAATTGTGTATGCTGGTCCGAGAGCACCTAAATCTTAAGGAAAGCATTTTGATGGCAAGATATCGGTTCTACACGTGTCAACGATCGGAGGGCCAGGAAGTGGCGAGCTATGTCACCAAACTAAGGCATCTCGCAGGACATTGTGAGTTTGAGGGATTCCTAGAACAAATGTTCAGAGACTTTTTTGTATTCGACATGAGACAATCCTTCGCAAACTGTTGACTGTAGAAACTCCAAATCTAAGTAAAGCCATAACGATAGCCCAGGCATTTATGTCCAACAGTGCCAACACCAAACAGATTTCGCAGAGTAAAAAAGTTTCAGCCAGTACTGTACATAAAATAACATCGGTTTCGAGCAGAAATGTACATGGTAGAACGTACACACCGGCTGCTGCTGCCCGACGTCAGTTGACCCAGAGTCCACCATCAATCGTTAATGCGAGGCAGTTAACACCTTGTTGGCGTTGTGGAGGTGATCATCGACCCCATCAATTCCACTTCAAGCACTATGCGTGCAACGGTTGCAGAACAATGGGACACCTCCAGCAAATGTGCAGGCGAGCTGCAAACCCTGCAAACCACCACGTTGCAGAGGAAGATCGATCCACTATGGATCAGGCTGAATTGGAGACTCGTACCAAGGAGGCAAAAGTGTACGGGGTACACACATTCACTACGAAGTGTCCACCAATAATGTTGAAAGTTGAACTGAACAGTATTCCAGAACTGGACACAGGTGCAAGTCACTGCATAATAAGTAAAAAGGCCTTCAACAGGCTGTGGGGCAAAAAGGCACACAGGCCCAAGCTCAGCCCCATTCACACCAAACTAAGGACTTACACCAGGGAACTAATCCCTGTAATTGGCAGTGCAGAAGTCAAAGTCTCCTATGACGCAGCAGTACACGAACACCCGCTGTGGATTGTGCCAGCGGGTGGCCCCACGTTATTTGGCAGAAGCAGGCTGGGAAAAATCCGCTGGAACTGGGATGACATCCGAGCGCTTTCGTCTGTCGATGACGCCTCATGTTCCCAGGTTTTGAGCAAGTTCCCATCGTTGTTTGAGCCAGGCATTGGAAATTCTCGGGGCGAAAGTGCAGATCCATTTGGTTCCCGGTACGCGACCCATCCACCACAAGGCACAGGCGGTACTGTACATGATGCGTACAGGCTGCAGCGAGAAGGCATCATCGCGCCTGTGAAATTAAATGACTGGGCCAGTCTGATTGTCCGGGTACTTAAAGAGGATGGCACGGTTAGAATTTGTGACGAATGATTAACCATTTTTCGCTGCAGGACCAGTACCCGCTACCCAAGGCAGATGACCTATTAGCGACCCTGGCTAGAGGGAAGACGTTCACCAAGCTGGACCTGACATCAGCCTACATGATGCAAGAGCTGGAGGAGTCTTCGAAAGGCCTCATCTGCATCAACACGCACAAAGATCTGTTCATCTATAACTGGTGCCCGCTCAGGATTCGGTTGGGCGTGGCAATCTTCCAATGGAACATGGAGAGCCTGCTAAAGTCGGTTCCTTGCACCATGGTTTTCCAGGACAAATACTGGTTACATGTCGGGACATCATTGAGCACTTGAAAAATCTGGAAGACGTTCTTAGTCGATTGGATCGCATGGGGCTCAGGTTGAAACGTTCGAAGTGTGTTTTCCTGGCACAGGACATCGAGTTCTTGGGAAGAAGAATCGCAGCAGACGGCATCAGACCCACCGACGCCAAGATGGAGGCCATCAAGAACATGCCGAGACAACAGGACGTGACGCAGCTGTGGTCGTTCCTGGGATTCCTTAACTATTTCGGTAATTTCCTACCTCGGGTAAGCACCTGCTAGAACCCTTACATGCGCTATTGCGCAAGGGAGACAACTGGGTATGGGGAATTCACAAGAGACTGCCTTTAAGAAAGCCAGAAAACTGTTGTATTCAAACAAACTGCTTGCCCTGTATAACCCTTGTAAAAGATTAGTGCTAGCTTGTGATGTGTCATCATAAGGGGTCGGGTGTGTGTTACAACAGGCTAACGAATCGGGGATTTTGCAACCGGTCGCTTATGCTTCCAGGTGTTTGGCCAAGGCCGAAAGAGCCTACAGTATGATTGAAAAAGAGGCTGTGGCGTGCATTTACTGGGTGAAAAAAATGCACCAGTACTTATTTGACCTCAAGTTTCAGCTTGAAACTAACCACAAGCTCCTCATATCGCTGTTCTCTGAGAGCAAAGGGATTAATACGAATGCCTCTGCCCACATCCAAAGTTGGGCGCTCACGCTGTTGGCATACAACTCTGTAATCCGCCACAGACCGGGCACAGAGAACTGCGCAGATGCTCTCAGTCGGCTGCCATTGCCCAGCACCGCGTTGGAAATGGCACAGCCAGCGGACTTGCTCATGGTCATGGCGGCATTTGAGAACGAGAAGTCCTCCATTATGGCCTGCCAGATCAGAACCTGGACCAGCCAGGATCCCTTACTGTCCTTGGTAAAAAACTGTGTTCACCATGGGAGCTGGTCCAGTGTCCCAGCGGAGATGCAGGAGGCGATTAAGCCGTTCCATAGACGCAAAGACAAGTTGTCCTTGCAGGCGGACTGTCTATTGTGGAGCAATCGCGTGGTCTTGCCGAAGAAAGATAGAGATACGTTCATATGTGAATTGCACAGCACCTACGCAGGCATTGTAATAATGAAAGCCACAGCCAGATCCCATGTGTAGTAGCCTGGCATCGACTCAGATTTAGAGTCATGCGTCCGCCAGTGCAACACTTGCTCTCAGCTGAGCAATGCACTCAGAGAGGGACCACTAAGTTTGTGGTCGTGGCCCTCAAAACCATGGTCGAGGATCCACGTGGACTATGCGGGCCCATTTCTAAGCAAAATATTTTTGGTTGTCATGGACGCTTACTCAAAATGGATTGAATGTGTTGTGTATCTGTCAAGCATGCACTCCCATGTTCCGCCACCAGGGAGTTCATCCCCTGAAGTTCCAAGGGATCCCTGCATCCCTTGGGAGCACTGTATATAAGCCGGCTCTAAGGCCTGTTCCTCACTCTGGAGTGTCTTATTGAACACTGAGATCACTGTTACTTTAACCTCCCTGTGTGCAGCCTCATCTGTGTTAGCAACACAATAACTGGCGACGAGAATACGAATCCAACGCAAAGATGTAGCAAACTGTGGGCATAGAAACATAGAAACATAGAAACATAGAAAATAGGTGCAGGAGTAAGCCATTCGGCCCTTCTAGCCTGCACCGCCATTCAATGAGTTCATGGCTGAACATGCAACTTCAGTACCCCATTCCTGCTTTCTCACCATACCCCTTGATTCCCCTAGTAGTAAGGACTTCATCTAACTCCTTTTTGAATATATTTAGTGAATTGGCCTCAACAACTTTCTGTGATAGAGAATTCCACAGGTTCACCACTCTCTGGGTGAAGAAATTCCTCCTCATCTCGGTCCTAAATGGCTTCCCCCTTATCCTTAGACTGTGTCCCCTGGTTCTGGACTTCCCCAACATTGGGAACATTCTTCCTGCATCTAACCTGTCTAACCCCGTCAGAATTTTAAACGTTTCTATGAGGTCCCCTCTCATTCTTCTGAACTCCAGTGAATACAAGCCCAGTTGATCCAATCTTTCTTGATAGGTCAGTCCCGCCATCCCGGGAATCAGTCTGGTGAACCTTCGCTGCACTCCCTCAATAGCAAGAATGTCCTTCCTCAGGTTAGGAGACCAAAACTGTACACAATACTCCAGGTGTGGCCTCACCAAGGCCCTGTACAATTGCAGCAACACCTCCCTGCCCTTGTACTCAAATCCCCTCGCTATGAAGGCCAACATGCCATTTGCTTTCTTAACTGCCTGCTGTACCTGCATGCCAACCTTCAATGACTGATGTACCATGACACCCAGGTCTCTTTGCACCTGCCCTTTTCCGAATCTGTCACCATTCAGATAATAGTCTGTCTCTCTGTTTTTACCACCAAAGTGGATAACCTCACATTTATCCACATTATACTTCATCTGCCATGCATTTGCCCACTCACCTAACCTATCCAAGTCGCTCTGCAGCCTCATAGAATCCTCCTTGCAGCTCACACTGCCACCCAACTTAGTGTCATCCGCAAAATTGGAGATACTACATTTAATCCCCTCGTCTAAATCATTAATGTACAGTGTAAACAGCTGGGGCCCCAGCACAGAACCTTGCAGTACCCCACTAGTCACTGCCTGCCATTCTGAAAAGTCCCCATTTACTCCTACTCTTTGCTTCCTGTCTGACAACCAGTTCTCATCCTGGAGAAGTTCTTGGAGAGTGAGGACTGGGAAGCCTATGTCAAACGGCTAGACCAGTACTTTGTAGCCAACAAGCTGTACGGAGATGGAAGCGCTGCAAAAAGGAGAGCGGTCCTCCTCACAGTCTGCGAGGCACCAACCTAGAACCTCATGAAGAATCTTCTGGCTCCGGTGAAACCCACAGATAAGTCATATGAGGAGCTGTGTACACTGGTTCGGGAGCATCTTAACCCGAGGGAGAGCGTGCTGATGGCGAGGTATCGGTTCTACACGTGCCAGCGATCTGAAGGTCAGGAAGTGGCGAGCTACGTTGCTGAGCTAAGGCGACTTGCAGGACAATGTGAGTTTGATGGCTACCTGGAGCAAATGCTCAGAGACTTTTTTGTACTGGGCAATGGCCACGAGACCATCCTACAAAAACTTTTGACTGTAGAGACACCGACCCTCAGTAAGGCCATTGCAATAGCACAGGCGTTTATGTCCACCAGTGATAACACCAAACAAATTTCTCAGCACACAAGTGCTAGCAATGTTCATAAATTAACTGGAACTGTGTTTGCGAGCAGAAATGTACAGGGCAGAACCCACGAGTCCGCAACTGCTAGCAGGCCTCAGGTGACCCAGATGACAGAGTCCCCAACAAAAGATGAATGCAAGGCAATTCACACCTTGTTTGGTGTTGTGGAGGCTTCCATTTAGCCTATTCATGCCGCTTCAAAGAGTATGTTTGCAAGAGCAATGGGCCACCTCCAATGAGCTTGCAAACAAACTGCAAGCTCTGCAAAACCTGCTAATCACCACGTGGCAGAGGAAGATCGGTCCATGGTGGGTCAAAGCAATTTTGAGCCTCAGAGAGAGGAGGCAGATGCTGAAGTACACGGGGTGCACATATTTTCGACGAAATGTCCACCTATAATGCTAAATGGAAAATTGAATGGCTTACCCGCAGCCCTGGAACTGGACACTGGCGCTAGCCAATCCATCATGAGTAAAAAGATGTTTGAGAGACTGTGGTGCAACAAGGCATTCAGACCAGCCCTGAGCCCCATCCACACGAAACTGAGAACGTACACCAAAGAGCTTATCACTGTCCTGGGCAGCGCCATGGTCAAGGTCACATACGAGGGCACGGTGCACGAACTGCCACTCTGGATTGTCCCGGGTGATGGCCCCACACTGCTTGAAAGGAGCTGGCTGGACAAAATCCGTTGGAACTGGAATGACATCCAAGCACTATCACATGTCGATGAGGCCTCATGTACCAAGATTCTTAACAAATTTCCTTCCCTTTTTGAGCCTGGATTGGAAACTTTTCCGGGGCAAAGGTGCAGATCCACTTGGTCCCAGAGGCACGACCCATTCACCACAAGGCGCGAGCGGTACCTCACATGATGAGGGAGAGAGTGGAAATCGAGATGGACAGGCTGAAACGCGAGGGCATCATCTCTCGAGTGGAATTCAGCGAGTGGGCCAGCCCGATTGTTCCAGTACTCAAAAGTGATGGCACGGTCAGGATTTGCGGCGATTATAAAGTAACTATTAATCGTTTCTCGCTACAGGACCAATACCCACTACCTAAGGCAGACAACCTATTTGATATGCTGGCAGGAGGCAAGACGTTCACCAAGCTCGACCTGGCTTCGGTCTACATGACGCAGGAGCTGGAGGAGTCTTCGAAGGGCCTCACCTGCATCAACACGCACAAGGGATAGTTCATCTACAACAGATGCCTGTTTGGAATTCGATCGGCTGCAGCGATCTTCCAGAGAAACATGGAGAGCCTACTTAAGTCGGTACCACACACGGTGGTCTTTCAGGACAACATATTGGTCACGGGTCGGGACACCGCCGAGCACCTACAAAGCCTGGAGGAGGTCCTCCAGCGACTGGATCGCGTGGAGTTGCGGCTGAAGGGGTCGAAATGCATCTTCATGGCAACAGAAGTGGAGTTTTTGGGGAGAAAGATCGCGGCGGATGGCATTCGGCCCACAGACGCCAAGACAGAGGCTATCAGGAATGCGCCCAGGGCACAGAACTTCACGGAGCTGCGGTCGTTCCTGGGACTCCTCAACTATTTTGGTAACTTACTACCGGGGTTAAGCATCCTTTCAAAGCCCCTACATGTGTTATTGCGCAAACGTGAGAACTGGGAATGGGGAAAAAAACAAGTAATTGCTTTTGAGAAAGCCAGAAACATTTCATGCTCCAACAAGCTGCTTGTATTGTGTAACCCGTGTAAAAGACTTGTGCTAGCATGTGACGCGTTGTCGTATGGAGTCGGGTGTGTATCACAACAAGCTAATGTTACGGGGAAGTTGCAACCTGTCGCCTATGCTTCCAGGAGCTTGTGTAAGGCCGAGAGGGCCTGCAGCATGATTGAGAAAGAGGCATTAGCGTGTGTGTTCAGGGTATAGAAAATGCATCAGTACCTGTTTGGCCTCAAATTTGAGCTGGAAACCGATCACAAGCCTCTCACATCCCTGTTCACTGAAAACAAGGGGATAAATACTAATGCCTCAGCCCGCATACAAAGGTGGGCACTCACGCTATCAGCGTATAACTATACCATCCGCCACAGGCCAGGCACCGAGAACTGTGCAGATGCTCTCAGTCGGCTACCATTGCTCACCACGGGGGTGGAATTGGCACAGCCTGCAAACTTGTTGATGGTGGCGCAGCCCGCAGACTTGTTGATGGTCATGGAAGCGTTTGAAAATGATAAATCACCTGTCACGGCCCGCCAGATTAGGACTTGGACCAGCCAAGATCCTCTGCTGTCCCTAGTAAAAAACTGTGTACTGCATGGGAGCTGGGCCAGCATCCCCGTTGAAATGCAAGAGCCAATCAGGCTGTTCCAGCGGCGAAAGGACAAGCTGACCATTCAGGCAGACTGCCTGTTGTTGGGTAACCGCATAGTGCTACCAAAAAAGGGCAGGGAGCCGTTCATCTCGGATCTCCACAGCACACACCCGGGTATAGTAATGATGAAAGCGATAGCCAGATCCCACCTGTGGTGGCCCGGTATCGACTCTGACTTAGAGTCCTGTGTACGGCAATGCAGCGTATCTGCTCAGTTGAGCAACGCACCCAGAGAAGCACCATTAAGATTGTGGTCCTGGCCCTCCAGACCATGGTCAAGGATCCATGTCGACTATGCGGGTCCGTTTCTCAGTAAAATGTTCCTGGTGGTGGTGGATGCTTTTTCAAAATGGATTGAATGTGAAATAATGTCGGGAAGCACCACCACCGCCACCATTAAAAGCCTGAGGGCCATGTTTGCCACCCATGGCCTGCCTGACATATTGGTTAGTGACAACAGGCCATGTTTCACCAGTGCCAAATTTAAAGAATTCATGACCCGCAATGGGATCAAATATGTCACCTCGGCCCCATTTAAACCAGCATCCAATGGGCAGGCAGAGCGGGCAGTATAAACCATCAAACAGAGCATTAAACGAGTCACAGAAGGCTCATTCCAAACCCGCCTGTCCCGAGTACTGCTCAGCTACCGCACGAGTCTCCACCCGCTCACAGGGGTGCCCCCGGCTGAGCTACTCATGAAAAGGACACTTAAAACCAGACTCTCACTGATTCACCCCAACCTGCATGATCAGATAGAGAGCAGGCGGCAGCAACAAAATGTAAATGATGGTCGTGCCACTGTCACGGGAAATTGATCTGAATGACCCTGTGTGTGTGTTAAACTATACACCTGGAGTATTGTGTACAGTTTTGGTCTCCTAACCTGAGGAAGGACATTCTTGCTATTGAGGGAGTGCAGCGAAGGTTCACCAGACTGATTCCCGGGATGGCGGGACTGACCTATCAAGAAAGACTGGATCAACTGGGCTTGTATTCACTGGAGTTCAGAAGAATGAGAGGGGACCTCATAGAAACATTTAAAATTCTGACGGGGTTAGACAGGTTAGATGCAGGAAGAATGTTCCCAATGTTGGGGAAGTCCAGAACCAGGGGACACAGTCTAAGGATAAGGGGTAAGCCATTTAGGACCGAGATGAGGAGGAACTTCTTCACCCAGAGAGTGGTGAACCTGTGGAATTCTCTACCACAGAAAGTAGTTGAGGCCAATTCACTAAATATATTCAAAAAGGAGTTAGATGAAGTCCTTACTACTAGGGGGATCAAGGGGTATAGCGAGAAAGCAGGAATGGGGTACTCAGGTTGCATGTTCAGCCATGAAAATTGAATGGCGGTGCAGGCTAGAAGGGCGGAATGGCCTACTCCTGCACCTATTTTCTATGTTTCTATGGACACGGTCCCAAGTGGATCGCGGGCACAGTGTTTGTAGTCAAACTAAACAATGGACAAATTTGCAGAAAGCATCTGGACCAAACGAGGCTGCGGTTCACAGACTGCCCTGAACAACCCACAGCAGACACCTCCTTTTTCTTGCCCCCAACACACACCCAAAGGATCAACGACACCATGCCGGACCAGGAAATCAAAACCATCACGACCAACAGCCCAGCAAGTCCAGGCTCACCCATCAGCCCTGCAGGGCCAACAACACGCCAGTCCAGCGAGGGCACAGCCAACACACCAGAACAGTTATTTGTACCGAGGCGGGCCACCAGGGAAAGAAAGGCTCCTGATCGCCTCACCTTGTGAATAGTTTTCACTTTGACTTTGGGGGTGGTGGTGTGATGTTGTGAATCTGTAAAGCATGCACTCCCATGTTCCGCCACCAGGGAGCTCATCCCCTGAAGTCCCAAGGGATACCAGCAAGGCCTGTTCCTCACTCTGGAGTGTCTTATTAAAGACTGAGATCACTGTTACTTTAACCTCCCTGTGTGCAGCCTCGTCTGTGTTAGGAACACAATAGAATGTGCAATAATGTCTGTAAGCACGTCCACGGCCACTATTAAAGCATACGAGCCATGTTTGCCACGCACAGCTTGCCTGATGTCCTAGTCAGCGACAATGGACCGTGCTTCACCAGTGCTGAATTCAAGGAATTCATGACCCGCAACGGGATCAAACACGTCACATCTGCCCCGTTCAAGCCCACATCCAATGGCCAGGCAGAAAGGGCAGTTCAGACCATCAAGCAAAGCTTGAAACGAGTGTCGGAAAGCTCCCTGCAGACCCGGCTGTCCCGAGTGTCGCTCAGCTACCGCACCAGACCCCACTCACCCACCGGGCTTCCCCCAGCCGAGCTGCTCATGAAAAGGGCGCTAAAAACAAGGCTCTCTCTTGTCCATCCTGATCTCCATGATGACATGGAGCGCAAGTGGCATCAACAAAATGTGTACCATGACCGCGCAAATTTGTCACGCGATATTGAGATCAATGATCCTGTGTTTGTGCTCAATTATGGACATGGTCCCAAATGGCTCGCTGGCACGGTCACAGCCAAAGAGGGGACTGGGGTATTTCAGGTCAAATTGGCCAATGGTCAAATGTACAGAAAACATTTGCACCCAATCAAATTGAGGTTCACCAACAGCTACGAACAACCCGAAGAAAACACCACCAACTTTGACCCTCCAACACACACACAAGTGCCAACTGACATCACGGTTGACCATGAAGCCGAACTCATCATCCTCAGCAGCCCGGCAAGGCCAGTTGCCCAACAGCCCAGTGAAAAACTGACCAACTCACCCACACCTGCATTTGTACTGAGGCGATCGACAAGTGAGCAAAAAGCCCCAGATCGTCTCACCTTGTAAATAAGTGTACTGTTGACTTCACGGGGAGTGATGGTATGTATTTAACCCCTTATAACCTGTATGACATCTGACCAACAGAGGGCCCACCTGTTGGAGTCCCAAGGGATCCCAACATCCCTTGGGAGCATGGTATATAAGCAGGCCACCCACGAGGTACCTGCACTCTGGAATCTTATTAAATGAGCTGAGGTCACATTTGCTCATTGTACACAGTACTCAATTTCATCCTTTATTATGAGTGTACCAATATTGAATACAGACGATCAGCTGATCACAGTAATGCTGATGCTATGTCTAGATTGCCTTCTCCATTACATGTTACACCCAATAGTGAAGAAGTATTCTATTTTTCATATATTGATGAACTGCCAGTCACAGCTGAAGAGGTTGGTAGAGCAAGCAGATATGACCCAGGTGTATGATTACATTGCAAATGGCTGGCCAAACCAGGTAACAAACAAAGATATTCATCCATTCTTCATTCGTTGGAATGAATTATCAGTCGATAAAGATTGTATCATGTGGGGTGCAAGAGTGGTTATACCAAATAAATTCAGGTCCACATTATTAGATCTTCATGACTAGCACCTGGGAATGTGCTTGACCAAGAGTTTTGCATGCAGTTACTTATGGTGGCCAGGTCTAGTAAAGATGTAGAGTACATTGTCAGTCCAGTGTACAACATGTCAATCATTAAGCAAAAAACCACCATCAGTACCATTATAGCCATGGAAATGGCCTCCCAGATTGTGGTAAAGGTTACATATTGATTTTGCTGAGCTAGAAGAACAACAATTGTTCATTGTGATTGATAGCCATTCAAAGTGGGTTGAGATGTTTCCAATGCGGTAAATAACAAGTAAAACATTAGACATTTTGCGAAGATTATTTTCTGCATTTGGCCTCCCAGGAGCAATTGTTTCTGATAATGGACCACAATTTTGTTCAAAAGAATTTGCACAATTCACGAGCAAAAATGGTGTGAATCATACAAGTTTCTACCGTACCACCCTGCTTCAAATGATGCAGCAGAGCACATAGTACAAATTGTAAAACGTGCCCTCATCAAACAGATATTGGATCCAAATCCAAAGAAACGACTGTTGTCATTGGACCACAAATTGGCTAATTTTCTAAATACGTATCGTAATACTCCTCATATAACTACTGGAAGAACACCAGCAGAGTTGTTTCTCAAATGACAGCCTTGAACCAGATTGTCATTGTCAAAAACCAAACTTGGCACAGTTCATTGAAGAGAAACGATTAAGATAAAAAGAGAATCATGATAGAGAATGTGAAATTAAATCAGAAGGTGAGAGTGAAGAACCATCACCACAAATGGTTAAAGTGCTTACCAGGGAGAGTGGTGAAGATATGTGGTCCTCGCACATATTTGGTCAAGATGTTTGATAATGGACAGGTTAGGTTTGTTCACATTAATCATATTTTATCTATGGACGTGGAAGCAATTGAAGGTTGGAATGATTCGATTATTTCTGACTCATCAGATAGTCTTGATACAAGTAAAGTACCATCAGAAAATCCTACATCAAATGTACAGGAAACAAGTCCAAGAGAAAGTCAGAATTTTAAGTCTGAGTCTGAGTCAGGCAGACAAACAGTCTGAAGTTGTCGAGAGTTCAAATGTAAATCAAGGAAATTCTGTGGAGGAAAACTTTCCTCAGGATCAGCCTTGAATGAGTCTAAGTTCGACATCACATTTGGAAGGTTCTGTTCAAGAGCGAAGGTATCCTCTTCAAAACAGAAAACAAGTGGTTAAGCTTGATTTGTAAATACGGCAAAATAAGTCCATGGGCTAGATTTTACACTTTTGCACTTATCACCCAAAAATGGGCATTATTTCCAGCATGGGCGGTAAAAAAGGGTTTTCAGATCGCCGGCTTCTCACCCATTCTCAAAGCACCTAGTCTCCATTTTTTAAAATGGGTGTTACCGCGAGCGATATGAAATAGGCGGTAGCGCTAAATTCTTTTGACCTTCTGCCGTAAAGTGTTGCCATCCTTAGCAACGGCATGGCAATGCGTGATTCCCGCTATTCAGGAGGTCAAGGGTCATCATGACATGCGCAGAAGAGGAGACAGAGAGGGACTGAAGGCATGTCTGGGTGTGGTGTGGCTGCTTTGGGAGGAAGGAGGGAGACTTTAGAGCTTCACAGCAAGTAGGGAAACAAAAATTAGCTGTTACCAGCCACATATTTGCCCAAATTTAGCCTATAATGGAGAGAGAGGAGGAGGCATCACAGCACGCTGTGGAGACTGATGCTGGAGAGAGCAGTGAGGTGGGAGGGGGACACATTGGAGGGCACAAAAGAGCCAGGAGGTTTTCGGACAAGGCAAATGCCTCCCTCCTGCAGGAGGTCAAGTTACGCTAGGGTGATTTGATACAGGGAGGACTTGGGAAGCCCACCCCAAAGGCCTACCAGAGGATAGGGACCGAGATAGCAGAAGTGGTCTCATCAGCAACCAACGAGGCTCGTGAGGGCAACCAATACCTCAAACGATGGAACGACCTTGTGGGATCCGCAAGAGTAAGTATTATATTGATTTACATGTACATATGTATTTATATAATTTGATTTGTAACAGTCATGAGTGACTATCAGCAGATGTGAGGTCTTTCACTTTTACTGGGAATGTTTTACTCGAAGCCTGCGGTCACAGTGCGCGTCTTTAGGTAAAGAATGATAATTATCATAATAATCAGGATTACATCTGTCGGTTATGCGTTGCATCAGTCTCTGTAATAGTACCTAGCAATGATATCACGCAATGATCTCATGTCATGTCATCCTGTCACCTTTTACAGAAGAAGCTATCGACGATGAGGTCCGTACAGAGGCAAACGGGTGGGGAGGCCACCAGTCCCCAGCGACACCACTGAGATGGTGGAGCGGGTGCTCGCACTCGTGGGGAAGCACACCCAGACAGCCACTGATGCATCTGCAGACCCTGAAGTGATGCCACGTGAGTAAAGCTTACACCATTGCATGATATGAAGTCAATAGATGCTACACCCACTCATATCCGAGCAATAATATATGATAGATCATTTCGAAAATTGTGATGGCCTAATGAAAAGCATTGGAATGCAAATGTGTTGATGGTCATGAAATGTGATGTCTGTGATGATTTTGAGAGCAGTGGTGCTTTTGTCGTGCGTTTCGGAGCTGGAACAGCGGGTGGAGTCAATAAGGTGCATCTACAAGGCTGAGAACTATGTGGATAGCATGTTCCAGGAGGTGGTTACCCCGCAGCTTAAAGGCGTGCAGGTGAAGGTTAAGTGGGTGACCACCGGACGTAGTAAGTGTGCTAGGCAGGTAGTGCAGAAGTCCTCCCATGAGTCCATCTCGCCTTCAAACCAATATTCAATTCTGAGTATCGGTAAAGACAATGGTTCCTCTGGGGTCTGCAGCCAGAGCCAATTCCAAGGCACCACAGTGGCTCAGCTGCACAGGGGGAGGGACAAAGTAAAAAAAAGCCGTAATGATAGGGGATTCCACAGTTAGGGGAACAGACAGGCGTTTCTGCGGCCGTAGACGTGACTCCCGAATAGAAACATAGAAACATAGAAAATAGGTGCAGGAGTAGGCCATTCGGCCCTTCGAGCCTGCACCGCCATTCAATGAGTTCATGGCTGAACACGCAATTTCAGTACCCCATTCCTGCTTTCTCGCCATACCCCTTGATCCCCCTAGTAGTAAGGATTACATCTAACTCCTTTTTGAATCTATTTAGTGAATTGGCCTCAACAACTTTCTGTGGTAGAGAATTCCACAGGTTCACCACTCTCTGGGTGAAGAAGTTTCTCCTCATCTCGGTCCTAAATGGCTTACTCCTTATCCTTAGACTGTGACCCCTGGTTCTGGACTTCCCCAACATTGGGAACATTCTTCCTGCATCTAACCTGTCTAAACCCGTCAGAATTTTAAACGTTTCTATGAGATCCCCTCTCATTCTTCTGAACTCCAGTGAATACAAGCCCAGTTGATCCAGTCTTTCTTGATATGTCAGTCCCTCCATCCCAGGAATCAGTCTGGTGAACCTTCGCTGCACTCCCTCAATAGCAAGAATGTCCTTCCTCAAGTTAGGAGACCAAAACTGTACACAATACTCCAGGTGTGGCCTCACCAAGGCCCTGTACAACTGTCGTAACACCTCCCTGCCCCTGTACTCAAATCCCCTCGCTATGAAGGCCAACATGCCATTTGCTTTCTTAACCACCTGCTGTACCTGCATGCCAACCTTCAATGACTGATGTACCATGACACCCAGGTCTCGTTGCATCTCCCCTTTTCCTAATCTGTCACCATTCAGATAATAGTCTGTCTCTCTGTTTTTACCACCAAAGTGGATAACCTCACATTTATCCACATTATACTTCATCTGCCATGCATTTGCCCACTCACCTAACCTATCCAAGTCACTCTGCAGCCTCATGGCATCCTCCTCGCAGCTCACACTGCCACCCAACTTAGTGTCATTCGCAAATTTGGAGATACTACATTTAATCCCCTCATCTAAATCATTAATGTACAATGTAAACAACTAGGGCCCCAGCACAGAACCTTGCGGTACCCCACTAGTCACTGCCTGCCATTCTGAAAAGTACCCATTTACTCCTACTCTTTGCTTCCTGTCTGCCAACCAGTTCTCAATCCACGTCAGCACACTACCCCCAATCCCATGTGCTTTAACTTTGCACATTAATCTCTTGTGTTGGACCTTGTCGAAAGCCTTCTGAAAGTCCAAATACGCCACATCAACTGGTTCTCCCTTGTCCACTCTACTGGAAACATCCTCAAAAAATTCCAGAAGATTTGTCAAGCATGATTTCCCTTTCACAAATCCATGCTGACTTGGACCTATCATGTCACCTCTTTCCAAATTCGCTGCTATGACATCCTTAATAATTGATTCCATCATTTTACCCACTACCGATGTCAGGCTGACCGGTCTATAATTCCCTGTTTTCTCTCTCCCTCCTTTTTTAAATTCAGTCAGATTCAAGTTGGTTCTGGATAAGTTTCGAATTGGGGAAAAGCTAATTTTGCTAAGTTAAGGAGTGATTTGGCCATAGTGGACTGGAAACAGCGACTTATGGGTAAATCAGTGTCAGAACAGTGGGAGGCATTCAAGGAGGAGATCTGGAAGGTTCAGGCCAAACATGTGCCCTTAAAGAAAAAGGCTGGGAAAAATAATTCTAGAGCCCCCTGGATGTCTAGAGACTTACAGGGGAGGATTAAGAAAAAAAGGGATACTTATGTCACATATCAACAGCTAAATACTTTGGAATCTTTAGAGGAATATAGAAAGTTAAGAGGCAAAATTAAAAAGGATATTAGGAATGCTAAGAGAGAGCACGAGAAATTCTTGGTCAGTAAAATTAAGGAAACTCCTAAGATGTTCTATAGATATATTAAGAGTAAGAGGGTAACTAAGGAAAGGATAGGGCTTATTTGAGACCATGAGGGTAATCTTTGTGTGGAGGCGGAAGATGTTGGTATGGTTCTTACCAAATACTTTGCATCTGTTTTCACAAAGGAAAGAGGTAAGGCAGATACTGCTATAGAGGAGGAGTGTGATATTCTGGATGAAATAAATATAGCGAGAGAGGAAGTATTAAGGGGTTTAGCAACTTTGAACGTAGATAATTCCCCAGGTCCGGATGAAATGTATCCCGGGTTTTTGAGCGAAGTAAAAGAGGAAATAACAGAGGCCTTGACCATCATTTTCCAGTGCTCTTTAGATATGGGCATGGTGCCAGAGGATTGGAGGACTGCTATTTTTAAGAAGGGAAAAAGGGATAGGCTGAGTAATTGCAGGCCTGTCAGCCTAACCTCAGCAGAGGGAAAATTATTGGAAAAATTCCTGAAAGACAGGATAAATCTGCATTTGGATAGACAAGGATTAATTAGGGACAGTCAGCATGGATTTGTTAAGGGAAGATCGTGTTTGACTAACCTGATTGAATTTTTTGAGGCGGTAACCAAGAGGGTCGATGAGGGTAGTGCATACAATGTAGTGTATATGGACTTTAGCAAAACATTTGATAAGGTCCCACATGGTAGACTGGTCATGAAGGTTAAAGCCCATGGGATCCAAGGTAAAGTGGCAAGTTGGATCCAAAATTGGCTTGGAGGTAGGAAGCAAAGGGTAATGATTGATGGATGCTTTTGTGACTGGAAGGATGTTTCCAATAGGGTTCCACAGGGCTCAGTATTGGGTCCCTTGCTTTTTGTGGTATATATCAACGATTTATATTTGAATATAGGGAGTATGATTAAGAAGTTTGCAGACAACACAAAAATTGGCTGTGTGGTTGATAATGAAGAGGAAAGTCATGGGCTGCAGGAGGATATCAATCTACTGGTCAGACGGGCAGAACAACGGCAAATGGAATTTAATTCGGAGAAGTGTGAGGTGATGCACTTTGGGAGGGCTAATAAGGAAAGGGTATACACATTAAGCAATTGGCCATTTAATAGTGTAGATGAACAAAGGGACCTTAGAGTTCTTGTCCACAGATCCCTGAAAGTAGCAGGTCAGGTGGATAAGGTGGTTAAGAAGGCATGCGGAATGCTTGCCTTTATCGGCCGAGACATAGAATATAAGAGCAGGGAGGTTATGCTAAAATTGAATAATACTTTGGTTAGGCCACAGCTGGAGTACTGCATGCAGTTCTGTCTGCTGTATTAGTTATGTGGGGCGGACTGGTTCGGCTGGGTGCTCTTTGCCTTTCCGTCATTGTTCATAGGTTTATATGTAATCTTTAGGGCTGCTGAGCAAGGGCCGTGCGGCTCTGTTTCGACCGGCGTGGACACAATGGGCCGAAATGGCCTCCTTCTGTGCTGTAAATTTCTATGTTTCTATATGCTGTGTGTAGCGCTGGACTCACATTGTGACCCTAGCACCCCATTCTCCTCTAATAACCTCATTTGTGTTTTGCAGCTCAGCCAGCAGCACATCCCTAGGCCAGACCACAGAGGCCAGATGGTGGGGGCGCGGAGCCCGACTCTCCGGACGATCCTACATCTAGTGCTGAGGAGCTCCGATTATCGCCCGTCAATCTGCTGGGTCTGTTCTCCACGGAAGAGAGCGCGGACTTCGAGGAACCTGCATTGCCATGCTCCAGAAGCCATTCCACCCCATCTAGTAGTCCTCCGGTCATTCCCGCCTCCACTCTGGAGGTACCGGCCCCAAGCACCTCACCATAGGGCACTCCATTTGTCCCCAGGACAGCGCCAACCTCGTGGAAGTCTCGTGGATGCAGCAGGTCTGTTCCACGAGCACCACATGAGAATGGAGAGATGGTACAGTTGTCCAGGAGGACTGTAGACATTGGTGACCAGTTCATCAAAGCATTGGGGGGCATATCCCGACAGCTGGCCACCATGACCGAGTACATTCCACGGATGGCGGAAGCCCTGGATGCGATAGCCAGAAACACTGCTGGCACAGGCCTCCCAGTGGTCCCAGAGCGCGGCACTCCACCCCTAGGTTCGCACCACCACTGCGAACAACAGATGAGAGCAAGGACCAAGATCCTGCTTTTGCATCAGAGAATGTTGCCCCCTCGTCACCCCCCGCTCCTGTACCTGTGCAACCAACGCATCTGTCTTCATCCCCCCCAATGAGGCACCACCTGAGGAGCTCCTTGGCCAGGCACCGTGGAGCGAGGAGGGGAAGGGGTAGAGGTGGGGAGAAGAAGAGGAGGGGGGAAGGAAAGTGAGGTGCATGTGCGCAGGTGATGGCTGTGTTATATCTCCATCTGGGTGTATGCAATTTGTTGCAATGTATGGGGGCTGGGGACCACCCTCCTGCTTTACCTTTGTATTCTGTGTTGCTGGACATGTTGAACATTTGTTTTATGTCAGTGGTGGGAAAGAATGGGGTGTGGGCAGAGGTTGGGTGTTATTGCCCGTGATACTTATGATTTCAGACCAATGCTGGTATAACATTTTTTTTGTTGAACATAACCTTGTTATGCATTGTCTCAGATAGCTGGACCATTACACACTGGTGATTCCTTAACATGAAAGGGTTAAATGCAACTTAACTTCAATCAACGTAAACTTTAACTGGCACCAAGGTGATGGGCACCATTGATGGCTGAGCTGCACACACACAGTAGTGTGTCAGCGTTCTCACTCACATCAACACTCTTTCAGGCAAATCGTTCAGCTATCAGCTCCTCACGTAAGAATCTTGCAGCTATGTATCCACCACGGACCCTTTCCTGCGGTCTGGAGGGGGTCATGGGCATGGTTGCATAGCCGCCTCATTGTCTGGCCCTAGGTCAGCATTCAGCCCCTCGTCGTCCTCTTCCTCTCTCTCCTGAGGTGGAGCATCAGTGCCTTCTGGCAATTCTTGGCGCCTCCTGATAGCTAGGTTGTGCAGCATTAAGCACACGACCACGAATTTACCTACTTGCTCAGGATTGTATTGTAGTTCCCCTCCTGAGTGGTCAAGACATCTGAAGTGCTGCTTAAGCACAGTTATCGTTTGCTGGCCCAATTGCATTGAAAGTATAATAGCGATTGATCAGAAGCAATGATTTCCTCACTAAAATACACCTCGAGTAAACAGTCAATAGTCCAGAGTCTGAAAATATGTCTGCTGAGATGTTCACTTCACCTGAGAAGAACTCCAGAGTCAATGCAAACTCTCCCGAAGTTGAGGCAGCCTTTTGAATGACGCGACCTGCGATTTAAAAAATGGCAGCCACACGGCTGGCGTTCGTTCAGAACAGTTCCACTTTTTCTGGGCGTTTTTTTGGGTGAGTGATATTGTGGGCGATATGTGTGTGAGGTGGTGAAAGTGATGGTGGGCGATCTCCTGGGCGTTAGTTTCGCCAAATGTGCTCTTTACGACAAAAAAGTGGGCGGGTGGTATTATTGAATCTCAGCATTAATTCCGTGCAGAAAGTAATGCTGGGCAATATTATGGGCGTTGATTTTGCCCATTCTGATGATTCCGCCCAAAATAAGTGGGCGGGCGGTAATATTTTTCCCCTTCGTTAAGCACATGGGGAAAGTAACGCTTGGTGATAAGTTTCCTAAAAATGCCCGTCAGTTTCCATTTTGTGCCAAAATGGGTGATATATGGGCGTTGGACGTAAGTTCAGCAGTAAAATGGGTGTTAAGTGGGCATTAAGCATGCAAAAAAAGTGAAGGCTCTAGCCCCATATCTTTTGTTATGTAAAACCATGCAAGTTATGTATGATTGTTTGTTATAATTACTTCTTCATTAAGGAGGGAGAAGTGCAATATATGTCACTCCACCCAGTTTGACTACTGTGGCATTGCAGCCATTGTTGTTTACAACAATAAAAAGGGAACAGGTCACCTGACTGGTTCCTGAAGTTATCAGCCATCTTAAAGCCTGTGTGTTTGTGAGGTCGTACCGAAAACATAACAATAGGGTGCCTTTGAATGAGAAACAAAATAGCCTGTGCCTAGACTTTCATAGAATATACAGCCCAGAAACAGGCCATTCAGCCCAAACAGTCCATGCAGGCGTTTATGCTTCACTCAACTCTTCTCACATCCTTCCTCATCTAACTTTTATCAGCATAACCCTCCATTTCCTTCTCCCTCATATGCTTATCTAACCTCCCCTGAAATGAATCTATACTATTCGCCTCAACTACTCCCTGTGATAGTGAGTTCCACATTCTCACCACTATTTGGGTAAAGAGGTTTCTTCTGAATTCCCTATTCGATTTCTGGTGACTATCTTATATTGTTGGCCTCTAGTTTTGCTCTTCCCCACAAGTAGAAACCCTCTCAACTGTATTAAAACCTTTCATAATTTTAAATACCTCTATTAGGTCACCCCTCAGCCTTCTTTGTTCAAGAGAAAAGAGACACAGCCTGTTCATCCTTTCCTGATAGGTATAACCTCGCATTTCTGGTATCATCCTTGTAAATCTTTTTTGCAACCTTCCAGTGCCTCTATATCCTTTTTATAATATGACGACTAGAACTGTACACAGTACTCAAAGTGTAGTCTAAGCAAGGTTCAATACAAGTTTATCATAACTTCTCTACTTTTCAATTCTATCCCTGTAGAAATAAGTGCTTGGTTTGGCTTTTTTTTGTCAGCAGCGGCTCAGTTGGTAGCACTCTCGCCTCTGAGTCAGAAGTTTGTGGGTTCAAGTCCCACTCCAATGACTTGAGCACAAAAATCTAGGCTGACACTCCAGTGCCCAGTTGGAAGTGCTATCTTTTGGATGAGACTTTAAACAAAGGCTTTGTCTGCACTCTTGAGTGGATGTAAAAGAACCTATAGCACTACTTTGAAGAAGAGCGGGGGAGTTATCCCTGGTGTCCTGGCCAATATTTATCCCTCAATCAACATCTAAAAAACAGATTATGTGGTCATTATCACATTGCTGTTTGTGGGAGCTTGTTGTGCACAAATTGGCTGTCGCGTTTCCGACATTACAACAATGACTTCAAAAAGAACTTCATTGGCTGTAAAGCGCTTTAGGACCTCCAATGGTTTTGAAATACGGTCTATAAATGCAAGTTGTCTTTCTTTTTTTATAGCCTTATTAATCTGCATTACTACTTTTAGTGATTTGTGTATTTGTACTCCCAGATCCCTTTGCTCCTCTAACCATTTAGATTATTATTTTCCATCATGAGATCTCCTTATTTTTCTTACCAAAATGTAATGCCTCACACTTATCTGTGCTAAAATTCACTTACTGATTATATGCCCACCCTGCAAGTTTATTAATGTCTTCTTTTAATGTGTTGCAGTCCTCCTCAGTATTGACTATCGTCCCCTCACCCCGCAATTTGTTGTCATCCACAAATGTAGAAATTGTGTTTTTGATTCCAAAATCCAAATTGTTAATATACATTGTTAACAACATTGGTCCCAGCACTGATCCTTGTGGGACCCCACTTTCCACCTTCTGCCACCCTTAATAGCTACTCTTTACTTTCTGTCTTGAAGCCAACTAGCTACCCTTGTCCCCTGACTCCATATGCTCTAACCTTATTCTTTAGTCTATTATGTGGCACCTTATCGAAAGCCTTTTGGAAATCTAGATAAATTGCATCTACTGCATTACCCTTGTCTAGTCTCTCTGTTACCTCTTCAAAGAATTCAATGAGGTTGGTCAAGCAAGACTTTCCTTTTTAAAATCCATGATGACTATTCATTATATTGGTTTCTAGATGTTCTTCTATGTTTTCCTTTAGTAGGGATTCAATTATGTTTCCTACCACCAATGTTAAGCTGACTGGCCTATAGTTGACCAGTCAGTATTGAGATAAGTTTAGATATTTTTCTATTTTTTTTCTCTTTTCTTCCTTCTTTTCCTGGTGATACTGAGTCATGCTAGCCCTCTGGTACCTCACTTGTGTGGCCATTCCTCATATTTGAACCTAGATAATAAGTATCTGCAGGCTATTTGACTGTGAGAGCATCATAACAGAGCCTATTCTCCATCCATCATATACACAAGCTCATTTACCAGTCAGTGTCATTAAATAGTGATCAGGTGTGGAAACCCCAATTATGTTGTCCCTTCCCTAGCTCTGAGGTAGTAGATTTATTTCTTTATTAAAGAAATTCCAGCTGCTAAAGGGAGCCTCACAGATACAGTTTCCAGCAGAGTGAATTGCTTGCCCATTATATAACCTATCCGATTTTCTATAATGGGCAGTGAAGGTGAAAATTACCCCTCATATGTCCATCTATATACTATTAAAATTCTTGTGAATGCGCACGAGATGTGCTTTTTGGAGTTGCTGTGATGTGGAATGCACTACCTGAAAGGTGGGGAGAGCAGATTCAATAGTAACATTCAAAAGGGAATTGGATAAATACTTGAAGGGAAAACATTTACAAGGCTCTGGGGAAAGAGTAGGGGAGTGGGGCTAATTGGATAGCTCTTTCAAAAAGCCGACACAGACACAATGGGCTGAATGGCCTCCTTCCACGCTGTATCATTCTATGATTCTATGAAGTCCTGTCCACAAATTCACTTCCTGTCATCGTGATTTTTTTTGTCCCTTCCCTAGCTCTGAGGTAGTAGATTTATTTCTTTATTAAAGAAATTCCAGCTACTAAAGGGAGCATCACAGATACAGTTTACTGCGGAGTGGATTGCTTGCCCATTATATAGCCTATCCAATGTTAAATCTTAGCATCCAAATTCCCTCAATGAACCTTTATTTTACTTCAACCAAGCCTTGAGATTTAATCACTATAGTCCCCGGGAACTATTTGCTGAACACCTTGGTGTACTGCTGTTCCATTCAACAAATACTACCTCTTTTGGTTCCTTGCTCTAATACTAATTATTTTACGCATATATCCATATTGAACAGCACCTGCCCCTCATTGGCCCAGTTACTTAAAAAATCCAAAATCTGCTCAAACTGGTTGTATAATTTATCATTATTTGAATTATCTGCTATTTTGATATCATCTTCCGTATTGGGGATCTCAATTATAGGTGCCTTCTATTGTGTTCCTGACACAGATGAGACTGCACACAGGGAGGTTAAAGTAACAGTGACCTCAGTCTGTATTAAGACACTCCAGAGTGAATAACAGGCCTTCGGGGTCAGCTTATATACAGTGCTCCCAAGGGATGCTGGGATCCCTTGGGACTTCAGGGGATGCACTCCCTGGTGGCGGAACATGGGAGTGCATGTTTTACAGATCACAACATCACTCCCCACCAAAGTCAAAGTGAAAACTACTTACAAGGTGAGGCGGTCGGGAGCCTTTCTTTCCCTGGTGGATCGCCTCGGTACAAATGTCTGTTCTGGTGTGCTGGGTGTGCCCTCGCTGGGCTGGCGTGTTGTTGGCCCTGCAGGGCTGCTGGGTGAGCCTGGCCTTGCTGGGCTGTTGGGCATGATGGGTTCGATTTCCTGGTCCGGGGTGGTGTCGTTGATGCTTTGGGTGTGTGTTGTCGGCTCGAAAAAGGTGGTGTGTGCTGTGGGTTGTTCAGGGCAGTCTGTGAACTGCAGCCTCGTTTGGTCCAGGTGCTTTCTGCAAATTTGTCCATTGTCTAGTTTGACTACAAACACCATACTCCCTTCTTTACCAATCACCGTGCCCGCGATCCACTTGGGACCATGTCCATAGTTTAGCACATACACCGGGTCATTCAGATCAATTTTCCGTGACACAGTGGTGCGACCATCGTTTACATTTTGTTGCTGCTGCCTGCTCTCTCTCTGATCATGCAGGTAGAGGTGAACCAGCGAGAGTCTGGTTTTAAGTGTCCTTTTCATGAGTAACTCAGCTGGGGGCACCCCTGTGAGCGAGTGGGGTCTCGTGCGGTAGCTGAGCAGTACTCGGGACAGGCGGGTTTGGAGTGAGCCTTCTGTAACTTGTTTACGGCTCTGTTTGATTGTTTGTAATGCCCACTCTGCCTGCCCATTGGAGGCTGGTTCAAACGGGGCCGAGGTGACATGTTTGATCCCATTTCGGGTCATGAATTCTTTAAATTCGGCACTGGTAAAACATGGCCCGTTGTCACTGACCAGTATGTCAGGCAGGCCGTGGGTGGCAAACATGGCCCTCAGGCTTTCAATGGTGGCGGTGGCAGTGCTTCCCGACATTATGTCAAATTCAATCCATTTTGATAAAGCATCCACCACCAACAGGAATATTTTACCGAGAAACGGACCTGCATAGTCGACATGGATCCTCGACCATGGTCTGGAGGGCCAGGACCACAAACTTAGTGGTGCCTCTCTGGTACGCATTGTTCAACTGAGCACACACGCTGAATTGCCATACACAGGATTCTAAGTCAGAGTCGATACCGGGCCACCACACGTGGGATCTGGCTATCGCTTTCATCATTACTATACCCGGGTGTGTGCTGTGGAGATCCAAGATGAACGTCTCCCTGCCCTTTTTTGGTAGCACTACGCGGTTAACCAACAACAGGCAGTCTGCCTGAATGGACAGCTCATCCTTTCGCCGCTGGAACAGCTTGATTGGCTCTTGCATTTCAACGGGGATGCTGGCCCAGCTCCCATGCAGTACACAGTTTTTTACTAGGGACAGCAGAGGATCTTGGCTGGTCCAAGTCCTAATCTGGCGGGCCGTGACAGGTGATTTATCGTTTTCAAATGCTTCCATGACCATCAACAAGTCTGCGGGCTGCGCCACCATCAACAAGTTTGCAGGCTGCGCCATTTCCACCCCCGTGGTGGGCAATGGTAGCCGACTGAGAGCATCCGCACAGTTCTCGGTGCCTGGCCTGTGGCGGATGTATAGTAATACGCTGATAGCGCGAGTGCCCACCTTTGTATGCGGGCAGTGGCATTAGTATTTATCCCCTTGTTTTCAGTGAACAGGGATATGAGGGGCTTGTGATCGGTTTCTAGCTCAAATTTGAAGCCAAACGGGTACTGATGCATTTTCTTTACCCCGAACACACACGCTGATGCCTCTTTCTCAATCATGCTGCAGGCCCTCTCGGCTTTAGACAAGCTCCTGGAGGCATAGGCGACAGGTTGCAACTTCCCCGCAACGTTAGCTTGTTGTAATACACACGCGACTCCGTATGACGACACGTCACATGCTAGCACAAGTCTTTTACACGAGTTATACAATACAAGCAGCTAGTTGGAGCATAAAATGTTTCTGGCTTTCTCAAAAGCAATTACTTGTTTTTTTCCCCATTATGCGATAACACATGTAGGGACTCTAAGAGGGTGCTTAACCCCGGTAGGAAGTTACCAAAATAGTTGAGGAGTCCCAGGAACGACAACAGCTCTGTGACGTTCTGTGGCCTGGGTGTGTTCCCGATAGCCTCTGTATTGGCGTCTGTGCGCCGAATGCCATCCACCGCGATCTTTCTCCCCAAAAACTCCACTTCTGTTGCCATGAAGACGCATTTCGACCTCTTCAGCCGCAGCCCTACGCGATCCAGTCGCTGGAGGACCTGCTCCAGGTTTTGTAGGTGCTCGACGGTGTCTCGACCCGTGACAATATTTCGTCCTGAAAGACCACCGTGTGTAGTACCGACTTGAGTAGGCTCTCCATGTTTCTCTGGAAGATCGCTGCAGCCGACTGAATTCCAAATGGGCATCTGTTGTAGATGAACAGTCCCTTGTGCGTGTTGATGTAGGTGAGGCCCTTCGAAGACTCCTCCAGCTCCTGCATCATGTAGGCCGAAGTCAGGTCGAGCTTGGTGAACGTCTTATCTCCTGCCAGCGTAGCAAATAGGTCGTCTGCCTTAGGTAGTGGGTATTGGTCATGTAGCGAGAAACGATTAATAGTTACTTTATAATCGCCACAATTCCTGACCGTGACATCACTTTTCAGTGCTGGAACAATCGGGCTGACCCACTCGCTGAATTCCACTGGGGAGATGATGCCCTCGCGTTGCAGCCTGTCCAGCTCGATTTCCACTCTCTCCCTCATCATGTGAGGTACCGCTCGCGCCTTGTGGTGAATGGGTCGTGCCTCTGGGACCAAGTGGATCCGCACTTTTGCCCCGGAAAAGTTTCCAATGCCAGGCTCAAAAAGGGAAGGAAATTTGTTCAGAAATTGGGTACATGAGGCCTCATCGACATGTGATAGCACTCGGATGTCATCCCAATTCCAGCGTATTTTGCCCAGCCAGCTCCTTCTCAGCAGTGTGGGGCCATCGCCCGGGACAATCCAGAGTGGCAGTTCATGCACCGTGCCCTCGTAGGTGACCTTGACCATGGCGCTGCCCAGGACAGTGATAAGCTCTTTGGTGTACGTTCTCAGTTTCGTGTGGATGGGGCTCAGGGCTGGTCTGAGTGCCTTGTTGCACCACATTCTCTCAAACATCTTTTTACTCATGATGGATTGGCTAGCGCCAGTGTCCAGTTCCATGGCTGTGGATAAGCCATTCAATTTTCCATTTAGCATTATAGGTGGACATTTCATCGAAAATGTGTGTACTCCGTGTATTTCAGCATCTGCCTCCTCTCTCTGAGGTTCGAAATTGCTTTGATCCACCATGGACCGGTCTTCCTCTGCCACGTCGTGGTTAGCAGGTTTTGCAGAGCTACAAGCTTGTTGGAGGTGACCCATTGTTCCACAGCTCTTGCAAACATACCCTTTGAAGCAGCATGAATAGGCTGAATGGAAGCCTCCACAATGCCAATAAGGTGTGAATTGCCTTGCATTCATCCTTTGTTGGGGACTCTGTGTCATCTGGGTCACCTGAGGCCTGCTGGCAGTTGCATACTCATGGTTTCTGCCCTGTACATTTCTGCTTGCAAACACAGTTCCAGTTAATTTATGAACATGGCTAGCACTTGTGTGCTGAGAGATTTGTTTGGTGTTATTACTGGTGGACATAAACACCTGTGCTATCGCAATGGCCTTACTGAGGGTCGGTGTCTCTACAGTCAAATGTTTTCGTAGGATGGTCTCGTGGCCAATGCCCAGTACAAAAAAATCTCTGAGCATTTGCTCCAGGTAGCCATCAAACTCACATTGTCCTGCAAGTCGCCTTAGCTCGGCGACGTAGCTCGCCACTTCCTGACCTTCAGATCGCTGGCACGTGTAGAACCGATATCTCGCCATCAGCACGCTCTCCCTTGGGTTAAGATGCTCCCAAACCAGTGGACACAGCTCCTCATACGACTTATCTGTCGGTTTCACCGGAGCCAAAAGATTCTTCATGAGGCTGTCGGTCGGTGCCCCGCAGACCGTGAGGAGGACCGCTCTCCTTTTTGCAGCGCTTCCTTCTCCGTCCAGCTCGTTGGCTACAAAATACTGGTCTAGCCGTTCGACATAGGCTTCCCAGTCCTCACCCTCCGAGAACTTCTCCAGGATGCCCACAGTTTGCTGCATCTTTGCGTTGGATTCGTATATTCGTTGCCACTTGTTGTGTTCCTGACACAGATGAGACTGCACACAGGGAGGTTAAAGTAACAGTGACCTCAGTCTTTATTAAGACACTCCAGAGTGAGGAATAGGCCTTCGGGGCCAGCTTATATACAGTGCTCCCAAGGGATGCTGGGATCCCTTGGGACGTCAGGGGATGCACTCCCTGGTGGCAGAACATGAGAGTGCATGCTTTACAGATACACAACACCTTCTGTTTCCTGTTTCCAAACCAAATATCTATCCAGTGCAATACTTTACATCCTATTCCATAACTTTTTACCTTCAATCGGTAATGTGGAACCTTGTCAAAATCTTTCTGATGGTCCAAATATAAATTACCAATCACATTTCTCCTGTCCACTATGCCAGTAATATCTTTGAAAAACACTATTCGTTAAATGTCATCGCCTAGAAAGTCAACATTGCTAAACACCTGTCATGCCACCGCAGCCTGGTGTTACCGGCTGCCGAAATTGGTGGCCCTGGCAGAACTGGTAAATTGGAACTGGTGGCTAATTAATATTAGCCCAGCATGAAACTTACTGTGAAAGGCCATTTTGGTGCCGTTAGTCCCAGCAGGAGAACCAATGTAACACGGCCTAAGCGTCATTGCAGCACGAACAGCCTCCTCTTAAATCAAGGCTGTCTTTTCAGAAAGCAGTTCAATACTTTAAAGGGGAACTGCCTTCTGGGAAAAAATGGGAGTCATCATCTCTTAAAGCTGAATTTCCTTCTGCATATAAAAAATGGGAAAAGTGCTTCAATACTAACATAAATGGCTCAGCAAGCCAGGGGAAGGGCACCCAGGGTCTCTCACACAACACTGCAGCTTTGTGCAGGGGGGACAACACTGCAAGAGAGGTCCTCTATGCACTGGGGCCAGGCAGCCCTTCAAAAAAAAAGGATGTGGGACCAGATCACCTACACTGTCACTGCCATCTGTGTCGTCGCCACCACCTGGCTCCAGTGCCCAAAGAAGCTTCATGACCTCAGACTAGTGGTCAGGGTCAGTGAATGCATCTTCAAAAGCCATTTCCTACCACACTTTTCGATGCATGATTCCCTCCCCACCCCCCACAACCCCAATCATTTATCTAACAACAATCTGTACCAAACACAAGGCACGCCTCCTATTATTAGTTTCACCTCACCCCCTTGGAGGAGATGGTGCTGGCCATTCTTAGCAGGGGCCTGGCTGATCCCTTGGCCAGTAGCGGGGCTGAAAGGATACAAGATGCTGGTATCCTTGTAAATTATCCTCTTCCTGGCATGCACCTCTTTCTTTCCCCACCCTCCCATAAATCCATTCTTGTGCCTTCTTCATTTCACACACCCAAGAAATGCAGCCTGCCTAACCAGTAATTGACCAAGAAGAGGCAGAGGAGAGAGAGAAGAAACACAGTCACTCCATTTCACACCTCAGCCACCAACTCCTCGAGGTCATCCAGCATGGCCATTTGTGGTGTTCCCCACTGAAAGTCTGCAGCCTTCCACCAGCCATGCTGCGGCCACTGGGGTAGCACTGTGTGACATCAGGATAGGCAAAGGAACACACAAGACAGTCATTAAGTAAATGCATAAGGGTGACGAGTTGATTTCTTGATATCATATTGAATGTGTAGATGTATAAAGTTGGATTGGAAAGTTTGCTTGTGGTGTCTTTTATTTCAGCATTTTGGCCAAGAGGACACTGTGATGGTCTGTAACAGGGAAGGTAAGGTGTGGGACAAATGTTGAAAGGGAAATTGGGGCTGTGGTCATTGGGACGGCAGGCAGATGATTCTATCCAAGATTTCCCGGCCAGAAAGGGGCTGTCTGGCTTGTATCCTTTCTCTTTCTCCTCGTCTGCATCTTCCTCTTCCCTCTGAGAGCAGGTGCTGTAGATCTAAAATAAATGTATAAAGTGCTGGAAATATTCAGCAGGTCAGGCAGCACTTCAACCTGAGATGTGAACTCTGTTTCTCTCTCCACGGATGTTGCCTGACCTGATGAGTACTTCCAGCATTTTCTTTCCTTGCAGAGGCCTTCCTTTACCATCTGAGGCCTTGCAAGCGTACAGCAGCACTCCCTGCACTTCCTGCACTTCCTGCACACTTAAAATCATTTAACATGTATTGCAGCAAGCCACTACTTCAATAAAAGCAAAAAAAATTGAGTCCAAAAGCTTAAGTGCAAAATTACCTGAAAGATGTGTGTGTCCCTTTAAGAAGTGTTGGCAGCATCTCTGTCAATTTGCTGAACATTCGCTTTTCAGAGCGAGCTTCAGACCTAGCTAAAGTCGAAGTTTGCAGAGCGAGATGTTAAGTTGGTGTTGCATGCCAGCTGACCTCACTCTCTGTCCATTTGCATCTCCAGGGCCAGCTGTGCTATTGGCAGCACTAAGACCTTCATCAAAATAGGGCCGCCAAGTCCTGCGCCAGAGAGGGGCCTTAGAGTGGTGGCTGCCATTTTCCGCCAGGATTGTGGCGCTAACTCGTGGCGATAATATAGGGAATTTCAGGGCCCAGCTCTCTTTCCTGAATGTCCTTTAACAAACTATGCTTTTGAATGTACCCAACCACTAGATCCCTTAAAATAATTTGAATACTTCTCCGAAAACTGGTTTTAAATTTCATTTTGCTTTCTATTCTCTCAATCTTTTGTTTTACATAATGAAGATGCGAGCAGTGGATCAGTGGCCAAAACAGTAATACAAATCATATTGGTTTACTCTAAGTTGGGCGCAGTTTTATCCCCAGGTTGTGGTACATTTGACAAATCCCCAGGTGTAGATGACGTACAGTTTGTGTCCTTGATTATTATTACTGTTGTTGAACACTCGAGCTCTTCTAAGGGAAGGCCCACGGTTCCTTCGTTTACACTAGATCCCAAAACAATGTTAAAGCAGAGACCCCTTTGTTACAATCAACTGCATGATATATATATTGAGTTAATATTTTAATTAGTAACAGATAACACACAATGGATACTACATGGCTACCAGTGGATGCAAAAAAAGAGTCCATGGGGGTATTTGTATCTCGTGGGTGGGTTTAGAGCAGGGGGCAGTTAAATTGTTAAAAATCGAAATTCCAACCTGAACCTGTCTCCAACTTCCGGTTTTAACGGGGAGCGGGGGCAGCCAACCCGCTACTCGATCTGATCTTCCCTCCCACTCCCCACCCCTGATGATCTTGAGGCCGGCCACGATTCTCTGGTGACCGGCCTCGACCTGCCTCACTCATTAGCCTGCCCCCCACCCTGGTCCCTCAACAGTCCCAATAATTCCCCCACATACTCCCCGGGTCCCTCGACGGCCCCAATCTTTCTCACCTTCCCCTCCTGGTATCCCGGAGGCTGGCATTGGCCCACACACGATCTCTTCTCCCCTGCCTCCTCAGTGCGGTCCAATGCCGCAGGTCTACCCACCTCTCTAGCTGGCTGGCTGCGTGGGGAAAATAGAGGCTTCTGATGCCCTGCTGTTAAAGTCGTTCTCCCGAATTTCCCGCCTGCATTGGAGTCCCCCCTCCCCAAACCCCCTTCCCATGAAAATCCAGCCCCATGAATGGCAAAGTCATGAGTGTGGAATGTTTTGTTGTTGAACACTGCTTACTGTGGGGTATTAGTCATATGCTGAAAATGCGAATAAAGTTACCACCTTCATTTCACCTTTGGTTTAAATTTAAATTTTAATGCTGTCATGGAGCTGGAGCAGATTCAAACACAATCCTATGATGCTGCTTTCTACATCTGTCATGTATCTTACATTATTATATATAACTGTATCCTAACATGCTATACATGACTGTAACAAGATATGACCTGTAACCACCAGCATACCTTACCACCAGGGCTGCACTTGCAAGAGACAGGTATATAAGGACAGGTCTCAGGCAAGTGCAGCATTCCAGAGCTGTGAAATAAAGGTGCAGGTCCAGAGTGACCTTGACTTCACTACATACCTCGTGTGAATCTGTACTGAGGGGACAGGACTTTACAGTGGCAACGGGTTACGGGATTACAGAATCCACAGAATGGCGAACAACGGATCAGATGAAAAGTACAATGCGGGAGACAATTGGGAGGACTTTATAGAAACGCTCCAGCAAAGCTTTGTAACCAAAGACTGGTTAGGCGATGATAAGGCAGACAAGAGAAGAGCCCATCTCTTGACCAGCTGTGGCTCGAAAACATACGCTTTAATGAAGGATCTGTTGGCACCCGAGAAACCAGCAAGCAAGTCGTTTGAAGAATTGAGCACACTGGTAAGAGACCACCTGAAGCCAGCGAGCAGCCTACACATGGCCAGACACAGGTTCTACAACTACAGACGCTGTGTGGGCCAGAGCATACCCGACTTCGTGGCGGAACTTCGGAGGTTGGCTAGTTTATGTGAGTTCTCCGATGAACTGAGGAGAGAAATGCTGAGAGACTTTTTCATTGAAGGAATAGGCCACGCAGGCATATTCCAAAAGCTCATAGAGACCAAGAACCTGACCTTAAAGGCAGCAGCACTGGTTGCACAGACATTCTTGGTAGGGGAAGAAGAAACGAGATTGATTTACAATGCAGGTACGACAACTAACGAAATATCGGAACAAGAAGTTCACAGCACTAAACAAGCTGCTACCCCCACACACAGACAAAACCGGGAGAACAGGCTCTCGACAGCAGGCAGAAGCCATCAAGGGCCACAGGAACGGCCATTCACATCTCATCAACCCACAACGCGAGCAATCAACTACAAACTGAGAGAAGCTCAAGAGAGATCAGCCAGACGCAGCTCATTCTTTGGGAACACTTTGAACAATGGAACAGGTCTGTACTGGAGGTGTGGGGGTGGGCACTCATCAAGGGGATGTTGATTTCAGCAGGCTGTTTGCAGAAATTGTGAAAATACAGGGCATTTGGCCCGCATGTGCAAAAAAACGGCAGCTCGGAGGGTATACGAATCAGATGGGTCGGAAAGCGGACCAGAAGATGATGGGGACAGTACCCGGGACACTGATGTACAGTGGGTCAACACGATCAATGGCCGCTGCTCCTACAACAGGATGCCTCCTATAATGATGAGGGTCCTACTCAACGGGATATCTGTCAACATGTAGCTGGATACGGGAGCGAGTCAATCTCTCATGGGCGCTCAACAATTTGAACAACTGTGGCCGCATAAAAGAGACAGACCAAAACTCACAAGGGTCGACACCAAACTAAGGACCTATACCAAAGAAATTGTACCAGTCCTCGGCAGCGCCATGCTCTCTGTCACACACAAAGGGACAGTGAACCGACTTCCCCTGTGGATTGTCCCCGGAGATCCCTCAGCACTGCTGGGGAGAAGCTGGCTGGCAAAACTAAACTGGAAATGGGATGATGTCCATGCCATGTCATTAGAGGAACGGACCTCCTGCTCAACAGTTATAAAGCAATTTGAACATCTCTTTCAGCCAGGTGTGGGCACTTTCAAAGGGGCCAAAGTCAAAATCTACATCACACAGGATGCTAGACTGGTCCATCGCAAGGCCAGAGCTGTACCCTATGTGATGAGGGAAAAGATTGAACATGAACTAGACAGGCTTCTGCGGGAAGGCATTATATCACCAGTGGAATTTAGTGACTGGGCAAGTCCCATCGTCCCAGTCATGAAGCCTGATGGATCCGTACGAATCTGTGGGGACTACAAATCTACCATAAACAGAGTCTCCCTACAGGACCAGTACCCGCTGCCCAAAGCGGAGGACTTATTTGCCACATTGGCTGGAGGTAAACTTTTCTCAAAATTAGACCTTACATCTGCGTATATGACGCAAGAATTGACCGAGGCCTTTTCATGTACAATCGATGCCCATTCGGCATTAGGTCGGCAGCTGCCATATTCCAGCGCAACATGGAGAGTCTGCTCAAGTCCATCCTGGGGACGGTTGTATTTCAAGATGACATACTTATCATGGGCAGGGACACCGACTCCCATCTCCGTAATTTAGAGGAAGTACTAAAGCGGTTGGATCAAGTAGACCTACGAGTCAAGAAATCCAAGTGCCTGTTTCTCGCACCCGAGGTTGAATTTTTGGGCAGAAGGATTGCCGCTGATGGAATCCACCCAACAGAGTCCAAAAAAGAAGCACCCAGGCCCCGGAATGTCTCAGAACTGCGCGCCTTTCTCGGGCTACTCAATTACTTTGGGAACTTTATACAGAATTTAAGCACGCTGCTGATGCCTCTCCACGTGCTACTCAGGAAGGGGTGCGATTGGTTTTGGGGGGACGCCCAGGAGTCCACAGGTTCACCCATGACGGCCAGCGACCCCACGTTATCCTTAGTAAAAAGATGTGTCCTAACTGGTGACTGGGCAGAGGTTCGCTATGCCTGCCCTGAGGAATTAAAACCCTTTCACAGGCGCATGCATGAGCTATCACTACAATCAGACTGACTGATGTGGGGCAGCCAAGTAGTCATGCCTCTGCGAGGCAGAGAGGCATTTGTCCGGGAGCTCCACCACGAGCACCCGGGGATCGTTCTCACGAAGGCCATAGCCAGATCCCACGTCTGGTGACCTGGTATTGACACGGACTTGGAGCTCTGCGTCCGAAGGTGCACCATTTGTGCCCAACTCAGCAATGCCCCCAGGGAGGCTCCACTGAGCCCCTGGCCCTGGCCTGCCAAACCGTGGTCGTGGGTGCAAGTAGACTATGCGGGCCCATTCATGGGCAAAATGTTCCTCGTAGTTGTAGATGCATTTTCAAAGTGGATCGAATGCACCATTTTAAACTCGAGCACAACCTCCACTACTGTGGAGAGCCTCGCAACCATGTTTGCAATGCACGGAATCCCTGACATATTGGTCAGTGACAATGGTCCGTGCTTCACCAGTGCAGAATTCCAAGACTTTATAATTGACCACGGCATAAATCACGTCAAGACGGCACCGTTCAAGCCGACCTCCAACAGCCAGGCGGAGAGAGCAGTGCAAATCATTAAACAAGGCATGCTTAAAATCCAAGGTCCCATGCTGCAGGGTTGCCTGTCGCGACTGCTGCTGGCATACAGATCTCGTCCGCACTCACTGACTGGGATCCCCCCCGCGCAACTGTTGATGAAAAGGACTTTAAAAACAAGGCTCTCATTAATCCTTCCAGACATGCACGAAATCATTGAGGCAAAGCGCCATAAGCTGACTGAGTACCATGACAGAAATTCGAGGGGGAGATGGAATGAGATAGGGGACAAAGTGTTTGTACTAAACTATGGCGGGCGTCCCAAATGGCTTGCAGGGACAGTAACGGGCAAGGAAGGAAACAGGTTACTGGTAGTACAAATGGAGAATGGCAAAACCTGCCAGAGGCATGTAGACCAAGTCAAAAGCAGATTTACCAACAACACTGCGGAACCAGAGGCAGACTACAATGTGGAACTCGCACCACACCTGGTGGACAGACAGAGGGAACAACCTGAGGAAAGGGCAATCCCAACAGTCAGCCCAGGCGAGTCAACAACAATCACATCAATTGAAACAGACAGCCCAGGCGAGATACCAGCAACCACACCCAAAGAAAAACAGACACTAAGGCAAACAACTGAACCACAACTCAGACGCTCCACGCGAGAGCGTAGACCACCTGAGAGACTGAACCTATAAAGACAATAAGACCTTGGGGGAGGGTGATGTCATGTATCTTACATTATTATATATAACTGTATCCTAACATGCTATACATGACTGTAATAAGATATGACCTGTAACCACCAGCATAACTTAACACCAGGGGTGCACTTGCAAGAGACAGGTATATAAGGACAGGTCTCAGGCAAGTGCAGCATTCGAGAGCTGTGAAATAAAGGTGCAGGTCCAGAGTACCTTGACTTCACTACATGCCTCATGTGAATCTGTACTGAGGGGACAGGACTTTACAACATCATTGCCACATTATTGAGGTTCTTTGTGGCTCATTAGGCAATTGGCCATTTTATAAAAAGTGAAAAGCAACCATTGCGAATGAACTTAACCTGACCATCAGGAGCTGCAATGAAAGATGCCCAGGCAGTTTGCCTGCCAATTTAATTTCTTGCTTGTTGAGAAATATATAATGTCTCCACACCTCATACACCAACCAATACAGCGCAGGCTACTCTTGTAAATTAGTGGCAATTTTAAACTGAATCAATTTAAGATATCTTTCACTTTATGTTGTGTAGATAGATGCAACTGTAAATTCTCCCAATGACATGACATGGAAGAAAATATCAGAGGAGATCAAGAACCTTTTCAAAACTGCTGTAACCTTACTGCAGCAACGAGGAACGATGAATAGTAGCAAAGCCAAGAAATATCTCTGTTCGGGTAAGAACTTTGATTTTATTTCCTTGTTACTATGAGAACAAGGAGTTCAAAGGTGAAAATTAAGTCAGTTCCATTCTGACTGGGAACGTACTTTAACGAATACCAAACTTAATCAGCAGTGTCAGTGAAGTTTAACTAAAGTTCTTGGATATTTACAAACTGACTTACACAGAAATAAATGGGATGATATTTTCCTCAAGCTGCCAAATTTGAATCAAAATAGTCAAAACAAGGAAAGTCATTAAGCATTTGAATGCCTATGTAAATTGTAAAATGGTGTTCAGTTCCAAAAACTGATATTGGAATATTTCTTATCTGTTTGAAGATCAGTTTGAAGGTATATGTGCAGAATAAGATAAAGTTAGCTTTTGATGTAAGTAATTCATTAAACTTGTGCTTCCCTTGATGATCAAAAGGAAGTCGTAAGGTTTAAGTCAGTAAAGCAATGTCTTGCCTTGGGTATGTAAAGGTTCAATAGTTTCTCCCTCACATACATACTCATACACACACTCTTATCTCACACACACACACACTCATAGAATCTTATAGCACAGAAGGAAGCCATTTTACCAATGAATTGCTCATATGTGCTCCTCTTAAATGTACACACAAATAAGTTCATAACCACACAAGTCAGAGTTCAGAGTGTGCAGGAATAAAGCGGTAGAAATTGATCTTGGTATGCCATTTTATAGGTTGGAGGAGCCGTCTTTTGGATGAACGGTGAACATAAAAGATCCTGTGGAATTATTCAAAGAAGAGCAGGGTCGTTCTCCCCGGTCTCCAGGCTAATATTTATCCCTCAACCAACATAATAAACAATTCACAAAAACACAAGGGTCTCAGACCTGAAACATTAACTATTTCTCTCACCACAGATATGCAAATGATGGATCACAACTTTGGGGAACAACGCCTGCCCCCAAGTACGCTTGAAAAACGTCTGACCCAAAATTGGGTCAGGACATTTTATAGGCGTGCCTCTCAGGGCCTAAAACAGGTGTTGTGATCCATCATTTGCATATCTGTGGTGAGAGAAATAGTTAATGTTTCAGGTCTGAGACCCTTGTGTTTTTGTGAATTGTTTATTATGTTGGTTGAGGGATAAATATTAGCCTGGAGACTGGGGAGAACGACCCTGCTCTTCTTTGAATAATTCCACAGGATCTTTTATGTTCACCGTTCATCCAAAAGACGGCTCCTCCAACAGTGTAGCACTCCCTCATATATACATTTTATATAGAGACTGATCATAAACAGAACACAGTCAGTGATGAAGATATCACTGTTGATGAATATGTGATTTAGTGCAAGACACCGTAGAACTAATTTTCACCAAATACATTTAGTGGTAGCACTGTACAACTAAAACATTTGCAGAGCCTTTGCCAGCACATCCTAGTCCAGAAGTAGGAGCCAGAATCCTGCACAATTAAAGGTTGTCTTGAGATCAACAAAGGCTGCAAACATGGCTTGATTAACTGGTTTAATTTTTCCACCCTATTGCAAATATCAGATTGATGGTGAAAGGCCTGGAGTGAAGTCGAAGCTTCAGGATCAGGTTTTGTTTTTTATCTGCTGATCAGCACTGATGCATGGACTTTGTTGGGACTGGTCGTGGCAAGATCCCACAATGCACAAAGCAATCATGGCAGTCTCCTTTCTAATTCCAAATGAGGATATTTATCATGATTTCTGGTCAGGCAGAACTTGCTCCACCTGCTGTCCAGCATTTAACAGGCAGCTGAGCATTGAATTTCATTGCAATATTACAACAGCTTATTTAACTTTACTCCAAGAGATGCTGTCCAGCACTTGCTCAAGTATATCTGAACCTGGTAATGCAGTCAGACAATCTAGCAGAAGGCCTGTGGATTCTGCACTGAGCAAACATTCAAAGTACACTACCTATCTAGTCTATGAATCTGGTCAGATACCGAATATTATCTGTAATCAACAGGCTGGTTGATGTTAGTTGCCTAGTGTTAACCTCACTTTTTCTTGTGTTTGAAGTCCCTTTCTGGGACAAACACACATTCAGACGAGAAGTTTTCTTTATCCATGTACAGTACAGGAAGCCTTTGTGGATTCATATAGCAAACCTTGGCATGCTATATTTCACAAAAGTTCTGCATCAATTTTCCTTTTGGTGTTAAAATAATTTATAAAAGCTGTAGTTTAGTCCCTTTGCCGACTGGCACCCTCACAAATAGTGTGGAGACTGTCAGTATCTGGGCTTACATTAAAGAATGGCCATTTGGGTAAGTTAGTGGAGGGCTGTCAGCACAGGTCAAACTGTATCTAGCATAAATCAGCAAAGGAGCGGTGGGGGTGGGAGAAAATCTGGGAGTAAAAAGTGTTTCCACTTGTGGGGCAGAACAAAACTAGAGGCCATCAATATAAGATAGTTAGCAAGAAATCAGATAGGGAATTCAGAAGAAACTTCTTTACCAGAGAAAGGTGAGAATGTGGAACACGCTACCACAGAGAATGGTTGAGGCGAATAGTATGGATGCATTTAAGAGGAGGCTAAATAAGCATATGAGGGAGAAGAGAATAGAGGGGTATGCTGATAGATTTAGATGAGGAAGGATGAGAGGAGACTCGAGTGGGGCAGAAATGCCGACATGTACTGGTTAGGCCGAATGGCGTGTTTCTGTGCTGTATATCCTATGTAATTCTATGTAAAATCAATAGCCTGGAAATCAGCATGGGTGTTATCATCTGAATGCTTAATACATTCATGTTAAATTCCACTCCCTGCTATTTTGACAAAAGTATTAATCCATTTAATCTAATGCTTCTGTTAAAAATAGTCGAGAAACATGTTAGTGTTTGTACAATAATATTGCTCATAGTAATTTCCAGACTAGTGTCTTTTTAAATGTTTGGAAAAATATTTACTGCGCTTTTTAGGAAAGGTGAGCAGAACATTGCCTTGCCGATTTTATCAATGGTGGTATATTCACATCTAGGCTTTAGCCATTCCACCTTAATTAATTTTTGCATTTGCTGAATCATACCCACATTTGCTTCCGCACACCCTGAGCCGGCAGCAGGATGACAAACATACAGGGGCACAAAAGCAGCCAACTGAATCCTGACCCAGGACAGAGGAAAGTTCTATTAATAGAATTGTGCAATATTTGAGACTAAAATCATCAGAGATTATGATCTCTGTGTAAAAAAAAAACAATCGCACTTGCAGTATGTTCACTGAAAAGAACATAAGAATATAAGAAATAGGAGCAGGAGTAGGCCATTTGGCCCCTCGAGCCTGCTCTGCCATTCAATAAGATCATGGCTGATCTGATCATGGGCTCAGCTCCACTTCCCTACCCGCTCCCCATAACCCTTTACTCCCTTATCACTCAAAAATCTGTCTATCTCCGCCTTAAATTTATTCAATGACCCAGCCTCCACAGCTCTCTGGGGCAGAGAATTCCACAGATTTACAACCCTCTGAGAGAAGAAATTTCTCCTCATCTCAGTTTTAAATGGGCAGTCCCTTATTCTAAGACTATGTATGTCCCCTAGTTTTAGTTTCCCCTATGAGTGGACATATCCTCTCTGCATCCACCTTGTTGAGCCCCCTCATTATCTTATAAGTTTCAATAAGATCACCTCTCATTCTTCTGAATTCCAATGTGTATAGGCCCAACCTACTCAACCAATCCTCTTAAGTCAATCCTCTCATCTCCAGAATCAACCTAGTGAACCTTCTAATATAATGTAGCTACATTAAATTTGTCAAGATTGAATTGACATTTTTTCAGTTAGCCTGTCAGTCTGTTCATGACCTACTAGTGCACAACATGGTACAACTTTCTTCTGGTTAACTCGTGACCCGAGTATTTCAATCTCATATCTCCCAGGTCCCCACTTGGACACTCATTTTTTTTTTCCTTCCTTGCAGCTCTTTGCTTTGCCCTGGTTTCAAGTCTGATGAATGATGATGTACATTTATTTTAGCAGAGGGTCTTCTGTGTAAGTCATATGTCTAGCCAACCGCTCCAAATCTCTCTGCAAGCTTCTAAAGATATCTATGGGCAAGAGTCTTTTAATTGTGTTGGTAAAGTTCATCCTTGACAAATATATTGATTTGCTGTGACCCCTTATTCAAAAGATACTGAGATATTGGTTCTCTTTTCTTAAAGCAATCGAAGATGAGTTTGAGTTTGCCCTGGGAAACCAAACGCCAGCATTTCTAAGAAAGTGCGTGTGTTACATCAGGAAAATTGCTAACATTGACCGTCATGTGAAGAACCCGGATATGGGCCGATACATAGATGTCATAGAGGTCAATGGAAAACTTGTACGAGACCCAGTTGCAAGTGAAAAACTTGTGAAACTCAGGGACGAGTTTATTCCGACAATTGTTGCCTCGTCCAACCTAAGAGTGTACACCTCCATTACCCACTGCGATATGAAACTTGGATATTCAGGAGACGTGGAGAACCACTATGTTGAAGGTCTTTGTAAACAGTTCTATGACGATATGATTGACATTATCCAGTCTACAGTTCAACAAAACTTTGATATTGAAACAGATGCACTTTACGATGAGGTTCTGCAGCACTTGTCCCTTTGTAAAATGTACTCCTCTTTCTATCAGTACCGATGTGAGGCTCTGAACCTCATACACAAGTATATACTGCCTTGCAAAGCAGGACACATGAACCCACTTGTTGTATATGGTGGACCATGCACAGGCAAAACACTTCTAATGGCAGAAGTGGCACAACAGGTAAAAACAGCTTATCTCTTTTTGTGCTTTAATATCGGATGACTGTATTGGATCAAAGTCCATTTACACTATCATTATAAATCCATGTTGGTTTGAATGAAAATAAACAGTTAAATAGTCTGGAAAGTCAGTATAAAAAAAGTCCCATCTTCAAATGACAGATGTCATTTCAAAATCAGGTTCATGGTAGACTAGTGGATGCAGCCTGGTTTAAATCTCTTTTGCTCATCTATTCTTCCTGGCCTTCCATTTGTTCGGTCAGCATAAAAGTGATTTTAACAAGGATGACATTTCTCATATTTCTTTCTGATTTTAGTCTTGCTTAGGTAGATTTAAGATTGCAACATTTAGTTTTTTAAATTAGGTTCGTACTACTTTAAGTATAAGTTATGTTTTGGTATCCAAGATACCAATTGTTTTGCCCACAACTTCCATTGTTTTGCTAACAACAATCATGAGACATTCTTAAGATTTTTTGTAAATATTAGGGAGATTGGAACAGCACAGCTGCATTTAGTCCAATCCTTAAACTGTATACAGGTGTCCTCAGGCATAAGCTATGTTACATTACATATTGGCCCAGAAATTTCAGCCTCTCGGGTCCGTACGGAGTGTGTACAGACCTGGGAACGCACAATGTGCATGCACTGAAAACTGGCTTTTCCGATCTGTCAAGCTGGAGCTTGACAGATCCTCCGCATCTCGGGAGCAAGGACATTTTTCATGGGCATTATTACCCAGCAAATGTCCTCAAAACTATTGTGCCTTATAAAAGCAGGCACATAGCCTACTTTTACAGGCATAAGAGTTTTAAAACACACCTAAAACATAAAAAATAAAATTAAGAAAACACATTTTATTTTTTAAAATCCTGCCCGCTACGTTGAACTTATTTTAAAGCATAATTAAAAAAACTTTTTTTTTCAAATCAAAATTTTATTTTTAATAATACATAAATAACTTTAATTTAAATTAATATCAAATATGTAGTGTAGTTTTTCAACATTTTATTTATGTTTTGTGTGTTTGGGGGGGGTTCTCATACATAATAATGGGAACTCCAACTTATGCAGTTCCCATTATTATGAATGAGAACATAATTTACCTTGATTGGCTGCCCACAGCCATGTAACTGCAGCTCCAGCCCTGCACACGTCCTGACGTGCACCGCTGCGACACGCAGGCTGTGGAGGCCTCAGGACCGGGAACTCGCGTGTGCGCAGCAGGAACAGGTAGGCACGCATCTTTTTAAACTTTTTTTACCCGATCGCCCATGGGAAGCAGTTGACCGGGATTTCTGGGCCAATATGAAACACACAGCAACTGGAGACAGCTATAACAATTTAAACTGTCTCAAACATTGGAGACTGGTGATTGGTGGAGTACCAAAGGCCAACAGATTTTCTATTAAACATAGAAACATAGAAAATAGGTGCAGGAGTAGGCCATTCGGCCCTTCGAGCCTGCACCACCATTCAATCAGATCATGGCTGATCATCACCTCAGTACCCCTTTCCTGCTTTCTCTCCATACCCCTTGATTCCCTTTAGCTGTAAGGGCCATATCTAACTCCCTCTTGAATATATCCAATGAACTGGCATCAACAACTCTCAGCGGTGAAGAATTCCACAGGTTAACAATTCTCTGAGTGAAGAAGTTTCTCCTCATCTCACTCCTAAATGGCTTACCTCTTATCCTAAGACTATGTTCCCTGGATCTTGACTTCCCCAACATCGAGAACATTCTTCCTGCATCTAACCTGTCCAGTCCCCTCAGAATTTTATATGTTTCCATGAGATCCCCTCTCATCCTTCTAAACTCCAGTGAATACAGGCCCAGTCGATCCAGTCTCTCCTCATATGTCAGTCCTGACATCCCGGGAATCAGTCTGGTGAACCTTCGTTGCACTCCCTCAATAGCAAGAATATCCTTCCTCAGATTAGGAGACCAAAACTGAACACAATATTCCAGGTGAGGCCTCACCAAGGCCCTGTACAACTGCAGTAAGACCTCCCTGCTTCTATACTCAAATCCCCTCGCTATGAAAGCCAACATGCCATTTGCCTTCTTCACCGCCTGCTGTACCTGCATGTCAACTTTCAATGACTGATGTACCATGACACCCAGGTCTCGTTGCACCTCCCCTTTTCCTAATCTGTTACCATTCAGATAATATTCTGCCTTCGTGTTTTTGCCACCAAAGTGGATAACCTCACATTTATCCACATTATACTGCATCTGTCATGCATTTTCCCACTCACCTAACCTGTCCAAGTCACCCTGCAGCCTCTTAGCATCCTCTTCACAGCTCATACCACCACCCAGCTTAGTGTCATCAGCAAACTTGGAGATATTACACTCAATTCCTTCATCTAAATCATTGATGTATATTGTAAATAACTGGGGTCCCAGCACTGAGCCCTGCAGCAGCCCCACTAGTCACTGCCTGCCATTCTGAAAAGGACTCGTTTATCCCGACTCTCTGCTTCCTGTCTGCCAACCAGTTCTCTATCCACGTCAGTACATTACCCCCAATACCATGTGCTTTAATTTTGCACACCAATCTCTTGTGTGGGACCTTGACAAAAGCCTTTTGAAAGTCCAAATACACCACATCCACTGGTTCGCCCTTGTCCACTTTACTAGTTATATCCTCAAAAATTTCTAGAAGATTTGTCAAACTTGATTTCCCTTTCATAAATCCATGCTAACTTGGACCGATCCTGTCACTGCTTTCCAAATGCATTGCTATTTCATCTTTAATAATTGGCTCCAACATTTTTCCCACTACTGATGTCAGGCTAATCAGTCTATAATTCGCCGTTTTCTCTCTCCCTCCTTTCTTCAAAAGTGGTGTTACATTAGATATCCTCCAGACCATAGGAACTGATCCAGAATCAAAAGACTGTTGGAAAATGATCACCAATGCATCCACTATTTCTCGGATCACTTCCTTAAGTACTCTGGGATGCAGACTATCAGGCCCTGGGAATTTATCGGCCTTCAATCCCATCAATGTCCCTAACACAATTTCCTGACTAATAAGGATTTCCTTCAGTTCCTCCTTCTCACTAGACCCTCGGTCCCCAAGTATTTCCGGAAGGTTATTTGTGTCTTCCTTCGTGAAGACAGAACCAAAGTATTTGTTCAATTGGTCTGCCATTTCTTTGTTCCCCATTATAAATTCGCCTGATTCTGACTGCAAGGGACCCTACCTATGTATGTCTTTACTCATCTTTTTCTCTTCACATATCTATAGAAGCTTTTGCAGTCAGTTTTTATGTTCCCAGCAAGCTTCCTCTCATACTCTATTTTCCCCCTCCTAATTAAACCCTTTGTCCTCCTCTGCTGAATTCTAAATTTCTCCCAGTCCCCAGGTTTGCTGCTTTTTCTGGCCAATTTATATGCCTCTTCCTTGGATTTAACACTATCCTTAATTTCCCTTGTTAGCCACTGTTGAGTCACCTTCCCCATTTTATTTTTACACCAGACAGGGATGTACAATTGTTGAAGTTCATCCATGTGATCTTTAAATGTTTGCCATTGCCTATCCGCCATCAACCCTTTAAGTGTCATTCGCCAGTCTATTCTAGCCAATTCACATCTCATACCATCAAAGTTACCTTTCCCTAAATTCAGGAAATTGTGTACACTCTGTACACTTTAGTATTGTGTACACTCTGCAGATCCTCACAGTCAGTGACGGTTAGCTCTGTGGTATAAATATTTGGATACAAAATAACAGACTTTAGGCAACTGCATTACAAGGTAGATTTCACAAACAATTACGTTATTTATTTACTCCTATACTGCAAATATTAAAGTGATCAAGACAGACATCTACAGCCAGTGTCCCAATTATTTATGCTTAAAAATGGAAGGAATATAATTGACATTTTATAGATGGTGTTGCTTTCTGAAGGTGTAAAGTTTATAACAGTGTTAGATAGAATCACCACATTTTTAGACAGCTACTAATTTTGCTAGATATCTATCAATTAACATTCTAGATACAGGCTAATAAAGGGAACTATGGCAATTAACCTTTATCCCAGGACTTCTAGAGATAGATTTTCATCTTTTCCTCCTGGGTTCAATGTATAAAGGATAATCAGTGGGGTGATCACAATGGAGCCTGCTCGATTTTTCAGTCTTTTCATTTAAATGGATGGAAAATTGGGTGGGTTCTATTACAGTGCAATCTTTCCCACCCAATTTTCCTCTATGTATTGCATCCAGGTGATCATTACATCACATGCAATAACAGAAAAAATTATAATCGTTAGATTGAGGCTTTTGGTTTTCAAAAGCTGAAGTAACCATTGTCATACAAAGATTACTTATGGGCCCAATTATGTTATAGTCATTTAACATAGCACTGTTATTCACACTACCATCCTCAAAGAGTGGCCATAAAAGGAGCGGCGAGCGGCGGCCATGGACAGCGTGGAGGCCCCAACCTGTGAGAGACCATCAGCAGCAGGTTGGGGCCATAAAAGGAGCGGCGAGCAGCGCCCGGGAGCAGCGTGGAGGCAAGCTACTACAAGGTACAGGGCGAGCTGGTGCAGGAGGGCAACGACAGTGAAGAGTGACGAGGTCAGCTCAGTGATTGGCGCGTGGGCAGGTGCAGTAGGAGCGACGAGATCGGGGCAAAGGAGCGGCGAGAGACTGTGGAGGGATGTGATCGGGTCCCAGGGGCCCAGGGGCAGCAAGGGCCAGCCCACACTGTTTTATGTGTGCACACTGGATCCATGCAGCAGAGCAGGTCTCTAGTTGCGATGGGTAATCCTTGCCACTGGACCAAGACCTAGCTCTTTCAAGCCCATGTGGTGGCTGGTGTGCAACGGGCACCACACGTTAAAAAAATCCATGCACCCTTGAGGATGTAGTTCGGGTTCTTTCAAAACACCTGTGAACTCATCCTTTTTTTTGGCATGTTAGCAAGTCATCCTCGTTTCGAGGGACGGCCTATGATGGTTATTCACTAAGAAGTGTTTGATAAGCTTCTTATTTTATTTGGAAAGGTAGGTAAGCCAGAAAGGTCATGGGGCTAGATTTTATACTTTTGTGCAGATCGCCCAAAAATGGGCGTTATTTCCGACGTGGGCGGTAAAAATGGCTTTTCAGATCGGCAGCTTGTCACCCATTCTCAAAGCCCCGAGACTCCATTTTTGAAATTGGCTGTTACCGCGAGTGATATGAAATGGGCGGTAACGTTAAATCTCTCCGACCTTCTGCCATAAAATGTCGTCGTCCTTAGCAACGGCATGGCAATACTTGATTTCCGAGATTCAGGAGGTCAAGGGTCATCATGACATGCGCAGAAAAGGAGACAGATAGAAAGAGAGCTGAGAGGGAGTGAAGGCGTGTGTGGGTGTGGTGTGGCTGCTTTGGGAGGAAGGAGGGAGAGTTTGAGTTTTAAGCAAATTGGGAAAAAAAATTAGCTGTTACCAGCCAGATATTTGGCTGAATTTGTTGCCTATAATGGAGGGAGAGGAGGAGGCGACACAGCATGCTGTGGAGACTGACGCTGGAGAGAGCAGTGAGCTGGGAGAGGAGCACATTGGAGGGCGCAAAAGAGCGAGGAGGTTCTCAGACGAGGCAAATACCTCCCTCCTCGAGTTACACTGGGGTGATTTGACACAGGGAGGTCGTGGGAAGCCCACCCCAAAGGCCTACCAGAAGATATGGGCCGAGATAGCAGAGGTGGTCTCTTCGGCGACCAACGGGGTGCGTGATGGCAACCAATGACGCAAACAATGGAACGACCTTGTCAGATCTGCAAGAGTAAGTATTACATTTATTTACATGTACTTATGTATTTATAGAATTTGATTTGTAAGAGTCATGAATGACTATCATCAAATGTGAGGTCTTTCACTTTTACCAAGAATGTTGTACTCAAAGTCTGCAGTTATGGGGCGTCTTCAGATAAAGAATGATAATTATCATAATAATCATGATTACATCTGTCGTTTATGTGTTGTATCAGTATCTATGTCAGTACCTAGCAATGATATCACGCAATGATCTCATGCCATGTCATCCTGTCACCTTTTACTGAAGAAGCTATCGATGATGAGGTCCGTGCAGAGGCGAACGGGTGGGGGGGCCACCAGTCCCCAGCGACATCACTGAGATGGAGGAGCAGGTGCTCACACTCGTGGGGAAGCACCCCCGGATGGCCATGCAAGCATCTGCAGATCCTAAAGTGATGCGACGTGAGAAAAGTTTACACCATCGCGTGATGTAAAATCAGTAGATGCCACACCCGCTCATATCCGAATAATAATATGATAGATGATTTCTAAAATTGTCCTATAAATAATGCTGGCTGAATGAAAATCATTGCAATGCAGAATGTGTTGATGGTCTTGAAATGTGATGTCTGTGATGATTTTGAGAGCGGTGGTGCTTTTGTCGTGCATATGCTGTGTGTTGCGCTGGACTCACCTTGTGACCCTAGCACGCCCTTCTCCTCTAATAACCTCATTTGTGTTTTGCAGCCCAGCCAGCAGCACAGCCCCAGGCAAAACCACAGAGGCCAGAAGGTGGGGGCGCGGGGCCAGACTTGCCGGACAATCCTACATCTGGTGCTGAGGAGCTCCGATTCTCGCCCGTCAATCCGCTGGGTCTGTTCTCTATGGATGAGAGCGCGGAATTCGAGGAACCTGCATCGCCAGGCTCCAGAAGCCATTCCACCCCAAGGCCATCTAGTGCTCCTCCGGCCATTCCTGCCTCCACTCTGGAGGTACCGGGCCCAAGCACCTCGCCACAGGGCACCCCATTTATCCCCAGGATGGCGCCGACCCCGTGGAGGTTTCGTGGACACGGCAGGTCTATTCCACGAGCGCCACGTGAGAGCGGATAGATGCTACAGTTGTCCAGGAGAACTGTAGACATTGGTGACCAGATCCTCGATGCATTGGGGGACATATCCCAACAGCTGGCCACCATGATTGAGTAGGTTCTGCGGATAGTGGAGGCCCTGGAGGCGATAGCCAGGAGCACTGCTGGCACAGGCCTCCCAGTGGTCCCGGAGCACGGCACTCCATCCCTAGGTTCCGCACCACCACTGCCAACAACAGTTGAGAGACAGGATCAAGATCCTGCTTCTGGATCCAAGAATGTTACCACCTCAGCACCCCCCGCTCCCGTACCCATGCAATCACCTTCATCCCCCCCCAATGAGGCACCGCCTGAGGAGCTCCTCGGCCAGGCGGCATGGAGCGAGGAGGGGAAGGAGTAGAGGTGCGGTGAAGAAGGGGAGGGGGGAAAGAAAGTGAGGTGCATGTCCGCAGGCGATGGTTGTGTTATATCTCCATCTGGGTGTATGCAATTTGTTGTAATGTATGGGAGGAAGGGGCCACCCTGTTGGTTTGCCTTTGTATCCTATGTTGCTGGACATGTTGACCATTTGATTGATGTCAATGGTCGAAAAGGTGAGGTGGGGATGGGGTGTTTTTGCCCATGACACTTATGATTTCAGACTAATGGTGGTATAAAATGTTTTTTATTCCACATAACCTTGTTGCGCATTGTCTCAGATAGCTGGACCGTTACACACAGGTGATTCCTTAACATGAAAGGGTTAAATAAAACAACTTTTATCAACTTAAACTTTAACTGTCACCAAGGTGATGCCCACCATTGATGTCTGAGCTGCACACACACAGCAGTGTGTCAGCGTTGTCACTCACAGCAATGTTCTTTCAGGCAAATCATTCAGTTATGAGCTCCTGACGTAAGAGTTTTGCAGCTGTGTAGCCACCACGGGCCCTTTCCTGCGGTCTGGAGTGGGGCGAGGGCATGGTTGCATAGCCAGCCTGATTATCTGGCCCTAGTTCAGCGTCCAGCCCCTCGTCCTCCTCTTGCTCTCTTTCTTGAGGTGGACCATCAGACCCTTCTGGCAATTCTTGTCCCCTCCTGATAGCCAGGTTGTGCAGCATGGAGCACACAACCACGAATTTAGCTATTTGCTCAGGGTTGTATTCTAGCTCCCCTCCTGAGCACTTCAGGCATCTAACGCGCTGCTTAAGCACAGTTATTGTTTTCTGGACCACATTGCGTGTGTCTCTGTGGGCTCTGGTTGTATCGCTTCTCGGCCTCGGTGTGGGTGTCACGCAGGGGGGTCATCAGCCAGGTGGCTAGACCATATCGGTTATCACCAAGCATCCAGCATTGTCCTTGTGGCTGACTCTTAAACATGTCAGAGACAGCGCTCTCATGCAGGATGTGAGCCTCATCGAAGCTGCCTGGACATTTGGCATTCACTGCCATTATTATCCAGTTGTGATCGACAACTAGTTGGACCTTCAGAGTGCGAAATCCTTTTCTGTTATGAAAAAGCTCTGGGTCCTGAGAAGGTGCCCACATGATGATGTGAGTGCACTGTATTGCTCCCTGCACCCTGGGGAACTTAGCAATGCGGTAGAATGCTCCAGTCCTGTCAGTCTGAGCCTCTGTGGTCATGGGGAAGCTGATAAAGTCCATCCTACATGCGTACAGGGCCTCCAGGACCTGTCTAATGCAGTGTTGTGTGGCATGGTGAGACAGAGGGGAAATCTCGACTGCGGAGGCCCGAAAGGAACCGGACGTGTAGAAAGACAGTGCCGCGGTGACCTTGACCTCGACCGACACTGATGTCCTGATGGCAGGCTGCATATGTGGCCTGATGAGCTCGCATATTTCATTGATCACCACCTTGTGGAAGCGCAGTCTCTGAAGGCAAGTGTGCTCGGACACGTCGAGGTAAAACCTCTTCTCCCTGTAAATGTGGGGTGTGTATGGTCTGGACCTCCTCCTCATTCTGGCATGTGTTAAATTGGGCACATAATGATGTGCGTTACACGTTGAGCCATTTGCGCTCTGCAGCATCAGCGAATTAATCGATGCAGGCTGAGAAATGGCTGGCCCCATTGCAATGAAAGTATAATAGCGATTGATCAGAAACAATCATTTCCACACTAAAATACACCTACAGTAAACCTCAATCATCCAGAGTCTGAAAAGATGTCAGTTGAGATGGTCACTTCACCTGAGAAGAACTCCAGAGTCAATCCAAATTCTCCCGAAATTGAAGCAGCCTTTTGAATGAAGCGACCTGCGATTTTAAAAATGGTGCCCACACCACTGTGATTCGTTCAGAACAGTTCCACTTTTTCAGAGCGGTGTTTTGGGCGAGCGATATTGTGGGCGAGATGTGTGCGAGGTGGTGAAAGTGACGCTGGGCGATCTGCTGGGCGTTAGTTTCAGCAAATGTGATCTTTACGACAAAATAAAGTGGACGGTTGGTATTACTGAATCTCAACGTTAATTACTTGTGGAAAGTAATGCTGGCTGATATTATGGGTATTCATTTTGTCCATTCTGATGATTCCGCCCCAAAAAAGTGGGCGGGTGGTATTATTTTTTCCCAGTGTTACGTACATGGGGAAATAACGCTCGACAATAAGTATCTGAAAAATGGGCGTCAGTTTCCATTTTGTGGTTAAATGGGTGATATATGGGCGTTATACCTCATTTCAGCGATAAAATGGATGTTAAGTGGGCGTTATGCATGCAAAAAAAGTGTAAAATTTAGTCCATGCTCTTACAGACAAATGATAAACTGGTTACCAAACACTTTTTAATGAATACTATCAGACCTTGTGTGGCATTGCTTGAGGTGGATATACTGTTATATAACAGTGGTTACATAGGAAAACATTTGCAGTGAGTGAGTATGCCACTTACAGGAGGTGCACGTTATACACACGAATTTTCATGTTATAGACAATACCCCTTTAATTTTATGTGGTTTTACAAAACACAAAATTAATACATAGTACAAAATTTCAGAATAATATCAAGATGAAATGTGGTATATCCTGGGAAAAATGTATTTCAAGGCGAATGAGAGATAGTGACATTCTGTTCTGTCTCTATTCACTGATCAGAATAGAATCATCTCTAATCTGAAGAACTGGTGACATCTGTTATTCCGTTGTTTGTGAAATAAAGCTGATGGGGCTTCTGTCTGAGCCCAGCAATTTAATCAAATTTGATTTATGTCTTCCAATTGCATCATATCTTAAATACTAAGAACTAACATTAAATCATTTTATGTGTTGCCATCTGTCAGTTTAAATCTTATAATATTGTTTTACATTTCAGGCCTATTCTTGGCTTCAGGAGGAAATGGGCCCCAATTCTGATCCAGTTATAACTGTAAGATTTTTGGGAACAACGGACTTAAGTACGGAGCTCAAACCCCTACTGCAAAGTCTCTGTGAACAATTAGCTATTAACTATCGATGCCTCATACAAAATTATCCTCAAAAAATACACGACCTGAGGGAATTATTCATAAACCTTCTGAATGAGTCTTCATTTCATCGACCACTGGTGTTAATTTTTGATGCTCTGGAGCATCTCTCTGACGGTGACGAGGCACGCAAATTGTGGTGGCTCCCCATTCACCTTCCTCGCTCGGTGCGTGTAATATTGTCAACTCTGCCAAACAAGCATGGAATTCTACAAAAGCTGAGATGCTTGATTCAGGACGATGATCACTACATTGAGCTGCCTCAACGTGACAGGAAGATGTGCAGCCAAATTCTCAAACATCAGCTTCTACAAGAGAAAAGAAAGGTCACCTCAGGTCAGCAGATCTATGTCAATGAAGCACTCTCAAAATGTACTCTGCCCATGTTTGTTAATTTGATTTACCATGAGGTCATGCAGTGGAGATCACACAAGGATGTCGATGACACTTCACTTTGTGTGACAGTACATGAAAGTATTGAGCATCTTTTCTGGTCTCTTGAAAATAAGTATGGTTGTAGACTGGTCTCAAGAGCTCTTGGTTTCATCACAATGGCCAAAACTGGATTGAGTGAAATGGAACTAGAAGATGTCCTTTCACTTGACAACTATGTTCTTAACGAAATCACAGCAAAGTCTGAGCTTCAGAATCCATTGCGGATACCGTACTATTTCATTGCAAGACTGAAGGAGGAGTTATGCGGATACTTAGTGGAGAGGCAGGTGAGAAGCGTCACACTTCTAGTATGGGCAAATCGACATCTTCATCTGATTGCTCAGAAACTATACCTGCAGAATGAGGAACACATGCATGAAATGCACAGCATCATGGCGGATTACTTTTTAGGAGTGTGGTCCAGTGGGAGACCGAAGTTGTTTCATCCTGAGCAAAGCCATATCCAGTCACTAGACATTAATAATAAAAGCATTAATGATGAAAAACAGAATGACGAGAAAACTTTTGACAGGCAAGTCCCTGAGCAGCCATGGGTCTTCCAGTGCAACCCACTGGAGCCAGACATCTTTTTTGTGAATCATAGGAAAAGTACTGAGCTGTTGCATCATCTGACTAGAAGTGGGAGGACAGACGATCTCATGTATAGTGTCATTATGAATTTCAGTTGGCTGTATACCATGATCAAAATTGGTCACCTTGACAAAGTCCTTTCTGACATTGATCTCGCTTACAATTATTCACAGGAGAAAGAATTGAAATTTCTGGCACTGACGCTGCGAGGCATCAAGTTAAAAGTTTCAAAGAACCCAAGTTCACTGTCCGCTGAGCTACAGCAAAGGCTTTTGCCTGTTGTTAGCTCTTTACCAAAGCTGAGACATCTTTTATTAGAGTGCGACAAAGACGGCCCAAAGTATTGCTCAATTGTGCCTTTGCATTCCTCTTTGGATGTGACGTACAGCCCTGAACGACTCCCACTGACCACCAGCCATGTCCACGTGATCGAGGTGCTGCCTGCATTGAGCCCCAATGTGATTATTGCTGCATTGGAAAATGGTTCTATTACTACCTGGGACGTGGAGTCACGGCAGATTCTGCGCCAAATTACAACAGCAAACTCAGCCGTGTTAGGGATGAAACTTACTCACGATGAGAAGTACCTAGTTGTGTCAACAACAAAAAACACATTGTTGATATACGACAATCATAATTCATGCCTGTTATCAGAGGTGGAAGTCAAGGGCTCCAAGCACTGCATTGCGGGAGGAGGCAACTGTTTTATTTATGGCTTCACGTTATCAATTAACCACGCCCTCGCATGGTTGCAGGGGAGTAAAGATGTGCATGTGATCGATTTAATTTATGGTTGGCCACTCTACCAGTTCCATTGCTGGTATGAAGTTACTTGTGTTCAATGTTCTCCAGATGGAGTGTATGCATTCTGTGGACAATACCTGAACACAACCACCATTTTCCTCTTAGGAAGTGGTGAAAAGCTCTCCACAGTGACATCAGAATTTTCTGGAGGTTATGTGAAATCTCTTCTCATCCTGGCTGCAGCTCAAGAAATGGTGATGATCGATAATGAGGGCAGCCTGTCTGTCTGGAACATAGATGAAATTACCAATCCCCAACTTATCGAGGACTTTGACTGCAGAGGAAAAGACAATGAAGTGGTGAGTTTAGAGCTGTCGGAAGACCAAAGTGCAATCCTCATCTGTAAGACTTTCAGCATTGAAGTGTTGGACACCAGCATTTGGAAGGTTGCTGAAAAGTTCAAAGCAAAACGCAACGAATGCTTCATAGCAGCTGTCCTCTCCAAAAATGGTGACTCAATTATTGCTTCAATGGCACATATGTCATCGATATTTGTGTGGCGGAGAGACACTGGACAATGTATGGCAAGTTTGCAAGAAATCTCAGGAGCCATTGTAAAGTTGGTCAAATCAAATCAACACAATTTGTTGCTGTCTTTGACAACCAGTGGTATTCTTTCTGTTTGGGACATAGACATCATAACAGCGATCTCAAACATTGACAAAACGGGGAAAGCAATTCAAAGCCTTCTCCTGCCAGGTAGAGGTGAACTGATCTACACACTGGATGGCACAGAATCTGTTCATAAATGGAGCTTCAGCACTGGATACATTGAAGCTGTATTTAAACATGACGGCATTGTGGAAAACTACGTTCTCACTTCATCGGGGGAGCTGATGGTCACTTCAGATGACAAAGGCATCCAATATATCTGGCACACCATTACCGGGGACAACATCTTTCGCATCAATGGGCAACGGATATCCCAACTACTAATTACACACAACGATCAGTTTGTAGTCTCGCTCTGTAACCAAGGTGTCTCGCGGGTGTGGCGACTGTCCACTGGTCACAAAGTCTGCAATATTCTAGTTCCCATGCAGAATGCATTTATCACGTATCCTAACACGTTCGTAATTGGTGTTTCAAAAAACAAGCTTTTGGCTGTTAGCTTGTGGACAGGAAGCGTAACAAAGAAGTTCTGCTGTGACGATGGCACAACCATTGTAAATTTCAAGCTTATCCCTGATTCTCCGGACTATGTGGTTTTCATTACATCTACAGAAACACTGTTTGTTTGGAGTGTGACGGAGGAAGCAGTGTGCAGACGTGTGCAGCTCCCTAATAATTTCCTGAAAAACCTGGAGGATTTTCAGATATCCCCTAACGGGAAATTGGGAATTTTGTCCCGAGGCGATGACAACATTAACATCATGGATCTGCACAATGGAAAGCTGCGCCTGGTTCCTGCCACTGGAATCATCTGGCGCCAGAAATTATCACGCGATGGCCGTTACCTGGTATACATTTGTTTTAGAAACTGCAGTGAAGATAACGATAATGGGGCTGTGTCCAGTTTAATAGTCGTCAGGTTGGCTGATGGGAAAAACATTGGAGCATGCTCACTTTACAAGACTCCAGCTTTTCTTAGTCTGTCACAACGACATCTGAACATTATTGTGGGTTTTGATGACGGCAGCATCGGGACCTACACTGTCGTAGATCGAGTCGACGCTGCCTTAAAAATTAAAATCGCCACTTCAAACAGCCGTCAGATTTTTAACAACTCATCTCAGAAAATCAGGCCTAAGCGTGCAAATTTTATGTGCAAGTACACAGCAGACTGCATATGGAGAGAGTCTACTGAAGTTTTTGCCAGGGATAGTCCAATTACAGTCTCCGATTCAAGCGATACACAGGAGACAGCGCCTACCAAAAAGCAACCTTACTGCTCCGACAAAGCAGGTTCGACATTACAAATAGACTACAAATGTCAAAACTTCACAGCAGAAAGCTAAGCCATGTTTATGTATGCAAAAAGAGTCATGTATACAGAAAAAATATTTTAATATGCTGAGTGTCATTTTGGAAGTCACTCAAAGCTATTTCTTTTATGCTTCTGAAGTATTATACCGTTTTGACACTTTAAAAGAGATCTCTTCATTATTTCAAGGGGACTAATATCTCAGGGGTAAAGTAATTTATTCTATTCCACATCCTTATCTTCATTTAGTAACTGTGCCTGTTTCTAGTTTTGTTTCATTCCCTGGTTGGAGCTCAGTATGCTCACCTATTTACATTAACTGTTTCACCTCTTAAGGATTTTTGAGTAAATTATGTTACTGCAGACTCATATTTCCTTTGTAAACTTTACCCCATGGTATGATCCTGACTCAAATAACTGATCTTGCTTGTTTTAGGTGGACTTTAAAATGGATATCATAATCTCATCATTTACCCCGAATTCTAAGCAGGAAATAAATGCTATAGGACCTACACTAGAGAGGGTACAGAGGCGATTTATGAGGATGTTGCCATGACTGGAGAATTTTAGCTATGAGGAAAGATTGGATAGGCTGGGGTTGTTTTCTTTGGAGCAGGGAAGGCTGTGGGGCAACTTAACTGAGGTGTATAATATTATGAGGAGCCTAAATAGAATGGATAGAAAAGACCTATTTCCCTTAGCAGAGAGGTCACTAACCAGGGGGCATAGATTTAAAGTAATTGGTAGGAGATTTAGAGGGGAGGAGAACTTTTTTCACCTAGAGGATGGTGGGGATCTGGAACACACTGCCTGAAAGGGTGGTAGAGGCAAAAACCCTCATCACATTTAAAGAGTACTTGGATGTGCACTTGAAATGTCGTAACCTAGAAGATTATGGACCAAGAGCTGGAAAGTGGGATTAGGCTGGATAGCTCTTTTTTGACCGGCGCAGACACGATGGACCGAATGGACTCCTACTGTGTCATAAATTTCTATGATACTTTTTCTATGAAAATAAATGAAAGAGTGTATTGCTATCTGATCAGGTATTAGGTGAAAAGAACAGTGAGTAATTTAATGAAAGTGATGACTTTACTCTTTGAGTTTCATTCTTTTATACCAGAAAAATAACACATTTTTACACACAAGCACAGTCATCTGTCAAGTGTTGTGAACAATGTGCTGCTGACCTGTGGGAAAATCCATTTCATAACATCAATTTTTACTGCTAGGGATGCCATTGATTTTTATTCCTAAATGCATTCTGGATAATAGTATTGTAGATTGCTTATGCTGTGCACTGTTCCACAGAAGTTCTGGCTTATAAATAAAACATTTATATTGTTAGCCAATACTCTGTGGGAAAGTTGTACAGTAAGTCACAGTTTAGTAATTCCCAGATTCGGTCAGATTCTGGCATGACTCCCCACATTTATTGACTACTTGAGCCAATTTATCTTTTAATGAGGCATTTTCCAATGTTTACCCCTGCTGTGCACATTATGATCTACCCCATTGGGCTTTGAGGTCAGGTGGATCGTAACACATGTCAACCCTATTGACTCAGAGGTAAAGCCACAGTCTCTCAGATTTGAACCCTGGATGGCATTGAGTTCTCTAATATCTGTCTGGGCCACTGAATTAACAAAGCCAGGGCTCCAACTCTTGACTATTAAACTTTAGTACCTTCCAGAAGTGGGTGTGCATGTAGGCACCAGACGAGGATGTGATTGAGCTCGGCTGTGATGTCCTCCATGCTAGCACTCACTGTCCAGGATCTCACATGAAAGAAGGTCATTTAGGTAAGGTACTGGAGGGTACCCACCATCTGGAGAAAAAAAGCTTAACGCATGTAGGGGCAGATTTTTTCTTCGGGTGGTTGGACATTAAATAATTGCCTGGGTACAGTTCATAGCGAAATATCAGGTGGGGAAGATCACATCCATGGAATGGAGCCCACCCCATTTTTCCAACTATGTAAATTAATGGAAGGAAAATGGGATGGGCTGCATGCGATCCTCCTCATACAGATTTCCTTTATAGACTTCGCCCGGGCAATTATTTAACACCCAAGTGCAAAAGAAGTTGGCTCTTTGAATAGCAAATGTTCAGTGCTATATTATAGACACTGGTATGACTCAAAATCAATTTAGACCCTGCATACATCTGATTCATCCTCTTATGATATATTTTGGATAGCATTGTACTTTTTTAGGATAGAAGTTTAGCCCATTCATAGTCGTTGGTTGTAAAATCTTTGCAATTGCAAGAATTGCCAGCTATCGAGTCCATGTGAGGAGACCACGCAGGTTCCTCTTTATAAAGCAGAACACAGGAGGAAGAGCAAAACCAATCTCTGCTGATGGGGGTGGAAATTTATAGGAAGTTGTTATATTCTGCTATTAGCACATGCAGATTTATCAGCAATTTTGCACCTCTGATGTCAGTCCCTGTTTTTTATTACTGATGACTTCCTTACCTGTCCATAGAGCGATAGTCCTGGCCCACCCCAATCACTTTAAGATTGTAAGCTAGAGAAAGAATAAGTACCTTTTATATATTTACATATATAAAATAGGGCAGAAATTGAGAGACTCCATTGCCAACACAGAGCCTCACTAAACTTAAGCACAGATCAGAGACATTTTAGGTTTTATTCTGTGGCCCACGCTTACAACTTGCGAGGCTCTACATTGGAGCAGTCTCAATTTCTGGCCTCTGATATATACAATAGCAGTCTGGCAGATGCAGATTGCAGACATGTTTTCAGGGAAGGATGGAGAGGACTTAATGTGTGCTTATATTTTTGACAATGATACTCAGACTGACTCAAAGGTAACTTGGGGACTGTCTACAATTTTGTATTTCTCCTCTGACCAGCATAATGTTCCATAATAACCTTTTACAAAGTAGAGGAGATAAAGTACCTGTGCATAATATCTTGAGTTCTTCACAAATATTATCCAGAGCTTAGGGATCTATTAGAGCCCTGAACATAGTGCCAGTTATTTTTATTCTTTATAATATTGCCTTTTGATGAAAAGCTCCTCTCTCTTGCTCTCTCGAGGGTTGCCATTGGCATTCAGAGCTTGTAATATTTAGTTGGCAATTCCCCATGCCTGCTACTCTGCTAGGATGGTCGGATACTGTTTAGTATGAGTTTACATCACATGATGAGAAAAGAGGATTTTATTCAGTTATGACTACAGAGGTTTATGGGAAAATAAAACATCTCATATTTCACATGGCATGAAGAGTGTTTCCTTGAAAAATATTATCTTTCTGCTCATATAATGCAGTCATTGGTTATTATGTTGCACTTTAGATATTGCACTAGCAACAGACCGCTTACTAAATTATTTTGGATTGCTAGCACTCATCAGACCAGTGACAATTAACCCTCTCCTGAAAGGGCAGATTGTTCCTGTTGGTATATCTCCTTACCTGTTTATCTGACTATGCCAGAATAGTAGAATTGAAATAAGAGAATAGTTTTTCAGATCTACACCACATTCCGAAAGGTTGCTCTGAAAACTTGAGTTTGGTCTGATAAATATCACAAATTCCACTGCAGATTAACAAAATTCTTCAACATTGTGGTCTCTCCCTTAGAGTTCTGCTCAGAGGACCACATTCAACAGCACCTTGTTGGACAAAAAGTAGCTTATTTTCTGGAGGTGTTTGCGAGGTAGATGTGAAACTATCGCTTTTGGTAAATGTCTTTTGTCTGTTTCTTTCCCATCCCTGTTACATTTTTTAAAAATTTGTTACATGGATGTGGGCATTCCTGGCAAGGCCAGCATTTATTGCCCATCCCTAATTACCCTTGAGAAGTTGGTGGTGCCGCCTTCTTAAACCGCTGCAGTTCTTGTGGTGAAGGTACTGCCATGGTGCTGTTCGGGAGGGAGTTTCAGGATTTTGACCCAGCGACAATGAAGGAACGGCGATATATTTCCCATTCAGGATTGTGTGTAACTTGGAGGGGAACTTGCAGGTGATGGTGTTCCCATGCACCTGCTGCCCTTATCCTTCTAGATGGTAGAGGTTGCGGGTTTGGGAAGTGTTGCCGAAGAAGCCTTGGCGAGTTGCTGCAGTGCATTTTTTGTGGTACACACTGCAGCCACGGTGCGCAGGTGGTGGAGGGAGTGAAGGTTAAAGGTGGTGGATGGGGTGCCAATCAAATGAGCTGCTTTCTCCTGGATGGTGTCGACCTTCTTGAATGTTGTTGGAGCTGCACTCAGGCAGGCAAGTGGGGAATATTCCACCATAAGAACATAAGAAATAGGAACAGGAAGAGGCCATACGGCCCCTCGAGCCTGCTCCGCCACTCAATATGATCATGGCTGATCTGATCATGGAATCAGCTCTCCTTCCCCGCTCGCTCCCCATAAGCCCTTATCCCCTTGTCGGTCAAGAAACTGTCTATTTCTGTCTTAAAGTTATTCAATGTCCCAGTTTCCACAGCTCTCCGAGGCAGCAAATTCCACAGATTTAAAACCCTCTGAGAAAAGAAATTCCTCCTCATCTCTGTTTTAAATAGGCGGTCCCTTATTCTAAGATCATGCCCTCTAGTTCTAGTCTCCCCCATCAGTGGAAACATGCTCTCTACATCTACCTTGTCACGCCCCCTCATAATCTTATATGTTTCGATAAGATCACCTCTCATTCTTCTGAACTTCAATGAATAGAGGCCCAACCTACTCAACCTTTCCTCATAAGTCAACCCCCTCATCCTCGGAATCAACCTAGTGAACCTTCTCTGAACTGCCTCCAAAGCAAGTATATCCTTTCATAAATATGGAAACCAAAACTGCACGCAGTATTCCAGGTGTGGCCTCACCAATACCTTGTATAGCTGTAGCAAGACTTCCCTGCTTTTATACTCCATCCCCTTTGCAATAAAGGCCAAGATACCATTGGCCTTCCTGATCACTTGCTGTACCTGCATACTATCCTTTTGTGTTTCATGCACGAGTACCACCAGGTCCCACTGTACTGCAGCACTTTACAATCTTTCTCCATTTAAATAATAACTTGCTCTTTGATTTTTTGTGCCAAAGTTTTGTGCCAAAGTGCCTCACACTTTCCAACATTATACTCCATCTGCCAAATTTTTGCCCACTCACATTTAGCCTGTCTATGTCCTTTTGCAGATTTTTTGTGTCCTCCTCACACATTGCTTTTCCTCCCATCTTTGCATCATCAGCAAACTTGGCTACGTTACACTCAGTCCCTTCTTCCAAGTCGTTAATATAGATTGTAAATAGTTGGGGTCCCAGCACTGATCCCTGTAGCACCCCACACTCCTGACTTGTGCCTTTTCCATAATGGAAAGGCTTTGAAGAGTCAGGAGATGAGATACTCGCCACAGAATACCCAGCCTCTGACCTGCTCTTTTTACCACAGTCCCCCAGGATGTTGATTGTTGTGGTTTCGGCGATGGTAATCCCGTTGAATGTCAAGGGGTGGTGATTACATAGAAACATAGAAACATAGAAAATAGGTGCAGGAGTAGGCCATTCGGCCCTTCTAGCCTGCACCGCCATTCAATGAGTTCATGGCTGAACATTCAACTTCAGTACCCCATTCCTGTTTTCTCGCCATACCCCTTGATCCCCCTCCATACCCCTTGATCCCCCTTAGACGCTCTCTTGATGGAGATAGTCATTGCCTGCCTGTGTGGTGCGAATGGTATTGTCATTTATCAGCCCAAGCCTTAATGTTGTCCAGATCTTAATGCATGTGGGCATGGACTGCTTCATTATTTGAGGATTTGCGAAGGGAACTGAACACTGCGCAATCATCACTGAATATCACCATTTTTGACCTTGTGATCAAGGTCATTGATGAAGCAGCTGAAGATAGTTGGGCCTAGGACACTACACTGAGGAACTCCTACAGCGATGTCCAGGGGCTGGAATGATTGACCTCCAACAACCACAACTATCTTCCTTTGTGCTCGTTGTGACTCCAGCCAGTGGAGAATGTTCCTCCTGATTCCCATTGACTTTAATTTTATTAGGGCTCCTTGATGCCACAATCGGTCAATTACTGCCTTGATGTTAAGGGCAGTCACTCTCGCCTCATCTCTGGAATTCAGCTCTTTTGTCCATGTTTGGACCAAGGCTGTTATGAGGTCTGGAGTGGAGTGGTCCTGGCAGAACCCAAACTGAGCATCAGTGATCAGATTATTGGTGAGTAACTGATGTTTGATAGCACTGTTGGCAACACCTTGCATCACTTTGCTGATGATTGAGAGTAGATTGATGGGGCGATAATTGGCGGGATTGGATTTATCCTGCTTTTTGTGGAGAGGACATACCTGGGTAGTTTTCCACATTGTCAGGTAGATGCCAATGTTGTAACTGTACTGAAACACCTTGGCTAGAGGTGCAGCTAGTTCTGGAGCACAAGTCTTCAGTACGACAGCCAAGATGTTTCCAGGGCCCATAGCCTTTGCTGTATCCAGTTCACTCAGCCCTTTCTTGATATCACATGGAGTGAATCAAATTGGCTGAAGACTGGCTTCTATGATGGTGGGGACAAATGATGAGGCCGAAATGGATCATGCACTCAGCACTTTTGTCTTTTGCACTCGCGTGCTGGGCTCCAGCACCATCGAGGATGGGGATATTCATTGAGCCTCCTCCTCCCGTTAGTTGTTTAATTGTCCACCACCATTCACGACTGGATGTGGCAGGACTGCAGAACTTTGATCTGATCCATTAATTGTGGGATCACTTAGCTATGTCTAGAGCTTGCTGTTTAGCATGCATGTAGTCCTGTGTTGTAGCTTCACCAGGTTGGCACCTCATTTTTAGGTATGCCTGGAGCTGCTCCTGGCATCCTCATTGAACCAGGTTGGTCCCCTGGCTTGATGGTAATGATAGAGTGAGGGATATGCCAAGCCATGAGGTTGCAGATTGTTGTGGAATACAATTCTGCTGCTGGTGATGGCCCACAGCACCTCATGGATGCCCAGTTTTGAGCTGCTAGATCGGTTCTGAATCTATCCCATTTAGCACAGTGGTAATGCCACACAACACGATGGAGACTGTCCTCAGTGTGAAGGCGGGACTTTGCCTCCACAATGACTGTGCAGTGTTCACTCCTACCAATGCTGTCATGGACAGATGCATCTGTGACAGCTAGATTGGTGAGGATGAGGTCAAGTCGCTTTTTCCATGTTGGTTCTTTCACCACCTGCCACGGGCCCAGTCTGGCAGCTATGTCTTTCAGGACTCGGCCAGCTCAGTCAGTAGTGATGCTACCGAGCCATTCTTGGTGTTGGACATTGAAGTCCCCCACCCAGAGTATATTCTGTGCCCTAGCTACCCTCTGTGCTTCTTCCAAGTTGTGATCAACATGGAGGAGTACTGATTCATCAGCTGAGAGAGGATGTTAGGTGGTAATCAGCTGGAGCTTTCCTTGTCTATGCTTGACCTGAAGCCATGAGAATTCATGGATTCTGGAGTCAATGTTGAGAATTCCTCAGGCCACGCCCTTTCGACTGTGTACCTCCGGTGGGACTGTCCTACCCAATGGACAAGACGTAGCCAGGGTTAGTGATGGAGGAGTCTGGAACATTGGCTGAAAGGTATGATTCTGTGAGTATGACTATGTTGCTTGACTAGTCTGTGGGACAGGTCTCCTAATTTGGCAGAAGTCCCTAGATGTTAGTGAGGAGGACTTTGCAGGGTTGACTGGGCTGGGTGTGCCTTTGTCGTGTCCGAAGCCGGTGCCGTGGTCGATGCCCGGTCGACCGTCCAGTTTTAACCACCTTACTGTTTTTCATAACTGTTTGTTACAACTGAGTGGCTTGCTAGGCCATTTCAGAGGGCAGTTAAGAGTCAACCACATTGCTGTGGGTCTGGAGTTACTGACTCAACCTCGGGCTACAGTTAGACGGCCATCACTAAGTAGCTCTTTATCTACCTGAACCTGCAGAGTGCCACCAGGCCTGTTAACTGCTAGAGGCATGAAAACTATGATTGATTCTGACCTCACTTGATGTTTACACACAGCAGCAGTCATTGGGGTCAGCCGCAGTCACTGGGGTCAGCCGCAGTCACTGGGGTCAGCCGGGGTCACTGGGATCTTCAGCGGGAACGCTGGTTATATTTTCTGGGAATTCTGTGGGCATTTCAGGTGACCCAACTGGTACCCAGGCTGAAATGGTCTAACTCAGGACATCAACCTGGCCTCTTCATGGTCATTATGGTGTTGCACTATAACCAGGCAGTGCAGTTAACCACTGGAGAAGTGGTATGTGTCTTTGAAGTACTTTTATCACGTAGATTTTAGTTTAAAAACAATGGGTACCTTTCATTCCAAGGAAGAATATGACTTCTTAATTTCTCACTTTGCTGGATCTTGTCTGTCTATACTGTAAAAGTGGCACCAGAACATATAGAATACCATCATAGAATAAACATGGCCAGAGACTATACTCTCAACTAAATTTCATTGGTAGTATTTCACAGCAAACATGACACAGCATCATTAAAATAATGTCAGCAGGTTCAGAGAAATGATTACACTACATAATGACTCTTTAAGTTCAGAAGAGGCAGTGCTTTCCAGCACTTTTATTGTATAAACAGAAATGCAGAATGCTTCAAATATTGAACTCCTACATGAGCAGCTTCAGAACTGGAGGGCATAACAGTCACTGCACATTTTCTGTACTCAGTGGCCTACAACGAACTGCTTGTCTTACCGTTTGAGTTCAATGTAGAGTTCAAGCTGTAATATACTTTACTATGGGCCTTACCAATACAGATCTCAAAACAATGAAGCAGTGTGTCACAGAACTGCGACTCTGATTACAAGGGCCTTTCCTGACAGATTATTTTTGGAATATGCATACTTCAAATATGACTGCAGCATTTTTTCTCCAGAATGCAGTAGACAGCTTTCATTAAACTTGGATAATGTAAAAAGATCAGTGGAACAAATTTACTTCAATTTCTAGGAATTCCTGAGTGTGCTACCGGCTGTTTAAATTAAATAAGATACTTGCTTTAAAAAAAAACTTCTCCAGAACACTGTTTTTGGAACCCAGACAAAAAGTTGTGTTCTAGTGATGGAGTGTTTGATTGAAGGATTCATAAACAGTGTCTGCTATATCAGAGGTTTTGACCTATCAAAGTGTGTTGCACTGAGGAAATATCAAAGTGCATTAACCTGAGGGAATATTGAAGAGTGTTTTGGGACAGAATTCTGAAGAGTTTCTGCAAGAAAAATATCAATGAGGTAGAAATCTGTGTGGGCCCACATTCGAAATTGGCACACCCCAAACCAGGAGGCCCAAGGGCAGCCCAGAATTGGGTCTCAGGCCTCATTATATGGTCTCATTAATATTATCTTGGTGAGCTGCCGAGCATGTTGCTCCTCCATACGCAGCTCACTCCCTTCTCCACAGATAATTTTTAAGCAGTGGCCTGAAGGTAAGCCTCGGAAGGGCGGTGGTCCAACAACAGGTGGGGAGCAATCGCGAGTGCTGCAGAGTTGGGAGCATCCCTGTTCTTCCTGGCTCCACAACAGCGATTTCCAATTGATTAAAAGAAAACTTGTACTTCATTGGCGGCCAGAGGGGCTGCTGAAGAATCCAGCACCTGCTCCGCTAATCAGCAACTAATTTCTGCTGAAGAACCTAAAACAGGTGTTAGGGGGCCTAATGCTTATTTTTGGCAGCCATGTGAGCAAAGCCACCTTTACCAATATGGCGCGCCACTAGCACAGGTGTAGATCAGGTGCGGAACATTGCATCTTGAAATTGGTCCCTTTTTCCCGGAAAGTGGGTGCATGGAAGACCAATATCTAATCCAAAGTGTGTTGTAGGAAGACAACAGGAAGGGGCGCTACAGTTATCCTTAACGCACTCTTCATAGAGTTCATGAATTGTTTTTAAAATCGGTTTTGTTGTGTCATTTTATTTCATGGTCAAAATTCGGAAAAGCAAATTAATTTAAGGTTACAAATTGTTATGGAAATGTTTGCTTTTCAAATATCCGTTTAATTAGTGATACATCAGGTATTGAACAGCTTTTTTGATTGTGGCCCTAGACATAAAGAATGTTTTTTAATGTAATGATTTATACTGTTGAGAGTAATCACCTTTGCAGAGTAATGCTTTGCAGAGATTTATATTTTTCATAAATGTTCTATTTATTTAAGGGTTTTGTTACAAAGTTGCATTTATTAGAAAGAATATTAAAAATGTGATGAGGAATAAAATGCATTGTGAATGCATTGTTTGTATTAATAAAATTCAGTATGGAACAAAACCTTATCTCGGGTCCTTGAATGTTAGAACGAAGGTAAGTTTTCAAATATTTATCATAAAACTTATCACGTCTAAATGGCTCACACAGTAAATTAATTTGAAGTGCAGGGAGTGTTGTGCAACACGGGACTTCCATTGTCTAAACTAGATAAATGAAAGCTTACAAATTCTGTCCTAATCCTTCCTTCCTGTTTCCATATAATGAGCAAAAACACAGTTACCTGGCAGTAAATGGCACTGCATGAAATCAATTTGGGCAATCCATTCTACTTCCAAATGGCCATGAGCCAATAACACAAAAATGCCCCTAATTCAGCGCCAATTGGCAATCTCATTCACAGGGATTGGGATGCCAGGTAAATCAAATGGAAACATGTCACACTGATGCACCAAGGAGTGCTCTTCTCAGACTGGGCTGAAGCGTGTTGTTCGGGTAGATTAAAAGGAGCGTTACCATAATATACCTGATCTGGAGGACCTTGATGCTGACAGTGAGTGCCCGAAATGAATTCCACAGCATTAAAATCCCTCCATTTGATGCGCATAAAATTCACTAAAAAAATAGTTGGGGAAAAAATACAGTAAAACTCATGATAAATAAAAGGTTCCAATTGTAATTTTACTGAGGAGACAATAACCTTCACCTATACAATGCAAAGCAGCTATTTCTATTGACAGTAAACATCTCCTCTGTTGTGATTAAGTGTTTGGAATCTTTTTTTCCGAGATCAGTAGAATCTCTTGTCGGTGTAACAATCGGGGTGAGCTTCAACTTCAGTCGTGGGGCCTAGCACTGGTAATAGGGCCAGGAAAATCTGGAGCAGCTGCTGGCCTCTGATCTTCTGGCTGCCGATGGAGATCAAAATGTTCCAGTTGGAATTTAAACTACTAGGCAGGGTACCTAAAAATAAAATGGGTGTCCTACATGTAAACCTTTGACCTGCTCTGGGCTAACCCCTCTCCTCCAACCCTCCAGTCAGTGGGGGTTAAGGGACAGGCCACAGAGGCAGGAGTCCAGGAGAGCTGTCTCCTCCTTACAGTAGGCCCACCTGGCCTAGGCCGACTGCAGACACAGACCAAACTCCATTCCCCTATGAAAGTGCCTAAAATCCCAGCGCTGCATTAAATGAGCGGAGACCCGATGATCCGAATCACCACCCCTTTTTCCAGACCCTTGGAACTGAGAAATAACCCAGGAAAATCGGCTCTAACTTTTGAAGATTAACTGGTGGAGTTTTTAACCAAAGCCCAGAACTGAACAGCTGTTTAAAGTGCTGTTCACCAGCTTTAGAGAACAGATGAGCATAGGGAACTGTAACATCACAGATGCTGGTAAACTGCGCTATTAAAAAAAATCAGCATCCTGAGCAGAGAGCTGCTCCAACACTGACAGAACACTGAGGGGTAGTTCTCCCATTAGACACTGGTGGCACAGAGCCTCGCCTACTGGCTGGGTGTATCCAAAAGCTGCGGGTGCGTTGCCGATGGGCACGGTTTCCTGCCAACTGTACTTACTGGGAAGATTGCCCAGGATGATGCGATCTTGAAGAATTAACAGTCAACTAGATGCTCAAATCGGTAATTTTCCAGTTCTATACTTTACCGATCACTCGCTTAAAGTGTCAGCGCTGCTCGTCTACCCAATAACACTGCCACTTCATACAGCTCAGCAGTAACGCTGTCGATTTGGGACTAAGTCGAAGAAACAAAAAAAATCCAGTAATCTTGGGAGTAACTGGTATTAACTGCTAACCTTTAAAGCAATGGCCAATCGGTTGTGTAAAATGTGACTCAGTACTATTTAATAATGGCGAGAGGGGAAAACCAGGGACTTCCAGAAGTCATTTGACAAGGTGCCACATAAAAGGTTACTGTACAAGATAAAAGTTCACTGAGTTGGGGATAATATATTAGCATGGATAGAGGATTGGCTAACTAACAGAAAACAGAGAGTCAGGATAAATGGATCATTCTCTGGTTGGCAAACAGTAACTAGTGGGGTGCCGCAGGGATTAGTGCTGGGACCCCAACTATTTACAATCTATATTAACAACTTGGAAGAAGGGATTGAGTGTAATGTAGCCAGGTTTGCTGACGATACAAAGATGGGAGGAAAAGCAATGTGTGAGGAGGACACAAAAAATCTGCAAAAGGACATAAACAGGCTAAGTGAGTGGGCAAAAATTTGGCAGATGGAGTATAATGTTAGAAAGTGTGAGGTCATGCACTTTGGCACAAAAAATCAAAGAGCAAGTTATTATTAAAATGGAGAAAGATTGCAAAGTGCTGCAGTACAGCAAGACCTGCGGGTACTCATGCATCAAACACAAAAGGATAGTATGCAGGTACAGCAAGTGATCAGGAAGGCCAATGGTATCTTGGCCTTTATTGCAAATGGAATGGAGTATAAAAGCAGGGAAGTCTTGCTACAGCTATACAGGATATTGGTGAGGCCACACCTGGAATACTGCGTGCAGCTTTGGTTTCCATAATTACGAAAGGATAGACTTGCTTTGGAGGCAGTTCAGAGAATGTTCACTAGATTGATTCCGGAGACGAGGGGGTTGACTTATGAGGAAAGGTTGAGTAGGTTGGGCCTCTACTCATTGGAGTTCAGAAGAATGAGAAGTGATCTTATCCAAACGTATAAGATTATGAGGGGTCTCGACAAGGTGGATGCAGAGAGGATGTTTCCACTGATGAGGGAGACTAGAACTAGAGGGCATAATCTTAGAATAAGGGGCTGCACATTTAAAACTGAGCTGAGGAGAAATTTCTTCTCTCAGACGGTTGTAAATCTGTGGAATTCGCTGCCTCAGAGAGCTATGGAACCTGGGACATTGAATAAATTTAAGACAGAAATAGACAGTTTCTAAAACGATAAAGGGATAAGGGGTTATGGGGAGCGGGCGGGGAAGTGGAGCTGAAGTCCATGATCAGATCAGCCATGATCTTATTGAATGATGGAGCAAGCTCGAGGGACTGTATGGCCTACTCCTGTTCGTATTTCTTATGTTTTTATAGACCAGTTAGCCTAACATCTGTTATCAGGAATTGCTAGAATCTATAATTAAGGATAGGGTGACTGAACACTTTGAAAAATATCAGCTGATCAAAGAGAGCCAGCATGGATGCCCACTCACTTAGCCTGTCTATGTCCTTTTGCAGATTTTTTGTGTCCCCTTCACATATTGCTTTTCCTCCCATCTTTGGTTTTCTAGACCAATATGTTGAGTAACCAACTAGAGAGCTGGCCATCCTAGATTGGGTGACATGTAATGAGAAAAGATTAATTAGCAATCTTGTTGGGGAAGAGTGACCATAATATGGTAGAATTTTTTATTAAGATGGAGAGTGAGACAGTTAATTCAGAGACTAGGGGCCTGAACTTAAGGAAAGGTAATGTTGATGGTATGAGATGTGAATTGGCTAGAATAGACTGGCAAATGATACTTAAAGGGTTGAGGGTGGATAGGCAATGGCAAAACTTTAAAGATCACATGGATGAACTTCAACAATTGTACATCCCTGTCTGGAGTAAAAATAAAATGGGGAAGGTGGCTCAACTGTGGCTAACAAGGGAAATTAAGGATAGTGTTAAATCCAAGGAAGAGGCATATAAATTGGTCAGAAAAAGCAGCAAACCTGAGGACTGGGAGAAATTTAGAATTCAGCAGAGGAGGACAAAGGGTTTAATTAGGAGGGGGAACATAGAGTATGAGAGGAAGCTTGCTGGGAACATAAAAACTGACTGCAAAAGCTTCTATAGATATGTGAAGAGAAAAAGATTAGTGAAGACAAACATAGGTAGGGTCCCTTGCAGTCAGAATCAGGTGAATTTATAATGGGGAACAAAGAAATGGCAGACCAATTGAACAAATATTTTGGTTCTGTCTTCACGAAGGAAGACACAAATAACCTTCCGGAAATACTAGGGGACCGAGGGTCTCGTGAGAATGAGGAACTGAAGGAAATCCTTATTAGTCAGGAAATTGTGTTAGAGACATTGATGGGATTGAAGGCCGATAAATTCACAGGGCCTGATAATCTGTATCCCAGAGTACTTAAGGAAGTGGCCATAGAAATAGTGGATGCATTGGTGATCATTTTCCAATAGTCTATTGACTCTGGATCAGTTCCTATGGACTGGAAGGTAGCTAATGTAACACCACTTTTTAAAAAAGGAGGGAGAGAGAAAACGGGAATTATAGACTGGTTAACCTGACATCGGTCGTGAGGAAAATGTTGGAATCAATTATTAAGGATGAAATAGCAGCACATTTGGAAAGCAGTGACAGGATCGGTTCAAGTCAGCATGGATTTATGAAAGGGAAATCAAGCTTGAAAAATCTTCTAGAATTTTTTTAGGATATAATTAGTAGAGTGGACAAGGGAGAACCAGTGGATGTGGCGTATTTGGACATTTAAAAGGCTTTTGACAAGGTCCCACTCAAAAGATTGGTGTGCAAAATTAAAGCACATGATATTGGGGGTAATGTATCGACGTGGATAGAGAACTGGTTGGCAAACAGGAAGCAGAGAGTTGGGATAAACGGGTCCTTTTCAGAATGGGAGGCAGTGACTTGTGGGGTGCCACAGGGCTCAGTGCTGGGACCCCAGCTATACATCAATGATTTAGATGAAGGAGTTGAGTGTAATATCTCCAAGTTTGCAGATGGCACTAAGCTGGGTGGCGGTATGAGCTGTGAGGAGGATGCTAAGAGGCTGACTTGGACAGCTTAGGTGAGTGGGCAAATGCATGGCAGATGCAGTATAATGTGGATAAATGTGAGGTTATCCACTTTGGTGGCAAAAACACGAAGGCAGAATATTATCTGAATGGTGACAGATTAGGAAAAGGGGAGGTGCAATGAGACCTGGGTGTCATAGTACATCAGTCATTGAAAGTTGGCATGCAGGTACAGCAGGCGGTGAAGAAGGCAAATGGCATGTTGGCCTTCATAGTTAGCGGATTTGAGTATAGGAGCAGGGAGATCATACTGCAGTTGTACAGCCTTGGTGAGGCCTCACCTGGAATATTATGGTCAGTTTTGGTCTCCGAATCTGAGGAAGGACGTTCTTGCTATTCAGGGAGTGCAGCGAATGGTCACTAGACTGATTCCCGGGATAGCAGGACTGACATATGAGGAGAGACTGGATCGACTGGGCCTATATTCACTGGAGTTTAGAAGGATGAGAGGGGATCTCATAGAAACATATAAAATTCTGACGGGACTGGACAGGTTAGCTGCAGGAAGAATGTTCCCGATGTTGGGGAAGTCCAGAATCATGGGTCACATTCTAAGGATAAGGGGTAAGCCATTTAGGACCGAGATGAGGAGAACCTTCTTCACTCAGAGAGTTGTTAACCTGTGGAATTCTCTACCGCAGAGAGTTGTTGATGCCAGTTCGTTAGATATATTCAAGAGGGAGTTAGATATGGCCCTTACGGCTAAAGGGATCAAGGGATATGGAGAGAAAGCGGGAAAGGGGTACTGAGGTAAATGATCAGCCATGATCTTATTGAATGGTGGTGCAGGCTTGAAGGGCCGAATGGCCTACTCCTGCACCTATTTTCTATGTTTCTATGTTTGTATTGTCAGCAACCTTAGTTACGTTAAACTCAGTCCTTTCTTCCAAGTCATTAATATAGATTGTAAATAGTTGGGGTGTATTCAAGAGGGAGTTAGATATGGCCCTTACGGCTAAAGGGATCAAGGGATATGGAGAGAAAGCGGGAAAGGGGTACTGAGGTAAATGATCAGCCATGATCTTATTGAATGGTGGTGCAGGCTTGAAGGGCCGAATGGCCTACTCCTGCACCTATTTTCTATGTTTCTATGTTTGTATTGTCAGCAACCTTAGTTACGTTAAACTCAATCCTTTCTTCCAAGTCATTAATATAGATTGTAAATAGTTGGGGTCCCAGCACTGATCCCTGCAGCACCCCACCAGTTACTGGTTGCCAATCAGAGAATGAACCATTTATCCTGACTCTCTGTTCTCTGTTAGTTAGCCAATCCTCTATCCATGCTAATATATTACCTCCAATCCCGTGAACTTTTATCTTGTGTAGTACCCTTTTATGTGGTAGCTTGTCAAATGCCTTCTGGAAGTCCAAATGCACCACATCCACTGGTTCCGCTTTATCCACCCTGTTTGTTACATCCTCAAAGAACTCCAGCAAATTTGTCATAAATCCATGCTGACTCTGCTTTTCCAAATGTCCTGCTACTGCTTTTTTAATAATGGATTCCAACATTTTCCCAACCACAGTTGTTAGGCAAACTGGTCTATAGTTTCCTGCTTTGGGGTCCAGGTACATAGATCATTAAAATGTCATGAACAGGTGCAGAAAATAATCAAAAAGGCTAATGGAATGCTGGCCTTTATGTCTAGAGGACTGGAATACAAGGGGAGAGAAGTTATGCTGCAGCTATACAAAACCCTGGTGAGACCACACCTGGAGCACTGTGAGCAGTTCTGGGCACCACATCTTAGGAAGGATATATTGGCCTTGGAGTGAGTGCAGCGTAAATTTACCAGAATGGTACCTGGACTTCAAGGGTTACGTTACGAGGAGAGATTACACAAATTAGGGTTGTAGTCCCTAGAATTTAGAAGGTTAAGGGGTGATCTGATCAACGTTTTCAAGATATTAAGGAGAACAGATAGGGTAGAAACTCTTTCTGCTGTTTGAGGATTCTAAGGCTGGGGGCACAGTCTAAAAAATAGAGCCAGACTTTTCAGGAGTGAAATTAGAAAACACTTCTACACACAAAGGCAGGCAGAAGTTTGGAACTCTCCTGCAAATGGCAACTGATGATAGATCTGAGATTGATAGCTTTTTGTGAACCAAAGGTATTAAAGGATATGGACCAAAGGCACAGGTAGGTCGCATATCATGATTTCATTGAATGGCGGAACAGACTCGAGGGGCTCAATGGCCTACCCCTGTTCCTATGTTCCTATGAGCACTTCAGCTAGCACTTTCCCTGTATCCTTGTAATTTTTTTTTCCTTCCGGTACTTATCCAATTCCCTTTTGAAAGCCACGACTGAATCTGCCTCCACCACACTTTCAGGCACTGAATTCCAGATCCTAACCGCTCACTACATAAAAAAGTTTTTCCTCATATCGCCTTTCGTTCTTCTGCCAATCACTTTAAATCTATGTCCTCTGGTTCTCGCCCCTTCTGCTAATGGTAACAGTTTATCTCTATCTACTGTTTAGACCTCTCATGATTTTGAACACCTCTATCAGATCTCCTCTCAACCTTCTCTGCGCTAAGGAGAACAACCTCAGCTTCTCCAGTCTATCCACTTATCTGAAGTCCCTCATCCCTGGAACCATTCTTGTAAATCTTTTCTGCACCCTCTCTAAGGCCTTCACATCCTTCCTAAAGTGTGGTGCCCAGAATTGGACACGATACCCCAGTGTTCTATAAAGCTTCATCATAAATTCCTTACTATTGTACGCTTGGCCTCTTTTTATGAAGTCCAGGATCCCATAAACAATTTTACCTACTTTCTCAACCTGCCCTGCCACCTTCAATGATTTGTGCACATATACCCCCAGGTCTCTCTGCTTATGCAACCCCTATAGAATTGTATCCTTTAGTTTATATTGCCTCTCCTCGTTCTTCCTACCAACATTTATCAATTTGCACTTTTCTGCGTTAAATGTCATCTGTCACATGTCAGCCCAGTCCACCACCCTGTCTATGTCCTCTTGAAGTCTATCACTATCCTCCTCACTGTTCTCTATACTTCCAAGTTTTGTGTCATCTGTAAATTTTGAAATTGTGCCGTATACACTCAAGTCCAAGTCAATAATTTCTATCAAGAAATGCAGTGGTCCTTCCTCCAGTCCAAAAAATAACCATTCACCACTACTCTCTGTTTCCTGTCACTTAGCCAATTTTGTATCCATGCTGCCACTGTCCCTTTTATTCCATGAGCTTCAACTTTGCTGGCAATCCTATTATGTGGCACTTTAGCTAATGTCTTTTGGAAGTCCATGTACACCACATCAACTGCATTGCTCTCTTCAACCCTCTCTGTTACCACATCAAAATCTCAATCAAGTTAGTTAAACATGATTTGCCTTTAACAAATCTGTACTGGCTTTCCTTAATTCATCCACACTTCTCCAAGTGACTGTTAATTTTGTCCCGTATTATCATTTCTAAAAGCTTTCCCACTAACAAAGTTAAACTGACTGGTCTGTAGTTGCTGGGTTTATCCTTACACCCTTTTTGAACAAGGGTGTAACATTTTCAATTCTCCGGTCCTTTGACACCATACCCGTATCTAAGGAGGATTGGAATATTATGGCCAGTACTCTACAATTTCCACCTTTATTTGGCTCAACATCCTAGGATTCATCCCATCCGGTCCCGGTGACTTATCTACTTTAAATACTGCCAGCCTTTCTAGTAACTCCTCTTTATCAATTTTATCTCATCTTGTACCTCATCTTTCACTATGGCTTTGGCAGCATCTTCTTCCTTGGTGAAGACAGATGTAAGGTTCTCATTTAGTACCTCAGCCATGCCCTCTGCCTCCATGCATCCCTTTTTGGTCTCTAATCGGCTCCACCTCTCCTCTTATTACCCGTTTTCTATTTATATGCCTATAGAAGACTTTTGGATTCCGTTTAATGTTAGCTGCCAATCTATTCTCATATTCTTTCTTTGCCCCTTTTAATTCCTTTTTCACTACCCCTCTGAACTTTCTTTATTCAGCCTGGTTCTCAATTGTATTCTCATCCTGACATCTGTCATATGCCCCCTTTTTCTGCTTCATCTTACTCTCTATCTCTTTTGTCATCCAGGGAGCTCTAACTTTGGTTGCCTTATCTTTCCCCACTCATGGGAATGTACCTCGACCCTACCCATACCATTAACTCTTTAAAGGCAGCCCATTGTTGGAATACAGTTTTGCCTGCCAATCTTTGATTCTAATTTATCCGGGGCAGATCCATTTCAACCCACTGAAATTGGCATTCCTCCAATTAAGTATTTTTACTCTAGATTGCTCCCTGTCTTTTTCCATAGCTAATCTAAATCTTATGATTCTATGATCACTGTTCCCTAAATGTTCCCCGACTGACACTTGCTCCACTTGACCCATCTCATTCGCCAGAACCAGATCCAGCAATGCCTCCTTCCTCGTTGGTGTGGAAACATACTGATCAAGAAAGTTCTCTTGAACACACTTCAGAAATTCTTCCCCCCTTCGCTTCCCTTTACACTATTACTATCCCAGTCTATATTCGGATAGTTGAAGTCCGCAAGTATCACTGTTCAATCATTCTTGCACCTTCCTGTAATTTCCCTGCAAATTTGCTCCTCTGTATCCTTCTCAATAGTTGGTGGCCTATACAATACATTTAGTAGCGTAATGGGGTCTCTATTGTTTCTTAACTCTAACCAAATAGATTCTGTCCTTGACGCCCCCATGACATCCTCTCCAGCACTGCAATCTTCTCATTTATCAATAATCCCACTCCACCTCCTTTCCTTCCTGAACATTTCATATTCAGGAATATTTAGTACCCAATCATGCCCTTTTTTGAGCCAGGTCTCCATTGTCGCCAAACCATCAAATACACATGTGGCTCTTTGCACCTGCAGCTCACCATCCTTATTTACCATGCTTCATGCATTTACACACATGCGCTGTAAACCTATCTTAGACCTTACAAGTCATATACGGCACAGAAACAGGGCATTCAGCCTAACCAGTCCATGCTGGCATTTATGCTCCACTCGAGCCTCCTCCCATCTTTCCTCAGCTAACTCTATCAGCATAGCTCTCTATTCCCTTCTCCCTCATATGCTTGTCTAGCCTCTCCTTAAATACATCAATACTAATTGCTTCAACCACTCCCTGTGGTAGCGAGTTCCACATTCTCACCACTCTTTGGGTAAAGAAGCTTCTTCTGAATTCCCTATTGGATTTCCTGGTGACTATCTTATATTGATGGCCTCTAGTTGTGCTCTTCCCCACAAATGAAAGCATTCTCTCTGTATCCACTCTATCAAAATCTTTCATAATTTTAAAGACCTATATTAGGTCACCCCTCAGCCTTCTTTTTTCAGGAGAAAAGAGACCCAGTCTCTTCATCCTTGTCTGATATGTATACCCTCACATTTCTGGTATCATCCTTGTAAATCTCTGCACCCATCTCCAGTGCCTCTCTATCCTGTGTATAATATGGTGACCAGAACAGTACGCATTACTCTAAGTGTGGGTTAACCAAGGTTCAATACAAATTTAGCATAACTTCCCTACTTTTAAATTCTATACCTCTAGAAATAAACTCTAGTGCTTGGTTTGCTTTTTTATGGCCTTGCTAACCTGTGTCACAACATTTAGTGATTTGTGTATTTGTACTCCAAGATCCCTTTGTTCCTCGACCCCACCTAGACTCGCACCCTCCAAGTAATAAGTGACCTCCCTATTCTTCTTACCAAAATGTAATACCTCACTTACCTTCTTGTATTCTCTCTTAGTCTGACCCCACCTCATACCATACTATTTCTTACTCTGCTGCTAAAAGTCTCTCCCAATCCGTTGTGCACCTTTTTTCTCTGCTCTAATGCTACATCCTGATGCCCATCCGCTGGCCAAACTAGTTTAAACTCTCCCCAACAGCACTCGCAAACCTCCCCGTGAGGGTATTGTTCCCGGCCCTGTTGAGGTGCAACCCGTCCGGTTTGTACAGGTCCCACCTCTCCCAGAATCGGCCCCAATATCCCAGGGTCCCTCCCTTCTGCACCATCTCTCCAGCCATGCATTCATCTGCTCTATCCTTCTACTTCTTTCACTCATGGGAGTAATCTGGAAAATACTGGCTGGCAGTAATCCTTTGAGGCTCTCCTTTTCAATCTCTTTCCTAGCTCCCTAACATCTGCCTGCAGGACTTCATTCCTCTTTCTACCTATGTCATTGGTGCCGATATAGACCATGACCTCTGCCTCAGAATGTTCTGCAGCCGCTCAGTGACATCCTTGATCCTGGCACCAGGGAGGCAACATACGATCCTGGAGTCAGGTCTGCGGCCGCAGAAATGCCTGTCTGTTCCCCTAACTATTGAATCCCCTGTCACTATTGTTTTCCTGATCTTCCTGCTTACCCCCTGTACAGCTGAGCTACTTGTGGTGCCTGAATACTGGTTAGAGAATGAGATGCTCTGGGAACTCCTGCACTGCCTGCCTGGTGGTCCATGTCTGTCTGACGGTCACCCATTCCCTCTCTGCCTGTACACTGTTTCGCTGCAGGGTGACCACCTCTTGAAACGTGCTACCCATGTAGCTCTCAGCCTCACGGATGCCAGCTGCTGCTCATGCTCTGAAACTCTCGAGCTCCTCCAGCTAACGACACTTCCTGTGCACATGGTTGTCCAGGACACGGGAAGCCTCCAAGAGTTCCCAAATGGTAAAAGATGTGCATTCCATGGGACTCAGGTGCCCTGCCATGCCTTTATTTAATAGACTATTAATAAATTTAATAGAAATGAACTCGACTTTCAGAAAATCACCAGCTGCTCACCAATTCCCTTGTGCTGACGTGACTTTAGGCTTTATTACCTTGCTCCCTGAAGCTCGCACTCCCTCCGGACTCTGGGCGCTGGGCTCTCGGGGCTACCTTTATCTTCGGCCACTCCTCTCACGGGTTTCTGTCAATCTCCTGCTGGAGAGCCCCCAAGGAAATTCTAGGTACAGGTGAGGACAGGATTGGGCTCAGCCTGCCTGTCTTCCAGTCACAGTTTTGTTGTGTATGGAGAAAGAGTCAGACTGAACACTGTGAGCTCAAAGTAAAATGTGACCGTAGTCTTTTATTGCAGGTCTCCAGAGTGCCTCTCCAACCTTTGAAGCCTCCTGAAATACCTGTGCTCCCAAGGGATTATGGGAACCCTTGGGACTCCAGGGGATGAGCCCTCCAGTGGCTGTACAGAGTAAATACAAGTCCACATATATAACAACACTCCCCCCGCTCAAAGTCAATAGTGTAACTATTTACAATGTGAGTCGATCTAGGGACCTTCTTGCCCTGGTTGATCGTCTCAGTGTGAAAGCTGGTGTTGTTGAATCATTTGTTGGGCCCTCACTGGACTGCTGTGCAGCTGGCCTTGCTGGGCTGCCTGGTGTGTTGGGCCCTGCTGGGCTCCTATGGATGATGGGTTCTGCTTCTGGTGTGTATGTTGGGGGATCAAAAAAGGTAGAGTCCAAGGTGGGTTGCTCAGGATAGTCCGTGAATCTGAGTTTGATTTGGTCCAAGTGTTTCCGGTGAATGAGTCCATTTGAAAGTTTGACCTGAAACACCCTGCTCCCCTCTTTGGCCACGACAGTGCCGGGAAGCCACTTGGGACATTGTCCATAATTTAATACAAATACAGGATCATTGATTTCAATCTCGCGTGACACATTTGCGCTATCATGGTATGTACTTTGTTGAAGCCGCCTGCTCTCTACCTGTTCATGTAGATCAGGGTGAACTAACGAGAGCCTTGTCTTAAATGCTCTTTTCATGAGCAGTTCAGCAGGTGGGATCCCAGTGAGTGAGTGGGGTCTCGTGCAGTAGCTAAGTAGGACTCGGGATAGGTGAGCCTTCAGTTACTCTCTTCAAACCTTGCTTGATGGTTTGCACTACTCTCTCTGCCTGACCATTGGATGCTGGTTTAAACGGGGCAGATGTGACATGTTTGATCCCATTACAGGTCATGAATTCTTTGAACTCAGCACTGGTAAAACATGGCCTGTTGTCGCTCACCAGGACATCGGGTAGGCCGTGTGTGGCAAACATGGTCCGCAGGCTTTCAGTAGTGGCAGCGAATGTGCTAGCCAATGTTATCTCACATTCAATCCACTTGGAGTACGCGTCTACAATCACAAGGAACATTTTACCCAAGAACAGGCCTGCATAGTCGAGGTGTACCCTCGACCACGGTTTGGAGGGCCAAGACCATAAACTTAGTGGCGCCTCCTTGGGTACATTGCTTAACTGCGAGCATGTATTACATCTGTGAACGCAGGATTCTAAGTCCACATCGATACCGGGCCACCACACGTGAGATCTGGCTATCGCTTTCATCATTATGATGCCTGGGTAGATACTGTGGAAGTCATTGATGAAGGTGTCTCTGCCCTGCTTAGGGACCACTACTCGACTGCCCCACAGAAGGCAGTCTGCCTGTATAGAATTTCATCTCTGCGCCGCTGGAACGGCTTTATCTCTTCCTGCATTTCCACTGGGACACTGGACCAGCTCCCGTGAAGCACACAGCTTTTGACTAGAGATAATAAGGGGTCCTGGCTTGTCCAGGTTTTGATCTGCCGGGCAGTGACGGGTCACTCTCAAATTCTTCCATAACCATGGCTAGATCTGCGGGCTGCGCCATTTCTACCCCCATGGTGGGCAATGGCAGCCTACCGAGAGCATCGGCGCAGTTTTCTGTGCCTAGCCTGTGGCGGATGGCGTAGTTGCATGCGGACAACATGAGCGCCCATCTCTGGATGCGGGCCGATGCATTGGTATTCATATCTTTACTCTCGGAGGACAGGGATATAAGTGGCTTATGGTCAGCTTCCAATTCAAATTTTAGCCCAAACAGGTATTGATGCATTTCCTTTACCCCATAGACAGACGCTAACGCTTCTTTCTCAATCATGCTATAGGCTCTCTCATAGAAACATAGAAACATAGAAAATAGGTGCAGGAGTAGGCCATTAGGCCCTTCGAGCCTGCACCGCCATTCAATGAGTTCATGGCTGAACATGCAACTTCAGTACCCCATTCCTGCTTTCTCGCCATACTCCTTGATCCCCCTAGTAGTAAGGACTACATCTAACTCCTTTTTGAATATATTTAGTGAATTGGCCTCAACAACTTTCTGTGGTAGAGAATTCCACAAGTTCACCACTCTCTGGGTGAAGAAGCTTCTCCTCAACTCGGTCCTAAATGGCTTACCCCTTATCCTTAGACTGTGACTCCTGGTTCTGGACTTCCCCAACATTGGGAACATTCTTCCTGCATCTAACCTGTCTAAACCCGTCAGAATTTTAAACGTTTCTATGAGATTCCCTCTCATTCTTCTGAACTCCAGTGAATACAAGCCCAGTTGATCCAGTCTTTCTTGATATGTCAGTCCCGCCATCCCGGGAATCAGTCTGGTAAACCTTCGCTGCACTCCCTCAATAGCAAAACGTCCTTCCTCAAGTTAGGAGACCAAAACTGCACACAATACTCCAGGTGTGGCCTCACCAAGGCCCTGTACAACTGTAGTAACACCTCCCTGCCCCTGTACTCAAATCCCCTCGCTATGAAGGCCAACATGCCATTTGCTTTCTTAACCGCCTGCTGTACCAGCCTTAGATAGATTCCTGGATGCATAAGCAACCGGTTGCAGTTTCCCGAAATCATTAGCTTGTTGCAATACACACCTGACGTAATATGACGACGCATCACATGCTAGTACCAAACGCTTACATGGATCATACAACACAAGCAATTTGTTTGAGCATAACAATCTTCTCGCTTTTACAAAGACATTTTCTTGGCTTTTGCCTCAAACCCATTTGTCCCCTTTTTGTAGTAAGACATGCAGTGGTTTTAACAGTGTGCTGAGACCCGGTAAGAAAGTAGTTCAGGAGTCCCAGAAACGACCGCAGCTCTGTCACGTTCTGTGGCCTCGGTGCATTCTCGATTGCCTCCGTCTTCGCGTTGGTGGGCCTGATGCCGTCCACCGCAATCCTCCTTTCCAGGAACTCCACTTCAGGCACCAGGAAAAAGCACTTCGAGCGCTTTAACCTGAGCCCTACGCGGTTGAGTCGAATAAGAATCTCCTCCAGGTTCTGCAGATGCTCGACTGTGTTCCGACCTGTGACCAAGATATCATCCTGGAAGACCCAGTGTGCCGGACTGACTTCAGTAAGCTTTCCATGTTTCTCTGGAATATCGCCGCCGCCGATCGGATTCCAAACGGGCATCTGTTATAAACAAAAAGACCTTTGTGCGCGTTGATGCAGGTGAGGGTATTCGACGATTCCTACAGTTCCTACGTCATGTAGACTGAAGTCAGATCCAGCTTCGCAAAAGTCTTTCCTCCCACCAGCGTTGCAAATTGATCGTTGGCCTTTGGTAGTGGGTATTGGTCCTGCAGGGAGAAACGATTGATAGTTACTTTGTAATCACCACAGATTCTGACAGTGCCCTCTCTCTTGAGGACTAGGACAATAGGACTGGTCCACTCGTTAAACTCGATCGGGGAAATGATGCCCTCTCTTTGCAGCTGGTCCAGCTCGATCTCTACCCTTTCTCTCATCATGTACGGTACTGCTCTCACCTTGTGATGGATGGGTCGCGACCCCGGAATTAGGTGGATCTGCACTTTTGCTCCTTGGTTGAACAGCGAAGGAAATTTGTTTAAGACCTGGGCACACGAAGTCTCGTCAGCAGGCGATAGCGCTCTGACATTGGCCCAGTTCCAGCGTATCTTTCCCAGCCAGCTCCTGCCGAGCAGCATGGGACCATTGCCCGGTACCATCCAGAGTGGTAGCTTGTGCACCGCTCCATCGTAGAAGACCTTTACGGTAGCACTGCCGATTACAGGAATCACTTCTTTCGTGTAAGTTCTTAGTTTCGTGTGAACTGGAGTTAAGACTGGCCTTGAGGCCTTGTTGCACCACAACCTTTCAAAATTCTTTTTGCCTATGATTGACTGACTTGCACCCGTGTCCAGCTCCATTGACACCGGGAGTCCATTTAGTTCAACATTCAGCATTATCGGGGGACAATTCGTGGTGAATGTATGCACCCCATGTACCTCTGCCTCCTTGATCTGAGGTTCTGGTTCATCGTGATCTTCCTTGGATCTGTCCTCCTCTGCAACATGGTGGTTTGCAGGTTTAACAGGCTTTGCAGCTCGCCTGCACAATCGTTGGAGGTGTCCCATTGTTCCACAGCCCGTGCAAACGTACTCTTTGAATCGGCATGAATGGAAACGATGATCACCCCCGCAGCGCCAACAAGGTGTTAATGGCCTTTCATTCATCACCCTTGATGGTGGACTCTGAGACGTCTGCGGACGTGTAGCTCCAGGTATGTGTGACTTGCCCTTTATGTTACGATTCGAAAACAACATCACTTTGTTCACAGTACTTGTAGCAACACTTGTGTGCTGAGAGATTTGCTTCGTATTATCACTGGTGGCAATGAACGCCTGAGCTATCGCTGTGGCCTTACTCAAGAATGGGGTCTCTACAGTCACAAGTTTGTGAAGTATGGTTTCGTGGCCAATGCCAAGTATGAAAAAGTCTCTGAGCATGTGCTCCAAATATCCTTCAAATTCACAATGTTCTGCAAGGCGTCTTAGCTCGGCGACATAACTCGCCACTTCCTGGCCTTCAAACCTTTTGTTGGTATAGAACCGGTACCTCGCTATCAGAACGCTTTCCTTCGGGTTCAAATGCTCTCAGACCAGTGTGCACAAATCATCGTATGATTTCTCCATAGGTTTCGCTGGAGTGAGCAGATTCTTCGTGAGGCCATACGTTGGTGCCCCACAGACGGTGAGGGGGATCGCCCTTCGTTTGGCAGCGCTCTCTTCCCCATCTAGCTCGTTGGCCACGAAGTATTGGTCGAGTCGCTTCACAAAAATTTCCCAATCATCTCCCTCCGAGAATTTCTACAGGATGCCCACTGTTCTTTGCATTTTTGGATTCACTATCTGTATCTCGTCGCCAGTTGTGAATGGAGAAAGAGTCAGACTGAACACTGTGAGCTCAAAGTAAAGTGTGACCTTAGTCTTTTATTGCAGGTCTCCAGAGTGCCTTTCCAACCTGTGAAGCCTCCTTAAATACCTGTGCTCCCAAGGGATTATGGGATCCCTTGGGACTCCAGGGGATGAGCCTTCTGGTAGCTGTACAGAGTAAATACAAGTTTACATATAAAAGGTTTTCTGTCAAGGATTACACAGAAATAATGGACATTTGGAAGTACTGAAGCACGACAGAGGAACCTTACCCTAGTATGACAGTCAATACCTTCAGGAGAGGAAAAGATGTTTGAAAAGTAGACTCAGCATGAAATGAGAAATTGTACAAAATGTTGATTTCAATAATTGCCTTTAATATCGATTCTCATTACTTTTTTGGTTATGGACTTGAAATATAATCTTTCAAAACCAACAATTTTGGAAAAATTCTGTGGCTCACCCAATTGGTTTTTTTTTGCTTTAAGTGTCCATAAGGATATAAACTGTGCTTGAATTTGTAGGCATTCTCCTGGTCTCTTGCCATAACTGGGGTGGAGAATTGGTGGAATTTCCATAGGAATGGTGTTTTCAGTCATTGGCACCATTTTTCCAGGGTTGCACTGATTTCCCACAGCAGTATGGCAAGCGATCAAAACAAACCCCTGCAGAAATTCAGGACCACCACTTCCTTTAGATATTAAGAAGGAAACTGCTGCTCTATTTGTAGTACAGCACAGACCATCAAACAGTGGAAATGAGATAGAGGAAGAGGTAACGTTTCCACTCCCTTTACATAGCCCCAGCATTTCTAAGGCTTCCCCAAAGAAAAAGAACTACAACTTAAATTTATATAACGCATTTAACACAGTAAAAGGTCCCAAGGCATTTCACAGGAATGTTAACAAACAAAATTTGACAAGCCGCATCAGGAGATATTAGGACTGGTGAAAGAGGTAGGTAATAAAGAATGACTTAGTGAAAGAGAGAGAAGTAGAGAGACGGAGAAGTTTAAGGAGGGAATTCCAGAACTTGGGGCTAGGCAGCTGAAGGCTTGCCCACCAATGGTGCAGCGATTAAAATTGGGTATGCACAAGAGGCCAGAACTGGAGGACTGCAGAGATCTCAGAGGATTGTAGGGCTGGAGGAGACTACAGAGATAGGGAGGGGTGAGGCCATGAGGGCTTTGAAAACAAGGATGAGAATTTTAATGTCAATAAGTTCCCGGGCCTGGAGCAAATGTAGGTCAATGAGCACAGAAAAAATGGGTGAACGGGACTTAGTGTGAGTTAGAACACGGACAACAGAGTTTCAGATGAGCTCAAGTTTATGGAGGGTGGAAGATGGGAGGCCAGCCAGGAGTGCATTGGAATAGTCAAGTTTAGAGGTAACAATGGCATGGATGGGTGTTTCAGCAGAAGATGAGCTAAGGCAGGGCAAAGACGGGTGATGTTATGGAGGTGGAAGGAAGCGGTCTTGATGATGACACGGATATGTGGTCGGAAGCTCATCTCGGGGTCAAATACGACACCAAGGTTGTGAACAGTTTGGTTCAGCCTCAGACAGTCGCCAGGGAAAGGGATGGAGTCGGTGGCTAGGGAACAGAGTTTGTGGTGGACTTAGCTTTGAGATGAGGCTCTTGGGGGTGTTCCCAGCCTACCTACGTCATTTTGCTCTACCTTCACCAAAAGGACATCTAAATGCATAGGCCCCATTAGGCCTAGTACCTTGGTCCACTCTTTACTAAGGAAGATCAGGCAACAATGCAAGGAGGGCCTGAGTAGGTAATTCCTATCTTCTTTTGTAGCCTCTATTGGTTTGGAAACCTTTTGGCAGACCTTGCAGTTCCTAGGTCTGAAGCCGTGCCATGGGTGGACTTGCATCAGGACCATGACTGGGCCTTGAAAGTGACCCAGCCCCCTGAATTAAAGCATACTGATGTCAGGATAGGCAGAGTGCACTTTGGGTGCACGTAGTTACAATATTATGATTAGTATTCTCTCAATTACATCTTCATCCACAGAAAAGGTCAAACATCCCTTCAGGGCTCATTGACGATTTATCTAATGTGCAAACTCTGGTTGGACGTATTTGTTGAGATTTGATCATGTGACACACAATCGCTGCAATTTGCAAATATTATTGCACTCGCCCTACAATGGTCGGACCCCTGGACTTGAGTGCCTTTGCTCGCGGTTTCTTCTTCAATTGGTATTTTCGGGAGGCAGAGCGTCCAGTTATGTGGAATGAACAGACTGATTGGCTGAAACCGAAGATGGGCAGTTCCTGGGAGAAGCCAGGATAGTGTGGAGAGAGAATTGAGAGTCTAGGCCACCGAAACGCACAAACACGAACCACACAAACAAATTCTCCCAGGTCACCAGGTGTTTAATCGCCCATCCCAGGAGACTCTGGGCAACCCGGCAGGTTAGGCAACTCTAAATTACTACAACTACGAAGAAAGATTAACCCATTTTATATTCAGTAATTCCTTTAAAATATGTTTTTAAAAAATTGACATTCCTCCCCAAGTTAAAGATAATCGAACTGACTACATATAATGCACAAAGTGTTTTTCTCTACCTTCCGGGCACTCCTGGCTCATGTCTTCGGAATTCTCTCTTCCTTTCTTCAATATTACGATTCTCACTCCGTCCTCTTACTCACAGTAGCAGTAGCTCCTCCACCACCACTGTGCAAGAGAAATTGAGAGAAAGATAGAGACAGAGGCACAAACCGAGGGACATAAACTGACATGGAGAGCACAAGAGTGAGAGACAGCAAAACATACAAAGAAACAGAGAGCAAAACACAGAAAAAATGTAGATAGCGAGTTTGTGATGGGGATGTGGGGTGAGAGGGGAGATACAAAACAGTGTGTGGGGCTACAGAGATGGGGAACTCGTCACCTGTGTGAGGTGGGAGTGGAAAAGAGTATGTGGCTCAATTTTCTGTAACATGCTGGTATCTGGATGGCTCAAGAATCAAGAATAGAAAAAGGCATTCTAATTTTTAATTATAAACTCGACGTGTCCAGTGGAATCAAGGAGGTGAGAGTTTTCCGGGTGCAGGGATGACCAGCTGGAGTCAGATAATGCAACATTGATTGTCGGAAAGCGAAGCAGCCAGGATACTGCACAGAAATGAACCGCACATACAGGTTTCTCCCAGGGCACTAGCAGAGCCTTCCTGAGAGACCAGTCACTGATTCCGGGAGACTCCTGGACAATCTGGGATGGTTGATAACCTTACATTTACCCTGCTCTGGAGTGAATGCAGCCGAGTCTTTGGAAACCTGCAGTTGATTTACTTGCCTTTGCAGTTGGAGAATTGTGCGCCGAGGAAAGGGCCTGGAATTAGTGAGAACAAAATGAAGAAAACAAATGCCTTGAAAGTGCCCTTGTTACAATATCTGATAGAAAGAGTATCATGCAAATATGTGTAACATTAGTTAGGAGCATAGGAACAAGAGTAGGCCTGAGATTCAGCTCCTCAAAGCTGCTCCGCATTCAATTAGGCTGATCTGTACCTCAACTCCATTTATCCACCTTTGCGTCATATCCCTTGATACCCTTACCTAATAAAACCTATCAGTCTCAGTTTTGAAGGCTTCAATTGGCCCAGCAGCATAGCCTTTTGGGAGAGAATTCTATATTTCTACTACCTTTTATGTGAAGAAGTGCTTCCTGACTTACCTCCTATATGGCCTAGCTCTAATTTTAAAAGTGTGTCCTTGTTCTGGGTTCCCCCACCAGAGGAAATAGTTTCTCTTTACTTTTCTATCATTTTAAACAGCTTGATTAGATCACCCTCAATCTTCTATACTCAGGGTAATACAAGCCAAGTTTATGCAATCTGCCCTCATAATTTAACTATTTTAGCCCTGGTATCATTCTGGTGAAGTTGCACTGTACTAGTTGGGTTACTAACATTTCACAACATGATTTCAAGGCATAAAGAAACTATAGAAACCTCCTATGCTGTCATATTTATGTAAATTAATTGAACCCATACTCCCATCAGAATGTCAGTTTGAAGGGAGCATGTTCCAGAGATAATAGTGCCGATTCTCTAACCCATATTCCCTTCAAGCACAGCTCCCTGCTGGGAGCACAGAATTAATTAATTTACCCTATTATGACTTGTATGTCTCAAAGTAGGAACTGAAATCATCCAGCACTTTTTGCACAGGATTTTCAAAAGACACACTGTAGATAAGATAATATGAAAATATGCCTTTAATTTAAAGCCTGATGTTTTTTTAGTTAAGAATTTAACTTACAAAATACGAAAGGGTATAAATGTCTGTTTCTCACAGTGCATATTTGCTTAAAAACTGGAAAAACTAGTATCTAAATCATGAGTTAGATAGCACTTGCCCAACCTGAATAAGTAACTGAATAATAAGCAGGCAGCCTCTGCGAACTAGTTTAATTTTTAACTGCTTGAAGACTGCTATTTTGGTAATGGCCATCACATCATGCTGCAAGCAAACAGCTTTTAGCAGCAATTTGAATGGATGGCTTGTAAAATGATACAATGTAAATATTGGCTGCAGTTGAGGACTAAGCTCTTCAACCAATCACATGTTCTGCATTCGACCCCAGTGAGGCTGAACATTTGAATGAGGAGAACAATGAATAGACAAAATGTAAAACAATTCTTCACTGTTAGCAATCAAGAAAACACAAACTGTGGAAAGGGGCACAATAGTTTTATGAAGCTTCATCACACTACAAAGTTATAAAGTTATTAGTTGTGTAATTTAAATGAAATAGATTGTGTTAAGGTTAATTTAACAATAACAACGTGCACTTATACAATGTCTTTCACACAGAAAAACATTCCAAGGTGCCTCACGGAGGCATAATCCAAAATATGGATTAGCTCGAAGAGTGCATTTTTATCCAAAGTCAAAACTCAAAGCTTTCAAGTAAAATGACAGAATAGTATAAAATATCGAACTGTGCTAGGTATATCACTGCACTCCAGGTATCTACTAACTCTGTGCTGAATCTCTCCAGTTCCAAGTGTTTCTGTGGACTTGCCCAGTGACACGTGGTCCTGTAATTGAAAGCAGAGAAGTGTCCTTGCGATTAATACCTATTGAGGACTGTGGCAGCATTTCTGTACCACATTCAGAAAAAGCTCAAGGTTACAACCTTCATACTTTACTCCAGAATTGCTGAGAAGTAAAAAAGCTCTCCATACTATTATTAAATGTAATACTATTATTAAATGTAATACTATTATTAAATTTAATGTTAGTAATTTATAGCAATTGGTTTTAGATGTGATATGAAAGGAAAGATGTGTATAGTTTGAAAGCTGAAAAGGTCCTTCTGTATTAGAAGGATTAAACATTAATACATCACAGGTAATTTACAATGGTGTGAAGTTTGCCAGTTCGGAACCAGGAACAACACAAGTTGTTCATACCACATGTTATTGGGCTGGAATAGAATTGTGTTAACCAACATATGTTGAATTTTTAAAAAGTAGACTGCAGTCCATCATCATTTACATATTAATTTACATTCCCCCTCATTTCCCTTACTCACCCACCTCAGCAGCTCTTGTGCTGATATCTTGGAAATTTGCTGCACCCTGTGCAATGAGGGATGAAGGATTCAATTCGTGGGGCCACCTTATCCCAAAATAGCCATACACCTAGTATAAGGTTGTATCTCCACAACAACAAGGAGACAAACAATACCTTGATTTTTTTTGAATAGAAGTTTGGCTGCGATATGGGATTAAACCTCGCCCTTACTGCTTGAATTCCATACAGCATTAAAACCCCAACTCTGTGGTATGTTGCTGCTTTCTGATCCATTGGGGTCATACGGCTCTCTGCATTTAATACTCTACAAATTTACTAGTTGCAAACCACTAGTGGAAAAATCACCAGTTTAAATTATGCTGTCAAATGAGAACCATTACTGCCCAAGTAAGATTTTATATCCAGAACTGCATTTTCTTTATGGAAGAAAGTCAGTACCAGAATTACTGGCAGGCAGAAAATCACCCCCTCTCCCGTGACATAAGAACATAAGAATATAAGAAATAGGAGCAGGAGCAGACCATTTGACCCCTTGAGCCTGCTCCACCATTCAATAAGATCATGGATGATCTGATCATGGGCTCAGCTCCACTTCCCTGTCCGTTCCCCATAACCCTTTACTCCCTTATCGCTCAAAAATCTGTCTATCTCCGCCTTAAATATATTCAATGACCCAGCCTCCACAGCTCTCTGGGGCAGAGAATTCCACAGATTTACAACCCTCTGAGAGAAGAAATTCCTCCCCAGCTCAGTTTTAAATGGGCGACCCCTTATTCTGAAACTATGCCCCCTAGTTCTAGATTCCCCCATGAGTGGAAACATTCTCTCTGCATCTACCTTGTCGAGCCCCCTCATTATTTAATATGTTTCAATAAGAAAGACAGAAGAGGACAACATAAAGGGGAAAATAAGAGAGAATAGCCTAAAAAAACACATCAATTCAAAAGTCCAGAAATGAGCCTCTTGATCTTTGCAAACAAGCCTAGTGCTGCTTTTGCTGGTAGTAAGCACAGCAAAAACAAGTAGCAGATCTTCTGGTGCAAGAAGCTTTCAAACATAGGGCAGCCTAAATTCAACAACGTTGCATTTGCTTTACGGGTGTAAGACAGGCGCAATGATGACTAACTTAGCAGTGAGATGGCTAGCACCGAATCTGTGGTTGGCCCACTGCTAAAATCATTGTGCCTATTTTTCAGGCGTCCCTGGCAGCTGCCTTTAACAGGCATTAGGCCCCTTACAGATGTAAATGAGGCACCTAACTCACTGATTTCGGTCCCCTTGTCAAAATTGTTTGCGATGAATGAAGCTATAGCTGGGCCTGCTGCGCTGAAGGTTCTTCAGCAGCCCGTGTGGCTGACAACGAAAGGTACATTGTTTTAAAAAAAAAACATTACTCTGAAGCCAGGAGAAGCAGAAGTGCTCCCCAATTCCACAGACCTCGCGATCAGCTCTCCCACCCTCATTGCCACTCCAGCCCCCTTCCTGAGATTTACGTTTGGCGAGGCAACCGGTCTGATATTCTTCTTAGTAAAATGCTGAGCTGCCTGTGGATGCGCAATAAACACGCAGCTCACGCAAAAAATAATAATGAGACCCGAGGATGAATTTCAGGCCAGTTTTGGGCCTCCTGTTGGGAGCCCACGCTGTTAATGCACTGATGGTTGTGGACCCAAAAACAGGTCATCAGCAAATTCCATGCCAGTGAAGCCACAACAGGTCCAGGAAATATCTCCCCATATCTCCTAAGTGTTCTTTTACAAGGGCAGAAATCACTAAAAGTACTCAAATATCAGAACAAGAAAACATTTGATTGACATCAAGGGGAGGTTACTGGGTGGGCAACACATAACAAGAAAACAACTGTGGAACTCAATTTATTTGCTCTTAACATGTATAGAGTAGAACTAATTATATCTATTTAATCTTGAAATAGCAGTAGCAAAAAGATGTGATTGGATCTTGTCACTCATTGTAGATAATATTGTAATGTTTATTAACTTACATTATTCTTTCTGTAGTCATCCACTAAGCCTTCACCATGCTAGAGATGGTCAGGAATGATACTGAAACTCAGATATTAGTTATTTTTTTGTGATGTGTTCCTGTAAGAATATGTTCATAGGGCTCTGGCAGTATTAAGTCCAACTTCAACAATCGCTCGTGAAAAACGTTACCATGTCCCATGTTTTAAGATGTAAAATACACTAAGTAAATAGGGCTTCTAACACTGAAGGCTGTCTGTAGTCTGTAATTTGTGAGTGTCCATCATTTTATCTTTGGGACGGTCATGAAGTGTCTGTTCTTTACGGTTGTCCATTGTTTGGGAGTGTCCAAAGGTCCCGGTTTCACTATTGTTCAATATTCCTGTTGCTTAATTCTGCAATTTATCATGGGCATTTATAACTGGCCCTTTCCCCAGGGATCCAAATCTTAATTATGAGCTTTGAATTATTTCTTCCGTGGCAAAACAGGCTGAACTTCAAATTCTAGTTTTAAGGGATTTCATTTGAAACTAGTTTCTAATCATTTGATGGTCGGTAAGAACGACTTGAGGTACAGCTTCTGTTTGCAGCTGGGGGTATCCTGAAGCAAAGCTAGAAAATGCTGAAATGCATTTATATTGCACTCCTCACTCGCAGGACAATGTCACAGAGCACTTTATAATAAGGAGGAAAGGGATATGGTGGGAAACCGAGCAGCTCGTAAGGTGATGGCAATGGAGAAGCTAGGATGGGAAACCAAAAGCAAAGTCAAAGTGAAAGGTTCTTGGGACAGATTTCAAGATAAAGAGGGAGGTTGCAAGGTGGAGGGAACTGGGTTAAAAATTCTGAATAGCATGAACAACGTGGCTGAATGAGTAGCCACTAATGCTGGAACAGAAGGCACTACAGGCCAAAGCGATGTCTTTTCTAAAAAGCAGAAGGTGCATGCAGGAATGTAAGGCATGAAAACGGTAAGGGAGAGCAGAGGGAGGTCAAAGACTGATTTGAAAACTAGGACAAGAATTGGAAATCGGCAGGGAGCCTGTGGAGCTCGGTGAGGACAGGGGGGAGGGGCTTAGTACAGAGCAGGGCATGGGGCTGTGGTGTTTTGGATGAATTGAAGTTTGTGAAGGGTTGAGACCGAGAGGCCAGTTAGAAGACTGTTGGAGATGTCAGACCTTGTGGTGATGAAGCAGGAAGCAGGGCTTCAACAGCAGAAACTATTGTGTTCCTAACACAGATAAGACTGCACACAGGGAGGTCAAATTAACAGTGACCTCAGTCTTTAATAAGACACTCCAGAGTGACGAACAGGCCTTAGGGGCCGGTTTATATATTCTGCTCCCAAGGGATGCTGGGATCCCTTGGGACTTCAGGGGATGAGCTCTCTGGTGGCGGAACATGGGAGTGCATGCTTGACAGATACACAACATCACTCCCCCCCCCCCCCAAAGTCAAAGTGAAAACTATCTACAAGGTGAGGCGGTCGGGAGCCTTTTTTTCCCTGGTGGACCGCCTCGGTACAAATGTCTGTTCTGGTGTGTTGGCTGTGCCCTTGCTGGGCTGGCGTGTTGTTGGCCCTGCAGGGCTGCTAGGTGAACCTGGCCTTGCTGGGCTATTGGGCGTGATGGGTTTGATTTCCTGGTCCGTCGTGGTGTCGTTGATCCTTTGGGTGTGTGTTGTGGGCTCGAGAAAGGTGGTGTCTGCTGTGGGTTGTTCAGGGCAGTCTGTGAACCGCAGCCTCGCTTGGTCCAGGTGCTTTCTGCAAATTTGTCCATTGCCTAGTTTGAATACAAACACTCTATTGCCTTCTTTACCTATCAACGTGCCCGCGATCCACTTGGGACCATGTCCGTAGTTTAACACATACACAGGGTCATTCAGATCAATTTCCTATGACACAGTGGCGTGACCATCGTTTAAATGTTGTTGCTGCCACCTGCTCTCTACCTGATCATGCAGGTTGGGATGAACCAGCGAGAGTCTGGTTTTAAGTGTCCTTTTCATGAGTAGCTCAGCAGGTGGCACCCCTGTGAGCGAGTGGGGTCTCGTGCGGTAGTTGAGCAGTACTCGGGACAGGCGGGTTTGGAGTGAGCCTTCTGTGACTCGTTTAAGGCCCTGTTTTATTGTTTGTACTGCCCGCTCTGTCTGCCCATTGGAGGCTGGTTTAAACAGGGCCGAGGTGACATGTTTGATCCCATTGCGGGTCATGAATTCTTTAAATTCGGCACTGGTAAAACATGGCCCATTGTCACTGACCAGTATGTCAGACAGGCCGTGGGTGGCAAACATGGCCCTCAGGCTTTCAATGGTGGCGGTGGCGGTGCTTCCCGACATTATTTCACATTCAATCCATTTTGAAAAAGCATCCACCACCACCAGGAACATTTTACCGAGAAACAGGCCCGCATAGTCGACATGGATCCTTGACCATGGTCTGGAGGGCCAGGACCACAAACTTAGTGGTGCCTCTCTGGGCGCATTGCTCAACTGAGCAAACACGCTGCATTGCCGTACACAGGACTCTGTCAGAGTCAATACCGGGCTACCACACGTGGGATCTGGCTATCGCTTTCATCATTACTATACCCCGGGTGTGTGCTGTAGAGATCTGAGATGAACGTCTCCCTGCCCTTTTTTGGTAGCACTGCGCGGTTACCCCACAACAGGCAGTCTGCCTGAATGGACAGCTCGTCCTTTCGCTGCTGGAACGGCTTGATTGGCTCTTGCATTTCAACGGGGATGCTGGCCCAGCTCTCATGCAGTATACAGTTTTTTACAAGGGACAGCAGAGGATCTTGGCTGGTCCAAGTCCTAATCTGGCAGTTCGTGACAGGTGATTTATCATTTTCAAACGCTTCCATGACCGTTAACAAGTCTGCGGGCTGCGCCACTATCAACAAGTTTGCAGGCTACGCCATTTCCACCCCTGTGGTGGGCAATGGTAGCCGACTGAGAGCATGCGCACAGTTCTCGGTGCCTGGCCTGTGGCAGATGGTATAGTTATACGCTGATAGCGCGAGTGCCCACCTTTGTATGCGGGCTGAGGCATTAGTATTTATCCCCTTGTTTTCAGCGAACAGGGATGTGAGGGGCTTGTGATCAGTTTCCAGCTCAAATTTGAGGCCAAACAGGTACTGATGCATTTTTTTACCCCGAACACACACGCTAATGCCTCTTTCTCAATCATGCTGTAGGCCCTCTCGGTCTTAGACAAGCTCCTGGAAGCATAGGCGACAGGTTGCAACTTCCCCGTAACGTTAGCTTGTTGTAATACATACCCGACTCCATATGACGACATGTCACATGCTAGCACAAGTCTTTTACATGGGTTATACAAAACAAGCAGCTTGTTGGAGCATAAAATGTTTCTGGCTTTCTCAAAAGCAATTACTTATTTTTTTCCCCATATCCAATTCTCACCTTTGCGCAATAACACATGTAGGGGCTCTATAAGGGTGCTTAACCCTAGTAGGAAGTTACAAAAATAGTTAAGGAGTCCCAGGAACGACCGCAGCTCCATGACCTTCTGTGGCCTGGGCGCGTTCCTGATAGCCTCTGTCTTGGCGTCTGTGGGCCGAATGCCATCCGCTGCAATCTTTCTCCCCAAAAACTTCACTTCTGTTGCCATGAAGATGCATTTCAACCTCTTCAGCCACAGCCCTACGCGATCGAGTTGCTGGAGGACCTGCTCCAGGTTTTGTAGGTGCTCGGCGGTGTCCCGACCCGTGACAATATGTCATCCTGAAAGACCACAGTGTGTGGTCCCGACTTGAATAGGCGCTCCATGTTTCTCTGGAAGATCGCTGCAGCCGACCGAATTCCAAACGGGCATCTTTCGTCGATGAACAGTCCCTTGTGCGTGTTGATGCAGGTGAGGCCCTTCGAAGACTCCTCCAGCTCCTGCGTCATGTAGGCCGAAGTCAGGTCGAGGTTGGTGAACGTCTTGCCTCCTGCCGGCGTTGTAAATAGGTCGTCTGCCTTAGGTAGCGGGTATTGGTCCTGTAGCGAGAAACGATTAATAGTTACTTTATAATCGCCGCAAATCCTGACCGTGCCATCGCTTTTGAGTGCTGGAACAATCGGGCTGGTCCACTCGCTGAATTCCACTGGGGAGATGATGCCCTCGCGTTGCAGCCTGTCCAGCTCGATTTGCACTCTCTCCCTCATCATGTGAGATACCGCTCACACCTTGTGGTGAATGGGTCGTGCCTCTGGGACCAAGTGGATCCGCACCTTTGACCCGGAAAAGTTTCCAATGCCAAGATCAAAAAGGAAGGAAATTTGTTAACAACATGAGGCCTCATTGACATGTGATAGCACTTGGATGTCATCTCAGTTCCAGCGGATTTTGCCCAGCCAGCTCATTCCAAGCAGTGTGGGGCCATCACCCGGGACAATCCAGAGTGGCAGTTCGTGCACCGTGGCCTCGTAGGTGACCTTGACCATGGCGCTGCCCAATACAGTGTTAAGCTCTTTGGTATACGTTCTCAGTTTCGTGTGGATGGGGCTCAGGCTGGTCTGAATGCTTTGTTGCACCACAGTCTCTCAAACATCTTTTTACTCATGATGGATTGACTAGCGCCAGTGTCCAGTTCCATGGCTACAGGTAAGCCATTCAATTTTACATTTAGCATTATAGGTTGGCATTTCGTCGAAAATGTGTGCATCCCATGTACTTCAGCATCTGCCTCCTCTTTCTGAGGCTCGAAATTGCTTTGATCTACCATGGACCGATCTTCCTCTGACTCGTGGTGATTAGCAGGTTTTGCAGAGATTGCAGCTCATTTGCAAGCTCGTTGGAGGTACCCCATTGTTCCACAGCTTTTGCAAACATACCGTTTGAAGTGGCATGAATAGGCTGAATGGAAGCCTCCACAATGCCAACAAGGTGTGAATTGCCTTGCATTCATCCTTTGTTGGGGACTCTGAATCATCTGGGTCATCTGAGGCCTGCTGGCAGTTGCAGACTCGTGGTTTCTACCCTGTACATTTCTGCTCGCAAACACAGTTCCAGTTAATTTATGAACATTGCTAGCACTTGTGTGCTGAGAGTTTTGTTTGGTATTATCACTGGTGGACATAAACACCTGTGCTATCGCAATGGCCTTACTGAGGGTCGGTGCCTCTACAATCAAAAGTTTTCGTAGGATGGTCTCTTGACCAATGCCCAGTACAAAAAAGTCTCTGAGCATTTACTCCTTGTAGCCATCAAACTCACATTGTCCTGCAAGTCGCCTTAGCTTGGTGACAAAGCTCGCCACTTCCTGACCTCGCCATCAGCACGCTCTCCCTTGGGTTAAGATGTTCCCAAACCAGTGTACACAGCTCCTCATATGACTTATCTGTGGGTTTCACCGGAGCCAGAAGATTCTTCATGAGGCTGTAGGTCGGTGCCCCGCAGACCGTGAGGAGGACCGCTGTCCTTTTTGCAGCGCTTCCTTCTCCGTCCAACTCATTGGCTACAAAGTACTGGTATAGCCTTCCCAGTCCTCACTCTCCGAGAACTTCTCCAGGATGCCCACAGTTTGCTGCATCTTTGTGTTGGATTCGTATTCTCGTCGCCAGTTGTTGTGTTCCTAACACAGATGAGACTGCACACAGGGAGGTTAAAGTAACAGTGACCTCAGTCTTTAATAAGACACTCCAGGGTGAGGAACAGGCCTTATGGGCCGGCTTATAGACAGTGCTTCCAAGGGATGCTGGGATCCCTTGGGACTTCAGGGGACGAGCTCCCTGGTGGCGGAACATGGGAGTGCATGCTTTACTGATACACAACAGAAAGGGAGAGATCGGGACAGAGATGGGCAACGTTGCAGGAGCTGAAGAAAGTGGTTCTGGATGTGAAGAAGGAAGCAAGCTCAGGGCCAAATAGGATACCAAAGCTCCACACTTCCTGACTCAACTTTAAGATGGGAGCAAAACCAGACAAACTTCAAAACATTTCTCAATCAGTAAAATGCTTGACAGCTGCTTCATTTCTTAATTTAGAAACATCACCAACCTCTTTTAAATTATACGTTGAAGTGAATAGTTGATTTTTCATTTAATGATTCTGAAATGAGGGGGTTTTATGTTATATTAAAAAGAAAAGTGGTTTTGGTGTAAGATCTGCTTTAAAAGTGTTCCATGGAAGTCATCAATTTTCATTTAGCACTCCAGCCCTCTGACAGTCCCTGCTATATTCCGAAAAGTTCTTTACAGATGTTTTCACAGTATAATTGCACGCAATGAGCACAAGCTGCTGCTGAATAAGCTCGAAATGCTACATGTGGCCACATGCTTCAGATCAAACATCACTTTAATATGTTAATAATGAATCTTCTACTGTGCTCTATTGTGGGGTAGGAGATCTGAGATGCTTAAAGGATGTGGCAGTCCCTATTTGTGGATCCCTATTCTTTCAGGAACTCAATATCATCGGGCAATATTAAAATCTCATCAGGAGGAACATATTGATGTTGTTATGGAAGATTGTATCGGAAGAAAGCAACATTCAAATTCTCCCCGCCATGGGTGAGGTCCAGAGTGACGTCAAACGAACATTCTATAGACTGTAAAGCAGAAAGTAGCTACAACCCTATGAACCTCAGAACACCCGAGAAACAGCTTTGACAAAGCGGCAACAGACAAAGAAATGTACAACAACAACAACTTGCATTTATATAGCGACTTTAACATCATAAAACGTACAACTGCAAAATGGCCATGAGTTCATTGGCTCATTAGTTTTCAGGATTTTTATTGGTGTTTTGGGATCCCATTCTGCAATTCAGTTTGTTTTTCTATGAACACTGAAACTCAATGTGGTGTCAGCTAAGACACAAAAATGCAATATTTACAATGAAAGAAAACAAAGAACTTGCATTTATGCAGCAGCTTTCACAGCCTCAGGATGTCCCAAAGTGCTTCACAACCAATTAAATACTTTTGAAGTGTAGTCACTCTAGTAATGTTGGAAACATGACAGCCAATAGCAAGGTCTCCACGAACAGCAATAAGATAAATGACCAGACCATCTGCTTTAGTGATGTTGGTTGAGAAATAGATTTTGGCCAGGACACCAGGAGAATTACCCTGCTCTAATTAGAATAGTGCCATGGGATCATTTCTATCTACAATATAGGGCAGTTGGGACCTGTGGTTCTGAAAGACGGCATCTCCGACAGTGCAGCAATCCCTTAGTATTGAATTGAAGAGCCAACCTAGATTATGTGTCAAATCTCCGGAGTAGGGCTTAATTGATTTCTGCATACGCTCAGCGATGAGACTCGAGGAGCTCAGCGCCCTCCCGGATGCACTTCCTCCACTTAGCGCGGTCTTTGACCAGGGACTCCCAGATGTTAGTGCGGATGTTGCACTTTATCAGGGAGGCTTTGAGGATGTCCTTGTAACATTTCCACTGCCCACCTTTGGCTCATTTGCCGTGAAGGAGTTCCAAGTAGAGCGCTTGCTTTGGGAGTCTCGTGTCTGGCATGTGAACGATGTGGCCTGCCCAGCGGAGCTGATCAAGTGTGGTCAGTGCTTCAATGCTGGGGATGTTGGCCTGGTCGAGTACACTAACGTTGGTGGGCAGGCTAAGTGAGTAGGCAAAAATTTGGTAGATGGAGTATAATGTTGGAAAGTGTGAGGTCATGCACTTTGGCAGAAAAAAGAGCAAGTTATTATTTAAATGGAGAAAGATTGCAAAGTGCTGCAGTACAGCGGGAGCTGGGGGTACTTGTGCATGAAACACAAAAGGTTAGTATGCAGATACAACAAGTAATCAGGAAGGCCAATGGTATCTTGGCCTTTATTGCAAATGGAATGGAGTATAAAAGCAGGGAAGTCTTGCTACAATGGTACAGGGTATTGGTGAGGCCACATCTGGAATACTGTGTGCAGTTTTGGTTTCCATTTTTACGAAAGGATATACTTGCTTTGGAGGCAGTTCAGAGAAGGTTCACGAGGTTGATTCCAGAGATGAGGGGGTTGACTTATGAGGAAAGGTTGAGTAGGTTGGCCTCTACTCATTGGAATTCAGAAGAATGAGAGGTGATCTTATCGAAACGTATAAGATTATGAGGGGGCTTGACAAGGTGGATGCAGAGAGGATGTTTCAACTGATAGGGGAGACTAGAACTAGAGAGCATAATCTTAGAATAAGGGACCGCCCATTTAAAACATGAGGAGAAATTTCTTTCAGAGGGTTGTGGATCTGTGAAATTCGCTGCCTCAGAGAGCTGTGGAAGCTGGAATATTAAATAAATTTAAGACAGAAATAGACAGTTTCTTAATCGATAATGGGATAAGAGGTTATGGAGAGCGGGCAAGGAAGTGGAGCTGAATCCATGATCAGATCAGCCATGATTGTATTAAATGGCGGAGCAGGCTCGAGGGGCCGTATGGCCTACTCCTTCTCCTATTTCTTATTGTGCTATTTAATTTCGCAAATATCTTAGATCTAGTTAAAGACGGCAATTAAAATTTGAGGTTCTGCTAATGCTCACAAGCCTTCAGAATATGTAATTTACTCCTCATCACTATTCTATATTTAAAGGCATGAAAAATAAGGGTTTGGCAAATGTTTCCTGTTTGGAGAAGAGCCAAGCATCATTTCCATCAAGATGATCATGCACACAAGCAATGTAATGATGTGTCACTATAATACGTGTTTACAAGCAAATAGAAAAGGCTTACCAAACACATTTTCCAGGAAGACAGTACCTCTAATTCATGTACACTGTTTTTCAGCAAGAATTTAGCAGCTGAATGAAATCTTGCTTACTATGGTTAATTTATACATATTATGTATAGTACTTTATTTTATACATGGAGTGTGATGGTAGGATATCATTTAATGGCTCTGCTCAATGTATACCTTCTCCAGCATAGCTTGATGAATTCACCCATTTCAATGACTGAAAGTCAAATCCCACTTAACGAGACTTAGCACAAATTACTCACTGAAATGTAATTGTGTAACAAATACAATGCTGCATTTGTTGTGATAGTATGCTGATTCTTCAAATATATTGTGTTAAAACAGAGGAACATCTTCCAAATTCAGCTGCTAACCATTCAAATGTAGCCATTTTCTAATACATACATGAGGAAAAGGAACTTCTGATGTGGTAGGGATTAGAGTAACTTGGGTTACCATAAAATCCGAAATAAGGGAGTTCATCAAGAGAAAGGTAGAAATGGCAAGAGAAATGGAGGAGCAGTTTTAAATGTTCAAGAAAATATGGGACAGTGCCAGTTGTGGCTCAGTGAGTACACTCTCGCCTCTGAGTCAGAAGGCTGTGGGTTTGAGTCCCACTCCAGGGACTTGAGCACAAAAATCTAGACTAACACTCCAGTGCTGTGCTGAGGGAGGGCTGCACTGTCAGAGGTGCCGTCTTTCAGCTGAGACATTAAACCGAGGCCCCGTCTGCTCTCTCAAGTGGACGTAACAGATCCAATGGCGCTATTTTGAAGAAGACCAGGGGAGTTATCCCCGGTATCCTGACCGATATTTATCCCTCAATCAACATAACAAAAACACAGATTATCTGTCATTATCACCATTATCACATTGCAGTTTGTGGGAGCTTGTTTGTGCGCAAATTGGCTGCCACCTACATTGCAACAGTGACTACATTTCAAAAGTACTTAATTGGCTGCAAAGTGCTTTGAGACATCCGGTGGTTGTGAAAGGCGCTATATAAATCCAACTCTTTCTTTCTTTTTAAGTAAATTGAATCGATAATTCAGGAGAAAATGAAAAATGAAAGCCTGACGAGCCAGAAAGCAGGAAGAGTTTGAGACTAACAACAGGGTTCTGGTAAAGAACGTCAGGGCAATTAAAAGTAGCTGAAGTCATTTTATACACTGAGATAAGGAGGGTGTGTGCAGATAATGTGGATTATTTTATGAGTCTATGCTTCCGATGGGGAGTGTGTGCCTATATTTCCAACTGTAGTGGCCAATAAGCAAGATGCCTGACCAGCAGCATGGACTCATAAAGTTATCCCTGATATGTAGTAATGATGGGCAATTTCAATTAACTCTGTGTAGAATATTGCACCATTTGCTCATTTAAATATTCTATCGGTGCTCCCTGAGTGTAGTGCATGACCTGCAGGGAGTGCCACAGGGCCAGAGGCCAGAATAAGAACGTAAGAACATAAGAAATAGGAGCAGGAGAAGGTCATGTGTCCCCTCGAGTCTGCTCCGTTATTTAATACAATTATGGCTGATCCGATCATGGACTCAGGTTCACTTCCCTGCCCGCTCTCCATAACCCCTTATTCCTTTATCATTTAAGAAACTGTCTATTTCTGTACTAAATTTATTCAATATCCCAGCTTCCACAGCTCACTGTGGCAGCGAAATCCACAGATCCACAACCCTCTGAGAGAAGAAATTTCTCCTCACCTGTTTTAAATGGGCAGCCCCTTATTCTAAGATTATGCCCTCTAGTTCTAGTCTCCCCTATCAGTGGAAACATCCTCTCTGCATCCACTTTGTCAAGCCCCCTCATAATCTTATACGTTTCGATAAGATCACCTCTCATTCTTCAGAATTCCAATGAGTAGAGGCCCAACCTACTAAACCTTTCCTCTTAAGTCAACCCCCTCATCTCTGGAATCAACCTTGTGAACCTTCTCTGAACTGCCTCCAAAGCAAGTATATCCTTTCATAAATATGGAAACCAAAACTGCATGCAGTATTCCAGGTGTGTCCTCACAAATACACTGTACAACTGTAGCAAGACTTCCCTGCTTTTATACTCTATTCCATTTGCAATAAAGGCCACGATTCCATTGGCCTTCCTGATCACTTGCTGTACCTGCATACTAACCTTTTGTGTTTCATGCACATGTACCCCCAGATCCCGCTGTACTGCTGCACTTTACAATCTTTTTCCATTTAAATAATAACTTGCTCTTTGAGATTTTTTTCTGCCAAAGTGCATGACCTTACATTTTCCAACATTATACTCCATCTGCCAAATTTTGCCCACTCACTTAGCCTGTCTATGTCCTTTTGCAGATGTTGTGTGTCCTCCGCACACATTGCTTTTCCTCCCATCTTTGCATCGTCGGCAAATTTAGCTATGTTACCTAGAAACATAGAAAATAGGTGCAGAAATAGGCCATTCGGCCCTTTGAGCCTGCACCACCATTCAATATTATCATGGCTGATCATGCAACTTCAGTACCCCATTCCTGCTTTCCCTCCAAACCCCTTGAGCCCTTCAGCCTATTAGGGCCACATCTAACTCCCTTTTGAATATATCAAACGAAATGGCATCAACAACTTTCTGTGGTAGAGAATTCCACAGGTTCACAATTCTCTGAATGAAGAAGTTTCTCCTCATCTCGGTCCTAAATGGCTTACCCATTTGGATGAAATAGCAGCGCATTTTGAAAGCAGTAACAGGATCGGTCCAAGTCAGCATGGATTTATGAAAGGGAAATCATGCTTGACGAATCTTCTGGAATTTTTTGAGGATGTAACTAGCAGAGTAGACAAGGGAAAACCAGTGAATGTGGTGTATTTGGACTGTCACAAGGCTTTTGACAAGGTCCCGCACAAGAGATTGGTGTGCAAAATCAAAGCACATGGTATTGGGGGTAATGTACTCACATGGTTAGAGAACTGGTTGGTAGACAGGAAGCAGAGAGTCGGGATAAACGAGTCCTTTTCAGAATGGCAGGCAGTGACTAGTGGAGTTCCACAGGGCTCAGTGTAGGGATACAGCTCTTTAAATATACATTAACGATTTAGATGAAGGAATTGAGTGAAATATCTCCAAGTTTGCGGATGACACTAAACTGGGTGGCGGTGTGAGCTGTGAGGAGGACGCTAAGAGGCTGCAGGGTGACTTGGACAGGTTAGGTGAGTGGGCAAATGCATGGCAGATGCAATATAATGTGGATAAATGTGAGGTTATACATTTTGGGGGCAAAAAGACAAAGGCAGAATATTATCTGAATGGCGGCAGATTAGGAAAAGGGGAGGTGCAACAAGACCTGGGTGTCATGGTTCATCAGTCATTGAAAGTTGGCATGCAGGTACAGCAGGTGGTGAAGAAGGCAAATGGTATGTTGGCCTTCATAGCTAGGGGATTTGAATATAGGAGCAGGGAGGTCTTACTGCAGTTGTGCAGGGTCTTGGTGAGGCCTCACCTGGAATATTGTGTTCAGTTTTCGTCTCCTAATCTGAGGATGGACGTTCTTGCTATTGAGGGAGTGCAGCGAAGGTTCACCAGACTGATTCCAGGGGTGGCTGGACTGACATATGTGGAGAGACTGGATCAACTGGGCCTTTATTCACTGGAGTTTAGAAGGATGAGAGGGGATCTCCTAGAAACGTATAAGATTCTGACGGGACTGGACAGGTTAGATGCAGGAAGAATGTTCCTGATGTTGGGGAAGTCCAGAACCGGGGACATAGTCTTAGGATAAGGGGTAGGCCATTTAGGACTGAGATGAGTAGAAACTTCTTCACTCAGGGAGTTGTTAACCTGTGGAATTCACTGCCGCAGAGAGTTGTTCATGCCAGTTCATTGGATATATTCAATAGGGAGTTAGATATGGCCTTTATGGCTAAAGAGATCATGGGGTATGGAGGGAAAGCAGGAAAGGGGTACTGAAGGAATGATCAGCCATGATCTTATTGAATGGCGGTGCTGGCTCGAAGGGCCGAATGGCCTACTCCTGCAACTATTTTCTATGTTTCTATGTTTCTATGTTACCCCTTATCCTTAGACTGTGACCTCTGGTTCTGGACATCCCCAACATTGGGAACATTCTTCCTGCATCTAACCTGTCCAATCCCGTCCGAATTTTACATGTTTCTATGAGACCCCCTCTCATTCTTCTAAATTCCAGTGAATATAAGCCTAGTCGATCCAGTCTTTCTTCATATGTCAGTCCTGCCATCCTAGGAATCAGTCTGGTGAACCTTTGCTGCACTCCCTCAATAGCAAGAATGTCCTCGCTCAGATTAGGAGACCAAAACTGCACACAATACTCAATTGTGGTCTCACCAAGGCCCAGTACAACTGCAGTAAGACCTCCCTGCTCCTCTACTCAAATCCTCTCACTATGAAGACCAGCATGCTATTTGCTTTCTTTACTGCCTGCTGTACCTGCATGCCTACTTTCAATGACTGATGTACCATGACACCCACGTCTAATTGCACCTCCCCTTTAACCAATCTGTCACCATTCAGATTAATAATCTGCCTTCCTGTCTTTGCCACCAAAGTGGATAACCTCACACTTATCCACATTATACTGCATCTGCGTCACCGACGAGACCACCTCAGTGATCTCGGCCTAAATCTTCTGGTAAACCTTCGGGGTAGGCTTCTCACGCCCATCCCGGGTCAATTGACTCCACCTCCTGCAGGAGGGCAGCATTTGCCTCATCCGAGAATCTCCTCGCTCTTTTTCATCGTTCCATCTCCAATTCCTCTCCAACCTCACTACCCTCACCAGCCTCCTCCAACTCCACATCATGCTCTCTCGCCTCGTCCATGCCTTCCATGTTATTTTTGTTTTTGTGACTGATATTTCTGTGTCACAAAATTAAATAGTGCTATTTTTTATTATTACTCCTCAGAAAAATCATTCCAAACTCCCACCACAGCCAAACAAACCAAAAACACCTACACAAAATACCCATACAAGCTTTCGCTTCCTCTCTGCTCTCTCTCTCCTCTTCTGCGCATGTATTGATGACTCCTGACCTCCTAAAACGGGAAAAGACCGTTGTTATGGCGTTGCTATGGACACTGACATTTTATGACAGAAGAAAAAAAAATGGCGCTTACACCCATTTCACATCGCTCCTGCTAACGCCCATTTTATAAAGTGGAAACTACGGGGTTTGAAAATAGACGATAATCCGGCGATCTCAAAACCCATAATAAACATCAACGCTGGAAATAACGCCCATTTTTCGGTGATCTGCACAATAATGGAAAGTCTACCCCTATATCTTTTTTGATCTCTTCTTCCAATGTTAGTTTCCCTGGTAAAGACTGAGGCAAAGTAACAATTCAATATTTCTTTCAATCCTCTGTTATTACCTGTGAGTTTGTTGTGTGTATCCCTTAGTGATCCTATCCCTATCCTGATTTTGATTTTGTTATTTGTGTGTCTGTAGAATACTTTACTATTTCTTTTTATGTTTCTTGATAATTTAATTTCATAGTTCATTTTTGCTTTCCTAATTGTTTTTTTGACTTATTTCCTAATCTCTTTGTGTTCCATTTATTTCTTTTCTCTTAGTCAGTCCCTCGAAATGAGGATGACTTGCTTCCACGCCAAAAAAGAATAAGTTCACAGGTGTTCCAATGAAGGACCTAAAATTCCGGGTCCTGAACTACATCCAGAAGGGTGAAAGATGCCTGTATGTGGATTTTTTTAACGTGTGGTGGCCGTTGGACACCAGCCATCACACGGGCTTGACAGAGTTCGGTCTTGGTCCAGTGGCAAGGATTACCCAAGACGACTAGAGACCTGCTCTGCTGCACAGACATAGTGCGCACACATATCGCAGTGTGGGCTGGCCCGTGCTGCCCCTGGGCGGCTTTACATTTATTTCTATGTACTTAGGCCCCAAATTTCTCCAGCTGCTTAGAGCGGCCTATCTCGATGTGGTGCGCTGACTTTCTGGAGGAAAAAGAGTGCCAAAAATCTACCTTGTAATTTGGCCGCTCCCTCGTCATCTGGATCCATCGGCCTCGCGCAACAGAGTGTGGGGGGGGCGCGGGGCTTTGGCCGCGCTTGCTCAGCACGGCCGACAGGGGGACGGGGCTTGGGCCCAATGTGTCGTGCAGTGCCGACTGTTTCAGTGTGCGCGCATGCGTAATGGGCGCTTCAGTCTGCGCGCATGCGCAGTGTAACAGGAAGCTTGGCAATTGGCCAATTAAAGGGGGAGTGTCCTCAGAATAAGTGGCTATGGAGCATATATAAAGGTGAGGTCTGAATATTGATTTTTGTGTGGCTGAAGGAGTGGAAAGGAGTGCTGGATAGGTGTAAGAGAGGTGTCAGTGTGATCTTTGAACTCTACCTGCGTTTGAGTCCAATAGACGAATGGTGCAAGAGCGTGCAAGAAGAACCAAGAATTTCCTCATTTCCTTGAGGAAGTGGAGAAATTAGTGACGGTTATTGAGGAGAAATGGCTGGAGCTGGCTATCAGCAAGAGTGGTCCGTCAAAGGTCTCCCCCAAGGAAATGAGGAAAAGATGGAACCGCGTTGCCGAAGAATTCTCCGCTGGGGTCAACACTGCAAGATCTGGAAGCCAGTGCAAGAAGAAATGGCAGGACATTGGTCAAGTAGTGAGGTTAAGTAATATCTTCATCTTTAAATTGAAATGCAGTGGAAAATGTGAGCATCTGTATGTGTCCAACTCATCAGAAGCGCACCATGCCTGACAATTTATATTTTCATCTTTGCAGAAGAAATTGGCCCACAACAAGATGGAGAGAACTAGAACAGGAGGAGGTCCGCCAAATCTGCACCAACTGACACCCCTGGAACAGAGGGTTGCTGTCTTGCTGACTCGCACTGACAGAAAAACAATAAGCTCTGCACAAGCTGGACCCACGCGCGAGGGTGAGGATGAGTCATTAAAATGCATAGTGGCCCTTCAAATCAACCTGCTACGCATGAGACTACTCATGCCACCCATCCTGCCCCCTCCTGTGCTGCTAACCATTTGACTTTTGTGTTGTCTTTTGCAGAAGACGATGACACTCCTGAGGATCCAGATGCGTGCGCTCCAGACCAAGGCGGGTGGGGGGAGGAGGGGACCATGGAAATGTGTGCTCAGAAGAATGCTGACCGTGATATCGATCAGGACATATCACAGGGTCTCCATTAGCTCCTCAGCAACCTTCCTTGGGTTCACACCTTCTGTGGTCGCGGGTCCGAGTGGCGGTTGGGAAATGCATCTTGGGACACCCAGTCCCCCACCGTCCCAGCCTGCACCTCGCACCAGAGGGGTGCCACTAGGTAGACCCACGGCGAGGGGAAGGAGAAGCTGACCAGTCTCTCCTGAGAGGCAGCCCTCAGCAGCAGTAAATCAGGTTTTTCATTGGGTGAGGAGACCAATGCCCTCACAAGATCACTCGTGGCGGCCGTCAGTGGGGTGCATGCTGAAGTCGCCACACTATCGGGTGAAATCCCTGCACTAAGACAGGAAGTCAGGGCGGGCAGACGATGGCAGATGCCATGAGGGAGCTGGGTTCTGCAATAAGAGAGCTGGCTTCTGCAATAAGGGCACAAAGGCCGGAGACTCAAATTTCACTCCCACTTCACTCCATACACCAGCCACCGGTCAGACCCAAGCCGGGCCCCAAACCCCCCCCCCAACCATCATCACCGACCCTATAAGGAAGTGTACTTACCCCGAGGTGTGGGTGAGGGATGGTTGCAGACTTTCTTTCCTGCTGTGGCTGTTGTTGTTGTTGTTTGTATCATTGAAGTGCACTGTATAATTCACAATAAAAGATATTTTGCATCAAAACTGAATCATCCTCCATTAGGACCACGCAACATTTAGGATCAACTGTAAAATGTAAAAATCCCTCACCCCTACAGTAATGCGTGCCTGCCGCCTCTAGCCCTGGTGGGAGAGCTAACCGGTGCATTCTGCAGTCGGCAAGGTAGGACTGCTCTATTTTCTGTAGCTGATTTAACTTTCATTTATTTGTGGTGATGTTGTGCAGCTGTTGTGCTGAAGATGTAGTAATGTTGTGCTGATGTTGTGAAGGTCTTTAGAGCTTTGGAATCCTCTAACTCACCTCCCCGCCCCCCGCCCCCATCTCTGGCTACCTGCATTGATTTCTTAAATGTAGGTAAGATTTTTCTGTGCCTACAAAAGTGGTCACATACACTGGCCCAAGTTAGTTTGGAGTAACTTTCAGCTGGCCAAATTTGCTTCTATGGCCAAAACAGGCGCAAATGGCTGGCCACACCCCCTCTTAGAAATAAAACAAAAAAAAACCTAACTAACTGACTTACACTGGAGCAAGTTAAATGGAGAAATTTGCAATTTTTAAATTACTCCAAAAAAAGTTATTTGCTCAAAAAAAAGCGGGGCAACTCCTGGGGAAATTTGAGCCCTTAGTGTATGACTTTTCATTAGTTATAATTTTACCTGTACCTCTATATTCATCCATGGTGTTTCATTATTGTCTAGTTTCTTGTTTTTTTTAGTGGAATATATTTCTCTATTGATTATCGTTTTAAATATTTCCCACTGCTGTTCTATCTCTTTGTTCATGAATTTAATTTTCAGGTTGCCTTCCCTAGTTCCATTCTCATCCCCTCAAAATTAACATTATGCTATAATTGCTATTGCCTAGATGTGCCGTTAACTGTAAAGGCATAATTGAGCTATAAGGAAAGATTAGAGCAGCTGAAACTCTAAAGTTTAAAGAGAAAAAAAATCAAAGACCATCTTATTGAACCACGTGAAATATTAAATACAGTAGGCAAAGTAAGCTAAGAATATCACTTCAAAGTGAGCCACGACAGAAGGATCAGAGGAATTAGTAAAAAGAGAATTTAAAACTGATTTTAGAAATAAATTCACTGAAAGAGTGATAAATGTTTGAAATAATCTGGCAGGCAAATTGTAAAGGCAGAAATAATGGGTTTGCTCAAAAGACAGTTACATGCTAAGATGGGAGAGTTTGGCTGCAAAATTTGGCTCTGCAGCGTCCAGATATTCAGCACTAAAGGTGCCATTTTGTACATAATATGGCGTCCGTGGCATGCATGCGCATTCCTGGTGCATCGGTGGACGCCATTTTGGTGAGGTCATTAGCGCAGGTGCTGGGAACGTGTGCCGGAAATACGCAGAGTAGGCAGCCAGTAAAAACATAAGAACATAAGAAATAGCAGCAGGAGTCGGCCATTTGGCCCCTTGAGCCTGCTCCACCATTCAATATCATGGCTGATCTGATCATGGACTCAGCTCCACTTCCCTGCCCGCTCCCCATAACCCTTTACTCCCTTATCGCTCAAAAATCTGTCTATCTCCGCCTTAAATATATTCAATAACCAAGCCTCCACAGCTCTCTGGGATAGAGAATTCCATAGATTTACAACCCTCTGAGAGAAGAAATTTCTCCTCATCTCAGTTTTAAATGGGCGGCCCCTTATTCTAAGACTAGGTCCCCTAGTTTTAGTTTCCCGTATGAGTGCAAATATCCTCTCGGCATCCACCTTGTCGAGCACCCCGGTATCTTATAAGTTTCAAAAAGATCACCTCTCATTCTTCTGAACTCCAATGTGTATAGGTCCAACCTACTCAATCTATCCTCATAAGTCAACCCCCTGAACCCTGGAATCAACCTAGTGAACCTTCACTGAACAGCCTCCAATGCAATTATATCCTTCCTTAAATACGGAGACCAAAACTGTACACAGTATTCCAGGTGTGGCCTCACCAATACCCTGTACAGTTGTAGCAGGACTTCTCTGCTTTTATATTCTATCCCCCTTGCAATAAAGGCCAACATTCCATTTGCCTTCCTGATTACTTGCTGTACCTGCATACTAACTTTTTGTGTTTCATGCACAAGGACCCCAGGTCCCTCTGTACTGCAGTACTTTCCAATTTTTCTCCATTTAAATAATTTGCTTTTCTATTATTTTTGCCAAAGTGGATCACCTCACATTTTCCCACATTATGCCCCATCTGCCAAATGTTTGCACACTCACTTAGCCTGTCTATATCCCTTTGCAGATTTTTAGTGTCCTCCTCACAATTTGCTTTCCCAGCCCTCTTTGTACCATCAGCAAACTTGGTTACATTACACTCGGTCCCTTCAACCAAGTCATTAATACAGATTGTAAATAGTTGAGGTCCCAGCACCGATCCCTGCGGCACCCCATTTGTCACATAGAAACATAGAAAATAGGTGCAGGAGTAGGCCATTCGGCCCTTCGAGCCTGCACCGCCATTCAATGAGTTCATGGCTGAACATGCAACTTCAGTACCCCATTCCTGCTTTCTCGCCATACCCCTTGATCCCCCTAGTAGTAAGGACTACATCTAACTCCTTTTTGAATATATTTAATGAATTGGCCTCAACAACTTTCTGTGGTAGAGAATTCCACAGGTTCACCACTCTCTGGGTGAAGAAGTTTCTCCTCATCTTGGTCCTAAATAGCTTACCCCTTATCCTTAGACTGTGACCCCTGGTTCTGGACTTCCCCAACATTAGAAACATTCTTCCTGCATCTAACCTATCTAAACCCGTCAGAATTTTAAACGTTTCTATGAGATCCCCTCTCATTCTTCTGAACTCCAATGAATACAAGCCCAGTTGATCCAGTCTTTCTTAATATGTCAGTCCCGCCATCCCAGGAATCAATCTGGTGAACCTTCGCTGCACTCTCTCAATAGTAAGAATGTTCTTCCTCAAGTTAGGAGACCAAAACTCAAGTTAGGAGTCCAGGTGTGGCCTCACCAAGGCACTATACAACTGTAGTAACACATCCCTGCCCCTGTACTCAAATCCCCTCGCTATGAAAGCCAACATGCCATTCTTAACCGCCTGCTGTACCTCCATGCCAATCTTCAATGACTGATGTACCATGACACCCAGGTCTCGTTGCACCTCCCCTTTTCCTAATCTGTCACCATTCAGATAATAGTCCGTCTCTCTGTTTTTGCCACCAAAGTGGATAACCTCACATTTATCCACATTATACTTCATCTGCCATGCATTTTCCCACTCACCTAACCTATCCAGTCACCCTGCAGCCTCATAGCATCCTCCTCGCAGCTCACACTGCCACCCAGCTTAGTATCATCTGCAAATTTGGAGGTACTACATTTAATCCCCTTGGCTAAATCATTAATGTACAATGGAAACAGCTGGAGCCCCAGCACAGAACCTTGCGGTATCCCACTAGTCACTGCCTGCCATTCTGAAAAGTACCCATTTACTCCTACTCTTTGCTTCCTGTTTGCCAACCAGTTCTTAATCCACGTCAGCACACTACCCCCAATCCCATGTGCTTTAACTTTGCACATTAATCTCTTGTGTGGGACCTTGTCAAAAGCCTTCTGAAAGTCCAAATATACCACATCAACTGGTTCTCCTTTATCCACTCTACTGGAAACATCCTCAAAAAATTCCAGAAGATTTGTCAAGCATGATTTCCCTTTCACAAATCCATGCTGACTTGGACCTATCATGTCACCTCTTTCCAAATGCGCTGCTATGACATCCTTAATAATTGATTCCATCATTTTACCCACTACTGATGTCAGGCTGACAGGTCTATAATTCCCTGTTTTCTCTCTCCCTCCTTTTTCAAAAAGTGGGCTTACATTGGCTACCCTCCACTCCATAGGAACTGATCCAGAGTCTATGGAATGTTGCAAAATGACTGTCAATGCATCCGCTATTTCCAAGGCCTTAAGTACTCTGGGATGCAGACCATCAGGCCCTGGAGATTTATCGGCCTTCAATCCCATCAATTTCCCCAACACAATTTCCTGACTAATAAGGATTTCCCTCAGTTCCTCCTCCTTACTAGACCCTCTGACTCCTTTTATATCCGGAAGGTTGTTTGTGTCCTCCTTAGTGAATACCGAACCAAAGTACTTGTTCAATTGGTCTGCCATTTCTTTGTTCCCCGTTATGACTTCCCCTGATTGTGACTGCAGGGGACCTACGTTTGTCTTTACTAACCTTTTTCTCTTTACATATCTATAGAAGCTTTTGCAGTCCGTCTTAGTGTTCCCTGCAAGCTTCCTCTCGTACTCTATTTTCCCTGCCCTAATCAAACCCTTTGTCCTCCTCTGCTGAGTTCTAAATTTCTCCCAGACCCCGGGTTCACTGCTATTTCTGGCCAATTTGTATGCCACTTCCTTGGCTTTAATACTATCCCTGATTTCCCTTGATAGCCACGGTTGAGCCACCTTCCCTTTTTTATTTTTACGCCAGACAGGGATGTACAATTGTTGTCGTTCATCCATGCGGTCTCTAAATGTCTGCCATTGCCCATCCACTGTCAATCCCTTAAGTATCATTCGCCAATCTATCCTAGCCAATTCACGCCTCATACCTTCAAAGTTGCCCTTCTTTAAGTTCTGGACCATGGTCTCTGAATTAACTATTTGCCAACTAGAAAATGACCCATTTATCCCAACTCTCTGTTTTCTGTTAGTTAGCCAATCCTCTATCCATGCTAATATATTACCCCCAACCCCATGAGTTTTTATTTTGTTCAGTAACCTCCTGTGTGGCACCTTATCGAATGCCTTCTGGAAATCCAAATACACTACATCCACTGGTTCCCCCTTATCCACCCTGCTTGTTACATCCTCAAAGAACTCCAGCAAATTTGTCAAACATGATTTCCCTTTCATGAAACCATGATGAATCTGCTTGATTGAATCATGCTTTTCCAAATGTCCCGCTACTGCTTCCTTAATAATGGACTCCAGCATTTTCCCAACCACAGATGTTAGGCTAACTGGTCTATAGTTTCCTGCTTTTTGTCTACCTCCTTTTTAAATAGGGGCATTACATTTGCGGTTTTCGAATCTGCTGGGACCACCCCAGAATCCAGGGAATTTTGGTAGATTACAACCAATAGATCCACTATCTCTGCAGTCACTTCTCTTAAGACCCTCGGATGTAAGGCATCAGGTCCAGGGGACTTTTTTGCCTTTAGTCCCATTATTTTACCTAGTACTACTTCATTAGTGATAGTGATTGTATTTAGTTCCTCCCTAACTATATCCCCTTGATTATCCACTATTGGGATGTTTTTAGCGTCTTCTACCGTGACGACCGATACAAAATATTTGTTCAATGTCTCTGCCATTTCCCTGTTCTCCATTATTAATTCCCCAGTCTCATCCTCCAGGGGACCAACATTTATTTTAGCCACTCTTTTCCTTTTTGTGTACCTGTAGAAACTCTTAATATCTGTTTTATATTTCGTGCTAGTTGACTTTCATAATCTATCTTCCCTCTCTGAATCATATCAATTAGTTATGTCAATTAGTGTTCAACTCTGCTTTGAAGCCAACACTATCATTTTCGACCTCAACGCTTCAGCTAACACCCTCTCTTAAAGATGCACAGCTGAACATGTGCTCAGCTGCAGGAAAGATATCCACCCCCACCCTGTAGCAGCGCTTTTTAAAGGGATCATCAACTGCCTTTCGGTTAGTTGGTGATTGATTTCTACTGTCTCTTGGTGAGTTTATAGAAGTGTTTGGTGGTTTGTTATTTTATTTGAAGTTGCTGAAGTCTCCAGAGAGTGGTGTGGCAGGTTACTTGAAGGCTTCTGCTCAGACCAGTTGCTCCCAGACATGGTGCAGTAATTTGTATCCCCTTGGCCTGCAGAATGACAGGGAGAATGAGCAGAGGTGGCACAGAAGAGGGTAACCTGTGAGTGTGAGGCTTGTAGCAGTGCTAAGTTTGTGAGGGTGAGGTGAAACTACAAATGTGAGGTACGAGTCCTGATTGATAGAGATTGTTTGTAGGTGAGTGAAAGGGATGGTGAATTGAGCAGTGTCTGAGCCTATTGGTTCAGTTGTAAGGATATAGCTTTTGAAGATGAATTCACTGACCTTGACCACTCATGTGAGGTCATTAAACTTTTTGCAGCACTGCGCCATGTCCCTGCGGCTACACTGCTGACATTGACCATAGTGGCTATCTGCTCCCATTGCCTTCTCTCAGTTTGTCTGAAGGGCCTTCAGCCCCCTATGAATAGAGAACCTATCTCCTGACTATCTCCTACCAAGGACTGCAGTGCTATGTCGAAAGAATTTGGAGCCCGCTCTCTCCCCTGTTGAGTCATTAGTACATCTTCTTCCCGCTCAGAATATCTTCCCCAGCTACTTCCAGCACCTGCTGCAGCCAGAATGCACCTCCCTTTTAAGAGGTGCAGGCTGGCTTTAAATAATGCAGGCTAGCTTTAAACGTTGCTAGCCTCGCACAAACTTGGGGCCCCTGCTGAGGCATGCAGCCACTCACTGGCTGGGCTGCACGTTATCATTTAAATGAGCAGGCAGCACAAAGTTTACATCGGACTGAATGGGCGCGGGCTAATTGAGCATTGCAATACCGGCGCCCGTTTTCGGGGACTATCGAATTTAGCCCCCTTGTGTTTTTAAAGTTATTCTAGCATTATGCTTTTTAAGAACATAATTATCTGTGTTATTGTGATGTTTCGCTACTGTAAACTCAGCAGCAGAATCAAACCCAAACTTTGGCAATCATCTGACGATCATTATTGTCAACAGATATGTAATGATTCATCTTTTACAAGTGCCACTAAACCTGCCATTCTAGTTAAGCTCACATTTTCACACCATGAGCAGACAAATTAATACTAAAATGTGATAACTATCAAACAAATCAGACAAATCCTTTAAAACTCTCAATAAACTGTTGGACCATACTTTTGTCAGCGGGGTTCTCACTGATGAAATTCCAAACACATAATCTATGTTCAGGACCTATGAAATACTACTCACTGAATAGAAGAGTCCATGATATTATTTTGAATTGAACCAGGTTTGTGCAGAATCTAAATTCTAGTCCCCACTTTTACAATCAATTTAAGAATATATTTTAACATTTTCTTTTACATATTTACATATCTTAGCTGCTATCTGCCTTCTTCTTCACATCTAAGTGCTCTGTGACCTTTCTCTCTGATTTGAAAATCTCGGTTTCTTATTGAGGGAGACTGTTTCCATTTTAAAGCATGCTGGGAAGCTGGCAGTAGTCTTCAGCAGCCCTCTTCATGTTTCAAATGGCACTCACTTTTGAGGTAACTTTAGCTCAAAAGGTAGTCTCCTGTATAATTTGGGCATTGTTTCAGACCAATGGGTGGCCTCACTCCTTTTTAACACTTCACTGAAGATGATTCAGTGCTGTTTTCCTTAAATGTGGCTTGTGAAAGCTTGACTGAAATTTCTTTATGATTGTAAATAGTTTAGTAAAGACAGAAACAGTTGAAGACCCTAATGAAAAAAGTCCAAATCCTCATTTCCTATTCATCGGAAAGATTTTAGTTTGCAGTTGATTGAATGGCCTACATTTCTCCTGGCTCTATTATCACAATAACAAAGTTAAAAATACTTTATTAGTACATTGGTATAAAATGTACTTGCAAAAATCATTATCATTAACTTTGCACTCAAAATTACTTTATCACTTAAATTGTTTACAGGAGGAATGTCAAAAGGTAACAAGAGTCTCAGAATACAAAAACTTCTTGCCAAGTTTGGCAAAATTCAATTTTTTTAAGTAACAAGTTAATGTTTCAGTAAGAAAATCTACAGCTAGCTGGTTCAGCATACACTATAATATGTGCTATTAGGATGAAACCAAGAGGAGGATGAAAATACATCACTTTAAAACCTTGGTGAGAACACTCAAATTATACTGTGCCTTCTTGAGTAGCTGTGTCACCAGTTAAACATGTGAACATTTCTAAACTTGCCTATCTTTGAAAGGAATGCAGGTTCTAATGAGAAAATGCCTCTTACACAGTTTGGTTAAAGTCTTGACATGTTTTTAAGTTATTAATGTCACACATGACTTCTCATAGACAGACACAAGGACAGTTTTCAGCATACCAGCTTTAAAAAGGAAACTATTGTTCAATAAAAGGAGGCCATTCCAGAAACTTTAGTGAACATTTGGTGCTGCATTCTTATGTTATTGAACTAACAAGTTAATCTTCGACAGAAGAAAACTTAGGACACTGCTGAATATGCTGTAAAATAACAAACAAAACTACACTCGCATCTTCTATCATACTTATCACAGCAGGGGAAAATAAAACGAATTGCTGAGAATTACATAGAAATTACAGGACAGATACAGGCCATTGGTCTATGTCGGCTTTATGCTCCATGCAATCCAGAGTACTTAAGAAAGTGGCCCTAGAAATAGTGGATGCATTAGTGATCATTTTCCAACAGTCGATCGACTCGGTATCAGCTCCTATGGATTGGAGGGTAGCTAATGTAACACCACTTTTTAAAAAGGGAGGGAGAGAGAAAGTGGGAATTTATAGACCGGTTAGCCTGACATCAGTGGTGGGGAAAATGTTGGAAGCAATTATTAAGGATGAAATAGCAGCGCATTTGGAAAGCAGTGACAGGACCGGTCCAAGTCAGCATGGATTTATGAAAGGGAAATCATGCTTGACGAATCTTCTGGAATTTTTTGAGGCTGTAACTAGTAGAGTGGACAAGGGAGAACCATTTGATGTGGTGTATTTGGACTTTCAAAAGGCTTTTGACAAGGTCCCACACAAGAGATTGGTGTGCAAAATCAAAGAACATTGCATTGAGGGTAATGTACTGAATTGGTTGGCAGACAAGACGCAGAGAGTCGGGATAAACGGGTCCTTTTCAGAATGGCAGGCAGTGACTAGTGGAGTGCCGCAGGGTTCAGTGCTGGGACCCCAGCTCTTTACAATATACATCAATGATTTGGATGAAGGAATTGAGTGTAATATCTCCAAGTTTGCAAATGACACTAAACTGGGTGGCGGTGTGAGCTGTGAGGGGGACGCTAAAAGGCTGCAGGGTGACTTAGACAGGTTAGGTGAGTGGGCAAATGCATGGCAGATGCAGTATAATGTGGATAAATGTGAGGTTATCCACTTTGGGGGCAAAAACGCAAAGACAGAATATTATCTGAATGGTGGCAGATTAGGAAAAGGGGAGGTGCAATGAGACCTGGGTGTCATGGTTCATCAGTCATTGAAAGTTGGCATACAGTTACAGCAGGCGGTAAAGAAGGCAAATGGTTTGTTGGCCTTCATAGCTAGAGGATTTGAGTATAGGAGCAGGGAGGTCTTATTGCAGTTGTACAGGGCCTTGGTGAGGCCTCACCTGGAATATTGTGTTCAGTTTTGGTCTCCTAATCTGAGGAAGGACGTTCTTGCTATTGAGGGAGTGCAGCGAAGGTTCACCAGACTGATTCCCAGGATGGCTGGACTGACATATGAGGAGAGACTGGATCAACTGGGCCTTTATACATTAGAGTTTAGAAGGATGAGAGGGGATCACGTAGAAGCATACAAGATTCTGACGGGGCGGGACAGATTAGATGCAGGTAGATTGTTCCCGATGTTGGGGAAGTCCAGAACCAGGGGTCACAGTCTTAGGATAAGGGGTAGATCATTTAGGACTGTGATGAGGAGAAACTTCTTCACTCAGAGAGTTGTTAACCTGTGGAATTCCCTGCCGCAGAGTTGTTGATGCCAGTTCATTGGATATATTCAAGAGGGAGTTAGATATGGCCCTTACGGCTAAGGGGATCAAGGGGTATGGAGAGAAAGTAGGAAAGGGGTACTGAGGGAATGATCAGCCTTGATCTTATTGAATGGTGGTGCAGGCTCGAAGGGCCGAATGGCCTACTCCTGCACCTATTTTCTATGTTTCTATGTTTCATCTAACCCTTTCAGTTATCCTTCTATTCCTTTCTCCCTCATGTGCTTATCTAGCTTCCCCTTAAATGCATCTATGCTATTTGCCTCAGCAAATTTGTGGGAGTACCTTCACCACAAGGACTGAAGCGGTTGAAGAATGTGGCTCACCACCACCTTCTCAATGCCAATTAGGGATGGGCAATAGAAATTATGGACCAGTGACGCCCACATCCCAGGAACTTAATTTTTAAAACTACTCCTTGTGGAAGCAAGTTCCACGTTCTTACCACTCTGCATAAAGAAGTTTCTCCTAAATTCCTTATAGGATTTGTTGACGACTATCTTATATTTATGGCCTCTAAAAAGTTATAACAAATAGCAGACTTTTGGTAAGTATCTGGCAGTATATAGAACTGGGTGTCACAATGGATTAGACACTGGCTTTCATATCTCTGGTTCCAATCCAGACCAGAGTAATGGGATGAACGGCTCTGCTGGCTGTAAGGATCCTTTATAGAAACATAGGCCACAAGTTTCCACATGATTTGCTCCTGATTTTTAGGAGCAACTGGTGGAGAACGGAGTATCTTAGAAATCGGAATTCTCCACATTTAAGTTTTCTGCAGTTCTAGTCAGGTAAAACAGTTTCACTTTTGAACAGAATTTTTTTTTCAAAAGGGGGCGTGTCCGGCCACTGACGCCTGATTTGAAAGTTTCCACAGTGAAAACGTACTCCAAACTAACTTAGAATGGAGCAAGTGAAGATTTTTGTAGGCTTGAAAAACCTTGTCTACACTTTAAAAAATCAGGCGCAGGTTACAAATTAGGCGTCCGGAACGAGGTGGGGGGGGAGGGGGGGAAGGGAAGTCATTAAATTCTACAATAAATCCTTAGTTATACTTATACAAATATTATACAAATAAATCCAACCTGAATAAAAATTTATAAGCAAACAAAAGATTAAATAAACCATGTTTCTACCTGTGTGAAAGTGCTTCAGGCAGGCCTTTCAGACAGCGGTTTGCCGTCGGGACCAACGGACGGCAGAGGGGTGGAGGGAGGGAGAAAGCTGCAGGAAGCCTCAGTACTTGAGGCAGCCGTTTGCCGTCGGGCCCGATGGACGGCAGGGGGAGAAAGCTGCAAGAAACCTCAGTGCTGATCATGGAAGGGTAATGTGGTTTTATTAAAAAATGTTAAACATTGAACAGCTACAAAGAATTTGAATAGCCTCAAACAAGTGCATGTGTCCCATTTATCACAGTCTATCTTTAATTACAGAATGCACTCCCTCACCCTCACACACAGAAATATCAAGAAAATTAAAATGCAAGCCTTTGCAAGGGTTCAATAAACAAATTTTTACTTTTTCTGCAGCACTTTTTAAAATGGCCGAGCGCCAATGTTTCCTTCAGACTGCGCGTGTGCGAACGCTCCAACGCGCAGGCGCAGGGGTGCTGGCACGAAAAATCTCATTTAAATTGTACCCGCCCCCTCCTACTTACAAAATCGGCGCGAGTGGTAGGCTCCGCCCCCTGTGCGCCGCGCCAAGCTGACATCGAGCTGCAAAGCGCTCGAGAATAGCGCGTTTTTTTTCAGGCGCCGTTTTCGGCGCGAGAAACGGGCGCCCAGCTCGGAGGGGCGCCTGTTTTGCCGCGTGTGGAAACTTGGGGTCATAGGGCCCAGGTTTGCCCCCAGGGTTCGAACGGCACATCTCCATGTGGTGTGCCGACTTTTTAGAACAGAAACGGTGCCTGTTATTTACTTTGGTATTCTTTCTTCCGTCCGGTCGATCCAGGCCCTTGGCGCAGCACAGCAGAACGCGTGGGGGTTAGAGCCAGGTCCCGGCGCTAGAAACAGTGCCTGGACCGCTGCACATGCACTAGAATGTGCGCGCATGTGCAGTAGCTCCAGGCCCCCAAAGCTGCGTGGGAGGGGCCCGAAGCACGCCGCCCCTAGCCCTGGCCGAATGGGCTCACCGGGGCGGCGAAGATCGGACTCGGGCCTCCTGTTCAGCTCCCGTTACCCCATCCCTCCACGTCATCATCAGCGGGCCCCGCCCGAAGTACTCCGTGGGAGTCCGGTGGCTGCGGCGGCAACGGCGGGGCCCATTCAAACCCCCTCCCTCCCCCCATTCAGCCCCCCTCCCTCCCCCCTTCCTCTCCCCTCCCCTCTCTCCCCCTCATCTCCCCTCCCCCTCCTCTCTCCCCCCTCCCCCTCCCTCCCCTCTCCCCCTCCTCTCCCCTCTCCCCCTCCCCCCTCTCTCCCCCAACCCCCTCCTCTCCGCTCCTCCTCTTTCACCCCTCTCCCTCTCTCCCCCTCCCCCTCCCTCTCCCCCCACCCCCTCTCTCTTCCCCCTCTCCCCCTCCCTCCCTCCCTCTCCCCCCTCACCCCCACCACACCCTCTCCCCCTCACCCCTCGCTGTCAGAAACAGAGAGAGACACTGACAGAGAGAGAGAGACACTGGGGGGGGGGGGGACCATCCCAGAATGCTGCTGGAGGACTCCCAGTGCTGCAGTCGGTGAGTAGAAACTTACATTTTTATTTATTGTTTGATTTTTTATTATTTTTTTTACATTTGATTTTTTAATATTTTGATTGATTTATTGGTTGATTTATTGATTTATTTATCATTTATTATTGATGATGGCTCTTTATTTGTAAAAGTGAAGTGTTCAATGTTTGTAAACCCACCTTCCCCCGTCGGCATCTCTCGTTCCCTACGCCTGATTTATAAGTGTAGGCAAGGTTTTTCTGAGCGTACAAAAATCTACACTTACTCCATTCTAAGTTAGTTTGGAGTAAGTTTTCGCTGCCTAAACTTGCAAAACAGGTGGAGATGGCTGGACACGCCCCCTTTTGAAAAAAAAAAATCTGTTCTAAAATGGAACTATTCTAACTCACTTCAACTGGAGCAAACTAAATGCCAAGAATTGCAATTTCTAAGATGCTCCATTCTAAACTAGTTGCTCCAAAAGAATAGAGCAACTCAGGCCAAAACTTGAGCCCAGTGAAACATAGAAAATAAGTCCTGGAGCAGGCCATTCGGCACTTAGAGCCTGCACCACCTTTCAATATGATCATGCTGATCATGCAACTTCAATACCTCACTCCTGCCTTCTCTCCATACCCCCTGATCCCTTTTGAATATATTCAATGAACTGGACTCAACAACTTTCTGTGGTAAAGAATTCCATAGGTTCACAATTCTCTGGGTGAAAAAGTTTCTCCTCATCTCAGTCCAAGATGGCTTACTCCTTATCCTTAGACTGTGACCCCTGGTTCTGGACTTCCCCAACATTGGGAACATTCTTCCTGCATCTAACCTGTCCAATCCCGTCAGAATTTTATTTGTTTCTATGAGATCCCCTCTCATTCTTCTAAATTCCAGTGAATATAAGCCTAATCGATCCAGTCTTTCTTCATATGTCAGTCCTGCCATCCCAGGAATCAATCTGGTGAACCTTCACTGCACTCCCTCAATAGCAAGAACGTTCTTCCACAGATTAGGAGACCAAAACTGCACACAATATTCAAGGTGTGGTCTCACTAAGGCCCTGTACAACTGTAGTAAGACCTCCCTGCTCCTATACTCAAATCCTCTCGCTATATCGGCCAACATGCCATTTGCTTTCTTTACTGCCTGCTGTACCTGCATGCCTACCTTCAATGACTGATGTACCATGACACCCAGGTCTCATTGCACCACCCCTTTTCCTAATCTGTCACTCAGATAATAATCTGCCTTCTTGTTTTGCCACAAAGTGGATAATCTCACATTTATCCACATTATACTGCATCTGCCATGCATTTGCCCACTCACCTAACCTGTCCAAGTCATTCTGAAGCCTCTTAGCATCCTCCTCACAGCTCACACTGCCATCCAGCTTAGTGTCATCTGCAAACTTGGAGATATTACATTCAATTCCTTCATTTAAATCATAAATATATATTGTAAATAGCTGGGATCCCAGCACTGAACCTTGCGGTACCCCACTAGTCACTGCCTGCCAATCTGAAAAGGACCCGTTTATTCCCACTCTTTGCTTCCTGTCTGCCAACCAGTTCTCTATCCACATCAATACATTACCCCCAATACCATGTGCCTTAATTTTGCACACTAATCTCTTGTTTGGGACATTGTCAAAAGCCTTTTGAAAGTCCAAATACACCACATCCACAGGTTCTCCCTTATCCATTCTACTAGTTAAACCCTCAAAAAATTCCAGAAGATTTGTCAAGCATGATTTCCCTTTCATAAATCCATGCTGACTTGGACCGATCCTGTCACTGCTTTCCAAATGCGCTGCTATTACATCTTTAATAATTGATTCCAGCATTTTCCCCACTACCGATGTCAGGCTAACTGGTCTATAATTCCCTGTTTACTCTCTCCCTCCTTTTTTAAAAAGTGAGGTTACATTAGCTACTCTCCAATCCATAGGAACTGATCCAGAGTCCATGGAATGTTGGAAAATGAACACCAATGTATCTACTATTTCTAGGGCCACTTCCTTAAGTACTCTGCGATGCAGACTACCAGGCCCTGTGGATTTATCGGACTTCAATCCCATCAATTTCCCTAACACCATTTCCTGACTAATAAGGAGTTCCCTCAGTTCCTCCTTCTCGCTAGACCCTCGGTCCCCTAGTATTTTCGGGAGGTTATTCGTGTCTTCCTTAGTGATGACAGAACCAAAATATTTGTTCAATTGGTCTGCCAGTTCCTTGTTCCCCATTATGAATTCACCTGATTCTGACTGCAAGGGACCTACATTTGTCTTCACTAATCTTTTTCTCTTCACATATCTATAGAAGCTTTTGACTTCAGTTTTTACGTTCCATGCAAGCTTACTCTCATACTCTATTTCCCCCCCTCCTAATTAAACCTTTAGTCCTCCTCTGCTGAATTCTAAATTTCTCCCAGTTCTAAGGTTTGCTGCTTTTTCTGACCAATTTATATGCCTCTTCCTTGGATATAACACTATCCCTAATTTCCCTTGTTAGCCACGGTTGAGCCACCTTCCCCGTTTTATTTTTACGCCAGACAGGTATGTACAATTGTTGTAGTTCATCCATGTGATCTTTAAATGTCAGCCATTGCCTCTCCACAGTCAACCCTTTAAGTATCATTCGCCAGTCTATCCTAGCCAATTCATGTCTCATACCATCAAAGTTACCTTTCTTTAAGTTCAGGACCCTAGTCTCTGAACTAACTGTGTCACTCTCCACCTTAATGAAGAATTCTACCATATTATAGTCATTCTTCCCCAAGGGACCTCGCACGACCAAATTGCTAATTAATCCTCTCTCATTACACAATACCCAGTCTATGATGGCCTGCTCTCTAGTTGGTTCCTCGACATATTGGTCCAGAAAACCATCCCTAATACACTACAGGAAATCCTCCTCCACAGTATTGCTACCAGTTGGTTAGCCCAATCTATATGTCTATTAAAGTCACCCATGATAACTGCTGTACCTTTATTGCACACATCCCTAATTTCCTGTTTGATGCCATCCCCAACCTCACTATTACTGTTTGGTGGTCTGTACACAACTCCTACTAACATTTTCTACCCATAGAGATTCCACATCATTCAAGCTAATGTCCTTCCTTACTATTGCGTTAATCTTCTCTTTAACAAGTAACGCTACCCCACTTCCTTTTCCTTTCTGTCTATCCTTCCTGAATATTGAATACCCCTGGATGTTGAGTTCCCAGCCTTGGTTACCCTGGAGTCTTGTCTCCGTAATCCCAATTACATCATGTCCGTTAACAGATATCTGCACAGTTAATTCATCCACCTTATTACGAATGCTCCTCGCATTGAGACTCAGAGTCTTCAGGCATGTTTTTTTAACACTCTTTGTCCTTTTAGAATTATGTTGTAACGTGGTCCTTTTTGATTTTTGCCCTTGGTTTCTCTGCCCTACACTTCTACTTTTCTCCTTCCTTCTTTTGCTTCTGCCCCCTTTTTACTTCCCTCTGCCTCCCTGCATGAACTGAGTTTGGGCAGACTGAATCCAATTGCTCATGGATATGGGCCCATAACACAACACGGTCTCTGTGGTAGATTCTCTACGATATCACAACACACAGACTTTACAAGTTTGATCTTAACACACAAACTTGTCAGGTGAGCTTACACCTGATGCCATTATTGTATTTATAGCAATGGCTGCATTACCACAGTAATCCACTAGGTGGAGCAGTAGTCCACTAGATGGAGTTCTATATTACAGCCCCTAATTAGGCATTTATTAAGCAGGCCTAAGGATGGCTGATGTGGGAATGGTAAAATTGCTACACTGGTGCAAAAAGGGATGCTCTTTTCAGGTTGGGGTTAAAGCGTGCTGATGGGGCAGAGTAGAGGCTTTACTCACATCTGGCTGTGGTATACCTGCTCTGGGAGTGTTTGGTGCTGACATGGGTGGGGGTGGGGTGATTTTAAAGTGTTCTCACTCAGGCCAACATCCGCAGCATCGACCACGCTCGATCAGCTCCATTGGACAGACCATGTCGTCCGCATGCTTGATACAAGACTCCCAAAACAAGCGCTCTACTCGGAGCTTCTACATCTGGAAATCCCTGGCCCAAGACTGCTCAAAATGGAGGAAAAGCATCCGGGAAGGCGTCAAACACCTTGAGGCTCTTTGCCAGGAGCAAGCTGAAGAAAAGCGTAGACAGTGGAAGGAGCGCACGGCAACCCAAGCACCCCATCCACCCGTTCCTTCAACCACCGTCTGCCCCAGCTGTGACAGAGATTGTAGGTCCCGCATTGGATTCATCAGTCACCTGTGAGCTCATTTTTAGTGTGGAAGCAAGTCATCCTCAACTCCGAGGGACTGCCTAAGAAGAAGAAGAGGCTTTATTCAACATCTGGCTGTGCTATACCTGATCTGGGAGTGTTTAGTGCCGACACAGGGGGGTGGAAATTTTAAACCTAAAAAATGGTGGAAGCTTAACAAGTTAATAAACTGAATCCCGACCCCAACCCGCCCACTTCTGGTTTTAACGGAGGCTGGCAGCCAACCCGCTCCCAGGAGATGTAGCACCCATTTAAATATCTCTGTGAGGCTGCCGTGCCTCGTGGTGATCTACTATTTCAAATTTAACTCTGGCTGGCCGGGTTTCCCAGGCCTCGGGGAACCTGGCAGCTAAAGGGAGCTGAGGACTGCTGGATCCAGGCGATAAGTGCCTTTATATCTACCTGCTGGATCCAGCGTCCCTGCCTTACCCACCCCCCATGATTGGATACCCCCGAACCTTTCGATCTGCCCCAGATCTCCCTCCAATAACCTCACTAGCTTCTAACCTCTCACCTCCACCCCCCGATCACCTTCTTGGCATCCCCTCTCCGGCTCCGATGTTCCTCTGGCTCCCAACTCCCACCTCCCCTTCCACCCCAATGTTCCACAGGCCCCAATCTTCCAGCCCCGATGTTCCTATGGCCCCCAACCACACACCCTCCCCCGGCCCGGTGATGCCCTGGCCCCAATTCTCCAGCCCCAATCCTTCCCCCACCCCCAACTAACACTTCCCCCAATGCTCTTCTAGCCCTGATCCTCCCACCGCCCTGATCCTCCTCCAGCACCTGACCACCCCTTACCCCCTCGATGCTCCTCTGGACCCCAATCATCTCCCCTAGAGCCCTCCATCCTTCCTCTCTGTGGCCTCGTGCTGCAAGCCTACCTACTTAATGGCCAGCCAGCTCGGCGGGAAACAGTGCTTTCAATTGCCAATCAAGCCCTGCCGTTAAATTTGACTAGACCTGCGAGAAACCCATTCTATCGGGTTTCCCAACTGCTTTCCGCCCCCACCCACCCACCACTCCCCACCCCCCCCCCCCCCCCACTCCTGACCCACCTCCAGATTAAAATTCCGGCCTGGGTGCCAGAAATGGAAAGTGTTCCAATCCATAACATTAACATCCTTCATCTTGATGAGCGCAAAGTTTTTTTCTAAAAGTAGATTAAATTGATTATTGATCTATTAAAGCAAAAGTACCTTCACACAGAGTATGTTATAGTATCATTGCACAGCAGCAGAAAGTGACAGGATACAGGTTTGATCATCCATGCCATTCAATTCTTGATTTCCTTTGCACTGCAGGGAAGCGCCTTGCAGAGGCCAACTGTGCATAACCAGAAAGAAGAGAAACGGAACAGGGAGTCTTCACTGGGCTGCTCTCAAACATACTGTCAGCGTCATGGAAATAGGCCAACCACTGTGTCGTATCAGCTACAGGAGGGGTACGGTCCAAAGGGAACAAGTAAAGGAGCACATACCGGAGTTGTACCTCCTGGTAACTACAGGAACAACTTTCAGCCAATCGGCTGGCCTGCTGAGTATTTCCAGCATTTCCTGTTTATATTTCAGATTTCCAGCATCTGCAGTATTTTGCCTTTTATATACCACTTAGCAATTACCTGAAAGAGAAGGGGGGAGAAGTTTGGTCGCGCCTCAGATGGGACGGTAACCCAGGTGGAGCGGTAATTTTAGCGCTTTAAAAAAGTTTGCACCTCCCGGCAAGAAATTTGTTGATGGTGCAAAATTAGCCGTTATGTCCTTGACCTGAGGGGGGGGGGGGAGCGCTAACGAAAATGTCGACGCTAGATTTATTGCGAGTGCGCCAATCTCTGATTGTGATCCCGGGAAAAGCCGACTCTTAAAGGCGCAGCACGTTAAGTATGTGCATGCGCAGCTCCACCTCCTCACTGACCTTAGAGTGGGAAGATGGAGGAGCAAGGACAAGGCAGAGAGTGCACTGCTTTGCAGCCGCGGGGCTAGAGGTCTTGTTGGAGACTGTAGAGAGGCGCAACAATGTCCTGCATCCTAGAGGGGGATGAAGGCCATCGCCATGGGTGTTCAGGAGGCTGTGGAGGGAGGCAGCCCAGCACGTCTCTGACCGTGTCATAGTAGTCAGAACAGCAACTCAATGTCACAAGAAGTTGTCAATGGCTCGGTAGCTAGGGTCATCTGGGTGAATACTCTTTACATTAACCTTGCAATGCATTCATGTGAGCACACTGTCTTACATAATGTAAAGGCTTTACACTGCCCACCCCTTCTCAATGTGTACCAGGCCATGCTCCTTTTTGCTGGAGACACCCTAAAAGCTCTCTATGCCTCACCAGACATGCCCCACCCATCTAAGCGTCTCTCCCTTTCTAGCTCCCAACTCAACCGAAGGACACCGACCAACACCTTGTAACTCTCCATATGCAGTCACAGGCCTTCAGCCTCATACTTACTCGTAGCTCTTTGTCCCCATATCTCACCTTTGACACATCCACTGTGCACTGCCATGCAGGCCGAGATGCAGAGATTCACACCTCGCGACATTAGTAGCGAGTCACTTACTACAGACACATGTGGCACACGGATAGCTACAGAGCCAGTGACAACTTCTTGTTTTGGTCATTGAAGGCCAAACTCGCCCATAACAGGTGAGAGCAGGAGCAGACGGGAGGTGGGGAGCAGACCTCCAGGACCTAAACACCATAGAGAAGCTCATGTCTGCCCTAATGGGCCACCAACTGGGACAGTGGCAGCAAGCCCTCGCACGATAGTGACGGTTTTTGAATGAGATGTCCATTTTCTGAGAGCCCTGAACCTTGAGCCCACATGCCTTACAGCATTTAGCTCCCCAATAACAATGCCCTCTCCTTCTTGCCTTCCTGCCCACTCTCCAACTGCTACCCACACTTGTGTTGTTTTGTGCTTCCAGATGATGAGACAGATGAGCCACAGCCTGCCCATCAGCCACCGTCATCACACACGGGGGAGGATGAGGAGGATGTGGAAACGTGTGTGGCCACAGAGCAGGATCCGTCCTTAGTGCCAGTGAGTGGGGAGACCAGCTCGGTGGAGGAGACCATATTCCTGGGGTTTCCAGATACTGATGCTCCTGGCCCCAGTGGCCTGCAGCAATGCGCTGCGCAAGCAGAAGCTGGGGGCCCAGCTCTCCAGAGGGTAAGTTGGTCCCGGAGTCCTGCTGAGAGTTAGACAGATGAGGATCTGGATTTGGAGGCTATGTCCAGGGAATCGTCGCAGATGCACCGCGAGCTTATGGGTGCATTGGGGAGGGTGCCGCAGAGCATGGATGCACTTGCTGTGAGTTTGGTGGAGGCTGCCTCAAACATTGCCCGTGCCTCTCAGCAGTCTACCGAGATCATCCTTGCCTGTCTAAATCGGGAAGCAGCCTCAACGAGCGACAGTGGGGTCCCAGAGGTGATGGCGCATGCCATGGTTGATATGGCAGCAGCCATGACATCACAGGCCGAAGCCACGCAAGGTCTTCGTGATATCATGCAGACACTGGTTGCTGGCATGCAATCTCAAACTGCAGCATTTCAGGCACTCCCTGCGTTTATGCAGTCTCAGAGTGATACCATGCAAGCAGTGTCTGCTGTTCTCTCTGTCATCCCCACAGTTGAACGGGGAACAGACGGTGCCACAGCAGGTCAGCAATCTGTGGTTGCACATATTGCTCCTGATGCTCTGACACCACCATGGAGGACTGGCAGTGGGCCACAGGAAATGGAAGGCGCTGTCCTTCCTCACAATAACAGCATTCTGGCTCCCGCCACTGCCAGTCCGCCTTTGCACCCGCGATAGCCTGCACCCTAGCCATCCCACACTGCTGTCACCCATCCTGAGCTGGTGCAGTCAGCAACCGAGTCTTCCATGGCCACAGCTATCCAGGGCATCATCATAGGTCATCTGTCCTGATTGCCTCAGACATACAGCAGCCTGCGAGCAGCCTTGCTGCAGACACTGAGACCACATTAAGGAGGAGCAGTAGGCATGTGAGGGGGTGAGGCAGAGGGGTGGGAAATGACATCATAAGACCCATTGAGCAAATGTCTCCCCATGAGTGTAAAAAATTAACTAACTCTCATATTTGTTTGTTTTATTTGAAGGGGCTGATGCTCCATTTTGTTTCATTTGAGGGTCTGGCACCTCACTGAAAATGTTATAAGTCTGATGAATCTAAATGTCAAAAGTCTTATGTTTCTTTGTTTTCTTTGAAGGGGCGGGTGCTCCATGTTGTTTTCATTGAGGGTGTGGGGTGTTGGGGTTGGTCCAGTGATATGTGTTAAATAAACTCTTACTTTGACCATCTCCTTCAGCCTCTGGTGTATGACTGTGGACTTGTGACGGAGATGTAGCATTATCGTGGCACAATGCATGGTCATTATTAGCTGCATCTCTCAGCTCCCTCCATTTAAGCAAACTGATCCCTTATGAGCCGCCGCCGAATAGTCCTGCCACTGCCAATATTTGCACACTGCCTGCTCCATGGTGCTGCTGGTCCTCGTCGTCTTGCTGGACATTTGGGGCATCGGCAGGCTCCTGTTCCTCCTCCTCTTCCTCATTGCCCTTACCCTCCTCCTCCTGAGGTGGGCCTGCGATCCCCACTGGCAAGGCCTGGGCCCTCATGATGGCCAAGTTGTGCAGCATGCAGCACACCACAATAAGACTTGTTGAGGAGAGTATTGAAGGTGTTATGTCTTTAATACTCTCATGAATGACTCCACGAGGTCTAGTATTGTACTTGAGCTGTTGTGACCTTCGTCCCATTTATTGTAACTCCAGAGTGAGGCACAAGCATGGTGGGCAGCCTTTTATACTGGGCCCTGCACACCTATGCAGGTAACCCTCAGGTCTCCTACTGCAGTGCCCTCTGGTGGCACACCTTATGTGACTATACAGTTAGTATACATGGTCTACATACATGGCATCATTTCCCCCCAAGTCTTTAATGCAAATTGACTCGTACATTGACGGTGACTTGGGCTTTGCTCTGCCTGGTTAACCATTGGAGGGTCACTTCTAGCTTGGGTGGGTTGGTAGTGAGATTTGTTGCCAGTGGAGGTCCCCGTGGTTTCTGGTTGTGAGTCCATGACTACTCCATTCTCCCCCCACACAGAGATCATGTTAATGGCCCGTTTCATGCAAGTTGCATTCAAGTTCATCACATGGGTTTTACATTTACATCTTGGTACATTTGTTGGGTGGATTACAGTTGTGTTTCTTTTTGTGTGGTACATTTACATGATCAGTACAGGTATATCAGTACAGGTACACAAGGACAGTCTAGTTCCAGCACGGCCGGATGAGATCCGGGTCATGTGGTGGCGGCACAGCGCCCCATGCTAGTGGCTCTGTGGGCTCAGGGCTCTTGCCATTACTCCGAGTGTCAGGCAGGCCCAAAGACAGCTGATGTGTCTGTGAGCTCCATGTCCTTTTCGTTTGCACAGTGTCGTTGCTGCTCCCTGGGAAGCGGTCTGAGCGAGTGAGCGTTTCGTCTAAGCGATGGTGGTGCTGCCTTGTCTTGTCTAGCAGTTCACAGGGGACTGCTGACTCGCTTTCCTTGAGGGCACCGTTGTGAGTACTCTCTAGTTTGGGATCCTGGCTGATCCAGGTCCTGCTCGGAGAAGCCGTTGTGGGTGACCCTTCGCTCTTGGGCATTGCCGTGGTGGTAAGTGGGTTTGTGGGCTGCGCCTTTTCCACCCGGGTGGTTGGCGATGGTAGCCGACTGTGAGCATAGGTGCAGTTTACTGTTTCTGGCCCGTGGCAGTTCATGCCATCGGGTGCCTGCAATACTAAACCGATCTGAGGCAAAGTATTACTATCGGTGCCTCTGCTCTCCAGGGATCGTTTACTCTGTGGCTTGTCTACTTCTGTCAGCTGTGGGGACACTTTATGATACATCGTTCTAGTCCCAGGGACGCAGGCTACAGCATTGGGTAGCCCGCTGGACCTGTATACGACCGTTAGGTGTTCCTCCGCTACATTGGCTGATTGCAATTTGCACCCAACATCGCTCAACAACATTTTGCTCGTTACAGCTAGACTTTTACATTGGTTACCAGTTTCAAGCAGTTCATTCAAAAATGGCGGGTTGCTGGCCTCCTTTAAAATGGCCTTACTACTTTTACCCCAATCGACTTCCTTGCATGGAACCACGTGTCGTTGCTCCATTAGTGCTGCACTTTGTGGTTTGGACGCCATCTTTTCCCTGTCCATGATGTCGACTGCCGCGATCTTCTTTCCCAGGGATTCTGCCTCTGAAGTTGGGAAGGCGCCCTCGGATCCAATCTTCCTCCCCAGGAGTCCTGCCACTGAAACTGGGAAGGTGCGTTCAGGTCGTCTCGGCCGGATCATCGCCACGCAGTCGTGATGCGCGGTCTGTGCCTCGGGGGCTGCGCGGATCTGCTCTCCGGTGCCTGGTCCAACCGAAGGCGGGGGCTTGCTCTGCCTCTGAGCATGGGGGACATCGATCGCTGGAGGGATGAAGTCTTACCAGTTCCAATGAATCTTCCCCATCCATCTTCTTCCAAGTAGCGTTGGTAAATTGTGCACCACGCCATCATGGGATACACTTACATCCACACTACCAACAACTGATAGCAGTTCCTTGGGGTAGGTGCGCAGCTTTGCCTGAACCGGGACCAGCTTGGGTCGTTCAGCTTGATCGTTCCATAGACTCTCAAAGGCTTCCTGGCTCATTACTGACTGACTCGCCCCCGTGTCCACTTCCATGAAAACTAGAACGCCATTTATCTCGACATCCATTATCACTAGGGGACAATCTGTGGTGCAGGTATATACTCCATACACTTCGCTCTGGGACTGAGCTGCCACTCTAGCCATCTCCTCGTAATCCGCGCTGGATTCACAGCCAACTGCTGACTCCTCTTCCACATGGTGAGTCACAGCTCTTTTGCACATTCACTGGAGGTGGCCCTTTGTGCTGCAGCCTTTGCAAACATATTCTCTGAACCGACACTGATGAGCTCTGTGATTACCTCCGCAACGCCAGCATGGTGTGACTCGACTTAAGTTTGCACCCCTCGGCGGACTCTGAGTTAAAGGACTCGGGGGCCTGTACGCTCTGCCCTGGGCAGACTCATGTTCAACAGTTCTGCCTGTGAAAGGCGCCATTCTATTTACAGTACTTGCCGGGTTTGAGTCCTGAGAGTGAGTCATCATCTGCTTGGAGCTGCAGCTTGTGGTCATGAACATCTGGCTGATGCTGATGGCCTTCTGCAGAGTGACGGTGGTTTCGTCAGACAGTAGCCTGTGAAGAAGGGCCTCATGACCAATGCCCATTACGAATACATCTCGCAACGCATCGGCGAGGAATGCGCCTAATTCACACGGTCCTGCCAGCCTCCTGAGGTCGGCAGCGCACTTCTAGATTTCCTGGCCTTCAGGGCGGCGGTGTGTATAAAATCGATGCCTTTGCCGTGAGGGTGTTCTCCTTCGGTTTGAGTTGCTCCCGAATTAGCACTTTCAGCTCCTCATATGACTCGGTCGTTGTTTTCTCTGGTGCGAGCAAGTCCCTGACAAGGCCGTGGAACGCGAGCCTGCAACTGGTCAACAGGATAGCTCTGCGCTTATCTGCCAGCGTGGCTGGATCATCTCCTACCAAGTTGTTTGCTACGAAATATTGGTCGAGCCGCTCAGTAAAGGCTTCCCAATCTTCACCCTCTGAGAACTTTTCTAATGCACCAACGTTAGTCATTTTTGTGTGAAAGTTCGTAATCTCGTCGCCAGTTGTTATGTCTTTAATATACTTATGAATGACTCCATGAGGTCTAGTATTATACTTGAGCTGTTGTGACCTTAGTCCCATTTATTGTAACTCCAGAGTGGACAGCCTTTTATACTGGGCCCTGCACACCTATGCAGGTGGCCCTCAGGTCTTCCACCGCAGTGTCCTCTTGTGGCACACCTTATGTGACTATACAGTTAGTATACATGGTCTACACACATGATAGAAGGCTGCCTCCAGAGTGGTCCAGGCATTGGAATCACTGCTTCCGATGCCTGGACCGCTCTGAAGGCAGTCTTCTGCTCTATAATGTTGCGGGTGGCGGTCTAGCTCTTATTGTAGCATTCCTCCGGGTCTGTGGTGGGGTTGCCAGGTGTCCAGGATGTATCCCTTGTCCCCAAGTAGCCAGCCTCAGCCTTTCTGTGGTGGCTGAAACAGTTATGGCACAGTGCTTTCCTGATGGATAAACACATCATGTGCGCTTCCAGGATAGCAAGCTTTGACTGCGAGGATACGCTGCATGTGGTCACACAGCAGCTGCACATTTAGGGAGTGGTATCCCTTTCTGTTTCTGAATAACTCTGCATTCTCGAATGGTGCTTGCAAGGCCATGTGCGTGCAGTCAATTGCTCCTAGCAACCTCGGTAAGCCCACTATCCTGGCAAACCCACATGCGTGCTCATCCTGTTTCTCCCTGGTCATCGAGAAGGTAATGAAGTCCATTCTGCGTGTTTATAGAGTCCCTGTGTGACATCGCGGCTGCAGCAATGTGTTGCGAATTGTGAGACGCTGCATTGGTCCCCTGATGCAGCCTGGAAGGAGCCGAAGGCATAGGTGAGTGTCACCGTCACCTTCACTGCGACAGGCAACGCAGTCCTGGTGCAAATGTGAGGCTGCAGCTCTGCCTACAGGAGATGGCATATCTCTGTAATTTCCTCCTTTCGGAAGAGCAGCCTTCTGACACAATGCTCCTCAGACAGGTCCAGGTATGAACGTTGCCGCCAGTAAAGCTGTGGGATGTAAGACCTCCTGCCCAACGTCTAGGGGCTTGCCTCCTTCGGCCTAATCTGAGGAAGGACGTTCTTGCTATTGAGGGAGTGCAGCGAAGGTTCACCAGACTGATTCCTGGGATGGCTGGACTGACATATGAGGAGAGAATGGATCAAGTGGGCCTTTATACATTGGAATTTAAAAGGATGAGAGGGGATCTCATAGAAACATACAAGATTCTGACGGGGCGGGACAGGTTAGATGCGGGTAGATTGTTCCCGATGTTGGGGAAGTCCAGAACCAGGGGACACAGTCTTAGGATAAGGGGTAGGCCATTTAGGACTGAGTTGAGGAGAAACTTCTTCACTCAGAGAGTTGTTAACCAATGGAATTCCCTGCCGCAGAGAGCTGTTGATGCCAGTTCATTGGATATATTCAAGAGGGAGTTAGATATGGCCTTTACGGCTAAGGGGATCAAGGGGTATGGAGAGAAAGCAGGAAAGGGGTATGGAGGGAATGATCAGCCATGATCTTATCAAATGGTGGTGCAGGCTCGAAGGGCCGAATGGCCTACTCCTGCACCTATTTTCTATGTTTCTATATTTTAATAGTTCTTAAAACGGCTATACAGAAAAACTCTGGCATCAGCAAAACACACAATGGACAGTATCAAGACCTGATTACATTCGAACAGCACCATTCGAAAACCCCATCAACACTTTTGGAAATCTTGTATCATGTTAATGCTCAATCAGCCCACCAAAATTTTCACAAAGGGATCACATTAGAGTTGATCAGCCTGCCAAAATCGCACAAAAGCAGTCATCAAAAATCAATTATGCACTCAGGTATAACTGGGCGCTGTGGTGACTTTTGGGCTGGTGGTTACTTTTGGGCTGAGGAAACACCTTTTGAAGAAACGGACCCGAGGACACTCTGGAAAAACACTTGGACTCTGGGCTCTTTGACTCTGGCTTTGAAACATCTAACTTGCCACACGAGGTTACAGCAACGCAACAAGAAGAACCTAACAAGAAGCCTCAGAGTCACTGAAAAACCAACAATCATCCAGCGGTGACTCAAAGAAAAAACTTATTTACCATCAAAACATCGACCAGTGCTAATACCGAAGATACCGCAACCAGCCAAAGAATCCACAAGATTGAGGAGAGAGAAAGCAGTGTGCAACTGGTCTAAACTGTGGAGAAATCCTTTGGTAAGCATAGTCCCTGCAATTTCAGAGCCTAACTTAGTTAGTGTATTGGTGGGAGATGGTTTTTTTTTCACTGCATAACCTCTGTACCCGTTGCGTATACGTTTTCCCCCTTTTTCTGTACATTTTGTTATATGCTATTAAGTTAATTAGTGTGGTGTGCTATTTTCTAAATAAAATATTTGTTCTTGCACTAAACAGTTGTCTGTCTACATCTATCACATCCCCTAAATAATTCCAATCCCTAGAACCAGGGATGGGACGATTCGAACCGTCAAGGTCAGAAAAGGCTGACAAACCCACCACTCTGTACACTAGCCAGCTTCTGCCAAACAGCGTTGGGCCATCGCCTGGTACAATCCATAGTGGTAAATCATGCACAGCTCCATCGTACAATACCTTCACTGCCGCACTGCCAATGACTGGTATGAGCTCTTTGGTGTAAGTGCACAGCTTGGTGTGGATCGGGCTTAGTTTTGGCCTTTGTGCCTTGTTGCCCCACAGATCCTCAAAAACCTCTGGCTCATAATTAACTGACTCGCCCCTGTGTCCAATTCCATGGAAACTGGAATGCCGTTTAATTTGACTTTTAACATTATCGGAGGGCTTTTGGTGGTGAAGGTGTGTACCCCATACACTTCCTCTTCAGCCTCGGGTTGAGTTGCCTCTCTTATTCGTTCAGCGTGATTCGCACCGGATCAGTCATCTTCTGCCGACTCTGCCACGTGGTGAGTCGCAGCATGTTTGCCTATTTGCTGGAGGTGCCCATTGTTCCACAGCCCTTGCACACGTAGTGCTTGAATCGACATTGATGGGCTCGATGATTACCCCCGCAGCGCCAACATCGTGCTAATGGATTCACATTCACGCCCCACGGCGGACTCTGAATCATCCTAGGTCTGGCCTCTGCAGGCGTGTAGGCCCTGCCATATACAGTTCTGCCTGCTGAAGGCATTATTTTATTCATAGTACTTGCCGGTGAGCTTCGATGCTGCAATGATAACTGTTTAGTGTTATTGTTTGTGGACATGAAAGCCTGGGCTATCGTGATGGACTTGCTTAGATCCAGGGATTCGGCAGACAGCAGTTTGCGAAGAATAACCTCATGGCCGATTCCAAGCATGAAAAAGTCCCGCAACATTTCCCCCAAAAATCCAGCAAATACGCATGGTCCCGCAAGACGTCATAGCTCGCCACGTTCTGGCCCTCGGAACAATGGTGCGTATAAAAGCGATACCTAGCCATTAAGATGCTTTCCTTCGGCTTGAGGTGGTCCCGAACCAGACTCTTCATATGTCTTCTCCGTTGGTTTTGTCGGTGCTAGCAGATTTTTGATGAGGCCATAAATCATGGACCCGCAAACGGTGAGGAGAATCGCCCTGCGCTTGACTGCGGTTTCTTCCTTTTCCAGCTCGTTGGCCATGAAGTACTAGTCAAGACGCTCAATGAAGGCACCCCAATCATCACTCTCAACAAATCTCTCAAGAATACCAATGGCAGCCATAACCGCGTGAAAGTTCGTGATCTGTTACTCATCGCCAATTGTTCTGAATAACTCCACAGGACTGTATATTGTAAGCGCAAACTGTTGTGACCTTGGTCTCTTTAATGTAACTCCAGTGTGAGGAAGCAGCATGCCTTTTATACCTGCTTGCCCGGGGTGTGCAGGTGACCCTTGGGTCTCCCACAGGTGTGTCCCCTGGTGGCAAGTCTTATATACATAACACAATTAATCACGCTTGTGCACATTCCCTTAGTGTCTGTCTTTCACATGTCTTTGCCCGTCCCAGTGCTCCTATGAAGTGCTACCCCAGAGGTTGCAGCATGGCTGGTAGAAGGCTGCTGACTTTCCATGAGGGACACTGCAGATGGCCTTGCAAAATGGCATCGAGCAGCTCTGGTCTGAGAAGTCCTGGCTGTAGAGTGCACCATCTTGGCATGGGTGTCAGCAGTCTGGGCTGGCTGGCTGAAAGGCTACTGCAATGGCACTGGTAGAGTAGCAGGGGTGGAAGTGCAAATGCTGTCATCCTGAGAGAGAACAGCAAGTTGAAGCTCCAGGGAGCCACTGCCACACCCCAGGGTGGTGCCTCAGCATTCCTAGCCATCTGTTGGAGGACAGATTGCTAAACTGCTGTGACACCCTGCAAGCCCCTTTCCACACTCATAAACCCAGCCACGATGACAGCAGTGTGAACTTGTGCGGCAGCAAGCTGAGCCTGTATGAGAGCAGTCTGAGCTTCCACTGCAGCACTCAGATGTTGGGTCACTTCCGCTTGTGCTGCAATGGAAACCGTGACATCGCCCATCACACAAAGTATCATCATTGGTTCCACATGTGCTCTAATGGAGTTGCTCATCATTTCTATCCAGGAAACCATGGGCTCCAAGCTCTGCGCAAAGCCCTGTGCAAGGTTGGAGCTGGACTACTCCATGCTCCTTGACAGTGACAACATGCTCTCTGGCAGGCCGGCCAATGTACCAAGCATTTCTGTGAATGCCCATCACCCCATTGAAGCCCTCATCCAAGTTCTCTGCAGCAGAACTCATGTGTGAACCCGCTCTCCGGGGAGCTGGCTCTACCCTTTCCCCTTCGCCTGGCTGAAGCCTTCTCATGCCTGGTGACTCATCATGTGCAGATCCCACCTCTATACAACCCTCTAAAGTTCACGCAGTGCCATTTTCTGAGCTGGTGCCTGGGAGTGTCATTTCGAGTGACGGAGTCGGTTCTTCTCTATCACTCTCGTCCTCTACTTCTTCATGCACAGGCTCGGCTGGTTGGAGTTCTTTGGTATCTGAAAGGAGAAAGGCACAAGGGATGGGTTGTGCTGAGGGAGGAAAGTCAAGTTGTGCATGCTTACACCATCAGCAGCTTGTAAGTGAGAAGAGATTGTGGAATAAGGGGGAAGTGGGATGTGAGAACAAGAATTAGCATATAAGCATACTATTATCATCAATGCTTTCAGTCTCGCCGATTGCCACAGCTTCAGTGACGGCCCCGCCAATGATCTCCAGTGCAGTCCCCCCCAGCTGGGTGAGGTTATGCCACTGTGCCTGTCCCCCACCTGTTAGCTGCTGCTGGTGCTGGTTATACACCACCTTGGCTGCAAGAGAAAGGGAAGTGTGTCAGTGAGCGTGGTGCAATGTGTTTGGGTGATGTGCCTGTCATGGTTGAATAGCTGGCATTGTGTGACGCTTGCAGCAGTGGTAACTGCCTGAGGGTGAGGTGAAGCTATGATTGTGAGGTAGGAGTCATGATTGCTAGAGATTATTGATAGGTGAGTGATGGGAGTGTGGTGCATTGAGCAATGTGTGAGGCTAGTGGTGCAGTTGGTGGGATATGCATTTGAAGATGTATTCACTGACCTTTACGTCATTAAACCTCTTCCAGCACTAGATCCAGGTTTAGGGGGAAAGTCTGGTGGCACTGACCGCTTCAAGAATCTGCTCCCACTGCCTTCTTACAGTCGGCCTGGAAGGCCTCCCATCCCCCTGTGGGTAGAGGACCTGTCTTCTCCTATTGACCTCCTACACTATGACCTCCAGTGCTACATCCAAGAACCAATGTGTCTTTTCTCTGCCCTGCTGCAACATTGGTACCTTCACCTTTACTTAGCTCTACTAAGAATGAGGTGCTTCTTTCAGAAAGCATCTCCCCTTTAAGAAGTGCAGACAGCGTTTCACTCTGCAGGCAACCTTTAAATACAGACAGACTTCCCACGATATTGGTCCCTCTGCTGAGTGCTCAGCCACTCAACAGCATGTTCCGCAATGGGCTCAGCGCTTCAATCATGTTAATGAGCAGGCAGTTCCGCCTGCTGCCGGCATTACTTTCAACAGTCGCAGGTAGATCGCAGATTGAGATCCCCGCACATCGAGATCACCACGCCTGTTTTCGGATCTTATTGAATTTAGCCCCATTAGAATTTTTTGTAAGTTAAACATTGTGTTCATTATTGCTATGTGCCTTCTGTTTACATGTAGTTACCTCATTTATAAATAAATTCCAATATTAATTTTAGTCTGAAATTTATGGTCTGACGGTTTGTTATGTGCTACCTTATGAAGTAAACAGGAAAACATAGTGGACAGTCTATGTTGTCTACAAAGGCTAAATGCCCTGATAAAAGTGTAATGTTAGTCTTGTGGCAGATTTTCACCATTCACGTCACATATAAGGTTGCAAGATTTAGTTCATAGATAATGCAGGTCTGATTATGAAAACTTTATTTTTGCTGTAAAGTCAAGTTAACAGTGTTGGGAGGAAGCCCGAATTATAAAACTAACCCAGAACTAAACATAATAACCAATCATTTGCTAAAATATTTATTTGTGTTGGTCAAAAAGTTCCCCAGAGAAAGAGACCAGTAAGGGGTTAAAGGACTTGCTGGTTGGTGAGTGTGCAAAGACAGGCATTTATTTTGATTTCCAGTCACATGGTGCTTTAATAACCAATGACTTCAGCCAAATGTAGCACTACGAGAGGTCATGCAAATCCAGAGCTAAACAACCTCAAACATATATTTTAAATTCAAATGCAGATGGTGCGTAGGAAACCGAACCATGGGAGATTATAAACAAAGCAACGTTTCCTTGACTCAACAAGACTAAGACTCAGGTACAGAAATTATTCTTTTCCTTTAACTTGGGTCATCAAGTGAGAAATTTCAGCTGGTTTAATAATTAATGCATGATACAGCACCTTTTCTCGTGGATGAAATGTTCCTTTGTTTCATTACAATTAAACAAATAGACTATTAGAACAAGGTGACACACCTACTACCACAAGCTGCCTGATGAATGGTGCTGTCGTCGCCTTCTGAAATACTGAGCAAATGATCAGCTCAGTTTGACTCTTTTTTGGAGAATTCTTCCCTTGTAATGGATCTGCTTCACTGACCTGTTCTGAGCGAGTACACACCTTACGCTTCCAGTACCTGTGAGTAGCACCTTAGGCTGTTTAATGGGCAAGGTCAGTTCAACAGATAGTTAAGATAACAACTGAGAATCGGGATATTTGTCACAGACCAATTGTGCTCTTTATGTTGTTTTTGTGAACTTTAGACAAATATCCATTTTTGTGAGAAGCAGTGTATGAATGTGCAGGGAACATGTTTGAATATAAATTATGCTATACAGCTGTGTTTTGAATTTGTTCTATTTTACTGTTCAGTATTTTGAAAGGTTCCTGCTGCAGATGGAAAGCTATAGCTCCTATGGGTGTTGGAGTCATAAAGAGGAGCATTATAAGGAGACATTAGATTCCAATGTCGTACATCGTGCTAGTAACATTCACGCACTTTTACTGAGTGACTTTAACGGCACATCCTGGTACATGTAAGTAATAGGATTTATCAAGAACAAACATACGGTTTGTGTTGGGGCCACACCCTAATGAGAATAGTAAGTTAATGAACAGGTTAGTTTCAGAAAATCCACTCTGGAAAGTACGAGGGATACTCAGCATGGTTATTACCCAGACTCGAGACACTTTTCATGCCTAACAACTAGCTCCATAAGTTAAAGTAGGTTTTATTCAGTGATCGTTAGTGAACTTTTAGCTCTTAGCAATGAGCTGATATGGTACATACAGATTACTGAGAGTGTTTTCATCATAAGGGATTTGGATGACAGTATAAAACATGAGATGAAGATTGACCACATTTTAACCATGATTGTCTCAAGCCTGAGATGCTATTACAGGCTTGAGCTCACTCTAAGGGTCTATTTTATCTTCTTATCAATTATATACTAGTGGAGCTTTAGTGGCAATGCTCATGATGAATCAAAGGATGTGCTGTTTTGTAATGATAGATGTATAAAGAGGTATCTCAGAAACGTTATATAATTTGTATTATTAATAAATGTAGAGATTTTGGGGCTGAAATTCCCTATCACCCCGGTTGGGGGCGATAACCACTCCGGGGCCGGATATTCTACGCCCCGCCCCGCAGAAGTCCCGACCCCGAAGCAAAATTCGCACTCCCTTTTGGATGGGATTGGGGGTGCTAAATGGGCAGATTGCGGAGTGCTATGCAGCCTCTCTGCGTAGCGCTGACGCGTTTCAGTACCCCTCCACTTCCATTAAAGGGGAGGGACGCTGCAAGCTCTGCATGGACTTTGATGGCCTGCACTGGGTCACCAGGGCTAAGGGGGGCTGTGGCCGCAGCCCAGCATCAAAACAGAGTGCCGGGCTGCATGATCACGGCACGGACCCCACAACATTGTTTGACCGTAGCCCGACCATGAAGGGAGGTAAAAAAATAAGATGGTGGCAGGCCATTGCAGGGTGAAAGTTAAAGGGGCCAAAATTCCCTATCGCCCTGGTTAGGGGTGGTAACCACTCCGCGGCCAGATATTCTGCGCTCCGCCCATGCAGCAATGGCACACCTTAGTCCTGGTGGCTTAGTGGAGACCATCAAAGTCCCTGCAGAACTCACAGCATCTCTCCCCTTTAACGGAAGGGTAGGGGCATCAGCGAAATGCAGAGGGGCCGCGTAGCGCCCATTTAGCGGCCCCAATCCCATCAAAAAGGAAGTGGAGCATACAACATTGCGCTCCACTATCTGTGAGGGGTGGTAACCCGAATTTTGCTTTGGGGGCGGGGTGCAGAATGTCCGGCCCCGGAGAGGTTACTGCCCCCAACTGGGGCGATAGGGAATTTCGACCCCTTTATCTTTCACCCCACAATGTGTGTGCGGCCCGGCTCGCGACCCACGAGGCTGGTGTGGGCATCGCCAGCAGCAGCCTCACGGGGTGCTGCCCGATTTCTGACGTGGGACAAATATGGGTCGCCACACACAGCGATGACACCATCATCGCCAGCGTAGCGTACTGGGGCCAAAATTCCCTATCGCCCCGGTTGGGGGCGGTAACCTCTCCATGGCCAGATATTCTAGGGTGCGGCGCTAATGCATTCACGCCTCCGTTAACTCCCACACTATTTCGTGGGAGCCGGTAGCGCTTCCCCAGGCGAAAACACTTTTGCGTTCCATTAGCGACCCCGGAGTCATCAATGGGAGATGCAAAACAGGGGAATTTCGCTACCTTTGTGTGGTGCTGCTTCATGAGTCATAGAATATGTGAGTTTATGACAGGTGTGTTATACCGTGCAGCACACACAGAGTAATTTTCATCCCTACCACCTGGGTGGAAACGTGGTGGAGCGGATCTTCCATCCATTGGAGAATCCACCTGATTCCTAACCTATTGAAATCATCGGGACAAAAAGTGGGCAGATTCTTCAACAGGTGGGCCTGTGGTCCACTCCACCAGATCACCGTCCAGGCGAAAAGTACCCCAAAGTATCTTATATCATGTTGTAGGTCTTTTATGTTCTCACTGATGAAGGGGAAGTATTGAAATATGCTGAACATTGCTTTCACACGTAGAAATATACTTTGATGTTTTGACAGCTGTAATGTGAGGTTCTATTAGTGTAATTCTGTGCAAAATATTTAGTAATCTGTAAAGTGCTCTGATTGATTGGTATATGTTTGAGTGCAATAGTGAAGAGTGATGTATGATAAAATGATTGTTTTTTGAAAATGGTTATAATCAATAGCTGAGATATTCTGATCAGCAATTAGTTAATACCAACTGGAAAATCTGAGCTAGTATGTATCAGGTGAGTAGAGTTTGTGTGAAGCACCTGTGCTATTTTCTATGGTGCTCAGTCGCCTCCCCACTATATGTGGAATTGGAAAGGCTGATACGTCCTGTAAATGTTTGCAATATGTCTAAGGAGTCAATAATGGATGTGAAACAGGAAGGTCATGCTAGCTGGAAATCAAAACCAAATACCAGGAAGGGAATGAAAGGCAAGTCCAAGGTGCCCGAGAGAGTGATGTCAGTGCAGGTGCAAGTTATTCTAGATGTTGGATCATTTGATGAGTGAGATTAGTGTATTGTTTCATTTTTTATTCAATTACTTTTTTAATTGTTTATTATGTCGTAAATTTTAATTATGCAGGTATATGTCAGCATAGGTAAGGAACCAATGTGGCTGGATTTTGGAAAAAATGTTGTCCAAGGTGACCCCCAAGAGAGTGGAGTTTAAAGGCTAGAGATTGGTACAGGCCCATTTTCAGGCCTGAAATAGGCTGTACATGGGAGCTCATCAGCATATTGCCAGTGAGCTGCAGATCTAAATCAGGCATTCTGAGGCAGCTCAAATTTGGCCAGTTTGACAAAGACAAATTTTGGTCGGCTGCCTTGCTGGTAACGGCTGTCAGTTAAGTTGTGTGAAGGTGGAAAAGACTGGGAAGGGTTGATTGCAGGCTGGTAGTGGCCCTCAGAGTGTTATTAAACCAAATGGAGCACTTCTGCAACTCTCCAGCTCCACATAAATGTAAGTTTAAAAAAACATAATAACATAAGAATTAGGTGCAGGAGTCGGCAATACGGCCCCTTGAGCCTGCTCCGGCATTCAATAAGATCATGGCTGATCTTCGATCTCAACTCCACTTTCTCGTCCAATCCCCATATCCCTTGATATCCCTAGAGTCTAAAAATCTATTGATCTCAGCCTTGAATATACTCAACAATTCAGCATCCACAGCCCTTTGGGGTAGAGAATTCCAGATTCACAATCCTCTGAGTGAATAAATTCCTCCTCATCTCAGTCATAAATGGCCAACCCCTTATCCTGAGACTATGCCCCCTAGTTCTAGACTCTCCAGCCAGAGGAAACAACCTCTCAGTATCTATACTGTTAATCCCCCTTGTATGTTTCAATGAGATGATTCTTCTAAACTCCAGAGAGTATAGGCACTATCTACTCAATCTCTCCTCATAGGACAACCCTTTCATCCCAAGAATCAATCTAGTGAACCTTTGTTGCACCACCTCTAAGGCAAGTATATCCTTTCTCAGATAAGGAGACCAAAATTGCGTACAGTACGCCAGGTGTGGTCTCACTAAAGCCCTGTACAATTGTAACAGGACTTCCTTACTCTTGTACTCCAACTCCCTCACAATAAAGACCATTAACTTTCCTAATTGTTTGCTGTACCTGCATACTAACTCTTTGCGTTTCCTGTATGAGGACACTTAAATCTCTCTGAACACCAACATTTAATAGTTTCCCACCATTTAAAAAGTATTTTGTTTTTCTATTCTCCGTACCAAAGTGAATAACCTCACATTTCCCCACATTATACTTAATCTGCCACCTTACTGCCCACTCACTTAACCTGTCTATATCCCTTTGCAGGCTCTTTGTGTCCTCCTCACAGTTTATTTTGTCACTTAGCTTTATATCACCAAAACATTTGGATACATTGCACTCGGTCCCTTCATCTATGTCATTAAGTAAATAGCTGAGGCCCAAGCACTGATCCTTGTGGCATGCCGCAACCAGATAATGACCCGTTTATCCTTACTCTCTGTTTTCTGTCCGTTAACCAATCCTTTATCCATGCTAATATATTACCCCCAACCCCATGAGCCCTTGTTTTGCACAACAATCGTTTATGTTGCACTTTATCGAATGTCTTTTGGAAATCCAAATATACTACATCCACTTTACTTATTTATTTACTTTTCTTTTTATTTACTTACCTTTTTGGTGCAGCCTCCAGCTGGACTCCTGGTTAGGCCACATTACAGTCCAAAAAACTGAGCAGAGCAGAGCAGGCACAGTGCCAGTTCCGATGAGTTTTATGGAAATATACAGGCATTAGGTTTCTCATTAGCCTATTCAAGGATCCTAACACCTGTTTTAGGTGGCCACCAATATGTAGTCAGATGTATTTCAGGGGCTCTGACATTGGTACCTTTTGCCCCGTTTTGAAACATTTGACCAATTCCTCTCCTAAGTGTTTAAAACCATTTCTTGGGAAATTTAAACTAAGCAGAGCACTTTGTATGTATGAGCACATGAAAAACCTTTCCAGATCTTATATATGCCTTATGGACAATGGAACAGCACACCAAAAACATATGCAGAAAATTCAGAGGTGGTTTGGTTTGTTTTGTTCATGTAAGCTGTCCTTTATTTGGATAACAGCTGCCATTCCCATGCCATGTTGTTAATGCATACAACTTCCACAACTGAAGGATTAATGGCTGTGATGTAGTCAGTCAGGTTTGCCAAGCAATTGTTTACATTTAATCGCAAGGCAATAATAAAGCCAATATCTCGCAGAACAGTTTCCTGATAATGTAATCTGATGCTGAACCTTTGTAGTGCAGAGAGGCAATGACAGTAAATCCAAGCACCTATTTAATCCAATACTTATTTAAGGTATTTTATAACATGTAATTATTTGCCTTTTTTATTTAAAATATTCCCTCCATCTCCCCCTGAAACGATAGACTATCTATGAAGTATATTGTTTGCCACAAGCACGGAATCAAAGTATCAGGATGGCAGGGTTTCCTGGTCCGCCTTAGAAAAGAGGTTTAAATGACATGAATGTTGATATGAAACACAGCAGAGGTTTATAAATAAAGGGGCAATATGCTTTACATAGGATTTGCTCACACTTTGGCCGCAATTTTGCCGGCGCTCAGCAGATGGGATGGGTGGCGGGTCAGCTGTGAAATCTAAAATGATTGACAGTGGGTCGGGAACCTGCTGTCAAAATGCGCACACTTGCATTTCCCAATGTCGGGTCTGTCAGCACTGAGCAGATCCGACAGGCAGCAGTGGGGGACCCAATAGTGGCTTGTTTACAGCCGCTTAACAATTCTTTTTTTTTTGCTTTTTTGAATTTGGCAAGTTGCACACTGGTTTCCCGCTGTGCCCAGACCTTGTCTGTGAATCTGAGGTGGGAAGTCACTGGTCGTTGAATCAGCTGATGAGTTGACAGCTTCAAATGTCAAGTCAAAGCTCCCAGCTGATTGGGAAATGTTCCCTTAACCACCAGCTTCTCTAAACTGCATTTCCACTACAGATTCAGGATGCTGCAAGTCTTTACACAGTCTCCATCCAATCTGACCTCATTACCTCTCCCACCATTGACAGATCACTTCTGTCATCTCTATTTCACCTGCCACCTATTCCATCGGCGTGAGTGCACTTTATACTCTCTCAACTTGGTTCTCAGAATCTGACCACCAGGCACACCAGCAGCACCAATAACCACACCAACCTTCTCTGCAATCACCTGATGCTGCACAGTACACAGGGCATCAGCACCCAACCACATTGCTGCCCGGGACACCAGGGATGGCCTCACCATGGCCACATTTACTTCACTTGACGCTGTACACCCTGACTGCCACATGATGCACCAGGTTGGCACCACACCACACCAACAACATAAAGCATCATTACAATGACCAAGCCATTCCTTTCACACTCATCAGCATTGCGGGGGGGGGGGGGTGGGGGCATTATGTCTCACCATTCACTACAACTCCCTAAGCCACTTCCAAAGGTGCACACAAATCAGAAAGTGTTGAAAATAAAGATTTCAATGTTTGACACCACATTAACAGAAACTTCACATGAACTTTGGCTAAAACACACAAGTGCCTCCCCTTCTGTGTTGTTAGTTGGTATGATTGGACTAAGATGAGGGTGAGTGTGAGGAATGGCTCGTGAGATGGGGAAGTGATAATGTAGATAGAGAGAGATAGGTGGAAGTGCAAGGTACGTTGGTGTGAGTAAGGATGTGCAGGAGTAGGGTAGGGAAGGCAAAGTGATGGGGGTCTAATGAGTGACACAGCAGGATGAGGTTGAGTGTGGCTTTGCAGTAACATTTCGTGATCTACTGAGATCATTGAAAGGTTTGCGCCATTGCAGCCTGGTCCCCCTGATGACATCCCTGCTTGTGCCCTTCTGTGCAATGTGCAACCAGACTGCATTGGTCTCCTGGGGAGATCTCTTCCACCCATTGGAAGGGAAGAGAACCTCCATGAGTCATGGGAGAGGCTGGTTGCAGCCGTGCACTTTTGTGCAGTACTTGTCAGTGTTTGCAGCACCTCAATGCTGTAGAACACTGACATCAGAAATGTCAAAGTAAATTTGCGCGTGGTCCCTTTAAGGAAACCGGCTGATGATACATCATGAAATCATGATAATCAGACCTGCTTACTTCAATTGGAGCGGGAAACACGCTGAGCGGGCTTAACAAGCCCAATCAGGGGCTGATATGGAACCAGCAGCAGGGCCGCGACCCACGACCAACACCTCCGCCATGGACCCGCCGAGGTAGGGAAAATCACGGCCTATAATTCAGCAACCAACAGTCTGCCAGAAAAAAAATGAGAGAAGTGCTCCCTGTCCTCCATCAGGGCCACCACTTGCGATGTGGGTGGACTGAGGGAACTCTGACTGCCCAGTATCAGCCTCCTGTGGACTGGCTTCTCCCTAGGCAGCGCATAGTGCAAAGGCACACCTTATAGGCTCATTGTGCCCGATGCTCACTATCTTACTGTGCCTAACTTGGATACAGCACAGAAACAAATGCAAAAATTGGGTTAAGCCTGCTCCACCCTAACCCTTTACAATCTGTTTTTTATTTAACTTCCTTTTTTAATCTGAACCTTAAAAAAAGAGATGTAATTTAGCTTTAAGTGTAACAAGGTGAATTGCTACTTTGCAACAGCTGGCAGTTCGCTTCCTTGTAGACTCACAAATCTGGCACTAAGCTTATGGTCTACAGGGCTGTAGTGATACCCATCCTCCTATATGGCTCAGAGACGTGGACCATATACAGTTGACACCTTAAAGTGGTGGTGAAATACCACGAACACTGCCTCCGCAAGATCCTGCAAATCCATTGGGAGGACAGACGCAACAACATCAGTGTTCTCGATCAGGCCAACATCCCCAGCATCAAAGCACTGACCACACTTGACCAGCTCCGTTAGCTGAGCCACATCGTCCACATGCCCGACACGAGACTCCCAAAGCAAGCGCTCTATTCAGAACTCCTACACGGCAAGGGGGCCCCAAGTAAGCAGGGGAAACGTTTCAAAGCCTCCTTGATAAAATTCAACATCCCCATCAACACCTGGGAATCCCTGGCCCAAGACCGCCCAAAGTGGAGGAAGAGCATCCGGGAGGGCATTGAACACCTCGAGTCTTGTCGCCGAGAGCATGCAGAAACTAAGTGCAGACAGCGGAAGGAGCGTGCGGCAAATCAGACTCCCTACCTACCCGTTCCTCCAACGACTGTCTGTTCCACCTGTGACAGAGACTGTAATTCCCATGTTGGACTGTACAGTCACCTGAGAACTCACTTTTAGAGTGGAAGCAAGTCTTCCTCGATTTTGAGGGACTGCCTATGATGATGATGGGACTCATAGAATACCATCAGTTGATGTACAAGCTGAACAATTACCTATCTTTGTTTACATGTGGAGATGTCAGCCATGGCTCAGTGGGTAAACATAGAAACAAAGAAACATAGAAAATAGGTGCCTGCACCACCATTCAATAAGATCATGGCTGATCACTCCCTCAGTACCCCTTTCCTGCTTTCTCTCCATACCCCTTGATCCCCCTTAGCCGTAAGGACCATATCTAACTCCCTCTTGAATATATCCAATGAACTAACATCAACAACTCTCTGCAGCAGGGAATTTCACAGGTTAACAACTCTCTGAGTGAAGAAGTTTCTCTTCATCTCAATCCTAAATGGCCTACCCCTTATCCTAAGACTATGTCCCCTGGTTCTGGACTTTCCCAACATCAGGAACATTCTTCCCGCATCTAACCTGTCCAGTCCCGTCAAAATCTTATACGTTTCTATGCGATCCCCTCTCATCCTTCTAAACTCCAGTGAATAATGGCCCAGTTGATCCAGTCTCTCCTCATATGACAGTCCAGCCATCCCTGGAATCAGTCTGGTGAACCTTCGCTGCACTCCCTCAATAGCAAGAACGTCCTTCTTCAGATTAGGAGACCAAAACTGAACACAATATTCCAGGTGAGGCCTCACTAAGGCCCTGTACAACTGCAGTAAGACTTCCCTGCTCCTATACTCAATCCCCTAGCTATGAAGTCCAACATACCATTTGCCTTCTTCACCACCTGTTGTACCTGCATGCCAACATGGTAGCATTGTTGCCTCTGAGTCAGAAGGTTTAGGGTTCATATCCCAATTCAGAGACTTGAGCGCAAAAATCTAGGCTGAAACTCCAGTGCAGTACTGAGGGAGTGCGTCATTCAGATGAGACGTTAAACTGAGGCCCCTTCTAGTCTCTTAGGTGGAAGCAAAAGATCACATGGCACAATGTCAAAGAAGAGCAGGGGAGTTCTCCCCGGTGTGCTGGCCAATATTTATCCCTCAATCAACATCACTAAAACAGCTTATCTGGTCATTATCACATGCTGTTTGTGGGAGCTTGCTGTGCACAAATTGGCTGCCACATTTCCTACACTACAACAGTGACTACACTTCAAAAATACTTCATTGGCTGTAAAGCACTTTGGGATGTCCTGAGGTTGTGAAAGGTGCTATATAAATGCAATTTTTTTATATATATATATAGAACTTAGATGAGGGCTGAGGTGCTGTGTCTTAGGTAGTAAAGGCTCCTGTAAAACAAAATATGGTAGAATTTTCACAGGACTTCTCCGATATCTTGCTTTAGCCTTTGTGGAAGATCATTGAAACCCCCAGAGAAGCTGCGTGAACAGCTCTTTGTGCTGTTTCTCTGGGGTTTCTGCCAATCTGCCAATGTCACGGCAGGAGATCAGGAGAGCACCCCGTGGACAATACTGGCGAATATTCTTAGTTGTAAATAAATACTCTAGTACTGAGGGGGCTCTACCGGCCTCCTACCATAACTCTGGCAGGAGATCGGTAAAACCTCCATGGAATTTCAGGGCCTATGACTTCTTCATGATATAATGAACCAGCCAAGCAAGATATGTTAGAAATGAAATGAGTCTGCACAAAGTCAGAGAAGAGGAAGAGATTGAAAGAGGTAAAATTGCCCAACACTGCAGCATAACTGAAGTAAAAAAAAATGTTACTTGAAGCTTGAAAAATTTAAAAAAAGTTAGAAATAATTTCTTGACCTACTAAATGCCATAGAATATATTTCTTTTAAAGTCTGTGATAAGCATAATGGAAGTGCCAGAAGCCTGCATGTAGCTACAGAACACTTCTTAAAAAAACAATACATTTGTTAGAATTTAAGGCAATAGGTTCCACAAAAGTCTGAAATGCTGGAAAAAACAACTGCTGTTGTATATGGAATCTGCGATGATAAATAGAAACATGAAAGTTAAAATGTTTTTGTAGTTAATAGGCACTCGGGTCAGCAAGCTATACAGCACCATGCAGTTTTCTAGAGCCACAGAAGAACCTACCTTTGCAGAAATAGTGCAAGCATTTAATGAGGGCACGGTGACCCTAAAATATTAAAATATTTGAGCGCTAAATGTAACCAAGAGCTAGAAGAGCAACTGGAGAAGTGTGTCAGTTAACTGAAATTGTGTAAAGCTGCCTACAATTTGGGGGAATTGCATGAACCTTTGATGAGTGATAGGGTCATGTGTGAAACTCGAGAGTCACGTTTAAGGGAGAGGCTCCAAGGTGAAACAGGCTTAGATTTAGTAAAATGTTGAAATACTGAAGAGCTGCAGGGCTCTCCAAAGAATGCATTAGAGGTGTAGAGAACTTAGACGCAGTCTATGCTCTAACTCAGAAGGTGCGGCTGCAGCCAGCAAGAGGAGAGAGCAATAGCAGCTGCCGGTATCAATTCAGAAGTGTTATGGGTAGAACGATGAACCGTGAAAAGAAAGATATCCCACGGAGAGTTTGCTGTGTATGAATTGCAGAAAATGTAATAATTTTGTCTCTCAATGTTATGCCAAGAACCAGAGGAAGATCAAAGGTCATACAATAGTAGACATGGAGAATGGGAAACCATTAAATCATCAAGCCTGTGGCCAGACACAGTGCAAGTCAGAGCTGTTACTGCCCCAACCAATAGTGCTACTATGTAAATTAACAGCAGGCTAGTTAAGTTTCAGTTAGGTTATGGCACAACCTGCACTATGATCACAGCCAAGCAGCAGGCAGATCTGAAAGGGGTTTGCATTGAACAAACAAACCATGTTCTTGCAAATTTGTATAATAAGACCACACTAAAGCTTCTGTGATGCTGCAAAGTGAACCAAAAGACTGGCAAGAAATACCACAAAGAATTTAGGCACCAGAAACAGCAATTATATACCTTTAAAGCAAAAGCAAAATACTGTGGAGGCTAGCAATCGGAAATAAACACAGAAAATGTTGGAAACACACAGCAACTCAGGCAGCATCTGTGGAGAGAGAAATAGAGTTAATGTTTCAGGTCGATGACCTGTCATCAGAACTGGAAGATGCGAGAGATTTAAGCATATACAGAGCCGGGAAAAAAACATATCTTTGTTAGGAATAAAGCAGTGAAAGAAATGGAACTAATCAAAGTTCACTATGAAAGCATACTTGCCACCATAGCCAGAAGATGCAGCAAGTCTTGAATCAACTTTGCAAAGAGTACCCAGATGTCTCTCAAGCAACAGGTTGATTACAGGGGAAATTACCTGGATCTAAATCCTGAGATAAAACCAGTCCACTCAAGAAAATACCTGTTGAATTAAAAAGCTTGCTCAAGGAGGAACTTCAAAGGTTGATGAATGATGATGCTCCAGTAACCAAACTGATATTAACACAACTCATCAAGATCCACGGCATGACCCTGGACATACCTCGGGAGCCTATTATCAGCAAGGGCAGACATCGACAACGAGGTTCAACACCGCCACCAGTGCGCCAGCGCAGCCTTCAGCCGCCTGAGGAAGAGAGTGTTCGAAGATCAGGCCCTCAAATCTGGCACCAAGCTCATGGTCTACAGGGCTGTAGTGAATCCCGACCTCCTGTATGGCTCAGAGACATGCACCATATACAGTAGATAGCTCAAATTGCTGAAGAAATACCACCAATGTTGCCTCCGCAAGATCCTGCAAATCCCCTGGGAGGACAGATGCACCAACGTTAATGTCCTTGATCAGGCCAACATCCCCAGCATCGAAGCACTGACCACACTCGACTAGCTCCATTGGGCAGGCCACATTGTTCACATGCCTGACAAAAGACTCCCAAAGCAAGTTCTCTACTCGGAACTCCTACACGCCAAGCGAACCCCAGGTGCGCAGAGAAAATGTTTCAAGGACAGCCTCAAAGCCTCCCTGATAAAATGCAACATCCCCACTCCCCACTGACACCTGGTAGTCCCTGGCCAAAGACCGCCCTAAATGGAGGAAGTGCATCTAGGGTATATCCGAATTGAGCACCTCGAGTCTCGCCACCGAGAGCATGCAGAAAGCAAGCGCAGGCAGCGGAAGGAGCGTGCGGCAAACCAGACTCCCCACCCACCCTTTCCTTCAACGACTGTCCGTCCCACCTGCGACAGAGACTGTAATTCCCATTTTGGACTGTTCAGTCACCTGAAAACTCACTTTTAGAATGGAAGTTAATTGTGAGGAGGACATAAAAATATGCAAAGGGATGTAGACAGGCTAAGTGAGTGGGCAAAAATTTGGCAGATGGCATACAATGGGGGAAAATGTGAGGTTATCCATTTTGGTAGAAATAATAGAAAAGCAAATTATAATTTAAATGGAGAAAAACTGCAAAGTGCTGCAGAGGGACCTAGGGGTCCTTATGCATGAAACATAAAAAGTGCAGGTACACCAAGTAATCAGGAAGGCAAATGGAATGTTGGCCTTTATTGCAAGGGGAATAGAGTGCAAAAGCAAAGAAGTCCTGCTACAACAGGGTATTGGTGAGCCACATACAGTTTTGGTCTCTGTATTTAAGAAAGGATATGCTTGCATTGGAGGCTGTTCAGAGAAGGTTCACTAGGTTGATTCCCGAGATGAGGGGGTTGACGTATGAAGATAAGTTGAGTAGGTTGGGCCTATACTCATTTTTGGAGCTCAGAAGAATGAGAGGTGATATTATCGAATTATATAAGATGATGAGGGGCTTGACAAGGTGGATGCAGAGAGGATATTTCCACTCATAGGGGAAACTAAAACTAGGGGGCATGGGCTAGACTTTCTACTAAGATCGGTATCACCCAAAAAATGGCTGATGTTTCCGGCCTTAATGATTTTTTATTTTTCACGATCGCTGGAATATCGGCCATTTTTTTGACCGCTACTTTCGGCTTTTCATTTTGGGCGATAGCCTTAGCGATGTGGAATAGGTATTAGCAATGTGAAATGCATTCATTCGTGGAAGGCTGGCGTCAATAGCAACGGCCATTCTGCGCATGTGCTTTTTTTTTGCAAAGAAGTTTTCCCGTGAGTTGGGAGGTCAGGGGTCATCTGCACATGCTCAGAAGACAAAGGGAGGGAGAGAGAGTGTTTGTGGTGGAGAGGAGCTTGTGTGAAGGAAGGAGATTGAAGGATTTGTGATTTGTAAAGTGAAAGAGAGTTATCGTGAGAAAAATAGCAAAAATTGACACGGAGATGTCGCATGAAGACTCGGGAGAGAGTATGCAGGAAGTTACAAGGAGAAGGAGGGCAAAACCCTTCTCTGACTAATCAAATGACGCATTGGTCAATGAAGTGGAGACACGGTGGGGCCTATTAACCCGGGGTGGGCGTGGGAAACCTTCACCCCAGACATAGCAGATGATATGAGGCAAGATCGCTGATGTGGTGTCCTCGGTGTCCCACGATAGGCAGGAATCGGACCAGTGCCGCAAGAGATGGAACAGACTGGTTACTTCCGCAAGAGTAAGTATTAAATAGATTTTAAATTGTAATGATCCATTGAATATGTAAATCTGCCAGATTGTAATTAAGCTGGATAATCTTGCGTAGATTCCCTGCTAAGATTTAGACTGGGGTCGGAATCTGTGCCCTTTAAGTCTAATTTTGGCACCGTCTCCTTTTTGGTTATGTTGGTGGATGGTGCATGACTGAGCAATGAGTGGTTCGGTCACCTTTACCCAGACTGTGTGAGTCTCTTTGGCTGCTGTTACTTACACAGTGACTCAGCCTGGGCCGGGGGAGAGCTGCCCTGGCTCACTGTCTGCCCTGGGACACTTTGGGACATTAGCTCCGGCCACACGGAGGTCTCCGAGCACAGCCCCCTCACATTACACTCCTGTCATTGCCGAGCTCACCAGCGGTCCTGATTCCTCCCGCTGGGGAACCTCCATCAAGTCAAATAAACCGCCTACCTCCCTTCAGGTGCCAAATACAACGGTCCATGGATTGGGCCCTTCCTGGACATTGTACACGAGATGTTTGGTGTCAAGCATTAGTTACTCAACATGATGTTATTAAATATTTTCTCTAAACATAGATGTTATAACCATGCACCCACTGTGGTTAGAAACCGTATTCGCATATAACATTAGAATCTATTGTCTTTCCGTAATAGTACTTAGTCAATTAGCTCATGCCATGCTCTTGTAATGTTTGCAGAGGAAGATTTAAAAAAATTGATCGAAGCAGAGGCGCACCGGAGAAGGCCCTGCACCCTGACGGACTTGGAGGAATGTGATGCAGCACTAGTGGGCAGCCATAGTCGCTCTGCCATCCGTGGTGGTGCAGATCCCGTTGTTGCGCCATGTGAGTAATGTGTAAAGCAGTGGTAAACTAGTGGTAATTCAAAGTAATGTAATGTCATTTCATTATAATGTATGAATGATGTCATGTTATTCATGCAGCTTCTGTACTACTCTCTGGTTAACAACATAAGAACATAAGAAATAGGAACAGGAGTAGGCCATTTGGCCCCTCGAGCCTGCTCCACCATTCAATAAGATCATGGCTGATCTGATCATGGACTCAGCTCAATTTGCCTGCCTGCTCCCCATAACCCTTTACTCCCGTATCGCTGAAAGATTTGTCTATCTCCGCCTTAAATATACAATGACCCAGCCTCTACAGCTCTCTGGGGAAGAGAATTCTATAGATGTACAACCATATGATGTAATCATATGTAACATCTCTCGTTCACATTTATTGCAGTAGTGTTGCTCCTCCTACATATGCCAGTGCAGCGCAAGCATTCTCATGTCTACTCTTCTGTTCTAATAACCTCAATTATATTTTGCAGGTCCCGAGACTCCCGAGGTGCAAAGGGAGGTCGCTCCACGAACGCCTGTACCATTGCAGGTGGTCATCACCACGGGTGCAGAGGAAACTACTGAGGAGGAGGAGGAGGAGGAGGAGGAGGAGGAAGATGAACAATTTTCATCGGTAGTACCTGCGGCCACGTCTTCATCAATGGATGAAGTAGCGGGGCCAAGCGGCTTGCAGCAGGCGACTCCAAGGCATACAGTGCCCACGCCAACCCCACGGAAGTTGAGTCGATGAGGTAGGCACATACTGCAACAGGCAGATCCTTACGAGGACATGGTCGCTCTGTCAAGGGTGAGTGTCGACATCGGTCGAGAGCTCCTCCAGGCGATTGGTGGGTTGACCGGAAACATTGCCCCAATATCCGCACAAATAACGGAGGGCATGGAGCGGATAGTTGTGGCAATGGGCCAAACGACTGACGCTGTCCATGCCTTGTGGCATGCGATAGTGTCGGGAGACGGCACTGCACCCCAAGATGCCGTCCCACCGACCACCCGGACAGCTGCGAGTCAGGAGGAAGAACTTCCTTCTGGTTCGGAAGATGTTTCTTCTGAAACATCTTCTCCTCCAGCCACTGAGGGGATTCTGCCAATGTCACCCCCCAACAGCAGCAGGCCTTGAGGTCCCCTGCTGCAAGACGTATTGTTCCCATTACTCGGGGATCGAAACAGGGGCTTATTAGAAGGGGGGGGGTCAAGGTTCAGGAGGGAAGCGTGGCCGCAGGTAAGGGGGGGGGGGTGGTGGCGGGGTTGTATATTGTTAGTTCTTGATAAAAATGCATTTTTGTAAATGTTCACTGTTATGTTATTGTTGTGTTAAAAATATTGTTGAATATTCGGGGTGTGGGGGGGGGGGGTGGTATATATGTTTGTTAAAAATTTTCATATTCCTGTTTAACTATTAAATTCTTTTATTTAACTTTACAATTGTCCTGAAGTGTCTTCTAATAACGTAAAGTAAAACATGAATACAATGGTTGAAAACAATGGCCAGGCCAGGCCAGGCAAAGATGAAACGTAACGCAACTGTAACTGTCACCAATGTAAGTTCACGCAACGTGTTCATTTATGAGCTGCTGACACAAGAGTTTTGTAGCTGCGTAACTACCACGCGGCTTTTCCAGTCTTGCGGGGGGGAGCGGGAGCAGGGGTTCATCGCCAGGCTGATTGTCCTCCCCAAGGTCCTCACCATCCTCCTCCTTGTCTTCCTCTTCCGCCTCCCCTCTCTCCTGAGGTGGACCAGCGGTCCCATCTGGCAAGTGTGGTCCTCTCCTCATGGTTAGGTTATGTAACATGCAGCACACCACAATTAACTCAGCAACCTGCTCAGGGTGGTATTGTAGGTTGCCTCCTGAGTGGTCCAGGCATCTGAAGCGCTGCTTAAGAACTCCAATTGTCTTTTCGACGACATTGCGTGTAGCTATATGGCTTTCATTGTAGCGCTTCTCGGCTTCCGTTCAGGGCTTATGCAGGGGGTTCATGAGCAACTGACAAGGCCATACCCTTTATTCCCCAGCATCCAACCATGACCTTGTGACTGACTCTTAAACAGGCCAAAAACAGTGCTCTCGCGCAATATGTGCGCATCATGGATGCTGCCTGGAAATTTTGCATTTACTGCCATGATTATTTGGTTGTGGTCGACAATGAGCTGCACACTCAGGGAGTGGAATCCCTTTCGGTTCCGAAACACCTCTATATCAGGTAAAGGTGCTCGCAAGGCGATGTGCATACAGTCTATTGCTCCCTGCACCTTGGGGAAGTTTGCTATTCGCGAGAAACCCAAAGCCTTCTCAGTCCGTGCTTCCCTGATCGTAGGGGAGCTTATAAAGTCCATCCTGCGTGCATATAGGGCTTCAGTCACCTGTCGAATGGAGCAATGTGTGGCGTGCTGAGAGATACTGTAAGTGTCGCCAGCTGAGGCCTGAAAGGAGTCAGATGCGTAGAAAGAAAGTGCCGCAGTAACCTTAACCTCAATGGACCTGATGGTGCTGGTAGGCTGCAGTTCTCCCTTAATTAGCTGGCATATCTTACTGATGACCTTCTTTCGGAAGCGCAGCCTCCTAATGCACGTGTTATCGGACAAGTTCAGGTATGATCACTTTTCCCTGTAAATGCATTGGGTGTAACGTCTCCTCCACAGCAGCAGTCTGCAATCTCTTGGATTGAACACATAATGCTCTTCAATATACCTTCTCCCATCTCTAGTCTGCAGCATGTGATTAGTGACCAGTACTGGTTAAGAAATTACAGACCTCATCACTATAAGTCACTATAAATGCCTTTAATTTGTCCCCAACAGATACAAATGTGATTAGATGATTGGCAAGAGTCAAAAAGGCCCTTAAAATCACTCACAAATTGATTATCCTCATAAGCGCTTGAAGCAGCCTTTCAGTACAGATCCTCCGACCTTCAAAATGGCGTCTGTAGTGCTGAGTACTGCCGAGTAGTGCCGACTTAAGGTCAGGTGGGTGCAGCTTTTTTTCACGACTTTTTTGACCAGCGATCATCTCGGCAAAGTGTGGGCGAAATACCGAAGTTGCAGTCGCCGATCATCTGGCCGATAAACTTAGGCCAGGCGATGCAGCACATTCATGTGTGCCGAAAGTTGGGCCGGTGATAAATGGCAATAATCCGGCACTAGTTTCCACTTTTTAGCAAAAATGGGTGATAGCCTGCATCTCAGCGCTTATATGGGAGATAAATGGGCGATGATGTGCCGAAAGTCTAGCCCGTAGTCTCAAAATAAGGGGCTGTCCATTTAAAACTGAGTTGTGGAGGAATTTCTTCTCTGAGGGTTGTAAATCTGTGGAATTCTCTGCCCCAAAGAGCTGTGGAGGCTGGGTCATTGAATATATTTAAGGCGGAGATAGATTTTTGAGCGATAAGGGAGTAAAGGGTTATGGGGAGCGGGTGGGGAAGTGGAGCTGAGTCCATGATCAGATCGGCCATGATCTTATTGAATGGCAGAGCAGGCTCGAGGGGCCGTATGGCCTATTCCTGCTCCTATTTCTTATGTTTTTATGTTCATGTCTGTTGATACCCTTACCTAACAAACATCTATCAATCTCAGTCTTGAAAATTTCAATTAAACCAGCTTTTTGGGGGAGAGTGTTCCAGCTTTCCACTACCCTTTGCGTGAAAAAGTGCATTCTAATTTCATTCCTAAATTACCTGGCTCCAATTATAAGATTGTGGCCCCTTGTTCTGGTTCCCCCTTTCTCTCACTTGAGGTCTAATTTTATACTGTAAAAGAAATTCAAGGTTTTAAAAATAATTTTATGTTGTAACAGCATCTTGGTTAGGATCTTTAAGCATTTGTGCAGAATGTGTTGAGTAGGTTCACCAGTTAGAAGAATTGATATGTAAAGCTGTTTCCTAAACCAGCAAGTTTAGGTCAAAAAAATTGACTGTCTCCTCAAAAGGTCTTGTTGTTATGACTGGCAAGGTACTGAACCAGGCAGGTTTGTAACAGAAAAATCAGTCATGGCCAATGACATGGTAACATCATCGTATCTGCTATTGAAAAGCTTCAACTAAAATCTAATGGAAAAAATCCACACTGAAGTAAATAAACTATTTGTTGTCGCAAGAACTTTAACATGGCAGCAACTTGTAAGCACTTGAAAACAACTTTTGGATTAATTTCCTCCAACTAAATATTGCAAACACCAAAGCTAATGGGTCTGAAATTCCTGGTTCCCTGGGACCGTACGAAGTGTGTACGGACCCGGGAAGGCATCGCAAAAGCTGTTTTTTGGCACGCGATACGCATGCGCCGAAAACTGGCTTTTACGATCTGTGAAGTTCTGGCTTGGCAGATTCAATGCATCTTGGCAATATTGCATTATTTGCCCATCTCTTGCCCAGTGAATATCCTTAAAACTCTTGCGCCTGGTAAAAGTAGGAGCATAGCCAACTTTTAGCAGTGTAAGAGTTTTAAAATATATAAAAAACATAAAAATAAAATTTAAAAACACATTTTTATGTTAAAAAACCCTGTCTACTAAGGTAAGTTTATTTTAAACCCTAATTACAAAACTTTAAAAAAATCAGGAAAATATATTTTTTTCTAACACATTTATTAACTTTAATTTAAATATGTAGGGTGTTTTTTTCTATTTTTTACTTGTGTTTAGATGTTTGGGGGGGTAGGGGGTTTTCATTCATAATCATGAGAACTCCTACTTACGGAGTTCCCATTATTATGAATGAGAAAATACTTCACCTTGATTGGGTTTCCGGGCCCACGTGACTCCAGCTCCAGCTCTACATACATTCAGACATGCACGCGCTCCAATGCGCATGCAGAAGTGGTCTAAAACCGCAATTGCTGGTGGACGCCCGAGCAAAAGGTAAGTGCACATCTTTTCTCTTCTTTTCAGGCGACTGCCCGCGGGAAGCCCAAATTGGGATTTCAGGGCCATTGTCTTTGGTCCCAGCCACACACGCTGTTCCCTAGCCACGACCCCATCTCTCTCCCTGGCAACTGTCTGAGGTTGAATCAAACTGTTCGCAACCTTGGTGTTGTATTTGACCACAAGATGAGCTTCCGACCACATAGCCACACCATCATTAAGGCCGCCTATTTCCAGCTCCATAGCATACCTCAACTCTGCTTCTGCCTCAGCTCATCTGCTGCTGAAACCATCATCCATGCCTTTGCTACCTCTAGACTTGACTACTCCAATGCACACCTGGGTGGCCTCCCATCTGCACCTTCTATAAACTTAAGCTCATCCAAAACTCTGTCGCCTGTGTCCTGACTTGCACCAAGTCCCGTTCACCCATCACCCCTCTGCTCACTGACCTACACTCATCATCATCATCATCATCATAGGCAGTCCCTTGGAATCGAGGAAGACTTGCTTCCACTCTTAGAATGAGTCCTTAAGTGGCTGAACAGTCCAATACGAGAGCCACAGTCCCTGCCACAGGTGGGACAGACAGCCATTGAGGGAAAGGGAGGGTGGGACAGGTTTGCCGTACGTTCTTTCCGCTGCCTGCGATTGTCTTCTGCATGCGCTCGGCGATTAGACTCGAGGCGCTCAGCGCCCTCCCGGATGCACTTCCTCCACTCAGGGCGGTCTTTGGCCAGGGACTCCCAGGTGTCAGTGGGGATGTTGCACTTTATCAGGGAAGCTTTGACGGTGTCCTTGTAACGTTTCCCCTGTCCACCTTTGGCTCGTTTGCCATGACGGAGTTCCGAGTAGTGCGCTTGCTTTGGGAGTCTCGTGTCTGGCATGCGGACAATGTGGCCTGCCCAGAGGAGCTGATCAAGTGTGGTCAGTGCTTCAATGCTGGGGATGTTGGCCTAGTCGAGGACGCTAATGTTGGTACGTCTTTCCTCCCAGGGGATTTGTAGGATCTTGCGGAGGCATCGTTGGTGGTATTTCTCCAGTGACTTGAGGTGTCTACTGTACATGGTCCATGTCTCTAAGCCATACAGGAGGGCGGGTATTACTACAGCCCTGTCGACCATGAGCTTGGTGGTAGATTTGAGGGCCTGATCTTCGAACACTCTGTTCCTCAGGCGGCCGAAGGCTGCGCTGGCACACCGGAGGTGATGTTGAATCTCGTCGTCAATGTCTGCTTTTGTTGATAAAAGGCTCCCGAGGTATGGGAAATGGTCCACGTTGTCCAGGGCTGGATCTTGATGACTGGGGGGCAGTGCTGTGCGGCGAGGACAGGCTGGTGGAGGACCTTTGTCTTACGGATGTTTAGCGTAAGGCCCATGCTTTCGTATGCCTCAGTAAATATGTTGATTATATCCTGGAGTTCAGCCTCTGAATGTGCGCAGACGCAGGCAACGTCCACATACTGTAGCTCAACGACAGAGGTTGGGGTGGTCTTGGACCTGGCCTGGAGGTGGTGTTGGTTATACAGGTTCCCACTGGTTCTGTAGTTTACTTCCCGGTCCCGGTCCCGGTTAAGAAATGCCTCAATTTTAAAATTCTCATCCTGTTTTCAAAACCCTCATGGCCTCTCCCCTCCCTATCCCTGTAACCTTCACCAGTCCTACAACCCTCAGAGGTATATGCACTCCCCTAATTCTGGCCTCTTGCACATCCCCAATTTTATTAGCTTCTTCATTGACAATTGTGCCTTCAGCTGCCTGGGCCCTAAGCCCTGGAATTCCCTCCCGAACCTTCTTTGCCTCTCTATCTTTCTTTTCTCATTTGAGATGCTCCTTAAAACCTACCACTTTCACAAAGTCTCTGCCCAAATGTCTCCTTATGTGGTTCAGTGTCAAATTATGTTTGATAACACTCCTGTGAAGCGCATTGGGATGTTTTACTACATTAAAGGCGCTATATAAATACAAGTTGTTGTTGTTATAGTTTGTGTCTGTTCTCAGAGCCAAGGCTGTCCGAACACTCTCCAGTATGGCGGTGACACCACATTTCATTGTGTGGTGTCTCACCAACAAAACATTGACGCAGCACTTTTATGCAGCATATTTATAATTATATTAAAATACTGCTAGGAGCAGATATATGGCTGTTTGTATTTTGCAATTAATGCTGGAGCATGGAAGCTGGTTACCCAATTATTCTTACTGACACTTTTTTGAATTCCAGTTCGCCTTAGCATATGGTATAGAAAACCCTTCCACGTGATAATGTATTTTATAAAAATGTTTTAAACTTATGAATTTAAAACAGATGGTTTAAAAATTACTAATAATTATTGTGGCATGTGATTTTTTTTCTAATTGGTAAGAATTGCTCAGAAAGCACCACCTGATATACAACATTTCAGGATGTAGGGATCAACGCCACCCTGTGCGGAGGGGTGCGGGCAGGTCGGAAGGCCTCCTCGTAGGACTGCTCCTGGGCATGGCCAAGATGGCCATCACCCGGTCCAGGCAGCGGGTGGTCGAGAGGGTTGTTCAGCCCGACTGCCTGCCTTTCTTCCGCGATTACATTCGAGCCAGGGTGTCCCTGGAGATGGAGCAAGCGGTGTCCACCGATACGCTCGCGGCCTTCCGTGAGAGGAGGGCGCCGGAGGGACTGGAGGGCATCATCACCCCCGGCAACCAAATTTTAATTTGAACCACTTCTCAAATGTTTAATTTGTTTAAGTTTGTCGGTTTTAGTGCCCCCCCCCCCACGCCTTTTAGCCAGGGGACACTTGTATAATTTGTGTTTCTGGTGGCCTCAAAAAAAACCAAAAGACAACAAGGGGGCACTTGATTGAAAGCTTTTGGAGTGTGACCCCCCATTTAACCAGGGGGCACTTAATTTATTGATTTATGTTTTCACAGATACAACTCAAAATATTTGTAGGGATCAATGCCACCCTGTGCGGAGGGGAGAGGGCAGGTCGGAAGGCCTCCTCGTAGGACTGCTCCTGGGCATGGCCAAGGTGACCATCAACCGGTCCAGGCAATGGGCGGTCAAGGGGGTTGTTCAGCCCGACTGCCTGCCTCTCTTCCGTGGTTACATCCGAGCCAGAGAGTCCCTGGAGATGGAGCACGCGGTGTCCACCGGTACGCTCGCGGCCTTCCGCGAGAGGTGGGCGCCGGGGGGACTGGAGTGCATCATCACCCCCAGCAACCAAATTTTAATTTGAACCAGTTGACTGTCTACAGTTTAATTTGTTTAAGTTTGTAGGTTTTCGTGCAACCCCCCACCCCTCCTTTTATCCAGGGGGCACTTGATGCAACATTTTATTGTTTTATAGATACAACAAAATAGTTGTAAGGGATCAATGCAGTAAGAATAGAAACTCAGAATTTGGCATGGAATCTTGTATTGAACCACATCATTAACAATAATGGTAAAAAAATCCCACAATTTAAATAAGTTAAATCTTAGTCTTCAGTAGCAAGGGATTTAACCTCAGTGAATGTGACTAGGGCAAGTATGAAATGTTACTTATTTATTTTATTGCATTTTTACTTCAATTGACCTCATTTTATTTGTTCAAAAACTAGCATTGTTTAACTTGTTTTTTTTTTTAATTTATTTTTTAACTCTTTTGAGTTTACCTGAAAATAAACATAAACATTAAAACCATGCCACCCGCCTGGGTGACACAGCAGACATTTTCAAGGCCCCTTTTTTTCCTTCTTTTTTTTTCTCTTTTTTTTTGTGTTTTTTTTGGGGCGCTAAAATCAAATTTTTCCAGTGCCCCCTATAAAAGGGGAGGGGGACACTAAAAGCACCGGCAATTAAAACAAATTAAACTTTAAAACGTAAAATCAAATTAAAATTTGGTTGCCGGGCGTGATGATGCACTCCAGTCCCTCCGGTGCCCACCTCTCGCGGAAGGTCGCGAGCGTACCGGTGGACACCACGTGCTCCATCTCCAAGGACACCCTGGACCGGATGTAAGAGCGGAAGAGAGGCAGGCAGTCAGGTTGAACGACCCCCTCGACCGCCCGCTGCCTGGACCGGCTGATGGCACCCTTGGCCGTGCCCAGGAGCAGTCCTACGAGGAGGCCCTCGGACCTACCCGCTCCCCTCCGCACAGGGTGCCCAAAGATCAGGAGAGTGGGACTGAAGTGCAGCCAGAATTTCAGGAGCAGCCCCTTCAAATAATGGAACCTTGTTTAACTTGTTTCTTTGGTGCCTTCATGGGCAGCTGGTTCAATAGGTTAATTAATTGATTTAAATGATGCAATTAGCTGTTCTCTGATTGGCTGTTTTTTCCTGTGGCAGTTGGGCTATTGTGAGAGTTGCACTGGTATAAATTTGAGTTTACTAGTGCAAGTCAATGTGAGCAGTGTAAGACTAGTAGGGATTAGCCTTGAGCTGTAGTTGGCCTAAAAGTATTAAGAGGTCAAATCACTAAATTATTATGTTTTATTTTAATGAACTAAGAGAGAATATTTTAGTTAAGAGGGGGTGGAGATTAAGGACCATAATGTGTAGCACCTGTGTGATTGGGAGGTCCTTGATGCTAATGTGCCCGAGGCAAATACATGTGCAGAAAGTGTCTCTGACTGCTTGCACTCAAGCTCAAAGTTTCTAATCTTGAGAAGTAACTGGGGAGATTTGAGATAGATTTAAATTTTCCCTGATGTGGTGGATCGATTGCCCGATATACACCCTGCCTGATTTGCCTTTCCATTGAAAATTGGGAGATATATATAACGGGCAGCAGATCTGTTATCACCTGTTTTACACTATCGCCCAAAGTCAAAATTGCCCCCATTAAGTCCAGATGGCATGGAATTTAGAATGTTGAGGGAAGTCTGAGAGTAAACTACAAGGGGTCTCACCACAATCTTTCAAACATCCTTGGCATAACTTCCATATCCAGAGGACTGACAAAGTAATACTTTTGTTCAAGAAGAGGGAACGGAATAAAGCAGGTAACTATAAATCAGTTAGCCTGACATCTTCTGGAAGCATTAATACAAGATAACATTTAGTATTTTAGAAAGACATCAGTTAATTAAGGATTGTCAACACAAATTTGCAAATGGCAAATCATGTCTGACAGACAGAGTTCTTTGAGGAAACACAGCATACACTGATGAAGGAAATACAGTGAATGTTGTGCGTATGGATTTTTAAAGCGGTTTGATAAGGATCGGCAGAATCGTCTTGTTGATAAAATGAAGGCACACAATATTAAAGATAATGAGGCAGCATGGATAGAAAGTTGGCTAAAGGAGAAAAATAGCCTATTGGTTATGTTAACAGTTGTGACCCCCAGGGGTCAGTGTTTGGACTATTGCCCTTCTCAATCTTCACAAATGATCTGCACTAGGATATGGGAGACACAATATCAAAATTTTCAGATGATACAAAACTAGGGAGTGAAATTAACTGTGAAGTAGACTGTAAATTACTTCAGGAGGATATAGACAGATTAGCAGATTGGACAAAGAGGTGTCAAATAAAATTCCATGAGATAATATGAGATAATACATATTGAGAAGAAGAATAAGGAGAACAAATATGCACTAATTGGTAAAACTTTAAGCCTCTACTCTTTTGCTGCTTTTAAAGGTTCAGAAACACAATTTTTTTTCAAAGTATGAAGTAAGTTGCTAAAGCTGCAAAAGAAAGCACATGTGATCCTAGATTTATAAATAGGGGCTAAACCTACCCAAATCATCAATTATGCCGCACCGGCACACCGCTAGAGCGCGGGGTTGATGGCACGGCACCCCGCTCCGGTGGTCCAGATGTGGCCCCGCAAAGTCACATCTTTGCCCTTCCCTTTAATGAAGGGGAGGACCCCTTCTACGTGGCAAGCTACACATCCCAGCGCATAGTGCTGTGCCTATCTCCTTTTGCTTCCAACCTGCTCGCGCCCCACAGAGTAAGTGGGGCGTGCTATTTTGTGCTCCGCTTGCTCTCGGGGGCGGTAACCCCAATATCGCGAACGGGGTGCTATGCAATAACCCCTCCCCCCCTTATGTTTAAAGTAGGTATTTATCATCACTTAAAAGTTTTTGGGCTGGAATTTCACCAATTTTGCGACCAGAATTTCGCTGCGATTTGACCCTCCGTGGCGAAAACCCGGTCGGTGGGATCTTCGAGCAACTTTTTGCGGAGGCGCTTCCACGTGCGCAGACGTCAAATGACGTGCAATGCCACGGATTGCGTCACCATCGTAATTTCGGCATTCTTCGCCACGCCCAGAGTACCGACAGGGTCAAACATGCGGTGCAGCCCTGCCAACAGCAGTAAGTATGAAGACCTGCAAAAAAGGTAAGTTAAAGTTATTATTTTAAAATTATTTTTCAGCGATTTAGTAGGTAAGGGTTTTGTGAATGTTTTTTGCAATTTTTTTTTTGCTTTTCCCCCCTCCCAAGGCGCCTCTCGCAGTACTACCGGCCTCTATCTAAAGTTGCCGAAACGCGCGGTTTGCAACGACGAGCTTACCAGCGCAGAAGTAAAGGCCGAAATTTAGGCCTAACAACGGTAGCGCAGTGAAAATGGTAATTTCGGCGTAAAATTTTCCCCAACAACTGAAATTCTGTCCATCATCTCTTACATCCTTGCATGTTCAGCACTGGGGAAAATGGCATAGGACAGCCTATCAGAAAAGATTGTGCCCTCATCCTTTAATCAACTGGACTAACCTCAATTTCCTGCTACTGTTCCCACACAAGGATATTATTAATATTTTCTCAGCATCAATAATAAAATTACTCCATCTGCAAATAGACTAGCCATTGTTTTGTGTCTAAAAATGATGCCAGTTTTATTTCCAGCTGTGAATATCATATTGTGAAGCAGTCTGTCTCACGAATTACTTCAAAACGTGGGGGTCGAGTGGTATAATGGGTGAACACACTATTCATTATCCTGGAAACTATGTTTGATTCTAGCTCAGACTAGTGAAACAAATCTCCTTTTTTTCTTAAGTAATATTTGCATTAGCCTATGCAGTGAGAGTTGAGTAGCTATTCGGGCATGTAGGAAAGTCATGAATAAGACTACCCCTGTCCGAGTTAATGTGCACATTTTCCCTGGTCCCTGGATAGTTAGGAGTTGGAATCCCAAATTATTTTTCTTTACTGCTTTCCTAGCCAAGGAAAGCTAAGGCTGATATCAACTATCTCAGCATAAAGCAGTGATTATTCAAATCTTTAACCTTTCTGATCTACTTTTATACCAACCTAGGTAATCATTAATTTGCTAAAATGTCACAAAATAGATTGATGTCTTCGGTAAGTGTTGCAGTTTAATCGTTAAGTTGCAACTTTCAGCTCCTCTCATAGCCTAATGGTTTAAAGGCACTGGCTGGTCTAGCAGTAAGGACTTCAGGCCAACAGGCCCCCGCTTTGATTCCCAGGTCATGCTAAATTAGCTGATCTCACTCAGGGCAGCAGTTTAGGATGCCACAGTTTAGAAAGAAAAAAAAGTCAGCCAGGGTTCCTACTCCTGGCCATTATCCAGTAACCAATACATAGAGAAAATGCTGGAAATAGACAGCAGATACAGAAGCATCTGGAAAGACAAGTTAACATTTTTGGTGGAGGCCCTCCAATAGAACTGTTTAACAAAAGGCATAATAGAGATTGAAATAGGATTGTAATTTCATTTTCTGATAATTTTTGATCATTTTAATATTGCTATGAGAGCTGAAGGCACGGCCTATCCTATGTAAACAGTGGATGTGTTTCTGACACTTTCAAAAGGTGTTATCTTTAGCACATTACATTGAGTAGCTGTGAATTTACAGATAACGTAACAATAGAATAGAAGGCAGACTTTTACAGAATCAAAGCAGAGTAAAAACACAATCAGCACCCCCACTTCCTCCCATCATCATCATAGGCAGTCCCTTGGGATCGAGGAAGACTTGCTTCCACTCTTAGAATGTGTTATGTATGTAAACTTTACTAGTGTGTCTGAATTGCCACCAGGGGGTGCACCTGTTGGAGACCAAAGGGGTCACCTGCACACTCTGGGCAAGCAGTCAACCATGCTGCTTCCTCACTTTGGAGTTACATTACAGAGACCAAGGTCACAACAGTTGAGCTTATAGTATACAGCCTTGTGGAGTTAATCTGAACATAACAATTGGCGACGAGTAACAGATCACGAACTTTCATGCGGTTATGGCTGCCGTTGGTATTCTTGAGAGATTTGTTGAGGGTGGTGATTGGGAAGCCTTCGTTGAGCGTCTTGACCAATACTTTGTGGCCAACGAGCTAGATACGGAAGATACCGCAGTCAAGCGCAGGGCGATTCTCCTCACCATTTTTGGGTCCACGATATATGGCCTCATCAAAAATCTGCTAGCACCGGCGAAACCAACGGACAAGACATATGCAGAGTTGTGCACGCTGGTTCGAGAACACCTCAAGCCAAAGAAGAGCAGCTTCATGGCTAGGTATCGCTTTTATACGCACTATCGCTCTGAGGGTCAGTACGTGGCGAGCTATGTCGCCGACCTAAGACACCTTGCGGGACCGTGTGTATTTGCTGGATTTTTGGGAGAAGTGCTGCGGAAGCTTTTCGTGCTTGAAATCAGTCACGAGGTCATTCTTCGCAAACTGCTGTCTGCCGAATCCCGAGATCTGAGCAAAGCCATCGCGATAGACCATGCTTTCATGGCCACGAACGATAACACTAAACAGATATCTTTGTAGCATCGAAGCTCACCGGCAAATACTGTGCATAAAATAACATCTTCAGCAGGCAGAACTGTACATGGCAGGGCTTGCACGCCTGCAGAGGCCAGACCTTGGATGACTCAGAGTCCGCTGTGAACATAAGAACATGGAACAGGAGTAGGCCATCTAGCCCCTCGAGCCTGCTCGCTATTCAACAAGATCATGGCTGATCTGGCCGTGGACTCAGCTCCACTTACCCACCCGCTCCCCGTAACCCTTAATTCTCTTATTGGTTAAAAATCTATCTATCTGTGATTTGAATACATTCAATGAGCTAGCCTCAACTGCTTCCTTGGGCAGAGAATTCCACAGATTCACAACCCTCTGGGAGAAGAAATTCCTTCTCAACTCGGTTTTAAATTGGCTCCCCCGTATTTTGAGGCTGTGCCCCCTAGTTCTAGTCTCCCCGACCAGTGGAAACAACCTCTCTGCCTCTATCTTGTCTATCCCTTTCATTATTTTAAAGGTTTCGATAAGATCACCCCTCATCCTTCTGAACTCCAACGAGTAAAGACCCAGTCTACTCAATCTATCATCAGAAGGTAACCCCCTCATCTCTGGAATCAGACTAGTGAATCGTCTCTGTACCCCCTCCAAAGCTAGTATATCCTTCCTTAAGAAAGGTGACCAAAACTGCATGCAGTACTCCAGGTGCGGTCTCACCAATACCCGAGAAAGATGCAGCAGGACCTCCCTGCTTTTGTAATCCATCCCTCTCGCAATGAAGGCCAACATTCCATTCAGCTTCCTGATTACCTGCTGCACCTGCAAACTAACTTTTTGAGTTTCATGCACAAGGACTGCCTGCCTCTCTTCCGCTCTTACATCCGGTCCAGGGTGTCCTTGGAGATGGAGCACGCGGTGTCCACCGGTACGCTCGCGGCCTTCCGCGAGAGGTGGGCACCGGAGGGACTGGAGTGCATCATCACGCCCGGCAACCAAATTTTAATTTGATTTTACGTTTTAAAGTTTAATTTGTTTTAATTGCCGGTGTTTTTAGTGTCCCCTTCCCTTTTATAGGGGGCACCGGAAAAATTGTGATTTTAGTGCCCAAAAAAAAAACAAAAAAAAAAGAAAAACACAAAAAAAAAAACCAAAAAAAGGGAAAAAAGGGCCTTGTAAATGTCTGGTGTGTCACCCAGGTCGGGTGGCACAGTTTAATGTTTATGTTTTGCAGGTAGACTCTAAAAGAGTTTCATGCACAAGGACGCCCAGGTCCCTCTGCACCGCAGTATGTTGTAATTTCTCCCCATTCAAATAATATTCCCTTTTACTGTTTTTATTTCCAAGGTGGATGACCTCACATTTTCCGACACTGTATTCCATTTGCCAAACCTTAGCCCATTCGCTTAACCTATCTAAATCTCTTTGAAGCCTCTCTGTGTCCTCTACACAACCCACTTTCCCACTAATCTTTGTGTCATCTGCAAATGTTGTTACACTACACTCCGTCCCCTCTTCCAGGTCATGTATGTATATTGTAAACAGTTGTGGTCCCAGCACCGATCCCTGTGGCACACCACTAACCACTAATTTCCAACCCGAAACGGACCCATTTATCCTGACTCTCAGTTTTCTGTTAGCTAGCCAATTCTCTATCCATGCTAAAACATTTCCTCTGACTCCACGTACCTTTATCTTCTGCAGTAATCTTTTGTGTGGCACCTTATCGAATGCCTTTTGGAAATCTAAATACACCACATCCATTGGTACACCTCTATCTACCATGCTCGTTATATCCTCAAAGAATTCCAGTAAATTAGTTAAACATGATTTCCCCTTCGTGAATCCATGTTGCGTCTGCTTGATTGCACTATTCCTATCTAGATGTCCCACTATTTCTTCCTTAATGATAGTTTCAAGCATTTTCCCCACTACAGATGTTAAACTAACCAGCTGATAGTTACCTGCAAGGGACATACATTAGTGTTCACTAATTTTTTTCTCTTCACATATCGATATAAGTTCTTTCAATCAGATTTATGTTCACTGCAATCTTACTCTGCATGTTGGCCTTCATAGCTAGAGGATTTGAGTATAGGAGCAGGCAGGTCTTACTGCAGTTGTGCAGATCCTTGGTGAGGCTACACCTGGAATATTGTGTTCAGTTTTGGTCTCCTAATCTGAGGAAGGACGTTCTTGCTATTGAGGGAGTACAGTGAAGGTTCACCAGAGTGATTCCCGGGATGGCAGGACTGACATATGAGGAGAGACTGGATCAACTGGGCTTGTATCCACTGGAGTTTAGAAGAATGAGAAGGGATCTCATAGAAATATATAAAGTTCTGATGGGATTGGACAGGTTAGAAGCAGGAAGAATGTTCCCATTGCTGGGGAGTGCCAGAACCAGGGGTCACAGTCTAAGAATAAGAGGTAAGCCATTTAGGACCGAGATGAGGAGAGTGGTTAACCTGTGGAATTCTCTGCGGCCAAAAATTTTTGAGGTCAGTTCGTTAGATATATTCAAATGGGAGTTAGATATGGCTCTTACGGCCAAAGGGATCAAGGGGTATGGAGAGAAAGCAGGAAAGGGGTACTGAGGTTGAATGATCAGCCATGATTTTATTGAATGGCGATGCAGGCTCGAAGGGCTGAATGGTCTGCTGCTGCACCTAATTTCTATGTTTCTATGTTACTCTCATACTCTATTTTCCCCTTCCTAATTATACCCTTATTCCCCCTTTGCTGAATTCTAAATTTCTCCCAGTCCTCAGGTTTGGTGCTTTTTCTGGCCAATTTATATACCTCTTCCTTAGAATTAACACTTTCCCTAATCTCCCTTGTTAGCCACAGTTGAGCCACCTTCCCTTTTTTATTTTTACGCCACACAGGGATGTACAATTGTTGTAGTTCATCTATGTGATCTTTAAATGTCTGCGATTGCCTATCCACCGTCAACCCTTTAAGTATCGTTCTTCAGTCTATCCTAGCCAATTCACGTCTCATACCATCGAAGTTACCTTTCTTTAAGTTCAGGACCCTAGTCTCTGAATTAACTGTGTCACTCTCCATCTTAATGAAGAATTCGACTATATTATGGTCACTCTTCCCCAAGGGGCCTCGCATGACCAAATTGCTAATTAATCCTCTCTCGTTACACAAGACCCAGTCTAGGATGGCCTGCTCTCTAGTTGGTTCCTCGACATATTGGTCTAGAAAACCATCCCTTATACACTCCAGGAACTCCTTCTCTACAGTATTGCTAGCAGTTTGGTTAGCCAATCAATATGTAAATTAAAGTCACCCATGATAACTGCTGTACCCTTATTGCACGTGTCCCTAATTTCCTGTTTGATGCCATTCCCAACCTCCCTACGACGGTTTGGTGGTCTGTACACAACTCCCACTAACGTTTTCTGTCATTTGGTGTTTCGCAGCTCTACCCATATAGATTCCACATCATCCACGCTAATGTCCTTCCTTACTATTGCGTTAATCTCCTCTTTAACCAGTAACGCCACCCCACCTACTTTTCCTTCCTGTCTATCCTTCCTGAATATTGAATACCCCTGGATGTTGAGTTCCCAGCCTTGGTTACCTTGGAGCCATGTCTCCGTAATCCCAATTACATCATATCCATTAACAGCTATCTACGCAGTTAATTCATCCACCTTATTACAAATGCTCCTCGCATTGAGATACAGAGCCTTCAGGCTTGTTTTTTTAACACTATTTGTCCTTTTAGAATTATGCTGCCCTTTTTGATTTTTGCCCTTGATTTCTCTGCTCTCCACTCTTGTTTTTCTCCTTCCTACCTTTTGCTTCTGCCCCCTTTTTATTTCCCTCTGCCTCCCTGCATTGATTCCCATCTCCCTGCCATTTTAGTTTAAACCGTCCCCAACAGTACTAGCAAACACTCTGCCTAGGGCATCGGTTCCGGTCCTGCCCAGGTGCAGACCATCCGGTTTGTACTGGTCCCACCTCCCTCAGAACCGGTTCCAATGCCCCAGGAATTTGAATCCCTCCCCCTTGCACTATTCCGCAAGCCACGTATTCATCTGAGCTATCCTACGATTCCTGCTCTGACTAGCACGTGGCACTGTTAGCAATCCTGAGATTATTACCTTTGAGGTCCTACTTTTTAATTTACTTCCTGGCTCCCTAAATTCAGCTTAAGGACCTCATCCAGTTTTTTACCTATATCGTTGGTACATATATGCACCACGACAGCTAGCTGTTCACCCCCCCCCCCCTCCAGAATGCGCTGCAGCCGTTCCGAGACATCCTTGACCCTTGTACAGGGAGGCAACATACCATCCTGGAGTCTCGTTTGCAGCTGCAGAAACACCTATGTATTCTCCTTACAATAGAATCCCCTATCACTATAGCTGTCCCACTCTTTTTCCTGCCCTCCTGTGCAGCAGAGCCACCCCTGGTGCCATGGACTTGGCTGCTGCTGCCTTGTTTTGGAGGGAGGTGACTGCAGGGGACCCCTGAACTACCTGCCTTCCCTTGCTCTTCCTTGGTCACCCATTCCTTATCTGGCTGTGCAACCTTTATCTGCGGTGTGACCAACTCACTAACCTCACTAATCGTGCTATTCACGACATCCTCAGCATCCCAGATGCTCCAGAGTGGAGGTATCGTATGATGGAACTGTGCATGATTTATCACTATGGATTGAACCAGGCGATGGCTCAATGTTGTTCGGCAGAAGCTGGCTAGGAAAGAACTGATGGAACTGGGACGACATCAAAGCACTGCCATCGGTGGATGATGCCTCGTGTGCCCAAGTGCTAAACAAATTCCCATCGTTATTTGTGCCAGGCATCAACAACTTCACAGGTGCCAAAGTGCAGATCATCACAAGGCCCGAGCGGTTCCATAAATGATGTGAGAGAAAGTCGAGATCGAGCTGGACAGAGAGAATCATATTGCCAAGTGGGCCAATCCAATTGTTCCAGTGTTGAACAGCGATGAGACGGTCAGAATCTGCGGGGACTACAAGGTAACGATCAACCAAGTCTCGCTACAGGACCAGTACCCACTATCCAAAGCGGATGACCTGTTCGCAACGCTAGCAGGGGGGAAGTCGTTCAGCAAGTTGGATTTAACCTCTGCTTACATGACACAGGAGCTGGCTGAATTTTTGAAAAAATTGTCGTGTGTCAACACACACAAAGGACTGTTCATATACCACAGAAGCCCTTTTGGGATTCGCTCGGCTGCGGCCATCTTCCAGAGGAACATGGAGGATCTGCTGAAATCCGTTCCGCACACCATGGTGTTTCAAGACGACATCTTGATCACTGGTCGCAACACCACCGAACACGTGCACAACCTGGAAGAGGTTCTAAAGCGACTGGACAGAGTGGGACTCAGGCTGAAACGCTCCATGTGTGTTTTCCGGGTGCCAGAGGTCGAATTCTTGGGAGAAAGATTGTGGCGGGTGGCATCAGACCCACGGACTCCAAGACGGAGGCCATCAAGAAGGCACCCAGACCACAGAATGTTATGAAGCTGCGTTCGTTCCTGGGACTCCTCAACTATGTTGGTACATTTCTACTGGGATTGAGCACTTTGCTGGAACCTTTGCATTTATTGCTACGCAAGGGTGACAACTGGGTTTCGAGTAAATCTCAAGAGACAGCTTTAATAATGCCAGAAACCTGCTATGTTCTAACAAGTTACTTGTATTGTATGACCCATATAAACGTTTAGTGCTAGCTTGTGATGCATCTTCGTACGGGGTCGGTTGTGTGTTACAGCAAGCCAATGTGTCAGGCAAACTGCAACCGGTTGCATATGCGTCCAGAATTTTATCTAAGGCTAAGAGTCTACAGTATGGTTGAGAAAGAAGCATTAGCATGCGTATACGGGGGTAAGAAAATGCAACAATACCTATTTGGACTCCGATTCGAGCTTGAAACTGACCACAAACCACTCATTTCGCTGTTCTCAGAAAGCAAAGGTATTAACACCAATGCTTCGTCCCACATCTAAAGATGGGCACTAACATTATCTGCGTATGACTATGTAATCCGCCACAGACCAGGCACTGAGAACTGTGCTGATGCTCTCAGTTGGCTACCATTGCCCACCACCGGGGTGGAAATGGCGCAACCCGCAGACTTGCTTCTGGTAATGGATGTTTTTGAGAGTGAGGGGTCACCCGCCATGGCTCACCAGATCAGGACGTGGACTAGACAGGATCCTGTGCTATCACTAGTAAAAAGCTGCATCCTTAATGGGAGCTGGTCGGCTGTTCCCGGGGAAATGCAAGACGAAATTAAGCCGTTTTACTGACGCAAGGATGAAATGTCCATTCCTTCGGATTGTCTCCTATGGGGGAATCGTGTGGTTTTGCTAAAAAAAAGGCAGGGAAACGTTTATACACAACCTACACAGTACCCACCCAGGCATAATCATGATGAAGGCTATCGCCTGGTCGCACGTTTGGTGGCCCGGCATTGACTCGGAATTGGAGTCATGTGTACACCAATGTAATCCTTGCTCATAGTTGAGCAATGCACCAAGGGAGGCCCGACTGAGTCTGTGGTCATGGCCCGCCAAAACACTGGTCCAGGATTCACTGGTCCCTTTCTAGGAAAGATGTTCCTTGTAGCAGTGGACGCTTACTCTAAATGGATTAAATGTATAATAATGTCGTCATGTACGTCCACTGCCACCATTGAAAGCCTCCGGGCCATGTTCGCCACCCATGCTTTGCTCGACGTCCTAGTTAGTGACAATGGACCATGTTTCACCAGCTCGGAATTCAACGAGTTCATGACCCGCAATGGCATCAAGCATGTCAGGTCTGCCCCATTTAAGCCCGCATCCAATGGTCAAACGGAATGGGCAGTCCAAACTATTAAGCAGAGCTTGAAATGCGTGACGGACGGTTCCCTGCAGACCCGGTTATGTTGGGTTCTGTTCAGCTACTGGATGCAACCCCAGTTACTTACTGGTATTCGCCCTGCAGAATTGTTAATGAAGAGAGCACTCAAAACCAGGCTCTCCTTAGTCCACCCGGATCGCAATGACATTGTAGAAATCCGGCATCACCGGCATAATGTGTACCACGATCACGCGGCTGTATCGCTTGATTTTGAGGTGAACGACCCTGTGTTTGTTGTTAATTACGGTCATGGTCCCAAATGGGTTGCTGGCACTGTTTTAGCCAAGAAGGGGAATAGAGTGTTTGTTGTCAAACTTTTGAATGGACAAACATGCTGAAAACATTTGGATTAGACTAAACTGCGATTCACTGACAACCAAGAACAGTTTGAAGAGGACATTACCATCATTGATCCACCAACACACACCAAACCAGCAATCGACCTCGCGGTCAATCACGAGGATGAACCCACCATGCCCGACAGTCTGATCTGACCAGCCGCGCTGCAGTGCAGCAATGATCCGACCAACTCACTCATGCCAGGACTTCAACTCAGGCGATCAACCTGGGATCATCTCAACTTGTAACTTGTATCTAAGACTTTGGGGGGGGTGGGGGGAGTGATGTTCTATATGTAAACTTTACTAGTGTGTAAGACTTGCCACCAGGGGGCGCACCTGTTGGAGACCCAAGGGTCACCTGCACACCCCGGGCAAGCAGGTATAAAAGGCAGTCTACCATGCTACTTCCTCACTCTGGAGTTGCATTAAAGAGACCAAGGTCATAACAGTTGAGCTTACAGTATACAGCCTTGTGGAGTTATTCTGAACATAACAGAATGAGTCCTTAGGTGGCTGAACAGTCCAATACGAGAGCCACAGTCCCTGCTACAGGTGGGACAGACAGTCGTTGAGGGTAAGGGAGGGTGGGACAGGTTTGCCGTATGTTCCTTCCACTGCCTGCGCTTGTTTTCTGCATGCACTCAGCGATGAGACTCGAGGCGCTCAGCGCCCTCCCAGATGCACTTCCTCCACTCAGGGCGGTCTTTGGCCAGGGACTCCCAGGTTCGGTGGGGATGCCGCACTTTATCAGGGAGGCTTTGAGGGTGTCCTTGTAATGTTTCCTCTGTTTACCTTTGGTTCATTTGCCATCAAGGAGTTACGAGTAGAGCGCTTGCTTTGGGAGTCTTGTGGTCTGGCATGTGGACAATGTGGCCTGCCCAGCGGAGGTGATCAAGTGTGGTTAGTGCTTCAATGCTGGGGATGTTGGCCTGATCGAGGACGCTAATGTTGGTGCGTCTGTCCTCCCAGGGGATTTGTAGAATCTTGCGGAGGCATCGTTGATGGTATTTCTCCAGCGACTTGAGCTGTCTACTGTACATGGTCCATGCCTCTGAGCCATTCAGAAGGATGGGTATTATTACCGCCTTGTAGAACATGAGCTTGGTGGTAGATTTGAGGGCCTGGTCTTCGAACACTCTTTTCCTCAGGCGGCCTAAGGCTGCACTGGTGCACTGGAGGCGGTGTTGAATCTCCTCATCAACGTCTGCTTTTGTTGACATGAGGCTCCCGACGTATGGGAAATGGTCCATGTTGTCCAGGGCCACGCCATGGATCTTGATGACTGGGGGGGGCAGTGCTGTGCGGCGAGGACAGGCTGGTGGAGGACCTTTGTCTTACGGATGTTTCACGTAAGACCCATGCTTTTGTATGCCTCAGTAAATCCGTTGACTATATCCTGGAGTTCAGCCTCTGAATGTGCGCAGACGCAGGCGTCATCCGTGTACTGTAGCTCGACGACAGAGGTTGGGGTAGTCTTAGACCTGACCTGGAGGCGGCGAAGCTTAAACAGCAAGAACTCAATCCTTTCCTGGTACTCTAAAGAAACTACCTCTCACTGGTTATCCCTCTCAAATCTCTCTGCTCGCCCTCCAAGACCTTATTGTCCCCTCAGTCACAAACTCAAGACTTTGTCAATTTCTTTACCTCATAACACTTCTGTGATGGGACTTGGGATGTTTCATTATGCTATAGATGCTATATAAATACACGTTGTTGTTGTTTGTTAGTTAAGAACTTTGCCACCTGAGGTAGTATGCTGCCGCACCTAATTTGTTCATTTTCTGTCTTTATTGAATGAGCTCTTCTCTTCTTCTCTTCCATACATATGAGGAAACCAATCACTTTCTCTGCTCTACGTTTAGCAAATCGTGCTCCAGGTTATTTCCTGTAAATTATACATTTCTCTATATAGCATACTGCCCATTCCTAGCTTAACACATTCCAAACCAGCTGGGAAAGAAAATATTCAACAGAAAAACACCTACACCGAGCACTTTTATCAATTTCCATTTCCATCTGACTCCTACAAATGATCACATTTTGGATTAAGATTATTAATTTCTTCTTTTCTCTTCAAAGATGTCTAACAGAACTTAAGTGGTACATATGCACATAACATTTGTAACAAAATAGATGAGTTGATGGCACAAATTAAGTCAAATGGGTATGACCTGATAGCCATTACAGAGACGTGGTTGCAAGGTGACCAGGACTGGGAATTAAATATTCAGGGGTACTTGACAATCCGGAAGGACAGACAGAAAGGAAAAGGAGGTGGAGTAGCTCTATTGATAAAGGATGGAATCACTGAAATAGTAAGAAACAATATTGGCTCAAATGATTAGGGTGTTGAAACAGTTTGGGTGGAGATAAGGAACAATAAGGGGAAAAAGTCACTGGTGGGCATAGTCTATCGGCCCCCTAACAGTAGCAACTCTGTTGGTCGGAGCATAATCAAGGAAATAGTGGGGGCTTGTAAAAAGGGAACAGCAATAATCATGTGTAATTTTAACCTCCATATTGATTGGACAAATCAAATTGGTCAGGGTAGCCTTGAGGAGGAGTTCATAGAGTGCATAAGCCTTGAGGAGCAGTATGTAATGGAACCAACCAGGGGGCAGGCTATCTTAGATCTGGTCCTGTGTAATGAGACAGGATTAATAAACAATCTCCTAGTAAAGGATCCCCTCGGAATGAGTGATCATAGCATGATTGAATTTCAAATTCAGATGGAGAGTGAGAAAGTTGGATCTCTAACCAGTGTACTAAGCTTAAATAGAGACTATGAAGGTATGAGGACAGAGTTGGCTAAAGTGGACTGGGAAAATAGATTAATGTTGATGAACATTGGTGTACATTTAAGGAGATATTTCACAACTCTCAAGAAAAATATATTCCAGTAAGGAGGAAAGGGTGTAAGAGAAAAGATAGCTATCCATGGCTAACTAAAGAAATATAGGACGGTATCCAAGGGCATACAAAGTGGCCAAAACTAGTGGGAGGACAAAAGACTGGGAAGCTTTTAAAAGCCAGCAAAGAATGACTAAAAAAATGATTAAGAAAGAGAAGATTGACTATGAAAGTAAACTAGCACAAAATATTAAAACAGATAGCAGGAGTTTCTATAGGTATATAAAAAGGAAAAGGGTGGCTAAAGTAAATGTTGGTCCTTTAGAGGACGAGACCGGGGAATTAGTAATGGGGAACATGGAGATGACAGAAACTCTGAACAAATATTTTGTATCAGTCTTTACGGTAGAGGACACTAACAATATTCCGACAGTGGATAGTCTCGGGGCTATGGGGGGGGGGGGGAGGAACTTAACACAATCACAATCACTAAGGAGGTGGTACTCAGTAAGATAATTGGACGAAAGGCAGATAAATCCCCTGGACCTGATGGCTTGCATCCTAGGATCTTAAGAGAAGTAGCGGCAGGGATTGTGGATGCATTGGTTGTAATTTACCAAAATTCCCTGGATTCTGGGGAGGTCCCAGCAGATTGGAAAACTGCAAATGTAACGCCCCTATTTAAAAAAGGAGGCACACAAAAAACAGGAAACTATAAACCAGTTAGCCTAACATCTGTGGTTGGGAAAATGTTGGAGTCCATTGTTAAAGAAGCAGTAGCAGGACATTTGGAAAAGCAAAATCTGGTCAGCCAGAGTCGGCATGAATTTATGAAGGGGAAGCCATACTTGACAAATGTGCTGCAGTTCTTTGAGGGTGTAACGAACAGGGTGGATAAAGAGGATGTGGTGTATTTGGACTTCCAGAAGGCACTTGACAAGGTGCTACATAAAAGGTTACTGTACAAGATAAAAGTTCACAGGGTTGGGGGTAATATATTAGCATGATAGAGGATTGGCTAACTAACAGAAAACAGAGAGTCGGGATAAATGGTTCATTCTCTGGTTGGCAACCAGTAACTAGTGGGGTGCCACAGGGATCAGTGTTGGGACCCCAACTATTTACAATCTATATAAATGAATTGGAAGAAGGGACTGAGTGTAACGTAGCTAAGTTTTCTGATGATACAATGATGGGAGGAAAAGCAATGTGTGAGGACACAAAAAATCTGTAAAAGGACATAGACAGGCTCAGTGAGTGGGCAAAAATTTGGCAGATGGAATATAATGTTGGAAAGTGCGAGGTCATGCACTTTGGCAGAAAAAAAAATCAAAGAGCAAGTTATTATTTAAATGGAGAAAGATTGCAAAGTGCCGCAGTACAGTGGGACCTGGGATACTTGTGCATGAAACATAAAAGGATAGTATGCATGTACAGCAAGTGATCAGGAAGGCCAATGGTATCTTGGCCTTTATTGCAAAGGGGATAGAGTATAAAAGTAGGGAAGTCTTGCTACAGCTATATAAGGTGTTGGTCAGGCCACACCTGGAATACTGCGCGCAGTTTTGGTTTCTATATTTACAAAAGGATATACTTGCTTTGGAGGCAGTTCAGAGAAGGTTCACTAGGTTGATTCCGGGGATGAGGGGGTTGACTTATGAGGAAAGGTTGAATAGGTTGGGCCTCTACGCATTGGAATTCAGAAGAATGAGAGGTGATCTTATCGAAACGTATAAGTTTATGAGGGGGCTTGACAAGGTGGATGCAGAGAGGATGTTTCCACTGATGGGGAGACTAGAAAGAACTAGAGGTTTGATCTTAGAATAAGGGGCCGCCCATTTAGAACAGAGATGAAGAGAAATTTATTTTCTCAGAGGGTTGTTAATCTGTGGAATTCGTTGCCTCAGAAAGCTGTGGAAGCTGGTACATTGAATAAAGTTAAGACAGAAATCGACAGTTTCTTAAATGATAAGGGGATAAAGGGTTATGGGGAGCAGGCGGGTAGTGGAGCTGAGTCCATGATCAGATCAGCCATGATCTTATTAAATGGCAGGGCAGGCTCGAGGGGCCGTATGGCCTACTCCTGCTCCTATTTCTTATGTTCTTATGTATCCTATTACATACACAGGCATTGGTGCAGAATGTGTCATAATTGTACTTGCGCTTAATAATTCCAATTCCTTGTTGTCATATCCTGTTCTCTTTTTTTTAAAAACAGCTTGTGGCTGCTAGGATTTAACTACTACAACTGCTCAGATGGGGTGCAGGTGCTGTCGGATGATAAAAAGGTGAGAAAAATACACAGTTTTGGACTAAACATACTCAGGAATGTGTTACGTACAGTTGCTTGCTTAGACTGTACACAAAGCTTAGCATCTTTTTTGACGCAAGCCTGAGCTCAAACCCCAAAAGTTATCCATAAGATTGCTTATTTCCACCTTTACAACATCACCCATTCATCATTGTCATCATCACCCCTGCTGAAACCCGTATCTGTAATCCATCATTGAGAGACTCTCTGGGCCCGAAACTCTTGGGTCTCTGCTCCTCTGCCAGAAGTACAGCAGGGTAGGACTCACGGGGATGAAGGTTACTTAAACCATCAGGGCAGGGGCCACAATCCCCACATTGCATCATTGCAACCTGATCTGACTGCTCGGGCAGAAGATGTCATTGCAATTTTTTAGTTCAAGCCTTATACTCCTTCCCATTAATCCCCCCTTCATCTACCCCATCCCAACATTGATGGAAAGCTATCAGCCATCATCTACTTTCAAGAACTTTCTCCAAATAAACTCTAATCTCCTTTAAAAGCCTTCATAAAACCCACCTCTTCAACCAAGAGTTCGGTAACCTCTCAACTCTCTCTCAAGGGCTTGCTGTCCATTCTGTGAAGTGCTTTCAGGCATTTATCTGCATATTAAGGCAATATACAAATGTAAGGTGTTGCTTATCTGTGGGGGAGGGAAGTACTCCACCTCACTTGTACATCACATGAATAGATTTCTACTTTATTCAACATTACCCCTCATTAATGTTTCTCTGCTGAGGAGACAGAACTCCATGCTGGACTACATTCCCACAGGCTGCTGCAGCATTCTGGTACAAACTGTAGCCCACCCTGCTCAACAGGCATTGGTTAACTCAGCACCAATTAGGGATTGAACCTGGGATCTGTCTTGTCTGTATGACTTACACAATATGATGGATTAGTTCACGGTGGAACCAGAAGGAGACTTTGATCCCATCTGTCTTTCCCTGGGGTGAAAAGGGAAGTTTAACAATACACTCCACCTCATAATCCACTCTTAACAATTGCTTAACAAATATTTCATTCTTTCAAAAATGCACACATAAGGCAATAGATTTTTTGTTTGTTTCAGGTATATCTTTGGCCCAGCTATTATAAGAGAACTACCACCCAACAGTGTGAAAAATGAAAAAAATTATAGAAACAATGAAATTAAACATGAGACCTCATCCCACAACGAGAATGCCAAAATCAACAATATTGTTGCTTCAACTTTGGACAAAGTAATAAACTTGGAAGAACAAAATGTAGAAACAACCGGAAAGGAAACTAATGTATCAGAAAAGAATATAACACATGTACAAGATAAAACAGTAGAAGATGTCAACGACAACACTGACAATGATGCAATGTACACACTGAATAATAAATTAGTGGATCAAGAGTCACACACAGATCTGCAACAAGGTGATGTAGTTCACGCCATCAATACAGATAACTGCTCCTCAATCAATAACTTAAAAGATGCATCTAAAGATGAACTAGTACATCATCATGACCCAGGAAGTGAAAGTGATTGTCATACAGTCAATGGACCATCCATACAACATCCTGCTGAAGCAGAAAACATGCAGGAAGCTTGTGCAGTCTGTCAACTAGGAGAGAAAACAATGGACAATAACAAAATTGACAGTGCAAATAACGGTAAATTGTCACACATGCAAAATGATGAAGTAACTCTATACAATTTGGAAACTGACATGGACGAAATCAAAAGTTTATCCAACCCATCTTCTGATATAGAAATGATCATCTTAAATGGGCACAAAGATCTAGAAAACACTCCTCCTGCTATTGATGGAGAATTTACCAAGGACTTGCTTGAAGAAGTGAAACTCAGGATAGAGGGGGAAGATCCGGAGGTGGCAGCTGCACTTGCAGCACTAGAGGCAGCAACAGCAGGAGAAGATGATGAAATGGAGGACTAGACTAGACTAAACTTATGTGTCTTATTGAATCACAATTGATTTGAAGTGTGTAACATAACCTTGGGGTTCAAATGACTTCCCAAGTCACCTGAACCTTAAGGCTTTGAAGCATCTGTTAATATAATGCAAGCCAGTTATTGTTATAGACTGCAAAGATTCTAAAAGATACAGAGGCAGAAAAACCTCGGGCCTCCTGGTACAAATAGTGCGGCAGAGCAAGGATCTTGCACCATTGCTGACTCTGCTGGAGTGTCTGTGGCCAAGGCAGGGTCACCTGACTTAGATATTTTTGGTGGGCGGCCATGCCAGTTTGGGCACCATTTGGGTCTCCATTAGAGGGGGGAGCGTTCAAAAGATGAAGTGATGATAGCCACATGAGGGAACGCTGGCAGTACCCCCTCCCATAAAAGTGGAGATATTGGAGAACCCCTTTACAAGAAGGACAATCAAAAATGCCAGAATCTGTGCCAGAGTCTTCCAAGCCATGGGTCACCAATCCCACTACAACAATACAATTATTTCTTCCCAGCGTCCAGATCACTGAGCAGAAAGGGGGCAGGAACTGCAGTAATTCTGATGGGGAAGCCATCTAGCCAGCCCCACTTCCTTGCCACGTCATGTACCTTAAATGAGGCAGGTTGTGCTTGTCTCAGACACAATAGAAACTCTTACTGGCTCCTCTTCTGGGCGCATCCAACAATTCACCCAAGCTAGGTCTCTTGTGCCCAGTCTGAGTATATTCAGGCCCATAATCTTTTCAGTTTACCTTCATCCACCCTGATGTATGGTGGTTTGTGTCATATAATGTTACAACATAGAAACAGACCATTTGGCACATCAAATCTGTGGGGTTATTTTTCTTCACAAGCCAACTAGTTTATTCCCAATCTACTGCTCACTCCTCACCCTTTATCATTCCTCCCTTTTAAAAGAATTTATGCAGTTGTTTTAAACAAGTTTGTGGCAGAGAATTCCACATTCTCACCACCTTTTGTGTAAAGAAATGTTTTCTAACCTCCTTTAATTCTTTCAGTTCAATGTTTTTTGATTCAGCCTCTGATCTTCCACTGCTTTAAGACACCGTCAACTGACAGAAAACGGTGGAATTAACAGATTTATCTCTATCCTCTTTACATACCTCGAAGTTGTAACATTAGCGATATATACAGACTATGTCCTGTGCTGATATAGTTATCAGTTCATTTTATTTGGCGTGGATTTCCACGGGAGTTCACCCGCTCGTTCACTGTAACGTCAGAGGAAGAAACCCCAGAAAAGTGTCCTAAACCACCTTCTACAGCGTTCCTGCTAAATGCGAGTGGACAAGTGGGAGAACCCCCACAGAAATTCATCCCCTTAGAATGCCTCTTCTATTTTGAATGGCTTAGCCATGCTATGCAATTCTAGTTCTTGATTGTTTTTTCACAATGCTGTATGCTATGTGAAAGAACATTTTTGTTTTAGTGCAGTAGAAATTAGAACACATGGTAGCTACAGTTCCCACTCCCGGGTGCGAATGCTCCCGCTGTTTGCAATGGCTGGTATGACCTAGTAGAGTTAACAAAATGAAAAATAATTTCAGTTGCAGTGCCATACATTTTTTTGCAAACTTCCCAGTAGCACAGCAGATTTTGTATACTAATATGTTAAGCCATGGAGTGGATGTCTTTGACAAAGGACTGTAACCCAGAGTACACACACTGGCTTGCTTCACACACAAGTGTATAGTAAATGAGATTGTTTTGCTCCAGAGAACAGAGAGTTAAAATTCACGCTGCAGCATGTGCTAAAGTTACCTTAGCTGAAACATTAATAAAAACAAGAGAAAAATGTAACAAAAAATAGCCTGGTGTAATGAGGAGCGAACTAATGAATAAGCAGAGCTGTCTCTGCCCAAAATAAATGGAACATTTAGGGGGAGAAATTTGGGAGCGCCCCAAGTTAGAAAAATTAGCGGCAGGCGCTAATATTTTCTAACTTGTAAAAAATTCTGAGTTTGTGCTCCCCGGAGGCGATAATGGATGGCGCTCAGGAGACTAATTTCTGGGCCTGAAGACGCTATTGTAGGCAACTTTGAAATTCACATTGAAGTAAAAGAGCTAATGGTTGTCACTTTTTGGCTGATACAAGCGACTGCCCATTTTAAATGTGTATGTTTTAAGTAGTAGAGACTGTATTAGTAAAAAACAAACATAAAAACTGCCACAGAAATGATTGTCCAGAGATCCTGAAACAATGAAACGTTCTGTATATGTTGCAAAAGACATCTGTACCAACTGTGAATGGAAGCACTTATTCTCAGAAGAAGTGAGAGTCAGCATTCTAGAACAAGTCTCAGTAGGACTTGATTGGGAATTCTGTACGTAATATATTACATATTCAATATTGTAAATAGCATTTTGAGCTGTTTATAAATTGTAAAACTTTTCTATAACTGACAATGTTTTATGTGAAGCTTAATATATAGCACACACTGGTTAGTTAATAAATATTGGTGCTGGAGAGAAAAATCATATCACTTTTCTATTTCGAACTGTGTTAATGTGAAAAATATTAATTTATATAAGGAAACATGAAAGATACTATTAATTGTTATTTCTGAACACCTTATCTGGTCTACAATAAAATATTTGCTAGAAATTCAAATTCTCCATTACATTGTAAATTATATTTTTAAAAGACTCTTCTCTGTAAATACAGATAACTGAAACTACAACAAATATTTTCTGGTTAACATTTATTTTCTCCAGAAACATTTATAGGATTGCCAGTGTGAATATCTCGGTCCCCTCCTTCGTCATGCTCAGGATTTCTTACTCATATTTTCCAATACAGGTTTAATTCAGTGTTCAGCCATTTTCTGTAAACATCAAATCTAGCCAAGTTTCAGAGGTGCAGCTGCAAAATCACATGGAGTTGAATCACAATGTATTGCTCCAGTGATATGATGAGGGATTCATGCAAGGTATGTGAACCCTTTCCTATGGGTAAATTTGGTTCCAGATATTCACCTTCTCCACAAACACATCCAAACATATTGGCCTTGAAATCCCGGCATTACCGGGTCTGCCCGGAGTATCTACGGACCCGGGAAGGCATCGCAAAAACCAGTTTTCAGCACGCAATGCGCATGCGCCGAAAACCGACTTTTCCGATCTGTCAGGTTTCTGGCTTGACAGATCGCACGCATCTCAGGGAGAAGGACATTCCCACGGCAGAGATTGGGCTATTTGCCCATCTCTGGCCCTGCGAATGTCCTTAAAACTCTTGCGCCTGATAAGAGTTTTAGAAAATTACAAAAATATATAAAAATAAAATTTTAAAAACACATTTTAATGTTTAAAAACCCTGCCCACTAAGGTAAAAATCATAATTAAAACTTTTTAATAAAATCGGCCAATTTCTTTTTCAAAAACATTTCTATCAACTTTAATTTCTATAATATGTTTATGTGAGGTGTTTTAAAAAAAAAACTTATAAAGTATTTGGGTGTTTGGGGTGTTTCTTATTCATAGTAATAGGATTTTCGGTTACACAAGAAGAGGAGGCCTCAGGACTGGGATCTCTGGTGGGCGCAGCAGGTAAAGGTAGGTGCAGCTCATTTTAGCCATTTTCTGGCGAGCGCCCGCAGGAAGCAGAGGACTGGGATTTCAGGGCCATTGCTAATGATGCAATACCTTCCCTATTTACATCTCCTTAGTTGACAACAGGACAAGGTATGAGGCATTCATATATATTATATGGCCTACTCTGCTCCTAATTCTTATGTTCTTATTACATTATTGGTATTGGCTCACCAATAATAACAGACTTTATCTTCATTAGCCTATCAGAACACATACTACATGTATCACAAAAAAAATCCAGTTTATTGTTCTTTCTATGACATTTCAATCAGTCACATCATAATGCTGGGGAATTTTCTCCTAGCTTTCTTTCCACGTCAAAAGTTATTTTTCCCAAAGCAATGTAATATGTATTCAAATTCAGTAATTAAACTAGTAAAATAATTTTGAATATTTGAAAGCATACTTAATTGTAGGCCAAATAGAATGCATGGCCTGTGGAGAATATTTTAAATTCAAGGAAGATATGCATGCCAGGATGTAATCTTTGTTTATTCTCTCATTTTCAAAATAAATCTCAATTTAATTACTCATTAAGGAGGGTAGAACTTCTGAGTGATTTCTAATGTCTGCATGAAGGATAAATCTACCAAAGAATGGGTCTTCTTTTAAAGACTGGTCCAAAAAACGATATTATATGAGAGAATGGGAATTATGGGTGCAAACAATGGGGTCGGAGGCTTCCTGTGGGTGAAATGAGCAGATATATGGCGGATTAAACTTAATGCAGAGAAGTTTGAAGTGATGCATTTTGGAAGGAAGAATGAGGACGGGCAATATAAACTAAATGTTACAATTTTAAAGAGGGGGCAGAAACAGAGACCTGGTGGATTGTGTACAGATATCATTGAAGGTGGCAGGACAAATTGATGAATCTGTTAAAAAGCATACAGGATCCTTGGCTTTATAAACACAGGCATAGAGCACAAAAGCAAGGAAGTTATGCTTAACCTTTATAAATCTGGCTCAGCCTCAGTTTGAGTATCGTGTCCAATTCTGTGCATCACATTTTAGGAAGGACAGCAAGGCCTTGGAGAGGGTGCAGAGGAGATTTATTAGAATGGTACCAGCAATGAAGGACTTCAGTTGTGTGGAGATAGACAAATCTCCAGCAGCTGATGGTTTCCACCCCAGAGGATTAAAACAAATAGGTGATGAAATTGCAGATGCATAAGTCGTAATTTTCCAAAGCACTTTAGATTCAGGAATTGTGCATTTGGATTGGAAAATTGTGAATGACACTCCATTATTTAAGAGAGGGAGGGAGAAAGCAGGTAACTACAATTTAACATTAATTGTGAGCAAGTGACTGAAATCGGAGACAATGCCGGAATTTTTCCTACCTGGGTGAGTGCGGTGCAGGCGGTGGCCATGGCGGGTCGCGACCCCGTTGCTGGCTCCATTTCACACCACAGAACAACTTTACGTTACTAGGGTCTATTAAGCCCACCCTGTCTGTGTGTTACCCAGCCCAATTAAATGGTGCAGGTCTGGTGATGTCATTCATGATGCATTTTCAGTCACGATCTTTAAAGGGGCCATGGCCGCCTTACATTTAAAGTTCAATCTAACATAGTGCTGTCAGTGCACTGGAGCATTGAAGTGCTGAAAAACTTTGACAATGACTGCACAGAGGCAGAGGGCTGCACGCAGGTTCTACGATGACTCCCTCCATGTGCTTATAGCGGGAGTCAGAGCTTGCAGGGAGCTCCTCTTCCCTTCTATTGAGTGGAAGGAACCACCCCAGGAGACCAAAACAACGTGGTTGGAGATTGCAGAGGAGGAAACATGTAAGATTCTGAGAGGGCTTGACAAGGTAGATGCTGAGAGGATGTTTCCCCTCATAGGGGTAGACTTTCAGAATAAGGGGTCAGCCATTTAAGATGGAGATGAGGAGGAATTTCTTCTCTCAGAAGATCATGGATTTTTGGAATTCTCTACCCCAGAGAGTTGTGGAAACTGGGTCATTGATTATATTCACGGCTGAGACAGACAGATTCTTGAACTATTGGGGAGTCAAGGGTTATGGGAACAGGCAGGAAAGTGGAGTTGAGGCCAAGATCAGATCAGCCATGATCTTATTGAATGGCAGAGCAGGCTCGAGGGATCGGATAGCCGACTCCTGCTCCTATTTCTTATGTCCTTATGTCACCAGTAGGGATGCAGTCAGGAGGACCTGGGTGCAGTGCCGCAAATGTTTCAATTAACTTATTAGATCAGGAAACATGAGTACAAAGCCATACTCAACTTCATCCTGCTGTGCCGCTCATCACATCCCCATCACTCTGCCTTCCCAAGCCTGCTCCTGCACATCCTTACTCACACCAACATAACTTACATGTCCACCCATCCTTCTCTCTCTATCTACATTATCACATCCCCTCCTTACTAGCCACCCCTCACACTCACACTCATCTTAGTGCAATCATACCAACTAACAACACATAAGGAGGCCACTTGGCTTTAGATCGAGGTATGCAAATGTTCAGAGAATGGAGGAATCCATCTCCAACATGAGCACCACCGTGTCGCAAGCGATGTCGACTGTAGGTTCTTCCATGCATAGGATGGCCACCTGCATGGAGCAGCTAATGCGCCACTCCCAGGAACACATGGAATCTATGGAGGATAGATAGCTATGTATGGAGAATAGATGGCAGAGGCTCATACACCTCTTCTCTAGGAGGGATGTCAGCAAAGACGTGGGTCCTCATGGTCCCACTGATGTGCAGCAAGGTGCTCTCCAGCTCCTTGGCAACAGCAAAGTGCACAGGTTGCCTCTCCCTCTGCCACAGGGGTAGCACCTCGTAGAAGCACGTGCAAGAGAAATATGACACATAGCTAGATTCACAAGGGTAGACACTTGGGTGTTTTACCCAATGTTTATGTAAAGTTTCCGTTAATGTGCTGTCAAACATAAAAATCTTTATTTTCATCATTTTCTTGTCTTGGACACATTTGTGCGACCCTTTGGAAGTGGCTTCGTGAGTTGCAGTGAATGGTGAGACAGAACGGTACTTCCCGCAACATTGGTGAGTTTTAAAGGAATGGCTTGGTCATTGCAGGGATGCTTTATGGTGTTGTTGTGAGGTGGTGCCAACCAGGCATTTGTGGCAGCCATTTGGGTCTACGGTGTCAAGTTAAGAAAATCTGGCCATCCATGGCCTCCCGGGCAGCAATGTGGTTGGGTGCTGATGCCCTCTGTCCTGTGCAGCATCAGGTAATTGTGGAGAAGGCTGGTGGTGTTGTTGGTGCTGCTGGGGTTGGGGCTCATCGTGGTCAGATTCTGAGGACAAAGACAAGACGGTATTAATGGCACCCATGTCGATGGAATAGATGGCTGGTGAAGCAATCTGTCAATGGTGAGAGAGGTTCTTCCAATGAGGTGACACTGGATGGAGACTTTGCTGGAAAGAGTTGCAGCCTTCAGAAAGCTCAATCTGTGCTGGGAATGTAGTGAGCAACAGTTTCTGCCTGAGGAAAGTGATCATCTGTCAGGTGACAGCTTTTAAACCACATTTAATCAGCTGGAGTAATGGCCACTCAACTTCCGCCCCAGGTTGACAGGCGTGGTTCTCAAGCAGCGTGGTTCCCGTGGCCATCCAGATAAATTTAAAATGTAGGGGGGAAAAAGGGCTTAACTGTCTGTAACCAAGCTTATAATGATTTCAATTAGGTTGCCCGCCTCTGCCGGTCAGGTTACCGCCACACCAAACGTGCCCGAAGGAAAGGCGCGTAGGGGCGGATGACAGCACGTTCCCGACCTGCTCCCAAAAATATCAACTTTCCCACGTGACTCACTTCCAATCGCGCCCGCAACCACCCCGGACAATTCGGGCCAGAGTGACTGAATACTTGGACAAGTATCAACTGATCAGAGTCAGCATGGATTTGTCAGAAATTTTTTGAGGCAGTCATTACCATGTCGATGTGGGAGTGTCTATGAAAGCATTTAATAAGGTTCTGCACAAGAGAAAATGAGCAACATTGGAGGTAACCCTTTGACAAGGAAAGAAAGACTTGTATTTCTATAGCACCTTGCATGACCACCGGATATCCAAAGTGCTTTACAGCCAATGAAGTACTTTTGAAGTGTAGTCACTGTTGTAATGCAGGAAACGCAGCAGCCAATTTACACACACCAAGCTCCCACAAACAGCAATGTGATAATGACCAGATAATTTGTTTTTTAGTGATGTTGATTGAGGGAAAAATATTGGCCAGGACACCGAGGATAACTCCCCTACTCTTCGTCGATATAGTGCCATGGTTTTTTTTTCCATCCACCTCAGTTTAACATCTCATCCGAAAGACAGAACCTCTGCCAATTCAGTGCTCCTTCAATATGGCACTGGAGTGTCAGCCTAGATTTTTGTGCTCAAGTCCCTGGAGTGGGATTTGAACCTACAACCTTCTGACTCAATGGCAAGAGTGCTACCAACTGTGCTACAACTAACACTGGTTGGGGGTATGAGATGAAGAGTAGGGATAATGACCTGTTTTCTGATTGGCAGGATGTGACAAGTGGTGTTTCCTAAGGATCTATAATGTAACCTCAACTTTTCATCATATACAGTTTATTAATGACTTCAATGAAGGAGTAAAAAATTGCCTATCCAAGATTGCAGATGACACCAAATTAGGAAGCACAGTAATTTGTGTAGATGGGAGCAATAAGTTACAAAGGGACTGAGTGAGTGGGCAAAACTGTGGCAGATTGAGTTCAATGTAGGGAAGTGTGAGGTTACATAAGAAATATAAATAGGAACACGAGTAGGCCATTTGGCACTTCAAGCCTGCGCCAGCATTCAACAAGATCATGACTCATCTTCACCTCAACTCCAACTCCAATGCCATGATCTCATTAAATGACTGAGCAGGCTCGAGGCTGAACAGCCTACTCCTAATTCTTATGTTATGTTCCACTTTCCCACACTATCCTCATATCTCTTGATTCCCCATAGTTCCCAAAAATTTATCGACCTCTGCCTTGAATATACTCAATGACTGAGCATCCACAGCTCTCTGGGGAAGAGAATTCCAAAAATTCACAACTCTTTGAGTGAATAAATTTCTCCTCATCTCAGTCCTAAATGGCTAACCCCTTATTCTAAGACTGTGACCTTGTGTTCTAGATTCCCCAGCCAGGGGAAACATTTTCTCAGCATTAACCCTGTCAAACCCCTTAAGAATTCTATATGTTTCAATTAGATCACCTCTCATTCTCCTAAACTCGAGGGAATATAGGTCTAGTCTACTCAATCTCTCCTCAATGGGCAATCCCCTCATCCCAGGAACCAGTCTGGTGAACCTTCGTTGCACTCCTTCTAAGGCAAGTATGTCTTTCCTTAGGTAAGGAGACCAGATCTGTACACAGTATTCCCGGTGTGGCCTGACCAATGCCCTGTATAATTGTAGTAAGACTTCTTTACTCTTACACTATAAACCCTTTGGATCGGGGAAAGACAAATCAGAATAGTGACAGACTTGGAACAGTGGAGGAGCAAAAGGATTTAGGTGTCCGTGTACACGACCATGAAAAGATAGTGCAGAATCAAAAAGACTAATGGAATGTTGGCTTTGATTTCAAGAGTTAGAATACAAAAGTCAGGAAGTGATGCTTCCGTTGTATAGAGCCCTGGTCAGACCTCACCTGAAATATTGTGTTAAATTTTGGGGACCAAATCTCAGGAAAGCTATATTGGCCTTGGAAAAGGTACAATGCATTTACCAACAACATCAACTTGCATTTATATAGCGCCTTTAATGTGGTAAGACGTTCTAAGGCGCTTCACAGGAGCATTATCAAACAAAATTTGACACCCAGCCATATAAGGAGATATTAGGACAGATAACTAAAATCTTGGTCAAAAAGGTAGGTTTTAAGGAGCGTCGTGTAAGGAAGACAGAGGTAGAGAATCAGAGAGGTTTAGGCAGGGAATTCCTGAGCTCAGAGCCTAGACAACTGAAGGCATGGCCTCCCCAATGATTGAGCGATTGGTATCAGGGATGCTCAAGAGGAACGTAGCTATAGACCAGTCAGCTTAACAACAGTGGTAGGAAAAATACTGCAATCTATACTCAGAAGTGATAAAATAGCATATGGAAACAGAAAATATAATAAAAAATAACATGGATTCGAAAGGTTAACTAACCTGATAGAATTCTTCGAAGAGGTAACAGAAAGAGTAACATAAGAACATAAGAAATAGGAGCAGAGTTGGCCATACGGCCCCTCGAGCCTGCTCCGCCACTTAATACAATCATGGCTGATCTGATCATGGACTCGGGTCCACTTCCCGGCCCGCTCCTCATAACCCCTTATTTCCTTATCGTTTAAGAAACTGCCTATTTCTGTCTTAAATTTATTCAATGTCCCAGCTTCCACAGCTCTCTGAGGCAGCGAATTCCACAGATTTACAACCCTCTGAGTGAAGAAATTTCTCCTCATCTCAGTTTTAAATGAGCGGTCTCTTATTCTAAGATTGTGCCCTCTAGTTCTAGTCTCCCCCATCAGTGAAAACATCCACTCTGCATCCATCTTGTCAAGCCCCCTCATAATCTTATACGTTTCGATAAGATCACCTCTCATTCTTCTGAATTCCAATGAGTAGAGGCCCAACCTACTCAACCTTTCCTCATAAGTCAACCCCCCTCATCTCAGAAATCAACCTAGTGAACCTTCTCTGAACTGCCTCCAATGCAAGTATATCCTTTTGTAAATATGGAAACCAAAACTGCACGCAATATTCCAGGTGTGGCCTCACCAATACCCTGCAGAACTGTAGCAAGACTTCCCTGCTTTTATACTCCATCTCATTTGCTATAAAGGCCAAGATTCCATTGGCCTTCCTGATCACTTGCTGTACCTGCATAATATCCTTTTGTGTTTCATGCACAAGTACTCCCAGGTCCTGCTGTACTGCAGCACTTTGCAATCTTTCTCCATTTAAATATAACTTTCTCTTTGATTTTATTTCTGCCAAAGTGCATGAACTCACACTTTCCAACATTATACTCCATCTGCCAATTTTTTGTCCACTCACTTAGCCTGTCGATGTCCTTTTGCAGATTTTTTGTGTCCTCGTCACACGTTGCTTTTCCTCCCATCTTTGTATTGTCAGCAAACTTGGCTATGTTACACTTGATCCCTTCTTCCAAGTTGTTAATATAGATTGTAAGTAGTTGGGGTCCCAGCACTGATCCCTGCGGCACCCTACTAGTTACTGATTGCCAACCAGAGAATGAACCATTTATCCCGATTCTCAGTTTTCTGTCAGTTAGCTCTGTCCACCTTTGGCTCGTTTGCCATGAAGGAGTTCCGAGTAGAGCCTTGCTTTGGGAGTCTTATGTCTGGCATGCGGGCAATGTGGTCTGCCCAGCGAGCTGATCAAGTGTGGTCAATGCTTCAATGGTGGGGATGTTGGTCTGGATGAGGACACTATGTTGGTGCGTCTGTCCTCCCAGGTGATTTATAGGATCTGGTATTTCTCCAGTGACTTGAGGTGTCTACTGTACATGGTTCATGCCTCTGAGCCAGAGAGGAGGGCGGGTATTACTACAGCCCTGTAGACCATGAGCTTGGTGGTAGATTTGAGGGCCTGTTCTTTGAACACTCTTTTCCTCAGGTGACCGAAGGCTGCGCTAGCGCACTGGAGGCGGTGTTGAATCACCTCATCAATGTCTGCTTTTGTTGATAAAATGCTCCCGAGGTGTGGAAAATGGTCTATGTTGTCCAGGGCCGCGTCGCAGATCTTGATATATTACCCCCAACCCCATGAACTTTTATCTTGTGCAGTAAATTTTTATGTGGCACCTTGTCAAATGCCTTCTGGAAGTCCAAATACACCACATTCACTGGTTCCCCTTTATCCACCCGCTTTGTTACATCCTCAAAGAATCCAAGCAAATTTGTCAAACATGACTTCCCCTTCATAAATCCATGCTGACTCTACCTGACCAAATTTTGCTGTTCCAAATGTCCTGCTACTGCTTCTTTAATAATGGACTCCAACATTTTCCCAACCACAGATGTTAGGCTAACTGGTCTATAGTTTCCTGCTTTTTGTCTGCCTCCTTTTTTAAATAGGGGCATCACATTTGCAGTTTTCCAATCTGCTGGGACCTCCCCAGAATCCAGGGAATTTTGATAAATTACAACCAATGCATCCGCAATCCCTGTGGCTACTTCTCAAGATCCTAGAATGGAAGCCATCAGGTCCAGGGGATTTATTTGCCTTTCGTCCCATTATCTTGCTGAGTACCACCTCATTAGTGATTCCTGCCCCACCATAGCCCCTTGACTATCCACTGTTGGAATACTGTTAGTGTCCTCTTCCGTAAAAAAGGGTAATGCAATAAATCTCATATACCTGGATTTTTAAAAGACCCTTGATAAGGTAGCATACAGTAGGCTCATGGCAAAGTTTAGGGCATGTGGAGTCAGGACAAATAGCTGAATGGACAGCAAATCAGCTTAAAAAAAAAAGAAAGCCAAGAGTAGGTGTAAAGAACATAAGAAATAGGAGGAGGCGGCCATTTGACTCCTCGAGCCCGCCATTTAATAAGATCATGGCTGATCTGATCTTGGGCTCAGCTCCACTTCCCTGCTCGCTCCTCGGGACCCTTCACTCCCTTATCGTTCAAAAATCTGTCCATCTCCACCTTAAATATATTTAATGACCAAGCCTCCACAGCTCTCTGGGGCAGAGAATTCCACAGATTTACAACCCTAAGAAACTGCTCCTCATCTCAGTTCTAAATGGGCAACCCCTTATTCTGAAACTATGCCCCCTAGTTCGAGATTCCTCCACGAGGGGAAACATCCTCTCTGCATCTACCTTGTCGAGCCCCCTCATTATCTTATATGTTTCAATAAGATCACCTCTCATTCTTCTAAACACCGCTGAGTAAACCCAACCTGTCTTCATAAGTCAACGGCTTCATCTCAGGAATCAACCTCATGAACCTTCTCTGAACTGCCACCAATGCAAGTATATCCCTCCTTAAATAAGGAGACCAAAACTGTACGCAGTACTCTAGGTCTGGTCTCACCAATAACCTGTACAGTTGTAGCAGGGCTTTTATGCCATCTCCCTTGCAATAAAGACCAACATTCAATTTGCCTTCCTGATTACTTGCTGTAGCTGCACACTAACTTTTTCTGCTTTATGCACAACGATCCCCAGGCCCCTCTGTACTGTAGCATTTTGTAATCTCTCTCCATTTAAATAATTTTCTTTTTTTCCCCATCAAAATGGATAACCTCACACTTTCCCACATTATATTCAATCTGCCAAGTGTTTGCCCATTCACTTAGCCTGTCTATATCCCTTTGCAGATTCTGTGTCCTCCTCACAACTTGCTTTCCCACCCATGTTTATATCAGCAGCAAACTTGGCTACATTACACTCGGTCCCTTCATCGAAGTAATTAATATAGATTGTAAATAGTTGAGGCCACAGCACCAATCCCTGTGGCACTCCACTAGTGACCGTTTGCCAACCTGAAAATGACCCATTTATCCCGACTCTGTTTTCTGTTAGTTAGCCAATCCTCTATCCATGAAAATATATTACCCCCAACCCTGTGAGCTCTTGTGCAGTAACCTTTTATGTGGCACCTTATCAAATGCCTTCTGTAAATCCAAATACACTATGTCCACTGGTTTCCCCTTACCCACCCTGCTCGTTACATCCTCAAAGAACTTTAGCAAATTTATCAAACATGACTTCCCCTTCATAAAACCATGCTGACTCTAATTGATCATATTATGCTTTTCCAAATGTCCTACTACTGCTTCCTTAATAATGGACTCCAGCATTTCCCCAAAGACAGATGTTAGGATAACTGTCTATAGTTTCCTGCTTTGTGTTTCCCTCCTTTTTTTAAATAGGGGCATTACATTTAAGGTTTTCCAAACCGCTGGGATCTCTCCAAAATCCAGGGAATTTTGGTAGATTACAACCAATGCATCCACTATCTCTGCAGCCACTTCTTTTAAGACCCTAAGGTCATCAGGTCCAGGGAACTTACTCACCTTTAGTCCCATTATTTTACCGAGTATGTTTTCTTTAGTGATAGTGATTGTTTTAAGTTCCTCTCTTCCTATAGCCCCTTGATTATCTATTATTGGGACATTTTTAGTATCTTCTACCACGAAGACTGATACAAAATATTTGTTCAAAGTCTGTGCCATTTCCCTGTTCTCCATTATCAAGTCCCCAGTCTCATCCTCTAAAGGACGAACATTTACTTTAGCTATTCTCTTCCTTTAAGGGTATTTATTCAAATTGAAAGAAGGTTAAAAAAAAACTTCATAAAGATCGGTGCTGGGACTACTGTTGTCCATAATTTACTTTAATGATTTGGGCTTATGAACAAGTAACTTAGTACAGGTTGAACCTTCCTTATCCGGCACCCTCAGGACCTGGCCTGTGCTGGATAAGGGATTTTGCCGGACGAGGGGAGGTCATGTGTTCTACTGTCTTTTACAACTACCAGCCCCGATACAGATATCCCCGACCCCGCGATCTACCTCCCTCCCGATCGCCAAGACTGATTGAAAGTAATGAAGTTGTCTTTTCTTTTTGTTTGGCAGAGCGCCGAGTGCAGGAGCAGCCAGCCCGAGGACATGGCCAGCTGGCCCAAACCCGAAGGGAGCACCTACGGCAGCAGGGAGGGGAGGAGCAGCCAGCTCAAGAACATGGCCCGCCGGCCCGACCCTGGCGTGGGAGGCAGGTCAATGGGACTCAGTTCAATCCGTGTGCTGAGCCGGGATCGCGTTAAGAGTAAGCCCGCCCAGCGTAAGCGGAGCTATGGCGGCTCTGGTTGCAGGAATTCCCGGCATCGAGGAGGAAGATAGAGGCCAAGCTCGGCAAAGCGAAAAACCAACCGGGGGGGGGTTTAAACATATTTATTTAAAAAAATATAACTTTAATCAAGCTTTTATTTATAATTTAATTCAAAATATAACTATTAGTAGTACAGGTTGAACCTCTCTTTTCCTTTCCCCTCCCGACTTGAATACCCACTCTCAATCAGTGCCTTCAGAATCGAACCAAGGAAGGAGTCTCCGTCTTCAGAAGAGCAGAGAATATTGGTAAGTACGAAAAAAAATAATCTGTGCATGTGCCACCCGGCGGCCGGTAATGGTGCCGGATGAGTGGTGATGCTAGATCAGTGTGCCCCAGATAAGAGGTTCAACCTGTATCAAAATTCGCATATGATACCAAACTGTGAGGTACAGCTAACACTGAAGGAGGATAAAACATTAGAAAAATTGCATACTAGGCAGTTAATTGGTAAGTGAACTTTAATAGATAAATATGAGTTGATATACTTTAGTAATAAAAAGAGAGACATCACTTACACCTTAGAAAATTAAAAAACTGAATGGGATAAAAAGCAAAGGGATCGCTGGGTAGCAAAGCCATTAAAAATGCTAATAAAGCACTGGGATTTATTACTTGGGGTATAGAATGCTAAGTAATGGTTATGTTAAACTTGTATAGAATCCTGGTCAGGCCACACTTAAGAGTACTGTGCACAGTTCTGGTCTCCATACTATTAAAACGGCATAGAAGGACTGGAGAAAGTGCAAAAAAAGATTTACATGGAAGGTACCAGAACTGAGAGATTACAGCCAAAGGAAAAGATTCAACAAGTTGGGGCTTTTTTTCTTTAGAAAAGAGAAGACTTAAGAGGTGACCTGATCGAGGTCTTTAAAATTATGAATGGTTTGGACACGGTAGACGTGGAGAGCATGCTTCCACAAGTGGGAGAGTCCTTTAAAAAACAAGATAGTTACTAATAAATCCAGTAAGGAAATAAGGAGAAATTTCCTTACTCAGTGTGGTTAGAATCCAGAACTCACGCCCACAGGAACTGGTTGAGGCAAGTAGCTCAGATAGAAACATAAGAAATAGAAACATAGAAAATAGGTGCAGGAGTAGGCTATTCGGCCCTTCGAGCCTGCACAACCATTCAACAAGATCATGGCTGATCACCCACCCAGCAGGCCGCCACGCCTCCTCCACACCCCCCGACCTTTCAAAAGGAAACTGGATGAGTACATGAGAGAAAGAGAATAGAAAGCTACACTGAAAGGCTGAGAATAAAATGAGAGGAGACTCGTGTGGTGTATAAACACCAGCATAGACCAGTTCTCTCTAGTTTTTTTTATTCATTCACGCAAAGTGGGCATCGCTGGTAAGGACAGTCCGTGTGGTGGAGGTACTCGCAGTGCTGTTAGGGAGGGAGTTCCAAGATTTTGACCCAACAACGATGAAGGAACAGCAATATATTTCCAAGTCAGGATGGTGTGTAACTTGGAGGGGAACTTTAAGGTGGTGGGGTTTCCATGTGCCAGCTGCCCTTGTCCTTCTAGGTGGTAAAGGTTATGGGTTTAGAAGGTGCTGTGAAAGCAGCATTGGCGAGCTGCTGAAGCACATCTTGTAGATGGTGCACACTGCAGCCACATTGCACCAGTGGTGGAGGGATTGAATGTTTAAGGTGGTACATGTGATACCAATCAAGCGGGTTGCTTTGTCCTGGATGGTGTCACATTTCTTGAGTGTTGTTGGAGCTGCACTCATCCAGGCAAGTGGAGAGTATTCCATCACACTCCTGACTTGTGCCTTGTAGAAGGCTTTGGGGTGTCAAAGTGAGTTACTCACTGCAGACTACCCAACCTCTGGCCTACTCATTTATGTGTCTGCTTCAGTTAATTTTCTGATCAATGGTGACCCCAGGATGTTGATGATGGAGATTCGATGATGGTAATACCATTGAATGGGGGAGGCGGGCAAATAGAATATACAGAACAGAAACAGGCTATGTAATTCTATGTAAAAATCTAGTTTGTATTCCCTTGAGCTTAGAAGTTTGAAGCATGTTTAAAATGATTAAGGGATTTGATAGGGTAGATACAATGAAACTATTTCTCAGGTGGGGTAATCCAGAAAAAAAAGGCCATAATCTTAAAGTTGGGCTATTTAAGAGTGAAATCGGGATGCACTTTTTCCACACAACGTGGAAATCTGGAACTTGCTTCCCCAAATGGCTGTGGATACAGGGTCAATTGAAATATTCAAGATGGAGAATGATAGATTTTCATTGGTTAAGACTATCAAGGGATATGGCACCAAAAGGGTAAATGGAGTTGAGGCACAGATAAGCCATCATCTAATTGAACAGGCTTGTGGGGCTGAATGGCCTAGTCTTATTCCTACATTTGTTTGAGTTAATTGTAAGTTATATTAGAGTCAATAAGTTTGCAAGTATTAATGAACATTTTTCGGCATAACTGTGATGGCAGAGAGGCAGTCATTTATGTTTGTTAAAGGTATTTTAAAATAGTGATTCGTAACTTTTTCAATAGTTTGGTGGGTAAAGGCAGCATTGAAATGATAGACAGCTTTAGTTCTTGGTGTGTGATAAGTTTCATATTGCAGCTGAATCAATAGTTTGGCTCTTACAATTAGCTTTGGCATACCTGGCTAGGTGGGATAATGTTAGTCAGGGATCCCACACTTGAAACCGACCTCTTAACTCCTGCGAGCATAAGATGTGTGAGTGCAGCCATTTGAACAAGATACTGGAGGCATAGAAGTGGAAGTGGTCAACAACTTGGAGTTGAAGGAAGTCAAAGCTGACAACAAAAATAAATCCACAACAGATTTTCATGGGTATGGCTTGCCAGGCAAATGAGGAAGAGGGGGCAGGAGATAGAGAGGAATACCAGGCTTCAGCTAAAAAAAATCCGATTCCCCTACCCCAAATGTTTAGTGTGTGTGTGCCTGGGAGGTATGATGCGGTTTTTAAGTTCTGTACATTAATATTGTATGTACAAGAGTATTCTTTCCTCAACATATTAAAAAATCCCTAGAAATTTGCAGTTTACATCAGTCCCTTTTGGCAGATGGATATCGCACACTTCTCTAGTTTAACTCCCCTGTAGTACAGTAACCCCAGTCATTTTCTTCAATTATCCTTTTTTTTTTGCTCACAAGTTTCTGATTAGAGTAGTACTCCACAAAGAAAAATATTACAAAAATTGTTTATGTATCAAGATTTTATTCAAAAAAGTTACAAATTTGATGCCCTTTAAGTTTTTCAAAGAAGCACACTAAAGAGCAATATCCATTTAGTCTACAGCAACTTTAAACCAAAAGATAGTTTACCTAATCACTTAGCTGCTTAAATCATTATATTAACATTCCAACTTTTAAAAAAACTGTAGTTTTAAATGTAAATTTGCAGTATTGCTTGCAAAAAGTCTGCCACATGCACAGTACTGTGAACTAAATTTCACAAGTTAAGTTTCAATTAAACATTTTTTTCCATTTTGGAGCATCATTCAAGAAGTATGTTGCAATACTCAAAAGTAGCATTCACAAAGTCTGAAGATATGTATACAAGAGGGGTTTGATAAAACAAAAATATCCAATCGTATAACATTTGCAAAGAAGAAACATGTATAGAAAACATAGTATATAAAATAATAAGCACCAAAAATAATGTATATATAGCCATATGAAGGAAACAATTATCATGATTGACAACTTGCCATTACAAAGACTTGACGAAGGTTTTAAAATATGAATACGGCACAAAACAAAATTTCTAGAGTGCACACCATTCATGTCAAGTGCCTTTTAGAGTACACCACCCAATACTAAAGCTGCCTCAATTATTGTTAAATGTTTCACATTACATAGAAAAAGCTATTGTAACATTTTCTAAAAGGCAACGTTAATAGTTGCAGGACACCACATATTTTTATTTAAGTACCCATTGATTGCACTCCTGATGACTACTCCCAGGAATATGTTTTGAACTGGGATTCCTAGATGAAGAGTTGATGGAGCAGTCAAGAGTTTAAGCCAGGAGTCAACATAAAGGTTTCTTCAGTCAGCTCAACTACCCACGTACTAAATGCAAAATTGTGTTTGTGGCTGTTCTAACCATAGGGCAAAAATCAGCTGAACCCATAACTAAAGTCACACATCTTTATGGTTTAATTTTCCCAGAAGCTTATTTCAATGAGCCAATATATAAAAACATTGTACGGTCATGCAATTTTAAATACATTTCTGAGAACACCAAGTAATGCAACATATAATGTGGCAGTCCTTATTACCAAGTATATAGGTAGAGGGTAAGTGGATGTGTCCCATATGTTAATGAAGCTTTATTGCACATAAATACAATGTAAACATTACACAAATATTTCTTGGTAACATTTTACTGTCTGGTCAATCAGGTCATTTATGGTGATGGCTGTAGTGCCACACGGACACAACAGAGGCTGTGCACACCAGGGTTAGGCAACTGGTGGAGCAATCCATAACCTTAAAAAGCCTGCAGTCAACATTTAAAAAAAAAAGAGCAGACAGTCCTTGTATCTTAGCCATCATTTGTCCTCAACCAACATGACAAAGTGGCCATTCTTCATATCGAGACAGTTTGTATCTAGACAGTGAGTATCGGTAGGTTATTCACCATGCACCAAGCTGAGCTTGATGTGGTTTTCACTTCATGTCCAGATATGTGCACACTTTCCAGCAGGGATTGCTGGATAGCAAATCAATTGTGGGAACCCTAGTTGCTTTTCATTCCTCCCTAGCTCAAGGATAATTATGTCAATTATAGCACCCAAATGCCACCCTGGCTGAGAGTTTATCAGACCAGGAATTGAACCTGTGATCGTCAGATATGTATGGCACAGCAGCACACTAGGCAATGGCCCTTGCCCATTAAGATATATATTTTTTAACTGCACTATATTTTCATAATACATTTTTTCCAAAAGCAGCTGTGTAGTTTTTTTTAAAACAAAGGTGGTACATTTACAAATATTGATTCCATTAGCACTTTGTAGTGGTAAGCTATAGCAATTTGTAATCCATAACAAGTCAGTTTATGTTATTGAGCCAAGAGAATAATCAGTGTTTTTTTATCCATTCAGGTTGATTCCTTATGATTATCTGTTTCGTTGCTTGCTAATTAGTGCCCACATCCATTTGCAGACAATAATTAATTAACTTTCCTCACACAGGAGTGCTTGTAAACCAATCATATTTGGCATTTCAGCTCAAGAGTATAACATTATACATTTTCTTTTAACCATATTAAAATAGTATTGTGTTCTAAAAATTAGACTGATAATCCTTGTGGGAAATTACAGCTCTAATATAGACCTATATATTTGTCCCACTTTTTGTTTTAGATAAATACATATCATTTGAACAGATTATACGAAGATGTTCCTGCATGGAAAGGTTACATAAAAAATGTTATAAGCATCTAAAATCTACGGGCCGGATTTGAGAGGTTTGCAACCAGATTTTCACCGTGATTTGACCATCCGTGGCAAAATCCCGGTCGCAAAGCCCGGACGGGATCCTTGGGTACCCGTTTGTGGTGGCGCTTTGAAATACCGCTGGGAAGAGGTGCAGTGACTCCGATTGCATTTGTGATCGAGTTTCGGCACTCACCCGACCCATACACCGTGCTCAGAATAGCGACAGGTCAAACCTGTTGGTGCAGCTCTGCCGGCAGCAGTAAGTCAGAAAACCTGTAAAAAAAAAGTTTAACGTTTTTATTTTAAATTTTTTTTTGCAGCGATTACTTAGTTAAGGGTCTTGTAAATGTGTTTGGAATTTTGTTGTTGTTCCCCTCCCAAGGCCTCACTTGCAGTGCTAAAATTGGCGAGGATCACATTTTTGCACCAAGACGACTTGTGCAACGCCTCCCTTTGCAACGCAGACCCAAAGGCCGAAAATTAGGCCTTAAAATGTTAGCGCAGCAAAAACATTAATTTTCACTTATTTGCTTGCGTTTTTGCCCAAAAACACCAAAACCCGAAAATCCAGCCCTAGAACTGTCAAACTACAGTTACTTTCCTCAAGGATTAAGCCAAAATACAACCAGTGATTTGCATTCAGGCAGCAATGCATACACACCTTTGTAGAGTTCACATCTTTGCAAATCCTTTGGACACACTGGAGCATGCTAGTTTATACTTATCTGCCCCATCCTTCTGCAATTTTCTCACCTTAATGTGCCAACTCTTACTGAAAGAGTTCCGTGTATGCTGGAAGTCTTTCAGTGCCTCACTTAAGTGACTTTTCTCAATGTGGGAACCTATCCAATGAGTGTCAGTAGGCTACTAGAACAAGGAGGCCAATGCAACCAAGCCCAATGTCCTCATCCAATGCCCATGCAAGAATGTAATCCAGTGGGGACAGAAATAAGGAACAAGAAACTTGCTGATTATTCCCCTCCATTGCAGAGTAGCCAATTGCAGCACCTCAACTACTGTTCTGGTTGAGATTATCTAATTTGTCAGAGCAGGAATCAAACCTGGGACCTTCTGGGATACACGAACTTTAAAATGAAATTGCTTCTAGTGTTGAAGATTAACTTGTCACAAATTTATTTCTAGGTTAATCCGTTATGTTATAAAATCTATTCAGCAATATTTTGGTATCCTCATCTTCAAATCATTTAGATATGGTGAAGTGAACATAAAGTCAAGGCGCAAAAGCTTTTCTTGCATAAGCCACAGATTCTTTTATTTTCAGGCAACATTTACCCCTCTCCAGATTTAAAAAAGCTTGGCGATACTGGTTTCTTACACAGTATAGCTTCCCTGTTTTACCGTTGCAAAGAAAACAAAAATAATAGTGTTTACGTGATTGTGCTCTAGCTGTACACTCCTACTATATTATACCTGATTCTTGGTCAGGTGGGAATACTTTAGGATGGAAGTTAAGGCGTTATCTAGAATCCTTCCATTCATACTCCTACTACTATAACATTGCAAAGGATACAACTTTTGTTACACCCAATCCACAAGTGTTTCATGCAAACACCAGTGGAGAAAGGATGGGGGGGGGGGGAAGCAAGGAAATAAAAAGATTTTATTTCCCAAGGACTTCCAATCATGTTGATATCTTCCAATAAGGGGTAATTTCCAAAGAGTGTAACCAATGTCATTCACAGCATCAGGTACATAAACATACACCAGCATTTGAATTTAAGAATTGGCATAAAAAACTTTCATAAGCATATAAAATTCAATTCGTTTTAATAATTAGAATATTTCTTATTTTTGAAACTCATATGGGGAGTTAGAACAGTATTAGAAATTTCCAGGGAAAAGGAGTGTAAGTATGAAGGATGAAGCCAGCTCAATACAAAGGAAATTATTATGGTAAGAGTCTGACAGCAGTAGATGCAGAAACATTATTAGCAATTATATTGGCCATTTAATTGAAATGTATAGGATTCAAAGTTCGAAGGAGAAAATCAAACTTAATAAGTGATTTGACCATTGCTAGTTTGTCATGTGGATGCCCACACACAACACACATTGTAAAAATATTACAGAAACATTTTAAAAAGCCCACTTTTAAACACTAATTGATGCAAATGTCAATTCCATATTTTGGTTTTCATTCAGAAATATCTACCACTCCTCCCATTTGCTCTTGACTGAAGCGGTTTCTTCTGCCGAGATAAAGGTTCATTGTTATAGAAACAAAAGGAAAAAAGTTCAGTTTCATTATTATTAGCAACTAAATAGAATAACTATTGAGCAGTAAGCATTTTATTCAGTTTAAACATGATTCCATTCAGTTTCATTTAAAAAAAAGGGGAAAAATTAAATATTTAAAATCAATTGCCACATTCCTCCAATATTCCCATTTCTAGTCCTTTTTTTCCTGATGGGCCTGACCTAAGGCCTCGATTTTTACGGGGGGGAGGGGGGGTGGTGGTGGAAAGGGTGCGTGGGAGTCAGGTAGCGGACGACGAACCCGGGAAGGTTGGGGACGTGGAGGCCTTGCTGATTTCAATAAATATTTCCAGAGTCCTGCCCGACAACCAGCCAGATTGACTACCTGGCCGACAGATGGGAGTGGGCATCTGGCAATATGAGGCTGCAGCAGGGGACGCTTAGGAACAGTCACCAGCAGTCAGTGTGTGGCGAGGATTCCCTCACATCGTGGTGCGAGCGACATGCTGATGTTTGCTTTCAATGGATTCCATGGCTGGGGAGGCCCAAGGACTCCTCGAGGGGTCTGAGGGGAACACTCCTATTGCTCCTGGCCCACAAGGAGTTGAACGACAGGCAAAGTTTTAAAATTTACCTGGGCACTGGCTCCTCCCATCGTGTGGTTGCTGCCAGGCAGCTCGGAATTCTGAGTGGACCATAGAATTACATTGTGGAGCTGATCACATCATTGGGCCGCAACTTTAGAAGATGAAGTAGGCGCCCGCTTGCTTTTCGCAGGTGCCTCGTCCAGCGCCTGAATTGGCACCGTAAATATTAGTGGCCAGAAATGCAGATGTTTAGAGGTGGGAGCTCTAGGATTTTAACCCTTTCCCTGCCCATGTTTGGTGGGGGGGTGCTAAAATTAATGCCTAAGAATCAGCTACTTCATATCAAGCAATACAAAGCACCTATGCTACATGCAATATGTCTCCTTGAACATTCTCTTTCTTCCCCTCCACATGCTGTACTAATGAAAGCACAGCAAACAAACACCATTAAATATGAAGGCCTATAAGCACAAGAATGATTTTGTCAAATGCTTCATTAAATCGACTGTATGAACGTCAAGTTTCTGGATTTCTGACTATTTTACTTGGGAAAGAATTTTGGTTTAACTTACAATATGGTTTTGATACAAGGTACAATCTAAGATTCAAAGATTTTAATGCACTAAGTGTCAGCACATTTTTTTTTAAATCGGTGGAAAAGTCTTGTAGCTATTTGAGCCAACAGCAGGAAGGTTTCTCTGGATTCTCTTGGAAAGATTGAGCCAGCTATCAAAACAGTTATCTTTATTAGATCGAGTCAAATAGATAACCTATTGACACATTCGGATGATTCTAGGCGGTGCTCTTACGTGGTCATTTCTGCTTTGCCTGTGAGCTTGAGGGGTTATCTGGCTTCCATTGTGGGGAGGATGGTGCCAATTTAACTGGCAGCCCTACTGATCTGGACGAGGGAGTGGTTAGAAAACAAGCCCCTTGAATTCCAGTGGACACAGAAGATAACAGATAGCAAGAAACATGTGGCCTGCTGAGTCCTGATATGTCTAGGTGGGACCTGGTAAGCAAGGAAAAGCTTGCTGATTTTAAGTACTTTCATTTGATGCCTGTAAAATAAATCATCTTAGCAATTTATATGGCCTTGTGTCACTAAAGTAAAATTAATCTACCTATTGAAAGGTTGGAGAAGCACGTGTGGGCATGTGGAAAGAAACAATATCCAGTTCCGATCATAAAGAGTCCTATTGTTACACCTGCAGGTTATGCTATCGTTATAAATAGATATTGGGCAATACAGGTAGGCTCCTAAACACAAGAGCATGGGCATGGGCATCATTAGAGTGACCAGTGTCACTTAACCCTAGAGAATATGGAAGGCAGACCTGAATTTGCAACAATAGGTTTCATTAATTGTAGTTACAAGACTCCAGAGAAGAACCCTATTTGTGACTGTACCTTGAGTAAAACAGTGAAATGTTTGTGATCGGGTGGTTAGTTAACGAGATTCTCGGAGCATCTTTGGTGTAAAAATGGTGGCACTATTCATTTCTAAGAGACTAATTCTATCGAGACCACTAACGTGAATTAAAAACTCAAGTCCACTGAAATAATCTGAACGCTAGAGGCAGGAAACACAGTAGAAAGTTTTCATTTACTAAAATATGTGTGTAAAATTATTAGCTGTCCACATGGTGGCACTACATAAAAAGAGTCAAACAAAGACCAGTCAAAAAGAGGCTCTCTTATTTTCACTGCAATATTTTTTCACTTATGCAATTAAACAAAAAGCAAATAGGGACATTTGCACCATAAATTTGCAAATTGTGTAGAGGTCAGCACTTCATACCAAATCAATAGGTTGTATTTAGACAAGTTTGAGGAATTGCCATATTTGTGGCAGATGTTCTCCAGTGTGGACAAGCAAGTATCATATTTTGGGATTAGAAAACTAAGTATATTTAGAACATGCAGGGTATCCACTGAAGGCAATAATCAAGAAAGAAACTTGGGATGTTATAGTTGATAATTCATTAAACATGCACACATAAGAACATAAGAAATAGGGCAGGCGGCCCCTCGAGCCTGCTCTGCCATTTTATACGATCTTGGCCGATCCGATCATGGACTCAGGTCCACTTCCCTGCCCACTCCCCATAACCCCTTATTCCCTTATCGGTTAAGAAACTATCTATCTCTGTCTTAAATTTATTCAATGTTCCAGCTTCCACAGCTCTCTGAGGCAGCGAATTCCAGAGATTCACAACCCTGAGAAAATAAATTTCTCCTTATCTCAGTTTTAAATGGGCGACCCCTTATTCTAGATTTTGCCCTCTAGTTCTAGTCTCCCCCATCAGTGGAAACATTCTCTCTGCATCCACCTTGTCAAGCCCCCTCATAATCTTATACATTTCGATAAGATCACCTCTCATTCTTCTGAATTCCAATGAGTAGAGGCCCAACCTACTCAACCTTTCCTCATAGGTCACCCACCTCATCTCCAGAATCAACCTAGTGAACCTTCTCTGAACTGCCTCCAAAGCAAGTATATCCTTTCGTAAATATGGAAATCAAAACTGCACGCAGTATTCCAGGCGTAACCCTGTATAACCAATACCCTGTACAACTGTAGCAAGACTTCCCTGCTTTTATACTCCAACCCCTTTGCAATAAAGGCCAAGATTCCATTGGCCTTCCTGATCACTTGCTGTACCTTTTGTGTTTCATGCACAAGTACCTCCAGGTCCTCCTGCTGTACTGCAGCACTTTGCAATCTTTCTCCATTTAAATAATAACTTGTTCTTTGATTTTTTTTCTGCCAAAATGCATGACCTCACACTATCCAACATTGGGCAAAAATTTGGCAGATGGAGTACACTCACTTAGCTTGTCCTTTTGCAGATTTTTTGTCTCACAATGTGAGGTGGCTAGAGAGGCAAAAAGGGCTTCAGCTGTATTGTTAGGATCACTGAGTACAAAGCAAAGAATATGACACGTGTTGTACAGGGTTTCAGTATGCTCGCATGCAAGACATTGTCCTGGAATTTACTGTCAGCAGCGAAGCAAAGGCATTCGCTCTTGGCCCCTGAGGTACGGTCCGCACAAGGGTGTCTCAATCCCTGTGTGGAGAACTTAAGATTTTCCAACCTTTAATTCAATTAAACGGACTGTAGTGGGGATTTCCTGGTTTGAAATGCTGGGATGTCAATAGGCTGTCCAAGCAGCCAATGAAAAGGCAGAATTCTCAGACAGCAAAAAAGAAAGCTCTTAATCTAATTTTTAAAATAGTTAGAGCAAAAGAAAGATTTGGACTCTTGTGTACAGAAAAGGCAAACCTGAAATTAAAAAAATAAATCAATAATTCTTTTGAAAAGTTTCTTTAAAATGTTTATTTTGAATAAAATGGACAAATTTCACACTGCACCAAATTAAAATAAGTTTTCCAGGCACTTAACATTTGTTTCGCAGTCAATTTGTTGTTAAAACTCCAGCTCTACCTCTCCACCACTTCTCTTGACGCCCTCCATGGTATCTAAATCGTCAGACTGCATGGCTGACTTCCAGTACTGGATGAGCAGAAATTTTCTCCAATTAAATATTGGGAAGACTGAAGCCATCATCTTTGGTCCCTGCCACAAACTGCGTTCCCTAGCCATTGACTCCATCCCTCTCCCTAGCTTCTATCTGAGGCTAAACCAGACTGTTCGTGACCTACGCATCATATTGGACCCTGAAATGAACTTAAGGCCACATATCCGTGACATAACTAAAACCGCCTGTTTCCACCTCCGTAACATTGCCCGCCACGGCCTCTGCCTCAGCTCTTCTGCTGTTGAAACCCTCATCCATGCCTTTGTTACCTCTAGTTTTGACTACTCCAATGTACTTCTGGCTGGCTTCTGACATTCTACATTATGTAAACTTGAGGTAATTCAAAAACTCAGCAGCCCGTGTCCTAACTCGCATCGAGTCTATGAGTCCTGATCATCCATCATCCTTGTGCTCGCTGACCTATGCTTCAATTTCAGAATTCTCATCCTTATTTACAAATCCCTCCATGGCCTCATCCCTCCCTATCTCTGTAATCTCCTTCAGCCTCACAACCTCACGAGATGTCTGCGCTCCTCAAATTTTGCCTTCTTGAACATCCCTGATTCTAACTACTCAACCATCAGTAGCCGTGCCTTCAGCTGTCTAGGCCCCAAGCTCTGGAACTCCCTACCTAAACCTCAACGCTTCTCCATCTCACTTTCCCCTCCTTAAGACGCTGCTTAAAACCAAGCTTTTGGGTCATCTGCCGTAATTTCTTCTTATGCAGCTCGGTGTCAAATTTATCTGTTTTTTCTTATAACACTGCCGTGAAGCACCTTGAGACGTTTTACTATGTTAAAGGTGCTAGATAAATAAAAGTTGTTGTTGTTACACCTTTGAATCTAACTTTTAGTGAGGAATTTAATAACGTTATTACTGTGGAAGAACCAAAGTTTTTGTTAGTTTCAATGATTTGGCTGATTACACAGATTGTCAGCTCTGTGACAGGGGTGGGGGCATAGCGCAGCCTGTTTTGGAGTCATCAATGACTGACTGCGACTTTGGGATTTCTGCATGTGCCTGCACATGCGTTAAATCACGAAGTTGCGGTCCTTTTCAAAGGCGGAATGACACGAATGCTGTCAGCCGACCATAAATTCCAGGCCATTATGTCTGTTTTGGTCCAAGCACATGGTGAAGCCTATTGTGGTTCTGAAGAAGGTACAAGGAAATCAACCCGAATGATACCTAACCTTACAGCTCTTAGTCATTAGGATAGCTTCCAAGTTTTTAGAAAAGTAGACTCAGAGGGGATCTGACTGAACTTTATTTTAAATAAATAAGGTATTGGATTCAGTCTGATGGATAGGTTATTTGAGACAAATAGGGATGGCAGACCAGAGGACGTACAATCCACATAAAATCTACAGGCAAACAGGATTATTTTAGATGGCATAAGTATTTCTTTTAGCAGGGCATCGCCATCCTCTGGAACAGATTACCCAAACATTTGTTGGGAAAGGAATCACTACTGTCCTTTAAAAGGGAAATTGACAAGTTCCTGAGAGAAAAAGCTTTCCAGTCACAGAGGATACATTGCTAGTTAGCTGGAATTTTAAAGATTTGTGGGCTGGACTTGAATGGATATGGCGGTCAACTGGTTTAGCCATTCACCGCCAGATCTGGCTGGACCACAAAGTATTATCAGGTCCTTCTCTCGTCTGCCAAAATTGCTCGCTATTCCAGAATCATTCTGGAATGAAAAGATAAACCCTGCCTTCTATTCTCCACTGCTAACAGTCTTAAACCCCTCTCCCTTTCTCCTGCACCCTCACCTCCGACAATAAATGTGAGGTGCTCATGGCCTTCTTTGTCTCTTAAGATTGAGACCATCCGTTCAGCTGTCTCTGCCTCTTCCCTTCCTTCCTCTAGCCCACCAGGCCAAACTTCCTCCAAGGATCCCCCCTGCCCTAGCCCTGAACTCGCATCTTTCTCCAGTTTCTCTCCAATCTACATGCATGACATCTCCAAGCTCATTTTGTCCATGAGACCTACTTCCTGCTTCCTTGACCCTATTCCCACCAAACTGCTGAGCACCCAACTTCCTTTACTGGCTCCCATGTTAGTTGTCTTTGTTAACGGTTCGCTCTCCTCAGGTACTGTCCCCCTCTCCCTCAAATCTGCCATCATCACTCTTAAAAAAAAAAACAATCCTTGACCCTCTCTGTCCTTGCAAACTACTACCCCGTCTCCAAACTCCCTGAATGTGTTGTCGCCACCCAAATCCGCGCCCATATTTCCCGCAACTCCATGTCTGAATCCCTCCAAACTGGTTTACGTGCCTGCCACAGTACCAAAACGGCTATCAAAGTCACAAATGACATCCTTTGTGACTGTGACAAAGGCTATCCATTCTCGTCCTCCTTGATTTATCTGCAGCTCTTGATACAGTTGACCACTCCATCCTTCTCTAATGCCTCTTCACTGTCGTCCACCTGGGTGGGACTGCACTCGCCTGGTTCCATTCTTATCTGTCTAATCCTAGCCAGAGAATCACCTGCAATGGCTTCTCTTCCCACCCCCATATCATTAAGTCTGGTGTCCCCCAAGGATCTATCCTTGGCCCACTCCAATTTCTCATCAACATGTTGCCCCTTGGCGACATCATCTGAAAACACAGCGTCAGTTTCCACATGTACACTGATGACACCCAGCTCCACCTCACTACCACTTTTCTCAACCTCTCCACAGTCTCTAGCTTGTCAGACTGCTTTTCCGACATCCAGTTCTGGATGAGCAGAAATTCTCTCCAATTAAATATTGGGAAGACCGAAGCCATTGTTTTCAGTCCTTGCCACAAACTCTGTTCTCTAGCCACTGATTCCATCCCTCTCCCTCTGAGGCTGAACAACACTGTTCGAACCTTGGTGTCTATTTGACCCTGAAATGAGGTTTCGACCACATATCTGTGCTGTAACTAAGACCGCCTATTTCCACATCCGTAACATCACCCGTCTCCGCCCTTGCCTCAACTAATCCATGCCTTTGTTACCTCTAGACTTGACTATTCCAATGCACTTCTGGCTGATATCCCTATGTAAATCTGAGGTGATCCAAAACTCGGCTGCCCATTTCCGAACTCGCACCAGGTCCCGCTCACCTATCACGCCTGTGCATGCTGACCTACATTGGCACCACCTCTATTTCAAAATTCTCATCTTTGTTTTCAAATCCCTCCATGGCCTCGCCCCTCCCTATCTCTGTAATCTCCCCCAGCAAAACCCCCCCCCCCCCCTCCTTCCCAGAGATATCTGCACTCCTCTAATTCTGCCCTCTTGAGCATCCCTGATTATAATCGCTCAACCATTGGTGGCTGTGCCTTCTGTTGCCTCGGCCGTAAGCTCTGGAATTCCCTGCCCAAACCTCTCAGCTACTTTAATACACTTCTTAAAACCTACCTCTTTGACCAAGTTTTTGCTCACCTGCCCTAATTTCTCATGTGGCTCAGTGTCAAATGTTTTGTCACATAATACTCCTGTGAAGCGCCTTGGAACGTTTTACAACATTAAAGGTGCTATATAAAAAAACAAGTTCTGGGGCCCAATTTTCCCCCGTTATCTGCGCCATTTTTTTCGTGCGCGCTGATTTTTTTGGCCTAAATTTAAATATTCAAGTTTCCCCAAAGATTGTGCGTCAGCGTAATTCAGTTACGATTTTTTTAGATTCGTTTTTTTTGGCGTCATTGGGGGTGTGACCTGGCACTCGCACCAATTCTGGCCATTTAAGCAAGTTTGGCCAGCTTCGATTTACTCAAATTTGTCTTAAGACAGCATATGTGACGGCTCTGGAAAAACCTTCTGGGCAGTTAAGAAAATCGGCGCAGATAAGAAAATCAGCACAGCAGATGTACTTCCAGGGCCCGGACAGCAGCAGCAGAGAGGGAGAGAGTGAGAGTGGAGGGGGCGGGGGGTGAGGGAAAAGGCCTTTCGGCCAGGGTTAGGAGCGGCAACCGGCAGGGAAGCCTTTCGGCCAGAGTTAGCTGCAATAACTGGCATCGGGAGGGGTAGATCCTTCAGCCAGGGCCAGCAGCGGCAACTGGCATCCAGCACCAGGAGGCCTTTCGGCCAGGGTTAGGAGCGGCACCGGGCACCGGGAGGTGGGGGGGGGGGTGGGGTGGGGGGGGAGATATACTTTTGGCATAAACACTAATAATTTAATACTGGAATGCTGCTGCAATGTGCAAGGTGCTTGTGCAGGTTGCTGTTAGCTGGCCAGAATGTGTTATATGTTTCACTTTCCAGCCTCAGCCTGTAGTGTGTCCCCCGTTACCCTGGCAACCCGATCTTTTTGGCGCAGATATTAGGACAGGCTGGCAGCGCCAAAATGAACATTTCAAATGGGAAAGTTGGATGATTTTTTTTTGGTGTGATTGGGCCCCCAAATAATGGGTGTAACTCTTCAAGTATGCCAAAAAACGGCTTTGGGGAAAATTTGGAGCCCATTGTTGTTACAGTTATAGGTGTCAGCCTTGTTTCAAGAGTAGCTAGCACTCTTGCTTCTGAGCCAGAAACTCATGGAGTCATGGGTTCAAGCCCCACTTCAGAAACTTGAGCACATAATATACGCCAACACTTCAGGACAGTACTGAGAGAGAGCAGCACTATTGGAGGTGCTGTCATTAAACTGACATTCCTCCCCTCCAGTGCACTTTTGAAAAGAAGCAAGGGTTCTCCCGGTGTCTTGACCAACATTTATCCCTTAACTAAGACAGCCAAAAATTATCTGGTTATTTATCTTACTGTTGTTTGTGGGTCCTGGCTGTGTGCTGTCTTGTTTTTCTACATTACAACAGTGACAACAATTCCAAAGTACTCATTGGCTGTGAAGTGCTTTTTGGTGTCCTGAGGACGTGAATGCTCCTATATGAATGCAAGTATTTTCTTTATTGCACACTCTTGGAACCTTGTTTGATTGCCTTCGGAATCCAAGAGGAATTTCCCCAAGTTTTTCTTGAATTGCCGTATGTATTTTTCCTCAAAGAGATTACATAGTTAGGGGATACATAAGAACATAAGAAATAAGAGCAGGAGTAGGCCATTTGGCCTCTCAAGCTTGCTCCACCATTCAATAAGATCATGGCTGTTTTGATCTTGGCCTCAACTCCACTTTCCTGCCCGCTTCCCGTAACAATTGACTCCCTTATCGTTCAAAAATCTATCTCCACCTTATATTCAATGACCCAGCCTCCACAGCTCTCTAAGGTAGAGAATTCCAAAGATTTGCGACCCTCAGAAGAGATTCCCTGCTTATTCTGAAACTATGCCACCTAGTTCTAGATTCCCCCACGAGGGGAAACATTCTCTCTGCAGCTACCCTGTTTAGCCCTCTCATTATCTGATCATAGGCAGTCCCTCGAAATCGAGGAAGACTTGCTTCCACTCGAAGTGAAATCTCAGGTGACTGAACAGTCCAATACAGGAATTACAGTCTCTGTCACAGATGGGACAGACAGTCGTTGGAAGAGTCTGGTTTGCCACACGCTCCTTCCGCTGCCTGCATTTGTTTTCTACATGCTCTCTGCGACAAGGCTCGAGGTGCTCAGCGCCCTCCCGAATACTTTTCCTCCACTTAGGGCAGTCTTTGGCCTTATCTTACATGTTTCAATAAGATCACCTCATTCTTCTAAACTCCAATGAGTATAGGCCCAACCTACTCAACCTTTCTTCATAAGCCAACCCCTTCATCTCAGGAATCAATCTGGAGAACTTTCTCTGAACTGCCTCCAATGCAAGTATATCCCTCCTTAAATGAGACCAAAACTGTACGCAGTACTCCAGGTGTGGTCTCACCAACACCCTGTACAGTTGTAGCAAGACTTCCCTACTTTTATACTCAATTCCACTTGCAATAGAGGCCAAAATTGCATTTTTTGTGTTTCATTTACAAGGACCCCCAGATCCCTATGTAACACAGCATTTTGTAGTCTCTCTCCATTTAAATAATACTTTGCTTTTTTATTCTTCCTACCAAAGTGGATAACCTCACATTGTCCCATGTTATACTCCATCTGCCAAATGTTTGCCCACTCACTTAACCTATCTATATCTCTTTGCAGATTCTTTGGGTTGGATTTTTGACTTTTTGCGATTTCGCCCGTTTCCAGTTAGCGTTAGTGCCAGAGCACGCAACTTTCGGCAAATGAAAGTTCACAACGGGAGTTCGCGCCAACTCCGGCGTTGCACCACAAAATTTGTGCACCATAGCCGAAAATTCCAGCCCCGAATGAAAAAAAATCATCCGTTCGGCGCATACACGAATTATTATATATTTTTTCCTCCCGTGCTTCTGGTCTGTTATCTGGTTGCAAACGCTAATGCACGGCGCGGCTGCGCACATGCGCAATACGCCTGGGCCTAAATCAGCCATTTTATTATTCAATTTTGATGATGGAGAAAGAGGACAGGAGGCAGTGTGCCAAAAGAGTTTCACAAGAAGCTAATGAAGCTAATGTGGGGGCTGTGGAAAGGAGATGGCAGAAACTACAGAGGAGGGGTGGATCTATACCCCTGCCAGCCATTTTTAATAGAATCTGGAATGAAATTGCTGAGGAGGTCACTGCCTCAGACACAGTGACCAGGAGTGGGAAGCACTGCCAGAAAAAGTTTAATGATCTTTGTAGGGTTGTTAGTGTCATGTATGTAACTACAATGTAACACCACTGCATTACTGTATACACTCAACTTAGATGCACACCTTGACCACAGGGGGTGAACTTGTGGGAGACACTCCTTATCTGATCTCACAGGTATATAAAGGGAGGTCCCATGCAGGGTCATCACTTCTGGAGTCCTGTAATAAAGAGTCAAAGTCAGAGTGGCCTTGTCCCTGGAATGTGCCTCTTGTGGTTTCATGCTGTAGAGTAAGGACTTTACAGTTAGACTGAGTACAATTTTTATTGATGCACTCCTTTATTACTTAAATTATAAATCTGACACACTATTTGTACTCATGCTATTGCTGTCTCTCAGCATCATAGGCAGTCCCTCGAAACGAGGATGACTTGCTTCCACACCGAAAAGGGATCAGTTCACAGGTGTTTCAATGATATTCCAGGTTCTGAACTACATCTTGAAGGGTGGAAGATGGCTGTCTTTCAGCACTCTGTGGGTTGCCACCTAAAATGCATGACACATAGGTAGGCTTAGTGTGGCACCTATTTGCACATAATCTTTACATATTATTAAGATTGCTTTCTGAGATCTCACAAGATATTTCTGCATTTCGATGTCCTCCTGATGAACCACGTGCAACTGCCAAGGCCATTAAAGAGGACTGTATTATATTCAGACAGTATGGTATATCATCATCATCATCATAGGCGGTCCCTCGAACGAGGATGACTTGCTTCCACACCAAAAGGGATGAGTTCATAGATGTTTCAATAGAGGACCAGATATTCCAGTTCTGAACTCCAGGGGTGGAAAATACCTGTGCGTGGATTTTTTTAACGTGTGATGACCGTTGCATATCAGCCACCACACGGGCTTGACAGAGCTAGGCCTTTATCCAGTGGCAAGGGCTTTGGTAGCTATGTGTGTGTGCTACAAGAGAAGACCCTCTGGTAACCATTCCAATTTTCATCTTTGCAGGCAAAGTCGTCCCATAAGCGCCGCAAACTCATGTGGACAGGCGACGGTCCACCTCAGACCCTGCCACTTACGGACCTGAAGGAGCGAGTGGCAGGTCTCATCGGTGTCTCAGGTCAGGCAACTGCCAATGGTGGCACTAACCCCTGCTTGCATACAGAGGGCAAGTCCTTCTGGGTTGGGACAATATGATGCAGTGTCTGTGGACTAGGGTTGTGGCAATGTCATGCAGTGTCTGTGGACTAGGGTTGGGGCAATGTGATGCAGTGTCTGTGGACTAGCATTGTGACAATGTCATGCAGTGTCTCTGGACTAGATATAATGGAATAACGACTGTCCTTCAAATGAGCCTGTGCTACGTGACCTTCCTCATGTCACCCTGCCCACTCCCCTGCTGCTAACCACTCGTCTGTTGCTTTCTACATCCAGATGACCAGTCACAGACGCTGCATCCCGCGGATCAACCCTCCATGTCAGGCCATCACGTGGGAGGAGGAGGAAGAGGAGTTGACAGAGCAGCTGACCACAGGGAGGGCAGATGCACTCTACACCTCTTTTGCCACTGGCAAACATCTCATTCCAAGGATGATCTAACATTCCCGGGCTTTGAGATCTCTGAGGCTCCTGGGACTAGTGCTGTGCAGCAACGCAGTTCTGGGCGAATCCTGTATGCCATCTCTCTAGAGGGCGAGTTGGTAAACTCGGTCTGCTGACAGACAGGCAGATGCAGAACTGAACATGGTGGGACTGTCCAAAGAGAGCATCCAGCTCACCCATCAGCTCCTCGATGTCCTGGGTAGAATTTCCACAAGCAACAAGAAACTCACTGCGACCATAATGGAGGTAGGGATGCAGATTGTCGGTGCGAGCGACGAAACCATCACTGCACAAATGAGGCTGCTGGTGGCCTCCACCATTCACTGGAGTCCTGAAGAGTGTGGCGAGCAGCCTTTCAGAGTTCCCCAGTGTAACACCCGGTCACACCCAGTGACTGGCAACACCAATGAAGAGGCTCGCCAGTCAGAAGCCGGGCCTTCCATGTCACAAGCTTGTCCAGTGTCTCCTGTCTCTCCCCCAACACAGCAGCGCTCTGACAACATTGCTGCATGCCATCGTGATGCCACTTTGGAGCAGGCAAGGGAGGGGGATAAGGGTAAGGGGGAGGGAAGTCGGTGGTAAACGACACTGGGGAAGGGGTGTTGGTTATAATGTTGTTGTTGTTGTTGTTGAATCACACTTTGTTATTCTAGTAAAGCTTCAACATTTTCAAATTGTTAACAAAATTATAAAAGTTTACACGGTTTCAAATTATTTTGTTCACCTTAACCATTCCTGTGTAGTATCTCATTTGCAGAATAAGAGGGGGAATAGTCAACATGGTGGGAGAGTGTGGCCAGGCAATGGTCAAATGTGCCGTTCACTCTTCAAGCAAAGCATTCAATTATGAGCTGCTGATGTAAGGCTTTTGCAGCAGCAAAATTTCCACGATGCCCCCCCACCCGTGGTTGTGGCATGGGTTCCTTGCCAGGCTCCTCTTCCTTGTCTTCCTCCTCCTCCCCCCGCCCCACCTCCCTCTCTCCTGAGGTGGTTCTGCAATCCCCATTGGCAAATCCTGTCCCCTCATGATGGCCAAGTTGTGTAGCATGCAGCACATCACAATGAACTCAGACGAGACCTGCTGAGGGGAGTATTGTAGGCAGCCTCCAGAATGGTCCAGGCATCGGAAGACCTGCTTGAGCACTCCAATTGTCTATTCGTGTGTGACTGTATGGCTCTCATTATAGCGATGTTCAGCTTCTGTCCGAGGGTTCCAGAGGGGGGGTTATGAGCCAGGTGGCGAGGTCATAACCTTTGTCCCCGAGCATCCAGCTCTGGTCTTGTGGTTGAAGCTGGAACAGGCCTGAGACAGTGCTCACACGCAAGATGAAAGCATCATGGATGCTCCCTGGATATTGTACATTGACTGCCACGATGCGGAGTATGGTCGCAGACGTATCTGTACGTTCATGGAGTGGAATACCTTTCAGTTTCGGTAAACCTCTGGATTCTGTAAGGGTGCTCACAGGGCGATGTACGTACAGTCAAGGGCACCCTGAAGTTTGGGGAAGCCAGCAAATTGTCCAAAACCTACAGCCCTCTCATTTTGGGCCTCCTTGGTCATCGGGAGATTTATGAAGTCCATCTTGCGTGCGCACCTGGCGAATGCTGCAATGTGTAACATGCTGCGAGATGGAGTACAAGTCCCCTGCTGATGCCTGAAAGGAGCTGAAGGCATTGAAGGCAAGTGCCACAGTCACCTTCACCTCAACCGTCAGTGCTGTCCTGTTGCCGCTGGTATACTGTAGGTCTGCTTGTACGAACTGAGATATCTCCATCAGCACTTCTTTTCAGAAGCGCAGCCTTCTAACGCACTGTGCCTCAGAATTGCAGGAATGAGTGATATTGTCTGAAGTCGCTGGGGGTAAGGCCACCTCCCCATACGTCTGCGACCTCTTCGATTACGTTCAAAATTATCAATCCTTCTTGCAGCTCGACGCTGTATAAATAAAGCAACCAGGAATAATGGCTGACATAGTATAGCCCCATCTTTTAAAATGTCCTTTAAAACAAACTATAAACTCACATAAACTTCACAATGAAAAGTATGCAGTAACGCAGCGTTCTTCTCCCAATGCCTTTAATCACTCGACTTTCACCTCCGTTTCCAAGATGGCGCCATTAGTGCCTGGTGAGCCCAGTGTGCGACTGTTTTTTGCTGGTGATATGGCCGAATGGCCTACTCCTGCACCTATTTTCTATGTTTCAGAAGTAGAACTGTGGCTTAAATTTAGAAGTGGAGCTGAACAGCAAGATATTGTACCAAGGCAGCTGTACTGAGTGTAAACATTTCACACTGTTGGGTCCTGGTGGGCCTAATAACTGAAAATATTATAAATATTTGAATTTATGAAGCTGATTTTTCAAATGCATAGACTGTTCCGAAAATGAAAAAATAATTGCAATGTTTTGCATTTGTTACAAATCTGTTCGTCATTTTTTTCCCCTTCGGCAACTGAAATTTCTACTGCACAAGATAGATTCTAAACGAAATAAAGCAAAACATTCTCAAATTATAACATTTATCTGTTGAATTTTATGTCTTATAATACCTTCATTAAAGTTTTTACTTTAAGACCGCAGCCCATTTCAAAAGCCAGGGCTTTGGACTTTATATTTTTTCACAGAACCTGGATTCTTTTAACTGAAGGCAGGTCCTGTGATAGCAGTCAAAATATCTGACCACTTTCACCTTTTATTTGTTTCCATAAAGAATCTTGCTTATCTTCCAATTTTGAATGCTGTCAGACACTATACCCAAAAAATTAACATATCCTTCCCCTTTATAGATGCTGTGTACTTGTGTATTTTCAACATTTCCTGCTTTTATTTGAAGTTGTCAACCGGGTGATACGCTAGAACTTTTTTTAAAAACCGAGAGCGTAACATTAGGATCCTGCTGTTGTCAGGTGAGAAAGAAGTGATTTGAAGACTGCTCCATCTCCTCCTCTCTCTGTCCTCATCATTAAGAACATAAGAAATAGGAACAGGAGTAGGCCATACGGCCCCTCGAGCTTGTTCCGCCATTCAATAAGATCATGGCTGATCTGATCATGGGCTCAGCTCCACTTCCCCGCCCGCTCCCCATAACCCCTTATCATTTAAGAAACTGTCTATTTCTGTCTTAAATTTATTCAATGTCCCAGCTTCCACAGCTCTCTGAGGCAACAAATTCCACAGATTCAAAACCATCTGAGAGAAGAAATTTCTCCTCCTCTCAGTTTTAAATGGGCAGCCCCTTATCCTAAGATCATGCCCTCTAGTTCTAGTCCACCCCACCAATGGAAACATCCTCTCTGCATCCACCTTGTCAAGCCCTCTCATAATCTTATACGTTTCTATAGGATCACTTCTCATTCTTCTGAATTCCAATGAGTAGAGGCCCAATCTACTCAACCTTTCCTCATAAGTCAACCCCCTCATCCCGGAATCAACCTAGTGAACCTTCTCTGAACTTTATCCTTTCGTAAAAATGGAAACCAAAATCTGCACACAGTATTCCAGGTGTGGCCTCACCAATACCTTATATAGCTGTAGCAAGACTTCCCTGTTTTTACACTCCATTCCCTTTGCAATAAAGGCCAAGATACCATTGGCCTTCCTGATCAGTTGCTGTACCTGCATACTATCCTTTTGTGTTTCATGCACAAGTACCCCCAGGTCCTGCTGTACTGTGGTACTTTGCAATCATTCTCCATTTAAATAGTAACTTGCTCTTTGATTTTCTTTTCTGCCAAGTGCATGACCTCACACTTTCCAACATTATATTCCATCTGTCAAATTTTTGCCCACTCACTTAGCCTGTCTATGTCCTTTTGCAGGTTTTTTGTGTCCGCTCCATGCCAAGTCCTCTCCATGCAAAGAACTTGGTTATGCTCAAGTAACTCAGATTTTCCTCAATGTTCATTTGTTTGCACATCTTGACTTGAGACTTGAGCCAACTACTCGTATTTTATCATTGAGGTCATCCACTCACGACCGCTTTCATCTCCCATTCCTTCAAGATGTCACCTTTAATCTCTCTTCCTATACATACTGCTCAACAGCTTACACTTGCTCCTGTTGTCACCTCAGGCTTGAATCCCAATTGAATGAGCCCACAGCTCCAAATCTACAATTCCCTTGGAATTGTTCATCAGGTCCACAGAACCCACAACCAGCTCTCAAAGTAGCAACACAAAATGTCCCATCTTCTACTTTAGGCAACTAGCTCACGGCACCCCCAATCCTCCTCACCATTCCATCCAAATTGCCATGGCCATCATCACCAATTCTCCCATTGCCCCCTCCTCCCTACTACCCAGCATGTTCTTCTTTCAGCATTTCTTCCTCTTTCATCTTTCATCTCTTTTTTTTTTAAAATCCTCAGCATTCACCATCCCCAAAGCACGTCAACTTCTTTACCAAGATTCCTCCTATTTCTCTTCATATGGAGGCTGAGGGAAGTGACATTTCAACTGTAACAAATTTCAACACACCCTCAACTCCAAGTTCCCCCTCTGCCAGACTTTCCCAAATGTTATCTCTCGTGGCAACAAACGAATCCAGAGATCGCAGTTACTGACCAGGCAGTCTCTGACTCTGTCTCATTGACTACCCGCTTTCATGTATTGCCCCCAATTCCACTTTTCTCACCAAATACCCATGAAAAAAAACCTCTCCCAATTCCCGCATTTTTGGCCCTCTGTCCATCACATCTGTTGATGTTGTTGACCTGCTAAATTCACTCCTTCACTTCTACTTTCAATACCCTTGCTCCAAACAAATCAGCCACTGTCACTTATCTGCGTCAACCTCACCTTCACCTTGATTACATAAACTTGAGTATACCGGACACACAATTGGTCTAGTCATCAGGAAGATCAAGGCCATCATCATCTGCCCCACCACAAACTCCAATCCTTTGCCACTGATTCCATCACCTTCCCCAGCCACATACTTGGGCTGGACCAAACTGGTCACAATTGTAACATCCTGTTTGACCCTGAATTTTGCTTTAAACCCGATATTTTATTCAACACCATCTCTAATATTTCCTGCCTCCACGCCTGAACCCCTGATATATCCCTTTCTCACCTCCAGTCTGGATTACTCCAACACATCTTGTTTGCCTCCCATCCACAATAAATTCTGACCTGTTCAAAACTCTGCCGGATGTGACCTGTCCTGCACTAAGTTCTACGCACTCACCTGCACTAGCCCCCTATCCACCAACGCATTAAATTCAAAATCCTCGTCATCATTTATACATCCTTCCATGGCTTTGCCCCATGTCATTGCTGTAATCTCATATTTTCTAACCCCTATGGCCTTCTATAACCCAACACTGGCAGCAAAGCCCTCTGTTGCCTGAGTCTTGCAGTTCTGAACTTTCACCTCAAATCTCTTCGCCTATACATCTCGCTCGCTAACTTTAAAAAGCTCATCAAAATCCACCTATTTGACCTAGCGTCCAGTTACCTCTCCTAATCTCTTATTCTTGGATTGGTGTCTGCTTCCATGACACCCATTTGTGAAGTGCCTTGGAATATTTTTACATGAAAGATTATATACAAATGTAAGTTGTTGTAATCATAGTCTGTGCAGTTAAGCAACTCTAAAGAACCTGCAGGCAAAGCTCTTAAGTGGATGCATCCCTTGAGATTTTCAGCTTTGCTGGTCGCTGGCTTGTGGTTTGACTTTTTCTCCGTCGACCGCCAACTTGCATCAATTTCGCCATCATCTTTCTGCACCATTACTGACTCTCATTCCTATGGCAACAACCTCCATCCTTGAACTCTCTACCCTTCAAATATCTTCTAGAATTCACTCGCCTGCTTTGGATAGCAGTTCATCGATGCTCTGTGTCAGCCCCAACCTGCTTATGTCGGCTTTGTCCCTCCATGGGATCTCTGAGTTTGACCCTAGTCTCAACTATTCCCTGCTGCCAGGAAATATGTATCCTATTAATTACCAGGCCTATGTAACCTGAACATTTTGCATGCGCACTTTGGCTGCTGTTCCGGACCCGAGCTATTCAATACTTTTCCACTTTTTCTCCCCCTTTTCCTTTTCTCTCTACCCGACCCTGACTATTCTCTCCTGCCGTCATGCCTCCTTTCAGCTCTCGGATACTTTGCCCTCCCAAATCCCTACCCCAATCTTTCATTACTCTTCGGCCACCGTCCCAGGCTTGACTCCCTCTTAAATAAGCCTATTGCTTCCCGCCTATTGCCTCTCGTCATCCTACAAAGGGTTCATCAAGGCACTAGTCAATGCATCCTTACGAACAGCAACCTAACTGTCCCTTCCTACTCTCTCTCTCTCTGACCTTTCCACCTAGTGCACCCACTGGGGGCTTATCTCGCCAATATCCTCCCCATCCAACTCACACCCCTCTCCCTTAAATTTACCATCATCACCCCTCAATAAATACCCTTAACCCCTCCAAAGTCCTTGAACGTGTTGTCGCCTCCCAACTCCACATTTGAATCCCTCCAATCAGGTTTTCGCCCCAGCTACAGTACCGAAACGGCTCTAATCAAAGTACAAATTAAATCCTTTGTAACTGTGACAAAGGTAAACTATCCCTGCTCGTCCTTCTCGACTTGACTACCGCCTTTGACACAGTTGACCACTTTATCCTTCTCCAACGTTTCTCCACCATCGCCCAGCTCGGTTGTTCTGCATGCACCTGGTTTCATTCTTATCTATCTAATTGCAGCCAGAGAATCACTTGTAATGGCTTCTCTTCCCACACCCGCCTAGTTACCTCTGGTGTCTCCCAAGGATCTATCCTTGGCCCCCTCCTATTTCTCAGCTACATGCTGCCGTTGGCGACATCATCTGAAAACACAGCATCAGTTTCCACATGTACTCTGATGACATCCAGCTCTACCGCACCACCACTTCTCTTGATCCCTCCGCGGTCTCTAAATTGTCAGACTGTTTGTCCAACATCCAGTTCTGGATGAGTGGAAATTAACTCCAATTAAATTTTGGCCCCCGCCACAAAACTTCGTTCCCTAGTCAGTGACTGACTCCACCCCTCTCCCTAACATCTATCTGAGGCTGAACCACAACCTTGGTGTCATATTTCACCTTGAAATGAGCTTCCGACCACATATTCACGGCATAACTAAGACTGCCTATTTCCACCTCTAACATCGCCTTTCTCCGGCTTTGCCTCAGCTCATCTGCTGTTGAAACCCTCATCCGTGCCTTTGTTACCTCTAGACTTGACTATTCCAATGCACTCCTGGTTGGTGTCTCACATTTTGTCCTGCGTAAACTTGAGATGATCCAAAACTTGGCTGCCCCTGTCTAACTCACACCAAGTCCCGTTCACCCATCACTTGTGCTCGTTGACCTATATTGGCACCTGGTTAAGTAATGCCCCGATTTCTAAATTCTCATCCTTGCTTTCAAATCCTTCCATGGTAACAAACTGAGCACTGAGTTAAAAGATGTAGGTTCTCTATTGTGGCAAATTCTCAACTTCAGTTGGACAGGTTGTCTGAAGGACACATAGTGGGAAGGGAAGGAAGGAACGAGAAAGGAGGAACACTGCATTAACAAAGAGTAATACATGTTTCACGAGTATTAGAAATTACATTCTTGCTGGGAAGAGAGATTATAATCACTCAACCATTGGTGGCCGTGCCTTTTGATGCCTAGGCCTTAAGCTCTGGAATTCCCGGCCTAATGCTCTTTGCCTCTCTTTCCTCCTTTAAGACACTCCTTAAAACCTAACTCTTTGACCAAGCTTTTGATCATCTGCCCTAATTTCTCCTTGTGGCTCGGTGTCAAATTTTTAGTCTCATAATACACCTGTGAAGTGCCTTGTGATGCTTTACTGCATTAAAAGGTGCTATATATATATATATATATATATACACAAGTTGTTGTTGTTGAGGTAATGTGCTTGTTCTGTTGTACATGGAAGATAAATGAATCACAAAGAATGAAGACAATGAAAGGCACTCAAAGTAATATTTTTCACACTTCTAGGAATATCAGGAGTTAAAAGAAAATGCCTTACCTGGTTATAAAACTTCATTGCATAGCTTCTGTTCCCTGCAAAGCCCCCTGAAAAGAAAATTATAACATGACAGAAGTATTAAAACAGTGAATATACTTCAGAAAACACAAGATTAGTTAATTGTGATATCTAAGCATATTACATCTAAAATGTAAAATATCTTCTGTAGCAGGTAGCCTGGAGGCACTTTTAATTATAAGCAATCCTCACTACAACCAACCACCAGCAAGGGAGAGGGGGCCTTATAGACTTACACAAAACAGACACAGGGGCCGAATTTAGTCAAGGTCTCTACCCGCCGCTGGCCACTGAGGTACCCGACGGTACTTTCGGCGGGGTTTTCATCGCCGAGGTCCCTCGAAGTTCGGCGGGTGGAAAATCAACAACGACGCCGCCGCCAATTTGGGCGGCAGCGGGCAGGAGGTCTCATTCTCGGCAGCAGAGGCACTTGCTGCCCAAGTGCCACTGAGGATGGAGTCAGGCCCACAGAGGGTCAAAGATCTAAAAATAAAAATCATCAACGAAAAGAAACCCAAACATCCGAGGACCTTCAGGGGACCCCATCCAGGTAAGTACCTGTAAAGGAATAATTTAAAAACATTCCACTTACCTCTTTTATAGGATCTTGACACCGTTGAGGACAGAGCAGCCTCCACGCAGCAGTCCACTGCCGTCCTGCCGCCGACTCCATCCCGCACCAATCTGGCATCTCGGCGGGCGGGAGTCTACTTATGCACATTGGCTGTCGGCTGACGTCGGCGGGCGTTTCCCGGCCACTCTCCTCGCCCGCCCACTCCAGGCCACGTCGAAAGTGGCACTGGGCAGTTCGAGCAGAGGAAAGTCGGCGGCAGTGGGCGGTAAGTTGATCAATTTTGGCCCCACAGACTAACATTCACAAGGTCCCAACTTTGTTTTAATCTTATGCATGCTTTAAAATACAAAACCACACATCCAATCCATCTTGATTAGCTAAATACAAATTATGAAGCAGCTACACAAATCTTACTTACAAGAACCTACCAGCTTGAGATTAACTCTTGCCCTGCCTAGGAAACTTGAAATACACACTGTTGGCATAAACTCTTTCAGTAACAAGTGTTCACAAAAAGATTACATGATTTTAATAAAAAGGTCTCTTATCAAAAGTTGAACATTACTTCAAATACAATGCTACAATAACCTTGAGAGATTTGCAGAATTAATTCAGACTGGTTATTGAAAAGTGCAAATTTTACAATATTGCAGAAATAATTCCCACTCTATTTGACAGATAGCAATCACGTCTCGCAGTTTTAAGTTAAAATCTCTCCAACCTTTCACTCACCTCTTTAACATCCAGTTTCCCTGGTGAGCTCGGCACTTCTTGGTTGCCTGAATTTGCACAGTTATTGGCTTCGGTACTAGTACCATCCGGAGGTGCAGAAAGTAACCCCTTTTGATCATTAGAACGTGATTTTGGATCTACATGTGTAACACGAAACCTAGAAGGATAAATAGTCAGTAGAAAATCCAGTCTACAGTGGGATTGTTATTTACATCTAATCTCATCCCTCTTCCCAGCAAGAATGTAATTTCTAATACCCCTGAAACATGCCACAGCACCCGCTCCCTGGTGATCCAGCGATGGCCACATCTCCCCCCAAACAGTCGGCAGCTTGGCCCTCCCCTTTAATGGTGTAGTGCTGGAAAATTCGCAACCCTCTGCGTCCTGGTCCCGCCCCCAAGATGAAGAGGAGCGTGAGATTTTGCGCTACTTTGATGCGAAGAGCGCAATCTATTACAATAGAAGATTTATTTTTAAAGATGACAACAACTGATTTCCATTACATCTTAATTATACATAAAATGTACTTATTCACACACACACACACACACACACACACATACACACACATACATTCAAGGGCAGATAGTGAGAAGACAGATAAGAGGAGAGAATGTTGCAGGTGGATGATGAACCACACTGAAAGAATGGAGGACAGCCATATTAGTCATAGTCAGTGTGAAATTATTTTCCATCTATTCAGCTTCGACGTATAAATACATTTGCAGCAAAGTAATAGATATATAAAAACAGAAAATGGTGGAAGTGCTCAATGTTAATTTTAAATAGAAAACGGTTAATGTTCAAAGGTTATACCCGAAACATTAATCTCTCTTTCAGATGCTGGTTGACCTGCTGTCCACCATTTTCTGCTTTTATTTCATATTCTCAGGTTCTAACTGTTCATATTATTCCGAGTAAAATAATAAAGGTGATTAACTCAAGGGTCTTACTCTTCTGAACCAGTTTGAGCACAAAACCCCAAATACTCATCTGATCACCTTTTACCCTACATGTCGCCCAATAATAAATGTACCCAAAATTGTGGAATTTCTGTAATCGTGTCAAAATCAAAAACATCTCTAATATTTTGTGTCCAAAAATAGACTAGGCAGTAGCAGGTAAAACCACAGCTGTAGTAATTGCAACACAAATTCATCTCAAAATTAAAAACGTCAAAACATGGTTAGGATAGGACTGCCCTGTTACAGTAACACAATACAGGGCGAATCAATCACCATGGCATGAAGCTCATTTACTCTACAAAAAGCAGTAAACATTTCCCCTGTGCACTATGTCAGTAAGGTTTATTAAAGACCGGAGTGATTATTTGCACAGCATTTTAGACTTTCTTTGCACATGCACGTCAGTTTGGTACAGCGCATGCGGTGGTGGCTTGCACTGCCATGCTTCACTCCCCTCGGCTCCACACGGAGGTGGTCAGGGATAGGGGGGAAAAGAGGGGAAATCGGGGAGAGAGAGCGAGAGAGAGATGGGGGGGGGGAGAGAGAGCGAGAGAGAGATGGGGGGGGGAGGGGGGAAGAGAGAGAGAGAGAGAGAGAGAGAGAGGGGGAGAGGGGGAGAGGGGGAGAGGGGGAGAGGGGGAGGGCAAAGAGAGAGAGAGATGTGGGGGGGGGGAAAGAGAGAGAGAGAGAGAGAGAGAGAGAGAGAGAGATATGTGGGGAGGGGGTGAAGGGAGAGGGAGAGGGAGAGGGAGAGGGAAAGGGAGAGGGAAAGGGAAAGGGAGAGGGAAAGGGAAAGGGAGAGGGAAAGGGAAAGGGAGAGGGAGAGGGAAAGGGAGAGGGAAAGGGAAAGGGAGAGGGAAAGGGAGAGGGAAAGGGAGAGGGAAAGGGAGAGGGAAAGGGAGAGGGAAAGGGAGAGGGAAAGGAGAGGGAAAGGGAGAGGGAA